>NC_038251.2:1485096-2196831 GCF_000004515.6 Glycine max | reverse complement strand
TGATCCTATTTATTATTTAATTTAACCTATTTATTATTTATTAGCGACAACTCGAACAAGGTAAAATATAGAGAGAATAATCATTTTGATCCTTAAAATATTAAGTAAGCACTGTGACAAATCAATTCGCCACTCATGTTAATCAAATTGTCCAGACTAAATTAAATTTAGGAACAGCTCAAATAAAACAACAGATACTAATAGTTTGAAGAATTTATTTAAAAATTTCTTAATTTTTAGAACTCATTTGACAATGCTTAATACTTGCATAGAACAAAAAGATGATTCACCTAAAGAGTATTTTGAGTATATGATAGACAATAGTAGGGAAAAAAAAAGACATCGTTGCAACTTGTGAGACTGACTGGGTCTCCCACACCAATTTATAAGTATTATATATGAAATGGAAGACTTAAATTTTTTTTTTTATTATTTTATTTTTCGTCATTAAAAATTGTTTATTTTATTTTTTATCTTTATAGTGTTTTAAAAAATATTTTTTCATTTTTTAAAATTTTATTTAAAGTGTAAGAACTAAAAATTAAATAAAAATAATTTATAAATATCAAAAAAATTGTAAGTAAAAAAATGCTAAATTATAAGAAAAAAATAATTAAAGACGAAATAAAATAGACATAAAGTAAATCAAAATTTAAATCGACAATTGATATCCGTTCAATTAGGCAGGTCGTAACTTTATTGCAGTGGACGCGAGCACATAGAAAGGAACCAAGTATTTTTTTTTCTTTGACCGAAGGATGGAACCAAGTTGATTCATTCATTCATTCATCATGCAAATGCAAATGCAAATGCAAATGAAATAAATTTCATTCCACTATACTCAAACATACCCCTGCGTCTGCTTTCGTTTAGTTCTCTCTTCTCTCTCTCTCAAACCTGAATTCGGTTGTGATATAAACCTGCGTTGCGCTAAACGACACCGTTTTCACTGTCTCTGAGAATGGAGGCACTAAGTCGCTCCGTGGAAGAAATATTCGAGGATTTCCAGGGCCGAAGAGCCGGCATCATCAAAGCCCTTACCACCGGTAACGTAGCATAACGTAACTAATGTGCTTTTCAATTTCCATGCACCATCAAATCAAATAAAAATGCTTTTCTTCGCAAATACCTATGGCTATTCTTTCTTTTCTTTTCCATAATTGATGATGGGTTAACAAATTATGAAACCAGAACAATAAATTATTATAAATCTAAAATCATGACACGCGTTAGCGGTTTCTTTCTTTCTGTCATTTTCGTTATCAAATGACATCTTAACCTGCCACCAATTACTATTCAGTTGCGGCATTCGGGAAACATTATTGAATGTATCGAATCCTTTGTTTCGCCTTTCTCCACCTGGGAGCAATTTCTACCTGAGAAATTTTTATATTCTTTTTCTATTTTGTTTTTAAATTTCTATGCACACACACACATATACATGTGCAGGTTTTGGAATTTTTTCTGTCTCGTTTAATTAACTTGTTTGGCTTGTTCGTGCTGTTGCAGATGTTGAAGATTTCTACAGCCAATGTGATCCTGGTTAGTTACCTTGATTTTAGGTTTGAATTATGTCTTTCAGTGGTTTGCAGTTACTGCCTCGCCTTGAGTATTTAGGATGTTCTTGCTTTTACTTTCCTTTTCTAGTACATGTACTGCAATTAGGTTAGGCTCTTGCATCAAGGGATGTCAACTTAGCTTGTTTATTGTCATGCCTTTATCTTTTATTATTATTATTATTATTATTATTATTATGATGATGATGATGATGATGATGTTCAAACTAAGTTCTCAGTGATCTCTTATCTTTGGTAACTTGGTCATGTATTCCAATTGACAATGACAATTTGTTTTTTGTTTAACTGCCTTCCTTGTAATCATCAATCAATGTGGCTGTAAATAATTTGTCACAGTACTTATTTCCCTTCTATTATTAAATACATTGTGGTAGACTTTGGATTTATGATAGGCACTTGGAGAATGACTGTAGGCCTTTAGGGTTGGTATAAGGTTTTTGATTGGTCACATAGTTGTAAAACATGTAATCATCAAATCTTGTTCCTGACTGAGGGAAATGCATTTGCTTTGCCATCCCTAGCGTCATTCTACCATAGAGATATTCTTGTATTGTTACCCTAGCAGCAGAACTAGGATGACATGAACTGCTTGATACTTCTTAAAAACCTCTTGGGTGTAAAGATATTATGGAGTTATTCTAGCTGCAGATAAAAGTATACAGTGTAAAGGTAGAATTACAAATCATTTTATCCATATTAAATTTATTTTCTTTGTAGCTATCTTATCCTTATATGAGCTTTATATATCTGTTGTTTTATTCTTTCAGAGAAGGAGAATTTGTGCTTATATGGATTTCCTAATGAGCAATGGGAGGTAAATTTACCCGTTGAAGAAGTTCCTCCAGAGCTTCCTGAGCCTGTCCTAGGCATTAACTTTGCTAGGGATGGCATGCTGGAAAAAGACTGGTTATCATTAGTTGCTGTTCATAGTGATACATGGTTACTTGCCCTTGCCTTTTATTTTGGAGCCAGATTTGGATTTGATAAAACTGACAGGTATATATCTTACTGAGCTTAACTCTTATATCTCAAGTCAACTTGTAATGAAGCTGATTCAAGATGAGATTGAAAATAAGGAACTAAGGATGCAGTTTGGGTCAAACTACCTGATTTATCACATTGGTTCAGTCAAGTTTGTGTAGGATTTTTTAACTTTTGTTTTTCCTTTCACCACCCTCCATGTTGAGTACAAGTTTTCTTATTGCTTAGTATGAGCAATTTTCTCCTTTCAATAGTTATTTTGCTGCATCACTGCTATATCTCAGTTGATTTGTAATATTGTTTGCTGATAAATTATTGCTGAAGCAGTTGTCCACCATGGAGAGGGGCAAAGATGTTAAAGAATAGAATAACATTCTTTTTCTTTTTCTTTTTCTTCTTTCTGAGAAAAAAATGTTGAAGAGGAATAGAGAGGAAGAAGAAAGAAAGAACAGGCATAGCAGTTTCATGTCTACTTTGTACTGACTTATCTTAAGATAGTGCAAGGAGGAAAAGTAGGACTTCTGATCTCATGTGAATGGAATATCCCCATTGGTTTTTTTGTTTAGCAACCACAATCAATGTTCTTCTTGACATCATTTAGTAGTCTGTGTATGTTCTTGATAATTGGTAATGTTGTATGTTTTCTCGTGCATCAATCTACTCATGTTTTGGCATTTGTAATGCAGGAAACGACTATTCGGTATGATCAATGAACTACCAACAATATTTGAAGTTGTTACTGGTGAAGCAAAGAAACAAGTTAAAGAGAAGTCTTCGGTTTCAAACAACAGTGGCAACAAATCTAAGTCTAACTCTCAAGCGGTAAACAATATTTTCCCCCCCACGCTCATACATGACAAATAAATACAGTTGTTCATAAATACTTATCTATCTGAGCTGCAGTGAAAAACATCAAGATGTTTTTCACGGTGTAGGCTGTTTACAAAGATAGAATTAAGAAAACCATCGCTGAATTTAATTCCCCTTGGTAAAGGGTTAAAGAATGTATTGCATGTGCATTAAATCTTTATAACCATCTACATGAGATAGTGTTAACAGTTTGGTAAGTATACCAATTTGTTTCAAGTAGTAATGTACTCGAAAGTCCGAGTGTTGATTTTCACAAGGACTTTGTTTTGTACTTGTGTTGGATAATTTTCAATTTATAAGAAAAAAAGATAAGATGAGGTATAAAAGATAAATTTAAAAGAACAAGGTATAAAATAATAACTATTAATAAGAAAACAAAAAAAAATAATAGGAAATTCAATGAGATGAGAATGTTAGGACCTAACATATTTTATTTGCCTAAGATGTATTATTTGAGATTTTTCTATCAATTAGGTAACTTTTTTCCTACCTGTTAGAATACTTATCCCTGATGTCTCACGATGACAAGTCTATCTATCTCCCAAATGTCTTTGCAAAAACTCGGTAGATAAAATGCATGAAGTTTTAATTCTAGATGTTTGCTTTGATGCATGGGCATAATGCAATCACTCTATGTCTAGCAATGATTTTATTAAGGTACCCCTTCCTTTTAGTTGTATTAGAAATTATCCTCTGTCGAGTGGCTAATCCCTAAAATTGATGCATATAAGACCTTCCTTGTATTTTTATTAAGGATTATCCTCTGTCGAGCACCTAACCCATAAAGATGATGCAAGGATGAATGATACATGAAATTAAAATAAGAAAGGATAATAGGAAAAAAAACACCTATTTGCATTGATAAATATGAAGTGTACAATACATCTTTTGGCTTTTTAGGCTTGCTAGATCCTAACTAAGGGTTTAGTCTCTCATAGCCATAAGGGGTCTTACAATTGTAAAGGGGTTTAGAAACTGATAAAAAAGAAGGATGGAAAAAGGACATAAAAAAAAAAAGATTTTCCCTACTAGAGATACTCAGGCGTAAGATGTATTCATTAAAGAGCTCTGAGTCTCCGAGATGGTGTCTTTTCTCCTTGGCTTGACTCCCTTATTATAAAAAATAACTCATATTTAACAGTTATCAGATAGATCTATTAGCAGCTTGGAAAGTATTATCACAAGTCTTGGGAGTTTAGTATCATGATATATCTAATATATAACCCATGAGTATGACAAGGAAGGTGCAAAAATTTATTATTTACCGTGATGATTTAAACTGGCTGACACTGAATTGGAAAAGAAAGGAAGAAGGAAAAGAAAAAGGAAAGGAGCAACTAGTTTAATTGGTTGCTTTGAGCAAGACCAAAGTGAAACAACTATTTAGAATATTTTAGATCAAGAAGGAAAAGAGTTCTTCCTCATTCTAGATGGTGAAATAAAGAGAGTAAAGGATCCTAATATGTTATATCATGTTGTTTCCATTGTTATTTTTAATTCACTGATTAGAAGTAATAGAACATTAGAATGTGGATATTCATCGATAGCGGCATCTCATTCCTGTTTTAAAGTTCATGAACGAAGTCTGGCTGTTAATTGAGCAGTCACTAGGTTCTGTAGATGTACTTGCAAATATGTGTGGGAGGTTAAGAATAACTGACTTATATAGGTAGTGTTATCTTGTTTGTGGTTCCCTTTTACTCGGATAATTTGTGTTCTTATCAAATTGTTGGCTGGTGGAGCAGCAGGCTTCCGAAACCCAGGGCAGACAGTCAAAGGCATTACAAACAAAAGATGAGGATGAAGAACTAGAAGAGCAAGATAACGATGAACATGGAGATACCTTGTGTGGGGCATGTGGTGAGAATTATGGTACTGATGAATTCTGGATTTGCTGTGACATCTGTGAGAAGTGGTTCCATGGCAAATGTGTGAAGATCACCCCTGCTAGAGCAGAGCTTATCAAGCAATACAAGTGCCCATCATGCAGTAACAAGAGAGCTCGCTAAGCAAATTTCCATCAGGGACAATAAACCATTTGAGTCTTAACGAATCTGATTAATATTTTTTTTTTCTAGATGTAGCTGATGGATAGTTTTTATGTTTGACACATGTAGATTTCTTGTCTTTCTGTGGGATTTATGCTGTGTTGGTTGTCTGGGGGAAGTTCATTCTTTTTCCAAGCCTTGTCCTAGCTATGGATCCACATCGGCATAAGCTTCATATGAATGGGGTTGAAACCATAATCTCCTGGCCACCTTAATACTATGGAAATGAAAGTACTTCGACATTTGCACCAAATGAATGGGATGACATTTTAGCATATCTTAATTTTTAAAGTCCCTTTCGAGTGTTCGAGGGGAAACAATGTTTAGAAGTTTAGGGTTTTTCATCACATCAAGCCAGAATTTTATTAATAACCGAGTCCAAGAGGAACTCTAACCTCCAACACATCAAGCCAGACTAATGAGATAATAGGAGCCTAGAGCACAGAATACTCGTGTCTAAACAAAACACTAACCGATGGAGGCTTGCCTGAACAAGACATGATATCTGCAAATGTAACGTGCAAGGTGTATATAGCATGTTATATATCACTGTTTTATGTTTTTTTTTTTTGGCGTTTAGATGGAAGCTAATAATCGAGGGCGAGCCCTGGTGCAGCGGTAAAGTTGTGCCTTGGTGACTTGTTGGTCATGGGTTCGAATCCGGAAACAGCCTCTTTGCATATGCAAGGGTAAGGCTGCGTACAACATCCCTTCCCCATACCTTCGCATAGTGAAGAGCCTCCGGGCAATGGGGTAGATAACTCATGTTCTTAAATTAATGGGACTCTACTCCCACTCTCACATACATAATTTTACTGGTATTTAATTATAAATTATCATTTGAATTAATTTACATAAATTATTTTAAAAATGTATAAATTTATAATACATAATAAGTTGTGATGGAAATTATATAAATTTTTTTATATTATATAATCATTTTTCTCATGTTATTTAGGAAAGATTTTTAGAAATAACATAATTAAGAACATTATTCTTAAATGAATTTTAAAATATTTTTAATAATTTTTTTGAAATTCAAATAATTAAAAATGTAAGTGTAAAAATAAGAGTTATAATTAAGTTAAATAACTTTTTATGTTTTCATGAAAATGTATTTTTTCATATCTCAAAATGAGAATAAAAAATAAATAAAATAAGGTATTGTATTTTCTCAAAAATAAATTTGGGAAGTTCGTGATAAATATGGAATATCACATTCTCATTGTCAAGAATAAATTTATAAATCTTGAAAATATACACGGTGCGGGCTATCCACGACAAACATTTTCAATTTAGTTTACCAAGTTAAAAGATGAATTATCCGATTTTCATCTAATGGTTTCGATTAACTGACTTTGCGCATGTAAAAAATCTCTAGTGAATCGTAATCTCTCTCCAATAATCGAATGGGTGATCAAAGGCTGCTACTATACCCAATTCACAGCGTTGTATGGTAGACAAGATTCAATGAGAAGGAAACAGGCTATATACATCATTGAAAATGGTAGACAAAACTTAATTAGAAAGCTACAAGCTTTATAAAATCTAACTAACAAAGGATCTTAATGTTTCATAGTTATCAAGTTAAGAATTTGCCATGATGATTTTGAAACCACATCAGCTCGTGAATACTAATATAGTCAAACTTCAAAATCTAAATGAAAGCAAATACACTCAAAAGAAATATAACCGTGTTAGAAGAATTTTTATTTTCAAAATATACACATAAGATGACTTACAAGGTGCTACTTGATCATAAACACCTTCCGTTCATTCCATTCTTAAAGTAATAAAAAATTCAAAAGCAACTGTAACAAAAAATAGGACAAAACTTAATTAGAAAGCTACAAGCTTTATAAAATCTAACTAACAAAGGATCTTAATGTTTCATAGTTAATAGGAAATGGATGGAGTTTGTGAATGTCCACCTCACCTACGAAGCAGAAAATCTTTCACGAATGACAACACTTGATTGAGTTCTCCAATAAAATTCGAAACCAAATTCTCTTGCTGCTACTAGAAAAGCCCTTTCGTCAGTTAGCTGATTCAACCAGTTACCATTCCTAAGGGAAAAACCAAATCCCTTTAGAGCAGGCTTTCGAACTAATAAAAGATATCAATATAAGGACAGTACATGATATAATCCATCTTTTTTTTCTATTGTGCTTCTTTTTGAAGGGGATTTGGTAGAATTCTGCATGACTTTGCTGTCATGTCCAGTGAAAATGACCACTCCATAGACATGATCAGTGTTCCTAAGCTTTGAATCTTGGAGGAGAATTTGACCAGGATCAAGAGGATAAACTTGATGTTCATACTCAAAAGCTCCATCATTATCCGCAGACTAGGTAGCCTCCAAAGATCACTTCACCTTCAAGTTGGTCTCCCGATTCTCAAAAAGAAGAAAGAAAAACTTGTCCTACTGTCAAAGTCAATTGCAAACCGATAAACCAAAATAAAGGAAAAATACAAAAAAGAGCTTTTCAGATTATGAACACAACGCATGCTAGGTATTTTTGAATTTGGATTCAATGAATTTGCAAAGAAGTAAATAGTAGCACCGTAGCACGTGAATTTGCAAACATTCTCTGAGGTAACTGATAGAGATCAATATATAATGCAAACTTTATTATTAAAATTATATATTCAGTAAGAAGTTGGTGTCTTAGAGACACATATACATGACAATAACCTATATTGGAAACATCACAGGAAACTTCACATAACGCAGCTAACTACCCAACTAAAGTTATAATCTAAACAACTAAATGAAAGTTTACAAATTGAAGAGAACCATGTGAACAAGGATAAGTTTTTTTATCATTTCATTTGCCTTGAAGTAAAAGCAAATTGCATTCTACGTGATATATCTTGCAAATTCAAAACTCTGTTTCATAGCCATAGTATCTATTAATACGACATGTTTTAAGGTGCGATGAGATGTATTTAGGAACACGCCGTGAATATTTCTACCGTACCCTAACTAACTACAGCCGCGATCCAGTAGTTAAACAATAGGTATGACGTAAAATTAGTAAAATACAAAAAAAAAAAAAAAAATCATTGATGGAGTTAAACTCGAGCAAACCTGGGTCATTGACAAGATTTTGAAGTTTGGAACAATGCTTGAGCACTTTCAACACTTCCAGTCAGTCTCTAGTACATTCCACATAGCTGAATTCAATGTGGGTTAAATTGTGAAATTCGAGAAAGTCTTCAATGATTTCCACTTCCTGGTTGTCCATATGTAAGGTGCATATCCCAACAAAAAAAATATCATAAATTCTCATTTTCTTTCGCAATAGAAAGAAATGACAAACAAATAAAGTATTTAGTTCCCATTTTATGCTCAGGAACTGAACATTACAAACAACTTCCAATGGAATTATATGTTTATCTTTTTCCACAAGAGTTCTGACTAATTAGGGCAATTTTTTTAACTTTGCTTCAACTACATAGCTTTTAAAACATAAACCAGTGGCTTCCATGTCCTCAAGATTAGGACACCCAGAAAAAAGCACTGCAAGAGACTCTACTCCCACTCTCACGTCCACCCACCCAACATGTTGGTAGCGCCAAAGCCCCACCATTGAATTAGATAACGTGTGTTTGAAGATAAAATATTTTATTTGTAGGAATTATATTTTTAGAAATACTATAATTGCGAGCATTGTTCTTAAATAAATTCTAAAATATGTTCAGTTAGATTTTAATATTTTTAAGCATCTTTTTAAAATTCAAATAATTTAAAAAGTAAGAGTAAAATTAAGAGTTATAATTAAGTTAAATAACATTTTTATGTTTTCATGAAAATATATCTTTTTCATATCTCAAAACGAGAGCAAAAAAAAAAAAGCAAGGTATTATATTTTCTCAAAATTAAATATCTAAAAATGGTTTTTCAAAGTTCATGACAAATATAGAATGTGTTAGATGAAGATATACATTTTCTGAAAACTAAATATCTTAAAAGTAGTTGGCTAATTTCCACTGAGATTCCCTACAGGGATTTAAGTACTCGCGTATCTAGTGAATCGAAACTGTTAGATGAAGATCAAAAGATTCAATTTTTGAATACATATTGTAAATTTAATTTAATTTACCAATTTAAAATATGCACTACCCAATCTTTGCGAAAGTATAAAATTAAAATCTCTAGTGAATCGGGATCCCTCTTCACTAACCAGCATTGGACTAATAATTGAAAAACGTGGAGTTGAAAAAATAAGATTCCGAATGGGTAATCAATGGCTGCTACTATACCCAATTCACAGCGTTGTTGGTGGAAATATCTCGGTAGGTTGTCTGGTATAAGGCAAGATTCAATGAGAAAGGTACAGGCTATATACATCATTGAAAATAGTAGACAGGACTTGATTAGAAAGCAAGCTACAAGCTTCATAGTTATCATTTCAGTAGTTGGTTACCCTTGTAGGATTTGAAACCACATCAGCTCGTGATAATAATATACCCAAACTTCCACATGTAAGTGAAAGCATATATACATAATATCAATGGTGACAGAAAGAAATATAACTGTGTTAGAATGAATTTTTATTTATTTTCAAAATATACACATAAGGTGACTTACAAGTTACAATAGCTTTACATTGATCAAGCAGTCATCCCATTCAGGAAAAGTGAAAGAAGCCAGAAAAAAAAAAGGGACAATTGGAAAGAAAGTAAGGACATGATTTATACAAAAGAAAGGAGAAAACCCCTTCTCCTTTCTCTGTTTTTTGTTGTTATTAAATTCTATCCTTCATCAAGTCAAAACCTCTTGATTTTTCATGGAAAGTCGTTTAAGGAACTCATATGTAGTGATCATAGTTGTCGCAGACATTGACATTGAAGCCCATCTAGGTCCCAACCCTCTATAACAAGCCATCCAACCACCCTCCCTAACCAACTTCCTCACTGTCTGCATAACTGTAGGTCCACGACGCCTGTTCTCATCCCCATCCAACACCTGAAGCCTTGTCTTGATGGTATCCAATGGCATAGTAATCAAAGCAGACATGCCACCAGCCATTGCTGCACTCACTCCCTGAACAGCCATCACTGTCTTAGAATCAGGCCTCAATTCACCCTCACCACCACAACCTTTCTTGCACAAGCACCACCCAACCCCACCCCAAACCATTCTCTGTGCCACAGAATATGAAGCCCACCAAACAGCATTGGAAGGTGCATAGGTCAAAATTGATATCCCAAAACCCCTATACAACCCCTTAGCACCATCTTTCTTAAGAATTTTCCTAAAGGCATCAATTCCATTCATATATTGATTTGATGACTTAGAAGAATTAGAGACACCTTGAACCATCAACCTCTGACTCACAACATCAACTGGGGTCCACACAAGCTGAGCTACCATGGCTGCACTTAACCCAGCAGCACCATTGGCAACAGTGGCAGCAGTAGGTTCAGCTACCCCAAACTTAAGGGTAGCAGTGCCTACGCTACTCTTGGTGATCTCAAGTGCAGCCATGTACAAAGCCCTAGCAGGGATTGTACCCATCAAAGAAGTACCAAACCCTCTATACAGTGCCCTTAAACCCTCAAGTCTAATCAATGAAAACGCGGTTTTGATGCAAGAAATTTGAGACGGAAAAACTTGTTGACGCGTTTTCAACACAACAACAGGGTAAAGGGTCGCGGAAACCCCAGAGAAAAGGGCTGCACCGAGGCAGAAAAACTTGGATTTATCGAGTTTGTGCCAATCGATTTCCGCAGGAACACGAACTTGTGCAGCCGATTCTTCTTCCTCGGCTGCACCCAAGTTCATTTTCGCCACTTTCTCGAACCCCCCACTAATCAAAATC
Source organism: Glycine max (assembly GCF_000004515.6). NCBI lineage: Eukaryota > Viridiplantae > Streptophyta > Magnoliopsida > Fabales > Fabaceae > Glycine > Glycine max. The sequence goes on along the minus strand of NC_038251.2, from coordinate 2,185,527 downwards.
TGATTTTGTTTTCGCTTCCCCTCAAATTCCTGCCCCTCCCATTATCTACAACCCCAACTCTACAAATACGAAAAGCAAAAGGAAAAGGGAAAGGGAAAAGGTTAGTGTGCAATTTGCGAATAGATTCGCACGTGCAGGGAAATTGAAAGAGATGGAGGAATAAGGGAAAGTGGGTCTTGTCCTGTTGGATAGAGATTGAGTAGATCTACCGTTTCTGCATCCATCGATGGAAATAAGAGAGAGCTAAGAGCATCGCGACTCGCGAGAGAGTGTTATCTAAGCAGGGAGAACGAGAGAGGTGACAAAGTTGGTTGTTAGTTGTTGGTGTTATAGAAAGAGAGAACATAAAGCGGTGGAGGGGGTTTGAACTCTATTTAGATCTTTATTTATTTGTAAAATTTTCATACTAAATCTTGCTTTAATATTTTTAAGTTTGTGTAGATAGTGAAAATATGACGTTTACCAAATGTGAAATCAATACGAATAATGGAATAAAAAAATTGTCTCTTATTTCAATTTAGAGTGTAATTATTGTGTATTACTAGTAATGTAAAAACAATCGATACTAACTGAATAACTTTATCATCAAAATTAATTAATGTTTTAGATAATTTAGAATTAAATCATTAAATGATAATATAAAAACTTTATAATTTAAATATTTTAATTATTATTATTTTTTCATTTTATTCAGCAAAAGTGGAGCAACTTTGGTGAACTGACACGTGTCAGTTAGATTAAGTTAGTTACGTGGTAACTCTAATCCATCACTGCACTAGGAATCTACAGCCGTTCGTACTAGTAGTAGGTAAAAAAAATTCTTCAGAAACCAAATCATGTTCTTCCTCTTTAATAGTTTTAAGTACACTTTGTCAATCTTTCAGTGATATTAATTAGGAAAAAAGAATAAAACATCACTTTTATAACAAAACATCTATGAAATTGGTGGGAGTAGGAATATATCAAGGTGGGAGTAATGAATAATAATTCATCTAAAAATATAAATAAGATTCTTGAAAGAATATAGAGAATTAGTCAACTAGATTGATCACAAGTGGACCAAAATAAAAAGATAGAATCAGGAGTGAAAATGTTGCATACAAATTTTTAAAGAAAGGTTTAAATGAAAGATAAAGCAATCTACATTATTTGTTAGATTTAATTAAGGAGTTGTTTCGTAAAAAAATGTAAGGAATGCATGAGGCGATAAACTTATGCAAGCTTTTAAAATCATATCAATCAATGTTGACAATTGAACACAAAATTAAACTCACAAACACACACTTATTCACACAATCGATGATAAAAAGAGAAAGTAAATAAATTTTACATAAACTTACACACAAGAAAGGAAAAGACTTAAATTTCACAATTTAAAATTGATTTCACTCAAACATTAAATGTCACATGATGGTGGTCTTTTATAGGCAAGCAAACGTAGTGTGATCCAATTAACTACTAGTAGATTCTACATGTTTCTTTCTAGGCGGGTGGAGAAAAATCTAGAAAGTGAAATTTCTAGCAACTTCTTCATTCTTCCAATAGTGGTGATATTAGTTTCAAACCTTGATTTAAATATATTTTCTTAACCGACATTGCCTCACTTAAATCAAGCTTGTATGGCTTCGTAAAAATCTTTGCTACTTGTTCCTCAGTCGAGCAATAATTAATCTCAACTTCTTTATCTGTTATCAGTTCTCGTGTCTTGTTAAACCGAATATTGATGTGCTTAGATCTGTTGTGGAAGATTGGATTTTTGTTCAATGCAATCGCCGACTTATTGTCACATCTTCCTTTCGACTACTCCATTTTGCTGAGGCGTGTATCTTGTTGTCAATTGATGTTGAATTTCATGTTGCTCAAAGAAAGTTTTGAATGCGAGATATTCTTGTCCTGTCTGTTCGGAGTACTTTTATTTTGCACCCACTTTGCTTCTCGCCTTAACATCTTGAAAGCATCACAAGCTTTTGATTTATGCGTCAAGAAATATACTCACCTTTTTCTACTAAAATCATAGGTGAAAGTGATAAAGTACATGCTACCTCTAGATGTTGGAATCTCAACTTAGCACAAATTTGAGTGGACTATCTCAAGCAACTTTCTTGCCCTCCAAAATTTTCTGGTTGGAAATGAATTTTTGTGTTTCTTTCCAATTTCACATGTCTCACACACTACATTAGGAACATTCACAACAGGAAAACTAAAAACAAGTTTTTTCTTGATAGATAATTTAACCCCGAAAAGTGAAATTAGCCAAAGCACATATGCCATAACCTGTCATCATTTGGAATAACTGAACTTAAGCAAGAAAGCTTTCCATGATGAATTTTTAAATGGAAAAAGCGGTTAGGAGTCACCTTTACCTTGGCGACGAATCTTCCATTTTTGTCCATCAACGTGCAGTAGCCCTGATGAATCTTCATGTTAAAATCTCTGATAGTTGTCCTATACTTAATAAGTTGTGGTGAAAACTCAGAGCATAGAAAACATCAGAGATGAAATTTTGTGAACCATCCTCCAACCTGATCGGAATTTGGCCTTTTCTCACAATAGGAATATTTGCATTGTTTCCAAATTTGATCATAGATTTTATCATTTCCTCTAAAGAAGAAAACAACTTTTTTCCCACACATATGATTACTACGATCAGTATCTAAATACTATATATTTTCATCCTCCTTAAAATTATTACTGGCTAAAAATAAACTTTGTTGGGCATTAGAATTATCACCCGGATTTTGACTTTTTGCGACGTTCGCCTGTTGTTTGATTCTACAGTTCACAACTATAGGTTCTAAATTTTCGTAGTTGAAGCAATTAAAATTTGTCTAACCTTGGTAATTGTTACCTTGACCTCGTCCTAGGTTTGCAACAACAAAATTATATGCACATCTTCCTTCGTTGAAGCTCCAAAATTATTGTCTCTTCCATGATTGAAATTTCCACATCCTCTACTTCTATAATTTCCTCGAACTCCATTCCTTGACTGGATTCAACTACATTCACTTAACTCTTTGATGCTTCTTCACTTACTTTTCTCATTTTCTCCAAAATTATACTCATGTGACTTTAGATACTACCCTACAACTCTGCTACAGTCATGATATTTGTGTCGTGGGACTCTCGATTATCGTAGTCAGTACATGGTCGTATTTCATTGGCATGGTGCATAGAATTTTATCTACCACCTTGTTATCTAGGATGTAATCTCTTGTAAGACAACTTCAAGATATCCTATTCTTTTTTGTTGTTTTGGCATTTACGATTTTTTCAAAAATTGAAAAATCTACCCCTTGTTGAACTTGCGATATGCCAACTAATCTCTCCTCTCAGTGGTATCATCAGCTCCTTCAGCTAGTCTCATCTCAACAAAACTCCAAAGATTGTGAGCTCTCAAATGTGTTCTCATCAAAGCCTCTAATAGTAAAATCTAATTTCTCATATAGTTTTGTACCAAACCAAACAATGTTGTAATTGGTAGTCATCTTTTTTAACACACAATGAGAACACTCTTGTTCCTCACACACTCACTATTTTTCTCTCACTACTAGAACTTTCTAGCTCTGATATCAATGGTTGACAATTGGACACAAAATTAAACTCATAAACACATACTTACTTACCTAGCAGAAGATAAAATGACAGAGCAAAAAAATTTTACATAACTCACTCACACACAAGCAAGGAAGAGACTTGAATTTCACAAACTAAAATTATTTTCACTCATACTCTAAATGTTACATGATGGTGGCCTTTTATAGGCAAGCAAATGGCGGTGCAATCCAATTAGCTGCTAGTAGTTTCTATATGTTTATTTCTAGGCGAATGGAGAAAAATCTAAAAATTGAAACTTCTAACAACTTCTCTACTCTTCCAATGGCTGTGTTATTATTTTTAAAACTTGATTTAAATATGTATATCATGTTTATCAACTTCTCTACTCTTCCGGCAATCAATGTTTAAAGGATAACCACAAAATTCTTAACCCCTTCTTATGTTTATCATGTCCTGCAATAACCATGTCCTATACAATATATATACTTTTATGATTGCACTACTGATTTATTTAATTAAAAAAACTTGAACAAAAAATAGTTTGTGAAGAAAATTAGGTAAAGATAAAGTATAGAGAAAGTCTCAATACCAGAAGAAAAAATAAATGTTGTATAATTCCTCACTGAAGATATAGAGAATCTGTGGTCCTTTCCTCAATAGTCTGGACAAGGGAAAAAAGGTTGTGGCCTGTAGGCGTTAAATGTGCATATGGTCCACGGGTCCAGCCCAAAGCTAGTGGTGGCCTTGTTCTATAAGGCGCAAGATGGATTGTGGAGTAAAAGGTTGAGTCTATAATTTTTTATGAATAAAATATTGAGTCTTTATAATACAACTTGCACAACAAATAATTAATCAAATTGTCAAAATATCTAGGTTGGTTTAGCTAGAATAAAACAACTGTCATTTATTAACGAACAAAAAAAATCGTTAAAAATTGAGAGATATTTCCGTTAATATTTTTTTCTATTGTAAATTAATTAATTTCTTAGTTCAGACGATGCGTCAGTGTGTATTTCATTGCTCCAAAAAATGCTCCAGCTCTCTATAATATTTCATTGCTGTTTTCTATAAATAGGTTCTGTTTTCGATGCACATGTCCTCCTCCTGCAAAGCTTTCTTTTGTGAATGAACTTGAACTATTATAAAGGTTTTCAAAACATCTCTATTCAGCTAAGTGGGACTTAGATTCAATTTTCTCGTAATTAATTAATTTCTAAACCAAGTTGAGAGTCAAAGCAATAGACAATTGCTTCTATTTTTCAATTTTTCACCCTGGTTTGGGTCCTAGAAACAATTCTAGTAGCCATCTAAACATGCACTCAAGCTACAAAATCAATTTAAGAACACTACCAATTATTATTATCCAGAGACAAAATGTCCTTCCTACTGATACAATCTCTGCCAATTCAGAATAGTTAAAATGTATTTACTTGTGACTTGCAAGGGCATGACTTAATTTTTATTTGTTTAATTGCAGAATCTTGAGCTGAAATAATAGGTGAATTGTCATGTATTAGGCTAATTTTTTTTTTTTTATATTTACAAGTATTTGCAAATACATATAAAATATGAAAAGTATAGGTTTAAGAGCATTTAAAATTTTAGCTTATTCTGTCAAAAAATAGCTTATTGATAACGAAATTATAAATAAATATATAAAAATAATTTTAATAGATTAAATAATTAATTTCTTTTATTTAGATAATTAGTCAATTAAATAATCAGTTTCTTATAATTGAATGATAACAGAATTGATTATGATTTGAATATATATATATATATATATATATATATATATATATATATATATATAATGTTAATTATAAGTTTTAAAAATATTTAAAACAATTTTAAAAAAGGATATTTTTTAGCATATTTATAATCAATTCAAATTTCTCATTATATTATTTTGCATTCTTATTGATAGTCTCCGTCATTTTTATTTTATTTTTGATTTATAAAAGGAGATAAGCCATTACATTTAAATTGCTCTTTGAAGAACTACACCAATAAAATCCTGCCAAAGCAAATTATAATGTTTTATTTGAATAATCAATTAAAAAATCTAAAAAACAATGGAATTTTTTTTATAGCAAAAAGATAGAAAGATAGTTTGCAATAAATAAATTGGACAGACACAAATTATGAATGATGTTGTGATTCACCAACAATTTGCTAAAATGTCTTATCTACTATTAAAATATACATTAACATTTTTTAAAATCAAAATATACATTAAAAGTTTTATCCTCGAAAGACTTTTAAAAATAAATAAAAATAATAATAATATGTATGTAGAAAATTATGATGTAAAATATATATAAATGATAAAATTATTTGATATATTTAATATTTAAAATTTTAATATATTCTTTAAAATATTCACAATTATTTTCAAAGATATACTTGAATTTTTTTTAACAAATATTAACATTATAATAATATAAAATTTATTTATTTTTTACATTTATAAATTACCACCCTTGCATGTCACATGTTATTGCACTAGTTCTAAAAATATCATCATCCTTAGTATTCTTTTCATCTCAAAATAATAGTTGTTTTAAATTATTTTATTTAAATAAAAAATAATAATTTTATAAAATTAATCTTATATTATTTATAAATTTTGTTATTGGTGATTAATATTATAAGAAATATAAATAAAAAATAATTTTAAGATAAATTAATTTTCTCTTCCGTAAAAATTACAAATAATTACAGATTTGCTGAATATCACTGATCACAATACACCAACTTGCGACCTTTGAAACACAAGGCTTGTTCCCCAACAGAATCCACCACCTTCCCATAGCTATACCTCAAAGGCATTGTCCCCAAGAGCCTATGAAACTCCCTTATGCACCACCCTCTCCTCTTCCTATGCTCCCCTTTCCTGCTACTCAACCCCACCACACTCACTCCTTTTTCTTCATTTCTGGCATCACCGTAATCCCTTACTCTCTTCGCCCCGACCAAAACTGGCCCCACCTCCGCCTCCTCCGCCACAACAAAGTTCATCAGTATATCCTCGCAGTTCCGCACCTCGTCCACGACCCCCCGCACGCGCGCCATGCGGGGCCCACCCGGGCACGTGTAGAGGAACAGGTAGCGTGTCTTTAACAACATGAACTTCGTTAGCACGATGGAGAACCGGTCGGGGTGGACCGTGTAGGCCCACTCCCTCCGGTCCAGGTCGAAATCATGCGACCGCGCGAAGAGCCCAACTAACCGGTGCGGGTTTTGCGTCCAAACGCGAAACGCAAATTCCAAGGTTGTGGGGTCCACCTCCACGTCGTCGTCGCAGACCAAAACGGCGTCGGTGGAAATGTCGTTGGGGCGCGGGAGGAAGCGGTTGTTGAGGCTGGTGGAGGGTTGGAGGAGGAGTGAGATTGGTGCTGAGGAGGAAGAAGAGAGGGTGAGGTTGTGGGCCAATCGGTGAAGGACACGTGGCGATGTGGCGGGGTCGCCCCAGAGGACGAGCACGGAGGACACGATGGGGGAGAGGGAGTACGTAGCGGCCAGGGATTGGAGGAGCGGGATTCGGGACTCCGAGAAGCCGTTCATGAGGACCGTGAGTTTGTCGCGGCGGAGGATCTGCAGGTTCTGATTCGGTTCCGGCACGCATTCCGGTGGGTCTGGTGGTCTTGTTGCGGCTGAAACGACGCCGATTAGGGTTGCGGCGAGGAGGATGGCCGTCGCTGGTGAAGTCATCTATCGATTGAATGGCTTTTGAATTTCCGAATTCGGTGCTTTATTATCAAACGAAAGTGGGTTCGGTGTTGACGCACGATAGATCGAGTGGCAGTGTTGTTATTTTGTGGAAAACTGAGTTTAAAGATGTAAACTCCTTAGCTGCAAGTGTGTTATCGGTTATCGTGAAGATCACTATGTTGCTTGAAGTATTGGATAAGCACGATAGCATCATAAACTATGAAATAACATGCTTAACCTATTGGATTGGAGGTTGCTTTAATGAACTTGCATAAATTTTTAAAAATTAAAAATAAGAAACCTTAACAGAATTAGAAACTCCAGCGTTTCTCCGTACTCGTGCCAGTTTTGCCTTTGCTTTGCTTACTGTCTCACATGTTACTCGCTGTGCAATACAATATTAAAAAAAAAGAGATGTAAACACTAAAAATTGTGTAAAAAGGATGCATTCAGATGTTCCATTCTTCTTGAAAGTGGACTTTAAGTGTGTTGTGTTCCATTTCAATCACAATTTGTCAGAAAACTTTGTCACTGCACTGTTTTCAGTTCTGATTGAAGACATTTAACTCCATTCCAGTCTATGAATTTCTGTTTAATTCCAGGGAATTGCAGTTGTAGGTAGAAGCATCCTTTGGGGAGATAAATACTAGTAACATTGTCTCAAGAATCATCTGAGGTTGTCATATATCTGCTCACTTTTTTTTTTTTGTTAAAAAATAACTTGTCCCTTCTATTAGTTATATGCATGATAACATAATTTCTTCCCAACATGTTGGCACGAAACTTGTCCCTTCTATTAGTTATATGATAACATAATCCAACTTGCTTGTGTAACTGTAAGCATGTGGTACCATTCATTTTGTATGTTAGCAATCAAGATTTTCCAAGGGGCTGGAGTGAAGATTTATAGCTTTTCTGGCTCTATATGAACATGTTCTCTGGCTTGATGAGTGATCATCTCGGGTGTGCTTATCAATGTAGTAGTCTTCAATATGATTTCTCTCTTTTGTGGCTTTTTTTATTGATTCATAAGGCAGTGAAAACTTCCATTTACTATTACAATTGAGACAACTTGAAGCAACTTTTGCATTGAATTAAAATATTTATATATCCTTCCTACTTATACTGCTTTGCCAATACAATTCTTATGCACGAGTAAAGGAGTCAGTTAAAACAAAGCTTCAAATTAATTAAAGCTTAAATGCAATTCTCATCTTATTTTTTGAAATTTATAATTTTTTATTTTAAAATAAAAACATTTAATTTTTTAAAAATTTATAACTTTAATCTCTTATTTTGTAATAGAAACATTTAATTATTCACTCTTATAAAAAGACATTTGAATCTTTTCGTCAAACTGAAAGTATTAACACTTGTTAATTATGACGAAGACTAAACACATAATTTTTATCAGGTCACAAAATTTAGGTCACATTAGATTACATTTTTTGAATTTAATGGAATAATAAAAATTACAAATTTTTACAAAACTAAAGAACTAAATGTTTTTATTTTAAAATAAAAAAGACTAAAATTATAAATTTTTAACAAATATAAAAATAAAATATTTTTATTTTAAAATAAAAAGATCATGAATTTTAATAAATAAGCTAACTAAAATTACATTTAAGTCATTAATTAATTAAGACAAGGCGTGGATTGGAGTTCATTGCAGCGTAAAAGTATTTGTTTTGCCCACCAAAACAAATCTGCTTCAAAAGAAAACTCTACGTCTGAACACTCTTGCTGCATTCTTGATTATTTCTTTGTTTTCTCATTATTTTATATTTTCGGTTTTGCGCTAGTCTTGATTTTCACAAGAGACATTGATAACCACAGGAGACTAGGGAGCGTGAAAATCTGCAAGTTGTTCAAACTGTGGAAAGTTCCGAACAAAAAATGTACCCATCATTTTTTTTTTTTCTGAAAAATTGTAGGCATACTCCTGTAACTCTTAGATCAGATGATTGATGTACTTGTATTTTGTGAGGGTAAACGTAGTTTATAGACGTGTATGACAGAAGCTGTGCCTTCCAAAATAGCTTACCCACAATAAGATTGATATGGCATCTGCATCTACTGTGTAAGAAGATAAATTTATTGATAAATGATTTTACGGTTTCTAAATAGATCTACCAGGCTCCAGAGTAATTTTAAAACAAATGGAAGGCCAACAGCAGCTAAAAAATTCCCAAGGTTGTGAAAACTAACTCCAAAATCATGGGAAAACCACAACAATGATGCTACCAATAAAGGCTTCCCTGTGAGTCTCAACTGTTTTCAGGAGATTCATTTAGTTACAAATCAGCTTTCATTTATAGTCACGCAATTGTTTGAGTAAGAACTCAGTTTCAAATGGAATTAAGAATGAATGTGGTCATGAGCAGCATAGGTCTACTCAAAGCTCTCAAATTCTGCCCACAAAAGATTTCCAGGTTCCAGTTCATTTCTGCAAGATGTTCTCTTTCTGAATGTGGATGTAGATGAGGTTAAGGTAATGGAAAAATATAAACATACATGCCATTTTTGAGGTGTATGGGTGGAGAGAGAGAGAAAAAATGATAGATGATGTGATGGAAAGTGAAGTGAGAGATAGAAAAAAATGGAGGGGAAGTGGAATGGAAGAGAAAGTGAATATATGAATATAAGAACCCTAAGGTAATTTATGTGTATAACCTATGGTGGAGAGGGTCTTCTTTTTTGGTTTGGTGTTTCATATACCACCACATCTTCTAGATTCTCAAATTCATTTATTTCTATGTTTGTGCCTCTAACTAATTTGCAAAACATGCATTGCTATAAGGTCCATAGGTAAAGGGTTCAAAAGATATTTCCTAATTATTTATTTCAAGATTCAAAACCAAACTGAGGTCATGTGGGCTGTGTTTATATCAACAAGCATAGTATCACCAGAGCTAATTTCTAATCTATTTGAATGGTTTAAAAGGACAAATTCTATGCATGATCGCTGAGTACCACTTGGATTTATAATTCACTCAAGTCTTAACCACCTTTTGCTCTACATTTTTTGTTCTATCTATGAAGTTGCCCCCAAGTTGGAAACTTGCCTATCAAGTGGATAAAACTGTTTAATTTTGGAGAGAAACAGAAGGCTGGATAATCTCATAGCCAGAAGAAAAGTAAGAAAAATGTTAAAGTTGCAACCTGAGAAGGGCTAGTTAATAAAAAAATAAAACAATTTCAGCAGCTACCAGTGCTTACTTAAAGAAACAATCCTTTACTAAATGCCTGGTTCTGCCCCATCTCTTATGGCAAGAAGCCCACATGACATCCTCTATCATTCTGAAATGCAGTCTCAAGCACCCATGCGGAGAGTAAAATACTGAAACGCATTTTTTTTTTTATGCAGACAAACGTTTATTGGATTTTCTGCACAGCCTGTAACTCACGAAGGATGCAAAGCAAATATAGAATAAAAATATTTGTCCCATATGCAGGAAGCTATATTTTAGCACATGAAAGGAACCCTAGTGAGAGTTAAAAACAAAATGTGTTGTTACCATCTGCTATTATTGTTTAGATTTAAATATGTTTTTAACCTTAAGTTAGTTTTGTTTTTTCGACTTTGTAAGTTTTTTTTTTAAATTTTAGTTATGGAAGTTTGTGCCTTTTAAATTTTAATCTTTATGAGATATTTTGTTCATTTTTAAGTTAATATATGTGTGTTTTTTTTTTAAAATTTTGATCCCTATAAACACACCAACTTATAGAAGATATAAAATGATAAAATATCTTATTAAGATTAAAATTGAAAAAACATCAACAACATACATACATGAACTAAACTTAGAAAAATTTATCAAAAACTATAAAATCCAAATAAAAGATTTGTAATTAATTACAAAGCGAGTATCCATAAAAAACAATTAGGATTTGTTAATAAAAGCGTAGGCTTTCGGTTTTCCACATCGTAGATCTGGAGTGAGTCGCGGCGGCGGCTGGCAAGTAGTAGTATTAAAAAAGTTGATGGGATAATTGGCATTGGTTGAGTTTGGTTCAAATTGAGAAAATCATTACTCCATTAACCATTCATTCACCAATCCTCCATGGCTTCCTCTTCTCTGTTTCAGTCTCTCCCTTTCTCTCTCCAAACCTCTAAACCCTACGCGCCTCCCAAACCCGCCGCCCACTTCGTTGTCCGCGCCCAATCCCCCCTCACTCAGAACAACAACTCCTCCTCCAAGCATCGCCGCCCCGCCGACGAGAACATCCGCGACGAGGCCCGCCGCATCAATGCGCCCCACGACCACCACCTCTTCTCGGCCAAGTACGTCCCCTTCAACGCCGACTCCTCCTCCTCCTCCTCCACGGAGTCCTACTCGCTCGACGAGATCGTCTACCGCTCCCAATCCGGCGGCCTCCTGGACGTCCAGCACGACATGGATGCCCTCAAGCGTTTCGACGGCGAGTACTGGCGCAACCTCTTCGACTCGCGCGTGGGCAAAACCACCTGGCCTTACGGCTCCGGCGTCTGGAGCAAAAAAGAATGGGTCCTCCCCGAGATCCACGACGACGATATCGTCTCCGCCTTCGAGGGTAACTCCAACCTCTTCTGGGCCGAGCGTTTCGGCAAACAGTTCCTCGGCATGAACGATTTGTGGGTCAAACACTGCGGAATCAGCCACACCGGCAGCTTCAAGGATCTCGGCATGACCGTCCTCGTCAGCCAGGTCAATCGCTTGAGAAAAATGAACCGCCCCGTCGTCGGTGTTGGTTGCGCCTCCACCGGTGACACATCGGCCGCTTTATCCGCCTATTGCGCTTCCGCTGCCATTCCTTCCATTGTGTTTTTGCCTGCTAATAAAATCTCTCTTGCCCAACTTGTTCAGCCTATTGCCAATGGAGCCTTTGTGTTGAGTATCGACACTGATTTTGATGGTTGCATGCAGTTGATCAGAGAGGTCACTGCTGAGTTGCCTATTTATTTGGCTAACTCTCTCAACAGTTTGAGGTTGGAAGGGCAGAAGACTGCTGCTATTGAGATTCTGCAGCAGTTTGATTGGCAGGTTCCTGATTGGGTCATTGTGCCTGGAGGCAACCTTGGCAACATTTATGCCTTTTACAAAGGGTTTAAGATGTGTCAAGAGCTTGGGCTTGTGGATAAGATTCCAAGGCTTGTTTGTGCTCAGGCTGCCAATGCTGATCCTTTGTATTTGTACTTTAAATCCGGGTGGAAGGAGTTTAAGCCTGTGAAGTCGAGCACTACATTTGCCTCTGCCATTCAAATTGGTGATCCTGTTTCCATTGACAGGGCGGTTCACGCGCTAAAGAGTTGCGATGGGATTGTGGAGGAGGCCACGGAGGAGGAGTTGATGGATGCTACAGCGCAGGCGGATTCTACTGGGATGTTTATTTGCCCCCACACCGGGGTTGCTTTAACTGCATTGTTTAAGCTCAGGAACAGCGGGGTTATTAAGGCCACTGATAGGACTGTGGTGGTTAGCACTGCTCATGGCTTGAAGTTCACTCAGTCCAAGATTGATTACCATTCTAAGGACATCAAGGACATGGCTTGCCGCTATGCTAACCCGCCCATGCAAGTGAAGGCAGACTTTGGCTCGGTTATGGATGTTTTGAAGACGTATTTGCAGAGTAAGGCTCATTAGGTTAGCATTGCAAGTTTTGCTCCTCCTGAGTTTGCTCATTATTTACTTACTTTTAGGCACTACTGCTGTATTGTCTTTTCTATGAGCTAGGTTTGAGTGTTGTAATAATTTGCTTGCTGCATTATGTATGCCGTCTAGTGTTCCATATTGGGGCATCCTTAGTATTTGTTGTAGATTTTCTTTGCTGAGCATTTGATATAATAGCTCAAGTAGGAAAATGAATTGGGTACTATGAGGAATGCATATCATTGGCTTGTTATTACTGGATTCCAGACCACCCCAAAAGAAAATAATTCCAAAAAATATAATTAGAACAAATTTCGTCCTTGTTATGCTGTTGGCATTAAGCTCAGTGTGGGTATTACCAAGCAACTCGAAATCAAGAGAAAAAAAAATTGACAGCAAAGGAGCTGCATTGTTGGACTGAGTCACATCACTTCATTGCTATGTCGTCATATTTCGTTGAATTACGGGAAGGCAGCATGCACAGCAATATGCAGCGATTAACTGAAGCCACACCGCACACATTGAAGTAGTAGTCAATTTAGACACTCCATCTTGTACTTTCTACAAAAATGAATTTTTCTTAGCCATTAAGTATAATATTTTATTCTATGGAACTTGCGTATAAACAGGCCATCAACTGTATCGGGTTATATACACGAATGGAGTTGAATGAAATATAGTGTGCTGAATATCTTCTTTTCCTCTGCTTTTGTTTGCGTTAGTTTAGTTATGTCCCACTCCCACCGATATCACAATTGAAAGAAGATTGGCCCTTGCAATTGTGATTTCAATAAAGGCCCTGGGACTACTGAATTGTTGATTTGGATTGAAGCCAGTGTTTGCAGCGAGGGAGAGGTGGAATTTTTGTGTGGAAAGTATTCATTCGTGGTATTAACAAATTGGAATTACATTTCTTAGTTCAACTTGCATGAGTTGTGAACACCAATACTATATAATTACTGGCAAACTATTGTATTGCTAGTAGCTTCCTTCAACTAATCTAGACGTTCAAATTCTGTTTATGACAAGCATACTTGAAATTCTGGGCAAGTAACCCATTTGGTAAATCAGTTAGTCTTGGAAGATACTTCATAGTTCATCCATTCCTCACCCTTTCTGTAGTTGAAGTTATTTGTACATGGAAGGTTTCACAAAAGATAATAAAAGTAGAGATTAATCTGGCCACCAAACAGTACAGTAGCAATTTTTTTTTCGCCCATCGTTGGAAATTTCTCTTGCAATAGTTAATATAGTTCCCTTTAAAAATAATTTCACCTGTATTCCCGGCCATATTTTATAACATAAATCAAATTCATAAAAACTAAATAACAAATACAAAAAGCCATTGGGGATTCTATAATTTTTTTCAAGAGGAAATTAGATAGATTTTTTCGTTAAATATGGAGTAAAACACGTTATTAAACAGGAAAAGCAGGCATAGCTGTATTTATGGCTTCACCTTTAAGGGATGAGCTGGGCAGAGTTTCTTAAAGTTCTAAGGATGGTGAAAAATCAAGAATATACCAGGGAGAATCGAGCATTTTACAGTAATATTTCTACTCGAGACATTGCTCTGTGGAGGGACGATTGCCTTTAATTCTTTGGGCTAACCTTGTTTAAGCAAACCAATCAGAACTGGGTGATGCATTGACTGCAGAAGCGGTATCAAAGGAAGCGTTAAACATATGATGTGCATTGTGCAGAATCTATCAATCTAACAGAGTAACGGTCATAAGGTCCAATATCCAAAACTGAACATTTCAAGCGTTTATACATTAAAAAACAAAAAACGAGAGATGTGGCTATTTATGCGCAAACATTAATTTTGCAAAAGGAAAACTAATCCTTCTATTCCTCTGTATGACTCTGGACTCAAATGTATAACTTGAGAGGAAAAGAATTTACTTCATTCAGAACAAGTCTCAAAATAATACAAAAACAAACAAAACAAAGAATTAATTTATCAATTTTGCACCTTAAATTCTACTTGGTCCGTCCAGCTTCTGGCTTTGGTGAAGGGCGTAGATTGGACGTACGAATTCCCTTCTTCTCCTCCCTTAAACCAGCTCTGAACCTTTCAATAAAAGTATCAGCTTTGGTATCAACATCAGGACTAGGATAGAACAATAAGATTTCAGGTGCTCCACCATCTTCACTGCTCGGTGATTCCACAATTTCATCTTCCAAATCACTACTCCAGCTACTAATGCCATCTATTCTAACAAAGTCACCCTGCACCCGGAACTTCCATGCCGGCATTTTGAACGGCGGTGGTGGCGGCGGTGGAGGTATCGAGATCAAAGGTGAGTCGTTGCCAGTAACAACCACATTTTCTTCTGAAGCATAGAAATCCTCTCTCTTGTTTGATCTACTGGAAGTAGCCACCACATCCCCACGAACCGGTTGGGTTTTGGAAAATGAAACATGCGACGATGAAGCAGAGTTAACTTTCTTGAGCTTGCTTTCCTTAGAAGAAAACATATTATGAAAAACTGAGGAAGGTTGTGAAGGAATGCTCTTAACACTTTCAACGTTTCCTTGTCTTTGTTTCTTCTTCTTTCCCTTCGAAGATGTCAACAACTCTTTAGTTGCACTTGTTCTCTTATTCTTATTTCCCCCACTCCTCCTCTCCGCCGGAGCTGGCGGTGGTGGAACCTCCTTCGCAACCACTTCTATGTTCTCAACGCTCTCTTCTTCTCCGGCCTCCGTTCTATGCTGCCGGTGTTCCTCCAAGTCAAATCCACGGTAACCGTTAACGTGCGTATCGTCATAGAATCGCCACCGTTCATCGGCGGCGAGCCACTGCGACTCTTGCCGGAGATCCGGGTGGGAGCTGAAACTCCTCAGCCTGTTATACGATTTGTACGGCGTTCGATCTGATTCCTCGTACCACGGTCGCGGTAATGGAGGGTTTGGTTTGTCGTACTCAAGTGGCGTGTCGGAGAAGCTTTCGTTGGTGTTGGAGTTGTTCCTGCTGAGGAAGCCACAGAGAATGGCGAAGAGGATAAGCACAAAGTTGAGGGAGTCCCAGCTCTTCTTCACCGAATTGGGTTTGAAAATTTGGGTGGTGAAAGAGTGCAGCGTGGGAATTATGACCAGCATGAATGCGAGTGCAATCACCAGAAGGCATATTAGAGGTGCACTGGAGCTGAGGAACAGCGAGTACGAGCGGCGGAGACGGCGGCGACCGCCGCTTTCCGTCCAGAACGGTGGCGACGTGTCTTCTTCTTCTTCTTCTTCCATTCGGTTTTCGCGTGACGTGATCAAGTGATTGATGTTCTGAGAGTTGGTGCGGACGAAAATGGTCTTTTAATTTAATTCTCGAGCACGATTGCTTTGGTTTGATTCTTCCTTTTGTGCTCTTTGCTTGCTTATATAGACGTCATTATTATTTTTTAATATATAAAGTTGTCATGTATATGTTATATGTTTCTTAATTTATTTTATTCTATCTAATTAAATTAATTTTGGACTACCATTTTTTCCTATCAATTGTTTGAAATTAAAATTATATTTATATATATATATATATATATATATATATATATATATATATATATATATATAACTAAGAAACCGTTGGCAACTCAGTGTTGTTGGCTGTATCGCGGAAATGATAGCCGAATAGAAAATGGTGTAAACAATATTGTTCATGTGCATTTTGAAATTGTCAAATTGAGACAAAAAAAATAAGGGATGTGAATAACATTACTTTTATTTGATTCTTGCAAACTATTACAAAGGACCAATCATTTGACTAACTCAATTCATACCATATCACTTATCACGTAATCACGTTACTTATCCATTAAGTTTATAATAATATCATCATTCTTGATAAAAAAAAAGAAGTTTATAATAATATCATTGCGAATTAGCTACAGCTGTTTTTTTTTTTCCATCACACCCTGGATTTTGCGATTAATACTGTACTTCTTGGTCTTACTTGTGAACATGACTTGCATGAAGACATTAAACTATATGTTTAGCTGGTATTTTAAAAAAGAGTAATAATACACTAAAGTAGTCCATCAAATTATAAGTTTTTATTAGTTTTATCATTATAAGTTATAGTTCAATTTAGTTCTTAAAATTGATAATATACTAAATTTGGTTTATAACATTACAAAAATAATCAACATGTTAGGAGCCAAACTCACTTATGCACCATAAAATTAGGATTTAAATGAAGAGGTTATTCCGATTTAATTTCGAATTTAGATTTATGTAATTGTGTTAAATATGTGAAAAAAGAATTTTATCATTTATAGTAATTCTTGTGTTTTTATTGGAAATACATTTGGTATATAAAAAAAATTAGAAACTGAAATTTCTTTTTCATAATTTTAGAGGACTAATTATTATTTTATAATTGTAGTTTGCAAGACTAATTCGATATATTACTTTAAAAAAAATATTATTTTATAGCTTATAGCAGACACTAGGATGATATGCGGTCGTGGCCGTGCTTTCCGCGTGAGACCATAAAAATATTACTGTAGGATCTAAACAAATTTTGAGTGACGTAATTGCATTAACATGGAAAGACAATGACAAGTAAAGAAAAAGATGAATAGGGCTATAATAAGAAATGTTAATAACATTTTTTATAATTAAATAAAATTTATTTGATTCTCAGATAAAAAAATGATTTAGCTAACAATAAAAGTGTAATGAAAAAGGGTAAAAAAGGAGATATATTACCAATATACTTTTTTTACCTTTTTTTTAAAGGATACTTTTTTTTATTACCGATATACTTTTTTATACCTATTAATATTTGTTTGCTATTAAGTAAATTTTATATATCTCTCACTAAATAATGTGGGTTTATCTTTCTTTTTTTTATCATTCAGAAAACAGGTTTATCCTCTATTACTCGATAATAAAACAAATGTTAAAAATTATATTACTTGTATAGATGTTTAGGGAAAACGTGTTATATAATGTTTGTTTTATGTGATCATGGACAGCTTGTGATTTATGGTAAAACAAACCAGCGTCTAATAGATGGAAGGCTGTTCAATTCTTTCGCCGCAAGCATTCAGTTTGTGTAGGCCATGTTTTCTGTATCTAGACAGATTATTGTTTGACGTCTTTTTGTTTAACCGGTTGGCCGTGCTAGCTATGACCCTATATACAAGGAACACTCATTGGAATTTTCCTTTATATTTAAAAATTGAGTAGTATAATGAAATTTTATGCATTAAGTCACGTTTGTGTATTTCACTGGGTTTGAACTTTGAATTAAAAGAGACAGCATGCATGGCTAATTTGAATCTCAACAATATACCTCTTCCTAATTTTTTATTTATTTTATAGTACAGGATCGACTTAAGATTCAGACAGTACAAATAAGAACTTTAGGCTCAAAAAGAAAAGAATATAATTTATTATTATTATTAATATACTTAAAAAAATTATTATAAAATTATATTTAAAAATAAATTTTAAATAAAACAATGATAATTTTAATAAATTATTTTATGAGTAAATAAAATATTTTATTTTTAAATTTATTTTAGATTTCTCAAATTCTTGAGTCGACTGCACTCAATGTTGAGGCAATGGATTAATTGTAAGTAAATATTCACCAATTTTATTTTTCTTATTTTGAATATCAAAATCAATAGTGAATATCAATATTCAAAATTATTAAAGTGAAGCCTATAGTGTCGTGAGGAATGAAATCTGGACAGGTTAAAACTTTTTTTTTTCTTTTCCCGATACAAAGACAGGTTAAACTTCTTTCCCAAGAAAAAGGAAATCTGCATATAAGAAGGAATCATTGAAATAGAAAGTTAAAATTGACTTCGAATATAGAACTAACACTTTATGAAGAAGTAGTTGTCTGTTTAGTATATTTTAGAGGATAAAATATAATAAATCATTGATTAGAAAACTAATAATTACAATTGTAATAAAGTGTATTTGATTAGGTATGGCAATGAAACTTGTATTTATGGGTATCTGACTAAATCCGTTTTGATTTTGATGAGAAATATTTGAATTGACCGGATATGAATTTGGGTTAAGAAATTATTTGACTTTTTTAATCGGGGTCGGGGAGGGAATGTCACTACTCGTCTCATACCTGCTAGATGATAAAATTATTAAAATTTTATTAATTACTTGTTAATTTTTTTTATAATTTTTATATAATTTTAATTTTTTTTTTCTTGATGATTTTTGTAAACAAATGCGCTGCAAATACAAGTAGTTAAAAATAAATGTGTAACAATCAAATTTTTTTAAATAATATTTTCAATATAAATTTAAAAAAAACTTTTTTACAAATTTGAACCGGGGACGGGGATACCGAATATCTGGCGGGTACGAAGATGGGGTAACAAATTTTAACTTGTCAAGTATAGGATACGAATATGGGTATATGTTGGGAATTCGAGATTCGGGATTGGGGAGTCAATACCCATCCTTGCCTCCCCCCGTTGTCATGTCTACATGTGATTGTCTATGTATAAAATATTATAATTTTGTGGATTAAAATTGTAGAATTATAAAATTAAAATCATATTGGATAAATATGGTATATAATTCACAATTTTGTAATTTTGGTGGATTAATAATTATTGGATTCTTGTTACGATCAAATATAAAAAATGTGGTATTTTGATTGATAAATATTAGTTATTTGGACTTGTGATGTAAATGAAGTATATGATGAGTTTTTTTGGTGTAAAAGTATATGATTAGTTGAAAGGTCTTTACTTCCACCATGATATAAACTTATTCGTTGTTGGTACTGTGAAATTTAGGTTAAATTTATAGTCAAATCAAATAAGAATGATTAATTTTTTTTATTTTAGTGTTTATTATTAGGAGAATAATGAGGATTTTAACATAATTTCACTTCTTGATCAGCCGGATTCAAAAGAAGAGAAATTATAAGTACTTTGGAGGTACTTTAAATATCTCGCTAAGCGTATGATTATTGTCATGACTATTGATATTAATTGTGGTCTAATCATCCATACTCATGTATCTGATTAGAATTTAGGCATTGGAAAGTGTTTATTTTCTAAAGAACTTGAAAAGGGCATCTAAATGAATGTCTAGGAATCGAATGATTTTGTTTAACCTATTCATGTCTCTCTATTCTTAATGTAATTTAATATTTTATCTTTGCAAAAAAATTTAAGAGAGAAAATAGATAAATTAAATTTTTTTACTTGAGGAATCAAACTTAGAGTATTAAAGTATGTGTGAGTAAAAACTGAAATAATATTACATAGAGAAAAATTATTAACAATTTCATTGCAAGTAGTTTGATATGCTAGGTCCAACATATTTGTAGTCTGAATTAACCTTAGCATTAAAAGTGTTTGTTTTCTGTCTCTCTTATTTGCAATTTTTTCCTGTTTTCAATAATTTTATTTTGCTTTTAATTTTCCATCTCTTTTCTTTAATTAGTTACTTGAAAATATGGGATAAATCAATCTAAGTATAAATAAATCTATGTAGACTCCACACTTGAATTTCTATTTTGCTTTAATATTAGACAATCGTGAGATATAAACAAACTCGAGCTGCTAGATATAAATCGAGAAGATCTTTTTTATTCATTTATTTGCTTAGAGTTTTGGATTGAGACAATAACTAATCAAGATTCTCTCTAATGCTTACATTAAGATTGTGAACATGGATAGTTCTTCCAAGGTATACTATACACATTCTAAATCTTCTTCGATTAATTTGTGTGATATAAGAACATGCCATAGACATAGTTGTGTATATATACTTGAATTTTATTACATCCATCGATTAGTATTAGAATTTAGAAATTAATCAAATTATTATTTAGATCCAATGAACCATAAGTCCATAACCTTTTTCCTCATTTTAATTTTTGGCTAATTAAATTGGTAAAAAAAAATTAGTTATTTTTATATCAAAGGATGTCAATAACTAACAAGACAAATTCAAAAGATCAATCAAATTATGATTTTGTGTGTTTTCAATCTTCACTTGAAAATTATTCTTGTTAAAAAAAATTCAAAATCTTGTCTTTACTATAACTTTAAAATAGTTTTCGTTAATTATTCTAAGGAATAGCAAAATTATTTGTTTTGTTTGAACAATTGTGAGCTCTATTATTTTATGGGCTTTAGTTAGTATTTCTCAAATAAAAAAAATATTATTTCGTATTTTGTTTGAGGGATTCTCTATCCTATATTAATGCAATCAGAAGTTCCAATAAAAATTGTATTTTTTTTGTTCACTAGATAATTTGAATTAACAACATATTTTTGGAGGGTTAAAAAGTGATTATAGACATTCGTACTTATACCAACTGTAAGGCATGCATCTTGTTATGTTCCCCTGAGGTTAACATATATAAGTAGGTTCTGCTAATTACGTCTATTTTGAAATCATCAACTGTGAGGCACACTGTAATATCGTGAGTCCCCCCTATTTGTCTTGTTAACGTTAACCTCATTGTTGTCATTCCAAACATCACTCCAAGTCCCAATTCCATTTATGGGTTATATGACTGCAGTTTCAATACGCTAAAGTTGGGTTTGCCGTTAGATCCAACTAAGATATACATGTAGAGAAGAGGCCAACTATTGAATTGTTTGGGCAAGGAGAACATGTTTCAAACAAGTTAATATACAACTGTCTTCAGATGTATTCCCGCCAAAAATAGTAAAAGGGTTGAAAACTCCATACACGTGAATTAATGGTAAGATAACCATATTGGTTATTGTTCATAGATTTTTTTCTCAAACAACCAACTCTCTTAATTATGGGTTCAAATGCAGGAGAAGAATCTACCGTGATCGCCATTGATAGCGACCGGAACAGCCCACACGCCGTCAAGTGGGCTGTGGAACATCTTTTGAAGAAGAACGCTTCTTGCACCCTAATTCACGTTAGAACCAAGACCTTGTATTCACGTAGCTATTCTTCTCCTCACCTCTTATTATATTTGCCTCAAACTTGTAACAATATATTTACCCTGTGAATAAAACGTAATACGTACATTATGTTTTTAATTAATTGCTTCCATAATCATTCATATAGATAATAGATTATATTTAGGCAAGGTTTTAGAAGACGAACTACAACTTCAATTGTGACTGCAACCTCATTTTTTTGAATCTTTAGGATTGCTTTGAAAGTGTAATGTAACTGAATTGGTCGTATTTGTTAACAGTTTTATACAATATTAAGAATTACAAGAAAGTTGAAATCGCGGTCACAATTTAAACTTTTGCATACATGAGCTTAATTTCTATATGGACAATTAATTAGCTTCATTTTTTAGGATGTATGGATCAATTCTTTTTTTATTATATTTATGCAGATGATTTTGAGGTTATCCCTAAACAAGGTCGTCCGCCGACAGAAGAAGAATTGCACCATTTTTTTCTTCCCTTTCGAGGATTTTGTGCACGAAAAGGGGTGCGTAATAGCCATGATATAATTGCTTAACTATAAATTAAGCACCTTTGAAGTCTCCTCTATGTGCTAAAATTAATTTAGTTTTATTGCTGAACTTCACAAGTTCAAACTCCTGAATCGTCACTTTTAATTAAAAAGGACCTATGTAATTATCATAGTTGATGATTATGAACTTTGAATATTTCAGATCGTAGCTAAGGAGTTAGTCCTGCATGGCATTGACGTTTCAAATGCGCTAACTGATTACATCATTGACAACTCTATCAACAATCTCGTTGTTGGCGCTTCCCGCTGGAATGCTTTTATAAGGTCCTTCTTTTTCTCTCAATATATATACTACCACATGCAATTTGGACACACATTCTTCTCAGTAGTGCTAAAGCGATACAAATTAAAAACTTCACTAGAAATCATTAAGGATTGCACAAAAGATTTATATATATATATATATATATATATAAGTAAAGTTTAGATAAGAAAAGACACCCTCCCTTATAAGATCGGGAAGACTACCAAACCTCCATGAATATTTATAGTGGAATTTATAAGGTCACACTAGTATGATTATAAGACTTGATCAGATGTGTCATAAGTGTTTATATGGATTGCACAAAACATTTAGCAATAACAATGACTTTTTTTAATAAACTTCCAAAAATATACCCAAGACACTATATATGCTCTGTATACAAAATGTCATTTCCATATTTTGGCAAGATTATATAAAGTGAAGCCTTTGACCATTTACAATTACATGTCTTTTCCTTTGCCATAGCCCATAGTTAACAAGAAAGACACTCATATAACACCCTTTGCTTGATTCAAAAATTGCAAGAAACAATTATCTTGCTTCTTATTTTCATCACTTCTTAATAGAATATTGCACCTGTAATTTAATAAACAACTATCAAATTTTATCCTATTTTTCCTGCTTCTGGAAAAATTGGGTTATTATTTTTATAAGCTTGGAGGAAAAGACTTTTTCTGTCTCTGAACAAATAGTCTTTCTAAATGTCGACTGCAGGAAATTTAAAGACGTAGATGTGCCAACAAGCTTAGTCAGGTCTGTGCCAGAGTCTTGCACAGTGCATGTTATATCAAAAGGAAAAGTTCAGAATATTCGACGTGCAGATCATTCTCAAAATATTAGTAACGCACTATCAAAATCTTTGAAAGGTATCAGGGGAAGTTTTCGGTCTGATGAAGATTTAAACAGGTGCGTGCACAAGTTTTACACTTAGAACTTCCACATTCCTTTCAGCTATTGTGTTCAAAATATTTTACAATTTGATGCTGGAAAAGAAAATGTTGATGAATTATCTAGTTGTTATCCTGGACTTGTGCATTAAAATTCGTAACAATACTTTTCCAACTTATCTGCAAGCCTTAATTGTTTACTACAATTCCATTAGCTTAACATAAATATATTGAATTATTAAAAGTCAAATATAAATTATCTACTTGTGTTTTGGTAGAATTTATTATATAAATTTCACTATTTTTCTTAAAAATGTTTCTTATTTATAACTTATAAAACTGTAATTATTTTGAAATATCTCTATAAATTGAAAATAAGTTTACTATATTTTTATTACACATTATTGATAGTTAAACTCTTAGATTCTACGCAAGTGAATCGATTACTATTATCAGATTAATAGAGACAAAGGAGAATACTGACGAGTGAGAGTTAATAGGTTTCCCATTTTCATAAATTTTTTGCTTTGCTGATCCTGCTTTGGTTCTTACAAGATGCTGTTGCATTTTTGATACTATTATGTGTACAGAAAATCGGTCAAGTATGGACATAGGCAAGGCTCAAACAATGATGGGGTATCTTCGGTGACATCACGTATGACCAATGGAGAGACTACCTCTCCAAAACTATCAAATGAAAGTTGCTCCTCACAAAATTCATCCAACCGAAGTTCCGTCACGGGTGACACTTCAAAGCTGCTTGGTTATCAATTGATTGAGACGTCACATGAAAACCAAGATGTAGTCGAAAATTCAGGCAGTTACACTTATAGGAGCAAATCTTGTAAAATATCCCAAGTAATATTGCATTTTATACAACTTTTATATGACAAGGCCACTTACTTTTAGCATAATTTTACACCTTACAAAACAATAATTTGGCATATATATTTTGTAATCTTGTCCTGCATATTAAAAATAGAATGGGGCATGAGGGTTAGATACATACCTCCTATTTGGCTATCATAAAATATACAGATAAGCATAAAGTAATTGGCCTTGTTATGCATACTCATTTCTTTCAATTTATTGGCTGAACTCACTAGACTGCAATTGTTGAAACCTAAAAGTGATTAATCACACAACAAATTGCTCTCTAGTCAACTGAGTGGTTTAATATGACATTTTTAGCTTTCCTCTAACACCTACTTTGAAAATTGCATTGAACAGTTTGGTTGTTTTGTTTTGCTTTTAGTTCCAATATTAAATGTTGCATTGGCCTTGGGATTTTTTGCACATTTTTCATTCATAAGTGGATTATTAAAGCTTGGTTATCTTACAGCAGAGCTTGGAAATAGAAAAAAGGAACCTAAAACTAGAACAGGAGAGAAAGACAAAGAAGTGTAATTCGAACCATAGGGAGACTGCAACAACAACACAGAAGGTAGTATTATGTAATAAATTTAACTTCACCCTATGGCTTTCAGAGTAATACACCAAAATGGAGAATTTAAAAAAGATTGGTATTGTCATTTAGGCAATGAAGCATGAAAAGTTTACGCAAGAAGATGTAGTTAAAGCTTGGCTTGCTGAAGAGGCTACATTGAGTTTGGCAGAGGTAAAAAGGAAGAAAACCAAGGCAGCAATGGAGTCAGCTGAAATGTCAAAATGCCTAGCAGAAATGAAGAGCCATAAAGGAAAACAAACTGAAATAAGAGCCATGCATGAGGAAGAAGACAGAAATAAAGCATTAAATGCAAGTGCACATAACAAAATTTTATTTAAAAGATACAACATTAAAGAAATTGAAGTTGCAACTAATTACTTTGACAATGCCCTCAAAATCGGTGAAGGTGGTTATGGGCCTGTTTTTAAAGGAGTGCTTGATCACACTGATGTTGCAATCAAGGCCCTCAAACCAGACATATCCCAAGGGGAAAGGCAGTTTCAACAAGAGGTAACCATACTAGTCACTTTATAAATTTTTTTATTTGGAATAGGTTAGCATTTTCATTTATTATTTTTCAAATTGGTACATGACAGGTTAATGTTTTGAGCACTATAAAACATCCAAACATGGTTCAACTTCTAGGTGCCTGTCCAGAGTACGGATGCCTTGTATATGAGTACATTGAAAATGGTAGCTTAGAAGATCGCCTCTTCCAAAAAGATAACACTCCAACAATTCCATGGAAAGTTCGATTCAAAATAGCATCAGAAATTGCCACTGGCCTTCTTTTCCTTCACCAGACAAAGCCTGAGCCGGTTGTGCATCGTGATCTCAAGCCAGCAAACATTTTGTTGGACCGCAACTATGTGAGCAAGATCACTGATGTGGGTTTGGCAAGGCTAGTTCCCCCTAGTGTAGCCAACAAAACCACTCAATACCACAAGACAACTGCAGCCGGTACATTTTGCTACATTGACCCAGAATATCAACAAACTGGACTATTGGGTGTAAAATCAGACATATATTCATTAGGTGTAATGCTGCTACAAATTATCACCGGAAAACCTCCCATGGGTGTCGCACACCTTGTTGAGGAGGCTATAGACAAGGGTAAACTCCTAGAGGTGCTTGATCCAAATGTCAAAGATTGGCCACTTGAAGAGACTTTATCATATGCTAGGTTGGCTTTAAAGTGTTGTGAGATGAGAAAACGGGATAGACCAGACCTTAGTTCTGTCATTTTGCCAGAGCTGAATCGACTCCGAAATCTCGGAGAAGTAGCCATTTACACTGATATTGTACCCGCCAAACAGGTTAGTGACTAACTTGTTGAATTTATTTACACCTACTTATGCTTTGATCAAAACCCAAGTTGATAAAAACTAGTTAGTTTGCAAAACTTCAACATCATAAGTATAGAAAACAATTTTTTTTTAACAAGATGCACAATATATAGTACAAGCCATTTCTAGAAGTCCCTTTCTCAAAATTTGTGGCATTTGCCAAAGATTAAGCTAGATAAAACTATGACATAAAGCTTATCATAACATGTAAATTTCCTAGAAGTTCCTTCAAATTATAATTTTCTATCATGTACAACCAGGAACAAAATGAATAACAATCCTAATATGGAAATAGAAAATTCAACGAAGATCCATGTAAGAAGGTATAAACTCCCCAAGTCCAAAGCCAACATGTGGAACATGGTACGTCATTCGTGGAAACCAGGCCTCTTACCATCAATTGGAAAACATGTAGGGAAAATGAACATGAATGATGCTTATCAAAGCTGCTGGTCATTTGCAGATGGCGTTGTCCCAACAAAGTCTTACTGCCATTTTAAACATCTTTATCAGAAGTCATGAGTTCCTATAATTAATGTCTTCTTTCTTATTAGTGGAAATTGTAGCAAGGAACATCAATAGATGACCCATTTTCCTGTTAATTTTTTTCTTACATGGGGAGTTCTAATTAATCGAAGTAAGAGACAAGGAGAATTGTTATCACCTAGCACTCTCTTTCCCTTGTTCACTTTGTACAGTACATCTACTTATAATCTTCAATTCCATAGTGGTATGCGCCTATAACATTTTGTCATTATATATTTGTATAAATATGAATTAAGATCAATTGACCACATTTATTAATTATATTCGTAATATTTGTATTAGTAAGAAGTTTAGACATGCTTAGTTAAGGAATTATTTTGAAGAAAAAATTACTAACTTAAAAGTTTTAATTTAATAAATTGTGTTTTACAAGGTCAATAGACAAGTTAGTTAAAAAGTTGATAAACAAGTTATTAATAAAGTTAGAATGCTTAATGAAACTAACTTACAAATTAGAATATGTTTGATAAGACAAATTAGTGAATAGGAGAAAAAAATGTTTTTAACATAAGAATTTTACATCAATTTTTGAAAAATCAATATAGTGTATGAGAAAGTAACAATTTTTTAATATTGAAATAAAAATTCTACTATGATTGCTTTCGAGAATATTTTTTTAGATTATTTGTACAATGCAATAATCACAAAAATTACTCTCAATGCAAAAGTCTTATTAAGATTTTTGAAAGTTGTGTAAGACTTTTAAGACTAATTTTTTAGATTGTTGCGCAGACCATCTAAAAAACTACTTTTATACCAATTCTAGAATAATCATTTTAAAATATTTATTTTAATATTAAAAAAATCACAATTTTTAAAGATTTTATTTCATTGCACAAAGAAATAATGTAGAAAATACTTTTCAAAGTTACACTAACTACACTTAAGATTTTGTGAAATTACATAAGCACATTTTGTTTTTTTTATTCCGATACTAATTCTCTTAATTTTTGAAAAATATACATTCACATCCGTTTATATATTATGCTGATCTTTTTTAGTTGTTTAAAAAATATTATACTGAATTTTCCTAAATGGAGGTTATTGTAAGAGTAAATAGACATTTTGATTCTTAATTTTTGACTCTTTTTATAAATTAGTCTCTATGTTTAAAAGGTAAAAAATAGTCTTTATTTTACTTGTACAAATAATTTTCTACTGTTTAAATCTAATTTTTATTATTAGTAATATATCTATGTAACATGTATTTATCCACTAAGCAAAGGTAGATGACAAGTCTTTAGCCTGAATTGAAAATTTTAGGCCTGGGCTACCCTTTTTGCTTAGCCGCTTCAGCATTTCCTACACTAGTTGGACCGTAAAACTTCCCGTGCGAACCATCAATTATACATTAATTAAAAAAAATATGAAACCCACCAATGAGAAACAAAAGTCAAAAAACTTGTCACTGACTATTTTTTTTTTTTCTTCCTCTGCAGTAAAAAAGATCAGGATCTAAGGAAGCCAAAAAGGAAATAGATAAATGGTGGGAACCCAAACAAAAAGAAAATAAAAGAAAGTAAAGGGGGTGAAGCGAGTGTTCAGACACGGAAGTTCTTTCTAGGGAAAGTTTGACCAAATTGCCAATTTGATGGAACAATGTTCCAAGAGGTCACTGGCGGTGACTCTGAAGGACAAAGCCTGACCCACCAAAACGGCGTTTGACTGCCAGTTCTGCTCATTGCCATCACTCTGAAGCGTGCACGATATCCCCTGCACCCGCTACGTTGCTGATCAAAACCAGGTTAAAGTAACGGAAACCGTTTATTGTGAACCTGATCCCACCATGCTTCCTACATGTCACCCCGCGGAAGCCGACAGGTACGATGCCGGCGCGGTATTCGGCGATTTTAAGGAACATGGGCATGGCGAGGTCGAAGTGAGGGCGAGGAGGGTTGCACCAGCCGCCATTGTCGTTTGGAAGAGCGTAGTTAGGGGGACCGAAGTTGTTGGCGGTGATGAAGATGGAAGGCTTGCCGGAGTGACACCACACCACTGCTTGTCGTTTGCGCATTTGATCTCAAAGCACGCTCCGCAGCTCAGCCCGCTGTTCAAGAGTGCCGTGCTCAACGCTCCACTCTGTACCCTGGTGTCTTTTTAAATTTTGCATCAAAGTCGTATGTGTCACAGGAATAATTTATCACTTTAAATAATCTATATGATATTAAAATTGTTAATAATATATCTCACTGAGGATCAAAATACATATTCGTTATCAAAACCTCATGGTAATTAGTGTAATTTTCTCTACTTTTTATGCTGTGACTTTTTAAAAATTTTGATAAAACTTTCTACATTGGTTTCTTAATTAGTGTAATTAGTTATACTAAGAATTAATTTAGAAAGAAAGATAATTTTGTACATCGATTTCTTAATATAGTCAATGTAGAAAATTTTATATAAGTTTTCTGATTTCAATAACGTGCTCCCATTTTCGTTCTTACTGCAACTTTTAAACTTTGATTCTCTAGTTTGATGAGTCCAAGATGTCTAGAGGAAAATATTTCAAAATTGATATATCTTCGGTGAAATTCAACTTCCTCTTATATAAATATGACTTCTATCTTCATTTTCTAGATGTTCTTTAACGTTAGCGTGTAAATTTTCCATACCCTAGTCTCAGGACTTGTATTCTATATACATGCATCTTATTTATTCCTTCACAAGGTAATGTTTTCTCTCCGTGATTTTAACTTCATTATTTTTAAATCTTACTCTCATTCTTTGTTTCAAACTATGTATGACCTTTCTCATCTCTCTCATAGATGGCGCGTGTATGTTTTGTTCAAAGATTCCAAATAGTGTGCTTAATTCCAATTTTGAATACTCGAACTCATATGAAGTTCCCGAAGAAGAAGCAATGACGGTATCTGGGGAATAAGCATCGGTTAACTCTGTGCCAGCAAGCGCGGTAAGACAAAGGATGCAAGCATTATCCGGAATGATTGGGCGTAAAGGTCTGTAAGTGACTTTTTAAGTTCGCCGTCAAATCCCAAGGCTCAACCCTGGACAGGCGGTGGAAACTACCAAGCTGGAGTACGGTAGGGGCAGAGGGAATTTCCGGTGGAGCGGTGAAATGTATAGAGATTGAAAAGAACACCAACGACGAAAGCACTATGCTGGGCCGATACTGACACTGAAAGACGAAAGCTAGGGGAGCGAATGGGATTACATACCCAAGTAGTCCTAGCCGTAAACGATGAATACTAGGCGCGGTGCGTATCGACCCGTGCAATGCTGTAGCTAACGCGTTAAGTATTCCACCTGGGAAGTACGTTCGCAAGAATGAAACTCAAAGGAATTGAGGGGGGTGCATTTCAATTATAATTTGTCATGAAATGAAAAATCATCATTAACTTTTATAATAATTATTTCAAATTATATATATTTAGTTGAATATAAAGAAAAACACAAATAATATTTTCTTTTCTATTTGGTTAAAGAAAAAGAAAAAAAATATAGAAAGAAAACTTGAGAATATCCTACTTTCACTTTTTTCAAATTTAAATTTAATTTCTATCTTATTTTTCATCAACGAATAGAAAAGCATAAAAAGTTCCCCCCAAACACGACATCAAGAAAAGAGAAAAGACTTGGCTTGGCGAGCAAGGAGTTTCTCGTTCCGGTTCGAACCGGAAATAAAAAATCTAACCGACCGGACCCTTAACGCGCCGCCATACTCCAAATCATAACTTTCCACACAGCAACGTTCTTCTGTAATTCTCTGATTCGTTCCTTTCTCTCTCAAAACCCTAACCCTAACCCCCGAGTCTGGAAGCCTCTCCAATGGCGTACCAGACACCCGATCAAGATTCAAGCTCCGATCCGAAGACCCCAACTCGCCTCTACAACCCATACAAGGACCTCGAAGTCCCCATTCGCAACCTCTACCAGCTCCCAACCACTCCCGAGTACCTATTCGTTGAGGAGGCCCGCCGCAAGCGCCGATCCTGGGGCGAGAACCTCACCTTCTACACCGGCTGCGGCTACCTTGCCGGCGCTGTCGGGGGCGCCGCCTCTGGTCTCATCGACGGTGTTAAATCCTTCGAGTCCGGCGACACCGCCAAGCTCCGAGTCAACCGCGTCCTCAACTCCTCCGGCCACGCCGGCCGCGCCTGGGGCAACCGCCTCGGCGTCATCGGCCTCCTCTACGCCGGCATCGAGAGCGGGATCGTGGCGGCGAGGGACACCGACGACGTCTGGAACAGCGTCGCGGCCGGACTCGGCACTGGCGCGCTGTATCGCGCCGCGAGAGGGGTGCGTTCGGCGGCGGTGGCGGGAGCCGTCGGCGGCGTCGTGGTTGGAGTCGCTGTCACGGCGAAGCAGGCTTTGAAACGCTACGTGCCTATATGAGAACGACACTTTGTGTGAGCACTTAATTTTTTTCTTCCTTTTTTTTGGGGTTACTATCAATTTTGAGCGATTGTTGGGGTATAAGCATTATTATACCAGAATGTGGCAGTGTTGCTGTTGCAAACAATTGGTTTTATTATTATGCATATTTTTTTTCAGCTTGATAATGGCTAACCTTTTCTAATGTAATTTGTCGAAACATCTTGCATCAATAATCGGGACGGCTTTAATGCTGGATATATAGTATCAAGAATATTGTTCCTCTTTCGGTGGATGCAAATGGAAGATTGTGTAAACGGTGTCACAACAGATGTTGTGGTACATGATTTGATAGAAGTAGAGTTGTTAGGATTAGTTTTTGTGATGAAAGAAGCCCGTATTATGCTTGTGTTCCTATGATTAATGAATTCAAGGGATTTGCATTTTAGACCCCTAATAGGATCTCTGATATTAGACCAATGCACTGGGTTCCAAGGTTCTGTATAAAGTACGTATCATTTGGTGATTTCTGGTAGAATATCTTTGGAGAGTTTTTATTTTGCAACATTGGATATGCTTGTGTTGTGAATGAGCTTTGCATCATTCAACCATGTTTTTGTGCCCTTATTTATACCTTTATATCTTGGGTGGAGCAGCGAGAATGTTGTGTTAAATCTTTATTTAAATGATTTTGTGATAGCTTATAGTGTAATGACAATGACTGGTATGTCATTTGCTCTGCTAATTTTTATCTAGTTGAAAGAAGTAGTTTGTTCTCTATATGAATGAGATAGCAAAATGTATGTTGTATTTCTCTGGTTTGACTACAGATTATCTTATGAGGCTATCGACTGATATATTTTGCTTCATTGATAAAACCTTAACTTACTGCAAGGAGCAGTTTTCCTGATAAAAGAATGTTTGCACAAGTAATAAGTGTTTTGACAGAATTCAGTTGACATATCATTCTTAAACTTAGTTACCATTATAGATTTGCACTTTCCATCCTTGATCCTTGTAGTTTAGCTTTCATAGATAACTATTGTGAATTTCTAATCTTGTCATGTATGGACTTCTGGTAATGTGGATTAAACTCATGCGCTCCAACTGATGCTATTATTGTAGATTCTTTTGCTCAAACCAAAGCAAAAGAAGTATTCATTGAGCTTTTCTGTGTACAATTACCGATTATGGCTTCTTGCTTGTCTTGCTAGGTGTTGTCTAGGGCCATTGTTGACTGAAGAAAGAATTCTGAGTCATTGATTGTGTTGGTTGGTATTCTATATAAGGGATGGATATCTGCAGTATCTATGTTATATATTGCCCATTTAGCACTGAGGGACTTTTTGTCTTCTTGTTTTTCTTTTATGTTCTTTCGTCTCATCTATGCAACTCATTTTGCCTGTGTATCCTTCTGCTAGATTATGATATTTGGTTTCTACAACGTAATAAAAGTTGACATGGAAACCTACTAGGGTTGGACTAGTTTTATTTTTATTTTTTATTTTTTTTTTTTTGGGGGGGGGGGGGGGGGGGGGGGGTAGGTAGTTAGCTTGGGATTGTGTGTTCTAAGTTCAAACCACCAACATGGTTGACAAATAATCTTGTTCCTTAAGCAAATTGATAGGTGTTCAATTCCATATCTGTGCATATGAAAAAATATTTGTTGAAAAAGTTAGCTCCTTAAGGGTCTCAAGGGATTTGTCCTTGGCTCCTGGCTGAGGGTTATTCTAGGTTCACCCAAAAAAATAAGTTTAAACCCTATTTTTGCTATTTATACACCAGAAAACATTGACTGTAATGATTTGAGCTCCCAAAAATATAGTAAAGGAAAGTCTGTATTGTTATTCACTTGGATTTATTCTGAACTTCGATTTGATACTGAAGTTAATTTTACTACTTTTGTATAGCAACTTCCTGTTAACTTGGGGGATACCTTTGGGATTGGACTTGTTCTTCTCAGTGAATGAAAAAACAATGTGGAGGGTGGTTATAGGTCTTGTTCCGTTTTGTTTATATATTTAGCTCATCTGTGGTTGATTTTTACAGTTTAATAGGTGTAGCGAGTCCTACTCAGTGGGAAAAGGCTTTGATGGTTGTTTATAGCTTGCATTTTGCTAATAGTGACGTCCTGCTCTAGTGCTCATAACGGGGATGTAGTTTTGTTTCTGTTGTCTATAGATGCATTCAAAATATTTTAATGTCAACCCTTTCTTAGAAAAAAGGATGCCTCGATTTCTAGTGGGACTGTTGGAAACCGGTGTGAAAAACAGAGAAAAAGTAGAAAATTAAATGCAACTCAGCCACTGATGTGATGTTGACAAGATTTCATTTTGAACTATATTTGCTTGATATTATTGTCCATGGAACTAAACTGAATCGGCCACCACCTACGATAGTTAAACGTGTGTGGATTGTCTTAATGTAAGATCTCAAATTTCATTGAATATTTTTTGTTGGACAAGCACCCGTAACAGTGAAGACTTGCAATCAAGTCGGCTCACTCAATTTGCTCTCGATCTTGGCGTTCTTCTCTCCCTGTTACCAAGTTTTTTCTTAAACGCAAGTTCCACATTTTAAATCAGAATTAAAGCAATTACAATCTTGGCTTATACTTTTTATATACCGAAAGATAAGCCCGTCTTTGATAACTGTTAGTGTTGGTCCTATCACATAGTATTTATTTATACTAAAGCTATAAACCACGTTCGTTACTGTAGTTTTACTTTCTTAATTTATGGTGAAAAGCTCCAGTGTTTATTTTGTTTATATTGATCCATACTTAATATGTTGATAACAGAGCAATATATTGTCAAAATTTACCGATCTTCCTGGAAGAACTCTAAACCTTAACATAGATTACATACGAGATGCGAGAATACGCAAGAATAAATAAATAAATAAATAAAATTGCTTTCAGTCAGTCACATCTCCCAAGAAAATTTAAAATACGCACGATATTGTCGTTCCTGTAACTTGTAAGAAGCACACTTCAGTGTATTAAATTCCTCAAATCACCACTGCTTATTGAAAAATGCAATACAAATTTTGCCTTCAGAGGATAGAGAAATAAAATAATTGGCTAGAGTTACAATCAACTCATATAAGATATACGCACGTCAACGATTCTCATCCCTCGCCTTAATATCACTGGAAAAGAATTGTCATGGTCTCATGGAGGCGATCATATCACTACCACACCATGGATTTAGGACTTTCAAAATCACTTCTGAATTCAGGGACTGTTATTATTAATAATATATTGTTAGGTTCACCTCTCAACTTTTTTTCCCCCCTCAAAATACTCTTGATAGAAACACGTTATTGTTGTGTCTATAGACAAAATTTATTGTAATAAAAAAATTTAGTATCTTTTAAACAGTTACTTTTTTAAAAAAATTTGGATTACTTAAATGTTTTATTGTAATTGTTTATTATGTTACTCATAAATACTTTCAAAAGAAAAAAAGATTAATTTATTCATATAATATTTTTTTCTTACTTTTGTTATGTGTCCCACCTTTTCCAACAACGTGTAATCAAATACTCTTTTGAATTTGGTCATGACTGTTAAACATACTTTTATGGTTGAATCTTTTTTATAGTTGAATCTAATATACTTTTCATTATTTTAATTAAATGTTGATTTTTTAAAATTTGAATATATTTTTAATCTATTAAATTTAAAATTAGTTTTTTAGTCCTATAATTTGGAAAAAAATTATTTTGCTCTTTATATTCATACGCCGATAGAGATTATGCTTACGTGACTAATAAATATTACAAGGTGCTAACATGACAATTCACTTTAATTTTGTATTTTTATCATTATACATACTAACAATGTGTATTTTTTTCTTTTTCAAAATATTTATTCTGATGGGGTTCGGGTAGAGTTTTTTTTAAATCATAGAGATTAAAAAGAAGTTTGAATGAACATTCTCTTATTTGTGCATTTAATAAAAAAGAGTAAAGAGATTCATAAATAGTGGTATATATTCTTCTAGAATGGCATTAAGCTTATCTTAATATTTGTGCAAATTATATTAAAAGAAAGAGTTGCCTAAGTTCTTGAAATTGTACACAAGCATATTTTTTCCTTCCTATTTTTTTTTTTTTTTGCTAACGTTCCTTCCTATTTTTATGATTTGCTTCCTTGTACACAAACATATATGTGAACCTTTTGATATTAAATTAATCTTTCAATAAAAGAAAGTATTGAGATTAATTTACCGTGACAAACATTTAATAAAAATTAACAATTGAGATTAATTTAATCATGTGTCTAAAATTATGTTTAGGAATTTACAATTAACTGTATATAGTAATCAATTTATCAATACTCTTACAAGAATAAAAAAACTAGCAAGTTATGTAAAGACGAGAACATTGTAAAAGATAAATAATAAAGTAAACATATTTATACGTCGTTTTTTATATTAAATATCAAACTAAACAAAATAATAATAATCTTATTATATTGCCTTGATATGGGATGTGTCATCTTTGCATGCGATCCTAATCTTTGCATGCGATCCTAATGACAGTTGCACTTGGCGTCTGTTATGTGTTTAGCAAGTGTATCAAATGTGTACCAAATGTCCAAGTAATAAAATCTTGGAAGTCCGAGTGTTGAATTCTACAAGAATTTTATGTTGTATTTATCTTAGATACTTTTCAATTTATAAGTGAAAAATTAATAGAGAAAGGGATAGAAGAAAGAATAGGAAACGATTAAAGGGAGTAATAAAAAGCAAGAGAATTAAAGCAGAATAATTAGAGAAGGAAATTCAATGAAATGTGAATATTAAGACCTAGCATGCCTTGTTTGCCTATGATGTATGAATTTATGGTTTTTCTTTATCAATTTAATTGGATCTATTCTACCCACATCTATTCATTTACTTGTCCTTGATGTCTTACGATGACAAGCATATTTTATTTACCTATCTCTCAAATTCTTTTGAAAAGACTCGATAAATAAAATGTACAAAGAATAAATTCTAGATGTTTGCTAAATGCATGGGCATAAAGTTACCATTCTATGCCTAGCAATGATTTCCTTATGATATCTTTTCTTTATTGTTCTATTAGAAATTACCATCTCCCGAGCATCTAACTTCTAAAACTAATGTCTGCATCTTTTCTTTAAATCTTATTAGAAGTTACCCTCTCTCGAGCATCTAACCCCCAAAAGAATGTAAAGATGAAAATGCAAGATAAAATAGAAAAGATCATAGAATAGAAAAACCTGAGAAGGAATCCTTTTTCATTGATAAATCTGAAGTACATCATACATCGCTTGGTTTTCTAGGCCTGTCAAGCCCTAACTAAGGGATTAGCCACTCATGGCCATGAGGGCTTTACAATGAGAGAGATGAAAAAAAGAATGGATACAAAAGAGAGAAGAGAGTAGGAGTTCTTAGGCTTTAGGTGGTAGTAAGAGTGCTCTGAAACTCGATGTGTCGTTTTCCCTTGGCCAGACTCGTTATTTATAGCTGCTGAAGTGGGCTTTGGGCCTTCGTAGACTCGCTTAGCGTGATTCTCCTCGCTTAGCGCATTTAGATCGTGCGCTTAGCGAGCTCCTCTCGCTTAGTGTACTCTGTTCTGTTGGATCGCGCGCTTAGCGCATGCTGTGCGCATAGCGGGTTCTGTTTTTGTTGCGCACGCTTAGCGTGTGTTACGCGCTAAGCGCGAGTTCTGACTCTTGTGTTTAACGCCTCGCTTAGCGCCTGTGTCTCCTGTCTTGCTTAACGCAAATTGCACGCTAAGCGAGATGTTGGATTGGACCATTTCTGATTTCTTCTTTGTTATTTTTCATTGTTTGCTTATAACACCTCCAGTTTTTATATTTGCAGCCAAAATTCAACGAAACATCAATTTTTTAATATTTAAGCACAAATAACTGTTAAATAATTATTTTTAAAATAATTTTACTTCATTTTCTATTATCAGAGTACAATTATTTAGTAGTTATCAGCGTCAAATTAACCATCACATGCACATTCATTATTCTTTGTTAATGATGAGATATATCTATATTTTTTGTTTGATTAAGAGGAGTCGCAATTAAGGATCAATCTGCCCCACATGGACTTCGTCTTCTGATAGAGGACTACCCTTATGCTGTTGATGGGCTAGCTAGAGATATGGGCTGCAATTAAGACATGGGTCCAAGAATATGCGTCAAATTAACCATCACAGGTGGTTTACTTTAATTACTATATAGTACGTACGTACCTTCCAATAAAAAAGACGCAAGGCTAGAGATCCAATAAATCTTGCATCTTATCTAATGTTTCAATCATCTTGTGTGTTTTAATATTGTAATTGAGCCCACAATTTGGTTGTGTGGTTTGCAAATAATAGGAGGAGTGAGCACTATTAGTTTGTGTTTAGCACTTGTCATGATATAGTTTAGAAATATACATCCCGCAGATTACGTAACACACAAAATTATGTTTTTAGTAAAGAAAAAATGTATTACACGGATATTTTGAATTATAAGTATATAAGAAATAAAAATTATTAGTATTAATAAAAAAAATTGTATTAATTCTTTGTAGTTCTCATTAGTTGTTGCATCTTGTTATATTTGTTTCTCCATTTTTTTCATCATCACTGTCTAATCTAATCTGCTTTGCAAATTACGTATAAGTCACAACTCAATTCACATGGCGCTGCAAAATTAACACACGGTAAAAATCTATCAATAAAAATATGAGCACACCAATAAAGAATATGACTAATGTATCCAATAAGTAAAGTCCTACAAGGCTCAGAGCTAAACTACCAACGACTAGAAAAAGTGACATATGTTGTGGTTATATAAATGTCCTACACTGCCCTGACTTGGCAGGAAAAATGATATCTTGAATACATGGACAAATCAATTTCAACAACTAACGCTTGCTGCAATTGAAATCGTGACTCAAATAAGATGATGTTTTCTTCTAGTTTGCACTTCACAGCAGCATTGTTAAAAAGTTCAAACCTGCATGATTGCATTTATTATTTTGGTTTCCATTACACAAACATGGTTTATTAATGACAAATACAAGTACATTCAGCCACTCCAAATACATAACTTAAACATACACAACTGATGAAGGAATCAGATTCCTTCTATTTCACATTTATTTAAAGCCAGGGACAGTACTTCAGCAACCATAGAGCCCTTAGATAGAGATACTGTTGGGAATTCCTCTGAAAGTCAATCCCTCCTCACTAGAAGGATAGAGCAAAGTGTAAGGCATTTTAGCCGGCCCATAGCGGTTTCTCAATGTCTCATTATTGTTCTTCTCTATAAGCTTCTTTTCAATCTCTTCAAGATTCTTTCCAAACCTCTTAAAGGCCTCTAATGGCCCGGCATCAGAAGTCCAGTAGTCACCGCCATCTCTCTGCCCAAGGTAGAACTCATCAGATGCGTGCCTTGATAAAATTTCTATAATTGTAAGGTCAATGAGGGTCTCTTTCTTGCCAGTAATAGTCTTCAAAAACTCCTTCTCAGGGTTCTTAGCTAACGCATCATATTCAGGAGACCCTTTCTCAGGCATGAATCTCCTGCTAATAGTTGGCCTATTCAGGATTAAACCTCCATATGGATACTGTCCAAAGTTAACAGCAGCATGAAGAGCTGAAGCAATCCATATGAGGGTAGCGGAAGCTTCAACCAACTCTTCACGAGTTTGCATCTTTTGCCACCATGGCTTATCCTTCAAATCCCCATGACCCACCTCTACAAGTTCTTTCCACCAAGCTTGGAGCTCGGGGTCTTTTTGAAGTTCCTCATCTGACTTGTAGTAGAATGAGACATATTCTTCCACCCAAGACTTGATAGCATCCCATATCTCTAGCCCATCAGAAGCATAAGGATAGTCCTCGATCAAAAGTCGAACTCCATGGGGAGCAGATGGATCCTTAACAGCAACTCCTCTGAATTAAAAGCACCCAAATAACATTGATTAGCACAAGAGTTATATCAAGCCTGAAGCCTTTTTTCTTCTTATGTCATTGATGACTTAAATAGATTTAGATTCTTTATTTTTTAAGCAATATATATTTCTAATTTGTTAATAAACTTTACAAGATTACTTACCTCTTGACAAGATCATTAGGCAATGCTTGATCGGTGAAAACCCAATCCTTGTAAATAACAGCAGACATTTCCAAAGAGTACCTACCCCACAAGAATGTTTTCTCTATAATACCGTCGGCATTGACCAAGGATTTGCGGGCAAGTGAATTAATGTTCATGGTGTCACGATAGTGAGGAAACAGAAGTTTGTAAATAGGGTGAACCACGCTCAGATGCCTGTTTGTCGCTATGACGAATGGCTCCACAACCGCATGAGTGTTTAGCCTGCCATCCATCCATGTTAATACGTTAATCATTTATTCATAAATACATTATCAAATTTAGTTGCTGGATCTCATTGCCAAATGACAATATCATACCAATGGCTAATGATTTGATGGTAGCAAGCATCATTCACAACAACGTAAGCCTTTGCCAGTAACCAAATGTAAGCTTCAACTCCTTCACTCGAAGGCACGTAGACTTCACTAACAGGACCATATGCTTCACCCTGAGGATGTGGCTTACTTAACTCAATGGCCAATGGCGTCAAAGTTCCATCATTTTTCAAGAAAAATATGGTTCTTGTAGCATAAGTCTTTGTGGTATTTGCATTTATTTTCCTCAAATATGGAATGAGATAGTCATGGTGATCTAAGATGAACAACTTCTTGTTTTGGATAGCCTGTTCAACCAAGTATAATTAATTAATTGATATTCATTGGAATCACATTAAAGAAAAAAAAAACAAATAGTTACAAAGCAATAGCAGAAACATTACAGGGAAACAATTTTAATGTGAAACTAAATACTCATATCGTTACCTGCTCAACAGTGAGACCACCTAAGTTAGGCTCCAAATGCTCTTTTGTTATTATACAGGTATGATCACCATAGGCTTGAGTATCTAGCTTGCTACTTAGTGGGAACTCCTGGAATAAATTTATCACGCAATGAATGAGTATAGCAATCCCAAATTTGACAAGCAAAGTGCGACCAAGCTTTTGGTTGCTTGTAGTTTGTTACCAATGAACTTTTATATTAAGCTTACCTCAATAATCTTGATGACATTTGGATTCAAACCAGCAATTGTTTCTCTTGCAAATTCTTCATCAGTCATCCATGCAGACTTGTCGACTGCAGCAAATAAGAAAAGTTCGAAAATCCAACCACGTGATTGAATGTTGAGTAAAAAACAGGAGTACAATGCTAATAGATGTTAACTTTTCTAAATAATCAAAATACGTAGCATACCCTGCATCACTTTAGGTGGTGGATACTTGAGGAACTGTTCGCCATCAGTTCGAAAAAGTTCCTTAATTATTGGTATAGGAGTGATCTTGCTAAGAAAGTTTGTAGGCAATGTAACTCCACCTTCATAGAGTTTGCGCACTTCAGCAAAATTATCGAACTCAAGGCTCAAAAGATTTCCATCGAATGCATCAGTCAACACAGGCAAGACATCTTGGGCCACAGATTTGATTCCATAAGCTAGAAAATCTGATGACTTCAAGTGACCAAATGCTTCATCTCTCGGAAGGTAAACAAAATCACTGGGCTTCTCACTGTTGGGATCTGTTAAGATAAAGACGACAACTCAAAGACCTTATACTTAGTACTTTTCTAACTTCTAAGGAACACAACACACTTTACTAATTCAGTTATGCTAAAACAAAAAAACATCAAAAGTATACATTTCATCAGAAAAGATGCCTAAAAACAAACATTAAAAAGTAATAAATTAGTGACTAGTGAGAAACCTTTTCTAGTTTTTCCTCTTCCGGTTCTTCCTCTGCGAGGGTAAGGTAAGGCAGAACCTCCAAGAACGGGGCGTGCATACTTTTCACCCTTATCTGGATCGCCCAAGTCATTGTAGACATCATAATCATAGATCCTATCCCATTCCTTGCGCTCACCAGTTCCATCCCCTCTTACATTCTTCAATTCTTCTTCTCTGTACTTGACAAGTGGAGCCGGTGTCTCGCTTGGAAGATATGTCTGCATTACATAATTAATAACTTCAATTTTTGATACAAGTGGTGTCTTATTTGGTTCTCATGGTAGGCACTAAGTAGCTTACATTGTTGGCAAAGAAAATGCGATCAGTCTTGTAGTGTTTTGAATTGTAAACCCAGGAGTTACATATGAAGTGAATGGTTCCATGGTTTGGAATGTCTTCGAGAATTAAAGACTTGAGGTAGAACTCGTTTTGCATGAAGTTCTTAATATAAAATGCACCGGGAATTCCGAAGTCACTGTCCCAATCAAATTGAGCATCGTATGCTTCTTCCTTAGCTCCTATGGTTGGTAATGTTATCTTTCCTCTCAAATTTGTAGCCTTTCCAACTTTTCCTTTCCCACCTATCAAATTTCACACAAAATTGAATCAAATCTCAAACGAAATTTACCTTTATTTTTTTGGAATAACAAACAAACGAAACTTACCCTAGGGTGTTCATAAACCATCAAGGCAATAAAAGTCCAAAACAAAATTGAATAAACTGAAACTCAAACAAATATTTGTATTGGATTGAATCATATTTCGAATACCATTTTAAAAACTGATGACCGATCAATTCAATCAAAACAAAACTTATATATACAATTTTTTATCATTAAATTATATACAATTTTTTATCATTAAATTATATATATCATTCATGCTTATATTTATATTTCTTATTTTTTTATATAAAATTATCACATATTTTTACTTATTTATAAAAATATAATTAATTAATTAAATTTTTAGTTATTATTTGAATAAAGATACATAAATTTAAAGAAAATGCTAACCAACAAAAGACACTGGTTAAAGAATGAAAAATAAAATATTTTTATTGAAAAATGTAGCCGTATATTATGTCAATAAAAATTTCCTAATTATTAATTCATTTAGCAAAGGTTATCAAGACCCTAAATATAATTTTAATGATATATAATTTAGTTTTAATGATATATAATTTTATATTTATAGTACTATTGAGATATTTAATATTTTAAATTATTTCTTCTTATGTTTATTGTATATCTTATAATTTATTTAACACTTTAAGGAAAAACAAAATGAAGATTGAAATAAAAAATTGATCCAATTCAGTCTAATTTAAATTAGATTGATATTTTACATACTTTTTACTTGGGCACATATTTTTTTTTTATGAGAAACAATATGATTTAAAACGAATTGTTAATATTATAAGCTGTATATAAAGTTTTCTTCTCAAACATTTAAGGTAACTGAAATATATTCAAGAGTCTAACTGATCTTCAAACTAATTATTAAACTGAAATATTTCCATGACCATTGATCTGTGGGCTTGGCGATTTAATTCAAACATTAATTTTAACACCAGTTTTGCTTTCGTTAATATATGACTAATTTTCTTCTGTCAAAAAAACCTATGTACAGTATCTTAGATGCTGTTTTTGCTATTTTTCAATCAAAACTAAAATTTCATTTAAGTAATCAGTGAAGTCCTTTTATGAAAAATGAAGATAAAACTTTAATTCTGATTGAAAA
Organism: Glycine max; assembly: GCF_000004515.6. Classification (NCBI taxonomy): domain Eukaryota; kingdom Viridiplantae; phylum Streptophyta; class Magnoliopsida; order Fabales; family Fabaceae; genus Glycine; species Glycine max. The sequence goes on along the minus strand of NC_038251.2, from coordinate 2,142,731 downwards.
ACAGTATAAAAGTTTTATCCCGCCATGTGTGCTTGACTTTAGAAAAAGAAATAGAAGTGAAGAAGAGAAGATGGAGATAGTATGCATGAGTAGGTGGAGAAAGAAGTGAAGTGAATAATTACCATCAGCCTTGGTAGCACTAATAAGTTGGATGGAGATGGAGGAGGCTAAAAAAGTAACTGTATCGAGTGCACTGCCTAAGAAGTCTAAGCCGGTGCCGACGATCCCGTCAACACTGGTGATGCTGTTGATATCCAACACATTCTTCTGCATAACCACCATAGTCCCCTTTATCTTTTGACCCTTGTGCCCGAATGGAAACATCTTTGCTACTTCTTAACTTTCAACCACACACTACTCTCAGATTCTGAGTAACACAAACATCACATGCCCCCTATTTATAGATAACAAAATCCAACTATCAAATATTCTATTTTCCAACGGATCACTTTTCTTCTTTTTTTTTGCTTATGTGCTTAGCTAGGGTTTAATTTTCCAACTTGCATGCATTATGTAATCCCCCGGTGGTTAAAAAATAAAAATGCTTATTAATTTTTATTCTCTTCAGCATTAAAACAACCCTTAAGCCTTCGCGGTCCTAGTTAGGGGTACCAAACAAGGAGGAAGAAACAAATTCAACAATATTAATATTCTCGAGTGGAGTATTATTACTCATCTTTTGATAATTTTAAAATATTTTCTTCAAGTGAAACGTCACCCAAACTCATATCTCGTGTAATTTTCACGTGAACATTAATATTATTCAAATGTCAATTTTTCTTTTCATCAAAATTTACTTCGTATAACAATCCGAAGGCCTTCTAATTTCAAAGATTTTTAGGAGAATCGGGGAATACCCACAAGTTTTTTATTAATCGCAAGTAGTTTTATAAACGGATACCTAACAAATAATAACACACGTATAGATGAATTTTTTATTAAAAAAAGCGGATAATTACCGTTTCGACTAGTTGTGATCCTTATTCATTAATTAAGTAATTATGCTAAACATGACTTTTACATTTTTTTTTTCACTAAAAATGACAAGAGAAAAACAAATGTCAATCTCGGGTTGAGTCTTTGACTAGGCGACACCCGCAAGTTTATTGCATATTTAAAATAAAATTTGCAAATTTTATTATACAAACTGAATTTATAAAAGTACTTTTAAGTCTTATATTTCCAAAATTATGTTTTCAGGCAAAATTTTACTTTTAGATATACTTTTAATTTAAAAGACAATCAAATATGACCTTAAATTATTAATTTTATTCTCGAATATATTTTTGAAATACTTTTACCGGAAATTAGACATACCCTTGTGCGTGGTTGCATGGCTATGTTGATAAGGGAAGGAGGCAAAAAATAAGATAAGAACGACCATATGCCATATGGCATGCATCATATATGGTAGACATTTGGCCTGGGAAGAAGACAGTAGGTAGTTTTGAGGAGCTAACGAAATTTTATCAGGTATGAAAAGGATTTGATTTATAATTCTTTTATCCCTTTTAATTTATGATGTATAATTTTTATTTTCTTATTTTTTATGATTTTTTAGTCCTCGGATATTTTAAAAATAACGGTTTTAATTTTATCTTCAATTTTTCATACACTGATCATTTAAGTTAATAATTGACCAATAATGTGTCAGTATTGTAAAGAGATAGAATTTTTTTTTTAAGATAAGATAGAAATTAATATTTATCAACTAAAAATAATTTATATGTAAAATTAAGAATTATATCAAAATTGTAAAAAAAAATTGAAGACTAAAATTACAATTTAATCTTATTATTTTTCATTCATTATGTTACATTTGAATAATATAACTAACAAATTAATTGAAAAAATATTTTAAAAATAATTTACAGAATTAAAAGTTTTTAATAAAATAATTAGTGGATTTCAAAACCAAAAAAAAATAATCAGTGATTGATTTGGTTAGTAAATTGTATAAATCAAAACAAAGAGACACACACATTCATTTTGTGGACACAATTTTTTATTTTTATTTTACTTTGAACTCTTACATTTTTTTAAGATTATATATTTTATTAAAAGAAAAAATTTGTTTTTAATATTTGTAAATAAGATAATATTCACTTTGCTGTCTATTTTTATACTTGCGAGATTAAAGGAAAAAAAATTTCTTAAGAACTAAAAGTGAAAAAAATTATATTTATGAAATTAAAAATATATTTAAATCTTATTACATAGTTAAAAATTAATCAAACCACAATTGAACATTTCTGTTATATCCACGTAGAGAAACTTTTTTTGTTTATAACCAAACTGTTTGAGCAAAAATATTTATTATATATATATATATATATATATATATATATATATATCAATATTATTTAGTGATATTTTTATTATTTTACTACTTATGTTTTAAAAGATATTTTGTTTAAGATTTGATTAGAACTCAAGTGATTATTAAATTTTATTTTGTGCTATTTTTTTTAATTATTAAATGAAAAGTAATTTTAAAATCATAAGAAAACAAATTAAAATATAAATAGCTAGTTCCAACTAAATTAAAAGAAAAAAAATTAATTTGATTTGAATTAATATTACATAGTAGTACTATCTTTACATTAGATTCAAGCCTTAATTATGAATTGAATCCCCCAATTATTTTAAATGATTTAATTCCTTAATTTTTAAAATATTCAATTTAATCATAAAGTTCTTGAATTCATTTGATCTCAAATTTAAAATGTTCAGATTCTCAAATTTTTAGAAATGAACCAATTTACTCCTCAATTTCTTAAAAATTTAAGAATTAAAATAATTTATTTTAAGAATTTGAAAATCAAATTAATTTTTTTAAAAAAAATAAAGATCAAATTAATTTATTTTTAAGAACATAAGAATTAAATTAAATTTTTTAAAAGTATAGAGAAAAACTAAATTATTTAAAATAAAATGATGATAAAATGAATAATTAAGCCTTGATTAAACTTAAGTAACTTTTTTAGTTTTTGATGCCATTATGGAACCGAGGCTGAAACGTGGGCTTTAGCACTTTGTCTTTTCCGGCACATAATGTGAGCATGGACCCACCTCAACAAAGGCCCAGGACAGGGTTTGGGTATCGCGTCACATTAATTTTACGTGGCTCACCGTCACTGAATGCCTGTACCTGCAAAAGTATATTATTATTGATTGGGGGCTCACAAAAAATAAGGCTTGGCTTGATAGATGAATATAATATTTGAGTGTACGGTAAAATAAATAAAATAAAAATAAGTTTGGAAATAGTATATTTTTTTATTTTTTTTCAATCAAATAACTTAATTTATCATTTTATTTTTCAAATTTTTCATTTTTTTCATTTCTATTTTCATTATTCTTCTCTTTCATACCAAATACACCATAAGAGAAGAGGATATAAAATTATCTACTCTACTTTAAACACTGTCCTTCTTTGACTATTGGATTCTCATGGAGTTGGAAGAGCTGTGCACTATAATAATTTTACTTGTTTTAATAAAATAATTAGTATTTATAACGAGGTTTCATTTATTATTATTATTATTATTCTAAATATCTGATCACATGGTGTTCACATTTTATTTTAAAAACTATTTTTATGCTTTCTAAACAACAACTGGTAGTTTATTTCAGAAAATAAGGTGAAACCATTCTGCAGGTCAAGATAAATAAAAATAGAGAATAAGATTATATTTGGATTAGAATTTGAAAATGTTTTTGTGAATTTCAATGCATCAAATAAACAAAGAAAAATGTATTACTTTTTAAAGTAAAAATACTTTTAATTTCTCCTAACTTTAATTTAGACATCTACTAAAAAACCATTATATCCTCCTATAATTGTCGTGTAAAAAATGTCTAAATTAAAATAATTATTATTTTAATTTTTTAATATAACATTAATTATTCTTTTTATTTATATTTTTTGTATATTAATAATAAACTATAGTATTTAGAAATAAAATAATGTTGATATAAAATTGTTATTTTTTTCATCTATTTATTATTTTTTCTTGATGTACAAAAGTTATTTTAGAATGGAGAGAGTAGATTCTTTTGTTGGTGGGTGTGGTACACAATTTATCTATTTCTTTTTAAATTGAGAAACATATATTAAATAGTGTACTAAAATATTTCTATTATATTTTTTTTAAAGGATTTCTATTATCTTATATTATAATGGGCAGCAATAAACTGGACATGAACAATCTTGTAGATCAGCCAATTATTGTTATTGGGATAGTTGTTGTTAGTAAGAGCCGTAGAAAAAAGAGGTACCTACGACACTTGAGTAAATATAAAAAAAAAAAACATATATTATATTGTAATAATATTGTTTACACATAAAAAATACACGTGGTCTTTAAAGTTGGAAACTTGAATTTGAAAAACAATAAAGTTTATTTTTTATAAAATTAGAACCAACTTTTTGAAGGAGTACTTTGATATATATATATATATATTCTACACTTATAAAGAATTCACTTAAAAGCTTCAACTAAGCAAACAAATTAAAGGTGAATACAAACTCATCCTTTAATAATCTTATTTCTTCTGCCCATCATTGACGCCACGCAATAGTGAGAAATGGGTGGCCATATGTCCCAATCCTAACCTATATTCTCGCTCACAAGTCTACGTCCAAGGATCATTTAGTTTCGCGTGCATGAAAATCATGGCTACTACATATTATCCAATTTTAAGTAGATACCAGTCTTACAGTTGTAGTTGGAGTTATTTTTTTATAAAAAAAATCCAAATTCGAATCTAAGACATTAAATTGAAATAGTTCATGTCAATTGATTAGATTTATCATGAGAGTCACGTAAAAGCAAAAAATGAAAACCAATGAGTAACTGGCACAGTCGTCCGTCCATACGATATTACGAGGCGTGATTTCTTTGGACATGAAAAGAATTAACTAATGACCATACAGCTACCCTATCCATACATTAATAATTCAGAATCTTTATACGTTAATGAATGAGTGAGTCCAAGCTATGAAGGTAGGAAGAATAAAAATCATAGTGAATATTGAATTGGTTTGATTGGTCAGCAACTAATAATAATAAACTTAAAGCGTGTCGGGTTATGAATGGGCGCCATTTTCTGTTCCGAAAAGGACCCATCATGTCACATTATATTATTTTCATATTGCTGCCCAGACTCGTGAGATTCGTGTCTCTTGCACTGCGTCTACCAAGCATATTTATATTATTAAATTCTACCTCGTGCTGCACGTTCCCTCCTTTATTTATTATTTTATTTTATAGAAACAAACACGTTATTATATTATATTCAATTATCCAGATAATCACAACTATATTCTCTAACACATCTTTTTTAAATATATTTTTTCTAGTTTGTTAAAAATTATACAATTTAAATTTTCAATTTTTTAACAAATTAGAGAGAATATGATAATAATAAAATATTAAAAAGTGTGTTGTTAATATTTCTATCAATTATATAAATCAGAAGCAGTTGGCTTGCACAAACAAATTCTTATATAATTTTTGTACCAGAAATATTATATTCTAAGAATCCATAAACTACTTATGCATTCGATCATATATACAGGGTGAAATAGAATTTTCATCGCTATTTATATTTTAGGTTTTTGAGTAATAAAAATAAATGAAAAATAAAAAACGGATAATTTTAAAGAGACTAAAAATACTGACAAAAATTAATGAAAGATTAAGAATTGTTAAAAAAAATTGGAAAAGTAAAAATTAGAATCTAGAACTAAAATCCTAATTAACCATGTAATATATCTATTCTAAAAAATTAATTACTATAACATTATAGTTATGCGAAATCAATATTTATTTATGCACAAATTAAAATACTGGTTATTATTAAAATTTGACCAATTCCAAAATATTTGGTTATGATACTGAAACATTTCATACCATTAAATTTTAATTTCACAATTTAAAATTTAATAATCAAAACCAAATTAATAATTAATCCACGCAATTCATTTATCAAATTTAATGATATCATCTTTTCAATTTATTTTTATGTGATACTTTTAAAAAGTTTGGTTTTTTTTATTTTGTTCTTATATAATAAAACATAATGCTTTGTCTTGACGAACAATATATACTATACTGCTTTTTTAAAACTTTATTAATTTAAAATAATTTCTTAACGATTAATTTGATTTGGTTGAATAGTTAAGTTTTATTGAATGTTAATGTAGAAAGATTGATTTTATAATGATAACACATCCTGTTTTCTCTTTTATTTTTAAAGACAATTATTTCATTATTATTTGATAATGATTTTTATATATTTTAAATTATATTTATAAATTTTACTTAATATTATATCGAAACTTGCTAGTATTTTTTTTCTTTCTTTCCAGAAACCAACTTATATGATATCATATGATAAAGAAAAGCACTAGTATGCCACCCTTGCAAGAGTGTGAAAACTTGCAAGTACTTCTTCACTTTATTCACTAACAATGCTTATATTATAAGATAGATCTAAATAAGTTGTAAAAAAATTCTTCTAATTTTTTTACCTTGAAAAAATCTTTTAATTTTACGCTGAATCACCTTTATTCGGGTTTGTATTCAAAATTAATGAGAAAATAAATAAAATTTATTATTATTAGTTTAAAAATTAAAAAAATTACGAATCCTACTTATTCGTTAACAAATATCTCTCATGATTTTAGAACTTTCAACCAATTATATAAGAGAGAGATGTTGTTTAGTAGGAAAAAAGTGGTACGAAAAACATGTGACATTATGATTGGATAAGCAGGAAATGTGGTAAAAAAAATTGTTTCCAATTAAATATCACTCGAATTTGTCCTTATTCGTGTTTGCCATTTTCTACTATTTATCTTATTCTTTTTAAAGGACTATTTATCTTTTATGAAAGCAAAAAAAATGTATTACTTCACATTTGTCGTCCAGCCAGTAGTGTGTAAGGAAATTGTGAGAACCACTTTACTCACGCATGTCGTTGTGTAGTGTGTAAAGGGCTAAAGGCAAATATGAAAACAGGACAAAGCACATGTTCTTATGTTCATTCCGCAATTAAATATAAATAAAATTTATTAATTTATGTAAAAATTAAGAAAATTAGTTAATATTATTTAATTTTTTTTCTTTAAAGTACTCTTTCTAAACTTAATATTAAAGTTATGTTCAAAAAAGTATTTTAGTTTATTTTTAATTTTTTTATTAGTTGAAAGATTTATTTAAATCTTAATAAATAATTTTTTTTATTAGTTTCTAGTTTTTGTTTAAACCTACTTGAAGTATTTTTTTAGGTTAATTTCTAACTTTTATTTTTTTTATATTTTTTTATATTTTTATTCTTAGTATATTTATTTAATTTTCTGATTATTCTTTTTAAATAAATGATAATTTTATTGCTTATTTATAATTTAATAAGCTAATTTTTTTTATTTTGATCCACTTTGTAACTAACTTTGGCGAACCTAAGAAAAAAATATTAGAAATAAAATCTCGATTGATTTATGAATATTTTTATGATAATATCATTAAATAGCATGAAAATAAAATTTGTTTACACTGTATTTTTTTCTTTACTTAACTGAGGAGTGAGTATTAACTAGTATGTGAAAAGGTGTTGGGTTAAGAAAAATAAATTAAAAAAACATTATATTAAGAATATAAATATACTTGTTAAACTATTAAATTAAATATCCAATACTGCAGTTATATGTAATCGCGTAAGAGGAATTTAGCGGTGGTGATTGACAGTTAAATGAAGAATGAAACAACGACAAAAAATCAATAATGGAAGTGGAAACTCGATCACTATTTTGTCTTTAATCCATTCAATGTCATGTTCCAGAGAGGAATGTCTTTGTCTTTCATTTCCCATCTTGGACTGTGCCACGCGCGTGTAAGTACCTCAACAGATAATAATAATAATAATAATAAAATAAAACAGAAGCTTATCCGTTAGATTTTTGAATATCTTATACGTTCATGCTAGTTTTTCTAGTCTCTATAAAAGGGAGCTTCCTATGCTTGTGTTCTCCACAACAATCTAAGAGTGAGTTTTGTTTATTTGAAATTAACAAGTAGCAAAGATGTTTGGAATCATCGGAGGAAACAAGGGTCACAAGATAAAGGGGAACTTGGTGATTATGCGAAAGAATGTGTTGGATATCAACAGCATTACCAGTGTTAAGGGTGTCATCGGAACCGGCATTAACATCATTGGAGGAGTCGTCGACACCGTTACTGCTTTGGCGTCCCACATCTCCATCCAGCTCATTAGTGCCACCAAGGCTGATGGTATAATTACCTTCTCCTAGATACATTTGCTTTGCTGTTAGGAAATAAACTATATATATATATTTTAAGGGATAAGTTTCGTATGAGATTAAAATGTGTGAAATTTTGTTTGATAGGACATGGGAAAGGAAAAGTTGGAAAGGCTACAAATTTAAGAGGACAAGTGTCGTTACCAACCTTGGGAGCTGGCGAAGATGCATACGATGTTCATTTTGAATGGGACAGTGACTTCGGAATTCCCGGTGCATTTTACATTAAGAACTTCATGCAAGTTGAGTTCTATCTCAAGTCTCTAACTCTCGAAGACATTCCAAACCACGGAACCATTCACTTCGTATGCAACTCCTGGGTTTACAACTCAAAATCCTACCATTCTGATCGCATTTTCTTTGCCAACAATGTAAGCTACTTAAATACTGTTATACATTGTCTAACATCTTGTTAGAGTCTTGCATGATGTGTACCGTTTATTGTTGTTGTTGAACTTTACCACATGGCATGGATGCAAAAGTTGTTATACACATAAATTATAATGCAGACATATCTTCCAAGCGAGACACCGGCTCCACTTGTCAAGTACAGAGAAGAAGAATTGAAGAATGTAAGAGGGGATGGAACTGGTGAGCGCAAGGAATGGGATAGGATCTATGATTATGATGTCTACAATGACTTGGGCGATCCAGATAAGGGTGAAAAGTATGCACGCCCCGTTCTTGGAGGTTCTGCCTTACCTTACCCTCGCAGAGGAAGAACCGGAAGAGGAAAAACTAGAAAAGGTTTCTCACTAGTCACTAATTTATTACTTTTTAATGTTTGTTTTTAGGCATCTTTTCTGATGAAATGTATACTTTTGATGTTTTTTTGTTTTAGCATAACTGAATTAGTAAAGTGTGTTGTGTTCCTTAGAAGTTAGAAAAGTACTAAGTATAAGGTCTTTGAGTTGTCGTCTTTATCTTAACAGATCCCAACAGTGAGAAGCCCAGTGATTTTGTTTACCTTCCGAGAGATGAAGCATTTGGTCACTTGAAGTCATCAGATTTTCTCGTTTATGGAATCAAATCAGTGGCTCAAGACGTCTTGCCCGTGTTGACTGATGCGTTTGATGGCAATCTTTTGAGCCTTGAGTTTGATAACTTTGCTGAAGTGCGCAAACTCTATGAAGGTGGAGTTACACTACCTACAAACTTTCTTAGCAAGATCGCCCCTATACCAGTGGTCAAGGAAATTTTTCGAACTGATGGCGAACAGTTCCTCAAGTATCCACCACCTAAAGTGATGCAGGGTATGCTACATATTTTGAATATGTAGAATATTATCAATATACTCCTGTTTTTATTCAACATATTTAATCACATGGATGAATTTTTGAACTGTTATTATTTGGTGAAGTGGATAAGTCTGCATGGATGACTGATGAAGAATTTGCTAGAGAAACGATTGCTGGTGTTAATCCAAATGTCATTAAGATTCTTGAGGTAACAAACTACATGCAACCAAAAGCTTGGATGCACTTTGGTTGTCAAATTTGAGATTGCTAACCTGATGTCATTGTGTGCTAAATATATTCCAGGAGTTCCCACCACGTAGCAAGCTAGATTCTCAAGCCTACGGTGATCATACCTCTATAATAACAAAACAACACTTGGAGCCTAACTTGGGTGGGCTCACCGTTGAGCAGGTAATGATATTAGTATTTAGTTTCACATTAAAGTTATTTCACTATAATGTTTCTGCTACTGCTTTGTAACTATTTTTGTTTTTTTATTTTTTTATTGTGATTCCAATGAACAACAATCAACCAATTAATTAATTAATTAATTATACTTGGTTGAACAGGCTATCCAGAGCAAGAAGTTGTTCATCTTAGATCACCATGACTATCTCATTCCATATTTGAGGAAAATAAATGCAACTACCACAAAGACTTACGCTACAAGAACCATATTTTTCTTGAAAAGTGATGGAACCTTGACGCCATTGGCCATTGAGTTAAGTAAGCCGCATCCTCAGGGTGAAGGATATGGTCCTGTTAGCGAAGTCTACGTGCCTTCGAGCGAGGGAGTTGAAGCTTACATTTGGTTACTGGCAAAGGCTTATGTTGTTGTGAATGATTCGTGCTACCATCAACTCGTCAGCCACTGGTATGATATTGTCAATTGGCAATGAGATGCATACAATTAAATTTGCCAATATATTTATAAATAGATGATTAACATATTAACGTGGATGGCAGGCTAAACACTCATGCGGTTGTTGAGCCATTCGTCATAGCAACAAACAGGCATCTGAGCGTGGTTCACCCTATTTACAAACTTTTGTTTCCTCACTATCGTGACACCATGAACATTAATTCACTTGCCCGCAAATCCTTGGTCAATGCAGACGGTATTATAGAGAAAACATTCTTGTGGGGTAGGTACTCTTTGGAAATGTCTGCTGTTATTTACAAGGACTGGGTTTTCACTGATCAAGCATTGCCTAATGATCTTGTCAAGAGGTATGTAATCTTGTAAAGTTTATTAACAAATTAGAAATATATATTGCTGAAAAAATAAAGAATCTAAATCTATTTAAGTCATCAATGACATAAGAAGAAAAAAAGGCCTCAGGCTTGATATAACTCTTGTGCTAATCAATGTTATTTGGGTGCTTTTAATTCAGAGGAGTTGCGGTTAAGGATCCATCTGCTCCCCATGGAGTTCGGCTTTTGATTGAGGACTATCCTTATGCTTCTGATGGGCTAGAGATATGGGATGCCATCAAGTCCTGGGTGCATGAATATGTCTCATTCTACTACAAGTCAGATGCAGCAATTCAACAAGATCCCGAGCTCCAAGCTTGGTGGAAAGAACTTGTCCAAGTGGGTCATGGTGATTTGAAAGATAAGCCATGGTGGCAAAAGATGCAAACTCGTGAAGAGTTGATTGAAGCCTCGGCTACCCTCGTATGGATCGCTTCAGCCCTTCATGCAGCTGTTAACTTTGGACAGTATCCATATGGAGGTTTAATCCTAAACAGGCCAACCATTAGCAGGAGATTCATGCCTGAGAAAGGGTCTGCTGAGTATGCAGCTTTGGCTAAGAACCCTGAGAAGGAGTTTTTGAAGACTATTACTGGCAAGAAGGAGACCCTCATTGACCTTACAATTATAGAAATCTTGTCAAGGCACACATCTGATGAGTTCTACCTTGGGGAGAGAGATGGTGGTGACTATTGGACTTCTGATGCTGGTCCACTAGAGGCCTTCAAGAGGTTTGGAAAGAAGCTTCAAGAGATTGAACAAAAGCTTATACAGAAGAACAAGGACGAGACGTTGAGAAACCGCAGTGGGCCGGCTAAAATGCCTTACACTTTGCTCTATCCTTCTAGTGAGGAGGGATTGACTTTCAGAGGAATTCCCAACAGTATCTCCATCTAGGGGCTCTATGGTTGTTGCAGTACTTTCCCTGGTTTTCAATAAAAGTGAATAGAAGGAATATGATTCCTTCATCTACCTATGTATGGTTAAGTTATGTATTTGGGGTGATTGAATGTTCTCGTGTTTGCTGTTAAGTGTTAATGAAGAAATTCTGTTTGTATAAATTGCTGTTAAGTGTTCTCGCGCATGTTTCAACAATGATAGCTGGCATGGCAAAGTGCAAACTAGAATAAATCATCATCTTATGTAAACGATTTCCATTACAGCAAGGGTTGTCCTTAAAATTTCATTGCCCGTGTATTCATATTTTTGCATTGCCTCAAAGTTACCACTTCCTCACCTTAGTATCTATTTTCTTAAAGAAATGATGGTAAAAGGGAAACAGATTTGGTCCATTTGGAAACAACAGTACTTTACATTATAAGGTACCTAGGACTAACATATTCATTTTAAGATACTATTAAGAACAACTGCTTAGAATCCTCAATGATAGCCCCAAATTCAGATACATCATCCTTAGGATGCAGAATTTCATCTACAACCAATTTGCCCATTTCAAAAATCACATTCTGCAGTCCCATTTCCTAGATCCTGTGCATGAATTGCAGTAAACCAAGTGCCTCGCCTTCATTGACTTGCAGCACCGAATTTATCCATCCAGTTTCAGCCAACAGAAGTGTTCCCCTTATCATCTCGGATGCACATTCTAAATCCTGTTTGCTTACTGATTATTATTCTTGAAAAAAGTTGCATCAATGTTGCAAGTTATAAGTCCTGCAGAAAAGACCTGCAAGAGCTATTTTCTGTGTCATACACCGCAACTGTTAGGTTAGAATTGAGATCTTTGGAGCACTAATGTGCAGAAAAGACCTTGAGATCTTTCGAGCACATTTGAAACCAGAACACCCTTTCCTTTCCATAGCTTCTCATTTCTCCACCTCCATATACTCCGTAAGTCATCACAAAGTTGGCTATTTTAGATGCATGAAATCCACTGCAAACTTCATCTATTTTAGATGTATCAGATGATATTACTTAGCTCTCGTTATTATTGGTTATAATTTATCAGTTTGAACTTCATCCATTTTCAATTCAAATTTTATATTATCATTTAATAATAAGTTATCATATAAGCAATGCTCTTATTTGTGTTTCATGTTCTTGATTTAGCTAATTCCTTCCTATTTTTGCATTTAGTGTGGGTTTTAATTCACGTTTCTGTCTTCTAAGAATTTCACTCATAATAGTTTTTGCCTTGATTTAGGGTGAGACTACTTTTTTTCCCATTCCATTTAGGATATTTAAATAATAGCATTCTAATTTTCTTTATCATATTTCATTCCACTTTAATCACAATTATATATTATATACCTGAACTTATTTTTGGTGTTGAAGCTGGACAATATAATTTTTTTCTTTTGTGACGAGAAACTTACGAGCCAAGGAGTAAATTTCGAAAATATGTCAAGCCCTTTTTTTAATGTAATTATGATCCCCAATTTTATTTGATCTCTAATTTTGGTTCTTCCATCTTAAGATTAAGATATTTTTAGTCTTCTTATTTTAAAAAATTCATAATTATAGTCCTTTTATTTTAAAATAAAAATATTTAATCCTCCTATTTTTAAAAAATTGTAATACCGATTAAATTCTCAATTTTAGTTATGATTTTTTTTTCTTTTGGTTAGTTGAATTTTAAATTAACATATTTATTTAATTAACATATTTATTTAAGATGTCATGAAGAAATGATTTAATTAATTATAAAATAAAAAATTAAATATTAAACCAAAATTATGGATTATTTAAAATACGGGAACAAGTATTAGGAAATTTCTAAAATATAAAAATTAAATGTTTGTATTTTAAAATAAAAAAACTAAAATTTTGAATTTTTTTAAAATGTAAGGATCAAATGTCTCATGTAATATTTTATTTTTCGTAAAATAAATTAAAAAGATTTTATTTAAAAATAAATAAAATTTTAAAAAATAATAAAATTTTTGTAATTAAATAGTCATGAAATTAAAGCAAAATTTAAGATTTGATAGCTATGAAATTGAAGCAAAATTTAAAAAATTGCCGAAATTAGTCAGAGCTCTTATTTGTAAACATATAATTCCATTGAAAGTTGTTTATAACGTTGAGTTCCTGCGCATGAATACTTTATTTGTTTGTCATTTCTTTCTATTTGTAAGGAAGATGGGAATCTATGATATTTTGTTGTTGGGATGTACCTCTTAGGTATGGAATATGACGAAGTGGAAATCATTGATGGCTTGATTCCCGAATTTCCCAATTTAACCAGCATTGAATTCGACTATTCAAGATGTATTGCAAATTCAAGCATTGTCCCAAACTTCAAAATCTTCTAATTGACCAGGTTTGTTCGAGTTTAACGCCTTCAAGGATTATTCTTTTTTATATTTACTAATTTTATGTCATGTACATTGTTAATAGACTGAATGGAATGATAAAAAAGTTATCCTCGTGCACAAGGTTCTCTTCAATTTGTAAACTTTCATTTATATGTTATAATAACGATATTTGGGTAGTTAGTTGCGTCCTGTGATGTTATCAATATAGGTTGACCATCAAATTCGTGGTCAGACACCAACCTCTTACCCAATATAATTTTAATAATAAAGTTTGCATTATATATTTTGTTTCTTATATCTCTTGTAACAAAAAATAAAACAAAGATTACGGATTATATTTGAACAATGGGTTATCAAGCCGTTGTAGCTTTTGTCCAACTCATTATTTATTTCTATTCAAGTTAGATGACTAACGTTAGCGCACAAAGCAAAGCAGTAAATGCTTTTATTGATTCTGAACATTTTACAAAACAACTGCTTTTATTTTATTAAAGCCAAACATGAAAGCACTCAAACACACTAGATTACCATGTGCAGGTTGGATGAAGAAATTCAGATTCCTTCTCTTCTATCTTTTATTCAAAGCCACAAAACTTAAGGAACCACAAACCTCTTCAGATAGAGATACTGTTGGGAATTCCTCTGAAAGTTAATCCTTCCTTACTAGAAGGCAAAAGCAGAGTATAAGGCATTTGAACTGGTCCACAACGGTTTCTCAGTTTCTCATCGTTGTTTCTCTCTGAGAGTTTATTCTCAATTTGTGCCAGTTTATTTCCAAACCTTTTAAAAGCCTCTAATGCTCTTGTATCAGATGTCCAATTTGGATTGTCCCTCTCCCCAAGGTACACCTCATCAGATGCATGCCTTGACAAGATTTCTATAACAGAAAGGTCAATAAGGGTCTGAAACTTTGGTGTAATAGTCTTCAAGTAAGCCTTCTGGGGATTCTTCCTCAGCTCCTCATACTCAGCAGAACCTTTCTCAGGCATGAATCGCCTACTAAGAGTTGGACGGTTTAAGATTAAACCTCCATAGGGATACTGTCCAAAATTAACAGCTGCATGAAGTGCTGAAGCAGTCCATATGATGATAGCGCAAGCTTCAACTAGCTCTTCACGAGTTTGCATCTTAGGCCACCATGGCTCATTTTTCTTGTCTCCATGACCCACCTCTACGAGTTCTTTCCAGCAGGCTTGGAGTTCAGGATCTTCTCTAAGTGTGTCATCTGATTTGTAGTACAAGAAAACGTATTCATGGACCCATGTCTTGATAGCATCCCATATCTCAAGTCCATCAACAGCATAAGGGTAGTCCTCTATCACAAGGCGAATGCCATGAGGGCACGATGGATCCTCAATTGCCATTCCTCTATATCACATGACATTAATTATATAACATCAAAAGTGTCTTCAATTTTTTGTTAACTATAAATTAAATTGAGTTTCATGTTTCCTATTGTAAGATATATGATTTACCTTTTTATAAGATCAGCAGGCAATGCTTGATCTGTAAAAACCCAATCCTTGTAAACTACAGCAGACATTTCCACAGAATACCTTCCCCACAAAAATGTTTGTTCTATAACGCCACCGTCGTTGACCAGTGATAACCGAGCAAGGCCATTTATGTTCATGGTGTCACGATAGTGAGGGTGAAGGAGTTTATAAATAGGGTGAACAACACTGAGATGCCTGTTTGTTGCTATGATGAATGGCTCAACAACTGCATGAGTGTTTAACCTATTATCCATCAAAAGATATTAATAATCATTTTATAGATATATATATATAAGTTTATTTATTTTTATATTATTTCGTTGAGAAAATGTATACCAATGGCTGACAAGTTGATGATAGCACGAGTCATTCACAACTACATAAGCCTTTGCTAGCAGCCAAATAGAACTTTCAACACCTTCATCTGCAGGCAGAAAAACTTGACTAAAAGCACCAGATTGATCTCCCTGAGGATGTGGCAAACTCAACTCTATGGCAAGTGGCCTTAAAGTTCCGTCATTTTTCAGGAAAAGGATGGTTCTGGTAGCATAAGCCTTTGTGGAGGTTGCATTTATTCGCCTCAAATATGGCATGATTGGGTCATGATGATCTAGTAGGAACAATCTCTTGTTTTGAATTGCCTTTCCAACCAAATACAATTTACTCTTATTATTCATAGAAACATCATCTAAAATAAAAACTAGACACATAAAATAACAGAATTCATCAAATAAAATTTTATTTCGAAACACAAGTTTATCATATTATATACCTCATCTACAGTGAGCCCTTCTAAGTTGGGCTCTAGGTGTTCTTTGGTTATTTGACTAGTATGATCACCATAGACTTGGCTATCTAGCTTGCTTCGTGGAGGGAAATCCTGCAATAATAAATTATAAGGAAATATATATGATCCTCCTCCATTGGGTCATCCTGCCAATCAAGGATATCAATCACAAACTTGACATGCAAAGAAAACTCAACCTTAAGACAACGAATCAAGTTTGGATTTACACCAGCAAGCATTTCTCTTGCAAATTCTTCATCAGTCATCCATGCAGACTTACTCACTGCTCAAATAATAACAAATATCCTTAGTGAAATAGGATTAATTCAGATATCCATTATTAGCACTCCAATGTTGTTAATTGTAACGCCATTTTAGATACAGGTACTTAATATTATGAGATACCTTGAATTACTTTAGGAGGAGGAAACTTAAGGGCCTGTTCACCATCAGTTCGGAAGATTTCCTTAAGCACGGGTAGTGGACTAATCTTGCTGATTATATCTGTTGGCAGCTTAATTCCGCCTGAATAGAGTCCATGAACTTCATCAAAGCTATCAAACTCACGGGGTGTGAAATTCAAATCAAAAGCAGATTGCAATAATGGAAGAACATTTTGAGATACGGATTTTAGTCCATAAGTAAGAAAGTCAGATGACTTCAAGTGTCCAAAAGCCTCATCTCTTGGAAGATAAACATCATTGCTCCTACTCTCACTATTAGGATCTGTTTAATGAAAATAGCAGAACTTATTAGCAACAAAAACAGAAATTTTCAAACTCATAATTGAAAAACAGTTAAAGTTTAATGAAATGGTTGTTTCTAAGTACTCCTTGATAATTTAGGATTACTTGATTAGAAACAGTCAACCTTTATGTTAACATGTACATGTAGAACTCTTCTAGCTAAAACAATATACCAATTCAAAGTTATATGACTCTTGACATATTAAAAGTACATTTATGCTAAGACCTCATAAATATTATAGAATTGAAGAACAGATTTGAGTCTGTGATAGAGTAATTTAAAAATAGAAATAGAAGCCTAACCTTTCCTTGTTGGTTTTCTACCAGTTCTCCCCCTACGAGGATAAGGAAAGGTGTCATTTCCTCCAAGAACAGGACGGGCATGATTTTCACCTTTATCCGGATCACCTAAATCATTGTAGACATCATAATCATAGATCCTTTCCCACTCTTTGCGTTCTCCAGTTCCATCTCCTCTTAAATTATGCAACTCTTCTTCTCTATATTTGACTAGTGGAGCTGGTGTCTCACTTGGAAGATATGTCTGCAATATGTTTTGTTAACTTTATTTTTTCATTGATGCCTTAAAGTTCAACAACTTCAAAATAAACCACATTAATTGACACTCGGGTATTGACAAAAACTTTTTTTTGGAAAAATGAAATAACTAGAGAAAACAAACAAAGTTATTGAAGATTTAAAAGTTATATTTAAGTTTCATTAATTATACTTGACCTGGTTGGCAAAGAAAATGCGGTCACTTTTGAAGAGTTTGGCATTGTAAATCCACGAATTGCAAACAAAGTGGATGCTTCCATGGTTTGGAATGTCTTCAAGAGTCAAACTCACAAGGAAAAACTCAGTTTGCATAAAATTCTTGATATAAAATGCTCCAGGAATTCCACTCCCATCATCCCATTCAAAATTAATTTTGAATGCAGATTGGCCTGCTCCCAAAGTTGGCAATGAAGTAATGATACCTTCCAAAAAGGTAGCCTTTCCAAGTTTCCCTTTTCCGTTGGCTACCCAAAGAAAAGAAAGAGTGAAAACAAAAGTAAAAACCAATATGAAGCCGTTCTACCATGACTTAGTTTCACATTTCACATAAACAAAAAATTAAACATTTATAGACGTGCGTGCAAACGTAGCTAGCTTGGTAAGAGAGTGAGAATGCTGCACATGCTATACTAATAATTAATAACATATTCAAATCTCATATAACAAATAATGAAGACACACAAGGAGGACACGCGTCATGATTATAAACATCTAGCGTGTGTATGGTTTATGTTTTACACGAATTCAAACTCCGTTGAACGGAGAAGTATGTGAGAGGATAGATTGAAATGAAACACCGTTAAACGAAAACACTAATAGATGTTGGCATCAGTTGATGAGCAACATAGGTGAGAATTGAAGGCATGCATGCATGGATGAAGTAATTAGGAAAAATAAGAAAGAAGAAAAGGAACCATCAGCTTTGGTAGCACTAATAAGCTGGAGAGACACGGATCGGCCCAAGAAGGCAGTAAGAGTATCGAGTGTTGAGCCAACTAAGTCGAGACCTTGACCAATAATTCCCCCAACGCTGGTTACGCTATTCACGTCCAACACATTCTTGCGCATCAACACCACTGTCCCTTTTATCTTATGACCCCTATGGAGAAGACCCCCAAGCATCTTTGCAACCCACCAACACTACTATGTATGATCTTTTTTTTTGGGTGAGGATGCCAAGCACAGCCCCTGGTGGTATTTATAATTAAGGAGGAAGACTAAGAAACGAAGATGATGATACATAAATGTCTTGTAGCGGACTCAGACTCCAATGTGCAAACCAAACTGTCATATACGTGCATGCAAAGAACCAAACCAGATAAAAATCAATAATTATTATATTCAACATTTCCTTCTTACTAGTTAGTAGTTACTATTGAGTACATTTGTGAATTGGATAATTTTAAATCTTCCCCACAACATTTTCTTACTCTCTTTTTATAATAAATATTTTAACATGATTCATATACTGAAGACATTAATATTTTTTTTTTATTTAATAGTACTTTTTTTAAAAGCGAGAAGAGGATTTATAGGAAGATACAACATTATTTTTATAAGTTTTATTGAGCTTTTTTACGACTAAAAATACAGTAATTTGTTTACTTTTTAATGTAATAAATATTTTTATTCACTAATTAATTTCTTATAAAACTAATTGAAAATAAATAAAACTTATAAGTTGTTTCATACATAGGTACTTTTGGTTTTTTTTTTCCGATCAAAATTGGAACTTTGTATTGATAATCTGAGTAATAAATATTTGGATAAGTGTCTGTTTGCTTTGATGTTAAAAAATTGATTTTGGATCTATTTTAAATATATTCTTACATGTTTGATTTTATCTTATAGAAAATTTTAAAATGAATTATAAGTTGAAATAACTTTGAGTGCATGTTTGGTTTAACGTTAAAAAGTTAATTCTCAATTCATAATTGATTTTAGATATATTTTTAGATATTTAATTTTACATTAGAAATGAATTCATACAATCATACCTAGATTTTGAGTCCATAAATAATTATAAATTGAAGTAATTTTAAATAATTTTTGCCTGATGTAAAATTGTGTAATTGTGTAATGCATTTTACTCTAAGTTAATTTTTATTACGAAAGCATTCAAATATGATTTCAAAATATAAAAAATTCCACCCCTACCAAACACTACAAATGTTTGATAGCGTAAGCTTTTTATATTATTCACAAATTAAAAATATATAAAAATTGAATTTATCATAATGGCTTTTAAAGTATAACCGAATAAGGAAAGAAGTAAATATAATTATGATGGAATGTGAAACAAGTTTAAGGTTTAAGGTGCATGCATTCTAGACGAGTTTTCTGATGACACGTCTGGATAGGCGGATACTCATTTAGAGCCACTTGGCCAAAGCACTCAACACATGTCACGTCAAGACTCAAGACCAACATCTCAAACACTACTTTATTTCTCTTGCATATCAATTAGTAATTATATATATAGACACTCATACAATCATATCATATTTTAAATACTTATTTTTTTATTTCTCTTATCCTATAAAATTCATATTAACTATTATATCTATATTTTTTCTTTTCTATTTCAAGGTGTCCAAATGGAGTGTCCATGCATCCGTACCTTCATAAATAATTATAACTTTTATTTTGGACATGCTTTTAAGAATATATAGAAAATAATGAAACATTTATTTTCATGTATTTTTCAAATAAAAATATATAATTAGCCTGATATTTTTCAAATTAAATTGATACTTATTTATTAAAACTCTATTTTTGAGTCAATGATAACTGATAAGCATGGGTAAATTTTTATTTAATTTCAAACAATTGTAATTTTAATTCATTAAAATTTAACATAAACATATTTTTATTTATCTTCTCATAAAATACATAATTATTATAATTTAGAGAATAAGACTCCTATCGTTTCTCACTATCTCGATTATAGTTATACATTGCAATATTTCAGCTCTCTTATCTAAAGGTGGACTCATATTTTGCACGTTATTTTCACAATAAATCAAAAATATATTTCAATTATTTCAATTTTTATATTTTATATATATAATTGATATTCTATTAACGGATCATTCTAATATATTCTTTTATCACTGTCTATAAATTGAATTTCAATAATTTATTTTTTAAGTATCACAATTTAAATAGATTGTTAAAATTTTAATATATAAAAAATTATTCATTATAAATTTTAATTATAATATAATTTATATATTAAAAACAATTATTAATTATAGGAATGTTAATTATATAAAAATAAACATTTATCGTATATAATTCACATACTAATTACTACTTACTATACTCTTTAGAAAATCTCATTTAAAATAGCCTTATCCAAATATCTACAACACATGTAGGAGTGGATAAGTGGGTCAGTCTATCCCATATAAGGTCTGTCTGCATAAGTTTACATTGGCAGCAGACCGGACCAACTCATTCCGCATTCTTACACGGATCTAATGAATTGGTTTGATCCTGTCCCGCGGACCTCGCGGGTCAAACGGACTGATCTGCGGACCTAGTTTTAAAATAATTTCAATTTCAATAACAATGAAACACAATCAAATTAAATTCAACACAAATATAAATAAAATATTAATAATTAGTCAATTATATCAATAAAATAAATAATGTCTTAACAAAAGAAAATTCAAGTAATAATTTTAAAATATGAAACTTAAATATCTCCAACAACAAATGATTCCATATTTGAAGTAGTTTGAGCCTTCTCTATCTCCACATCTTCATATTTTTTTCCTAAAACTCAAAACGATAATAAATAGTAGAATCAACTAAAGTTAAGTGATTAAAAGACAACAATTATTACACATTATTTACCTTATTCATCAAATCCTAGTAACCAATTTTTAGTGCATATCAAGGCTTGCACATTGTCACCAAGAAGCCAACCTAGTTCGATATTTTTAAGCACCAGTGAACCAATACTAAATGTTGATTTGAAAATCATAGTTGTAATTTAGATGCTCAAAATATCACATGTCAATAATGAAAGATTTGGATTAAGTGGAATTCTTAAGGTGCTATAGTTAGTGGGTTTCTCAAACCATGAATTAAGTGGACTTATGGACAATCCACGGACCTCGCGGGCAAAACTCACACGAAATAAGCGGGATGGGCTCAAAAATACTATATTACCATGAATTATTTAAAAAAATTGATCTGCTACCCATACGAAGGATCTCTAAGCACATGTATGCATATAGGACAAATTAAAATTAAAAATTGAGGGCATGAGCCTGTGATTGTACAATAGTTTGATTATCTTCCAGCTAGGGACAAACTTTCTGCCAATTTCTTTTAAGATTCCTGAAAGTACATATGGCGGGCGCCACCTTATGATTCAAAGCGCGGTGGAGTCGTCACTCATCACACACATTGCCGAAAACAAAAACATTATAGTTTATGCATGCAAATTAATTATTAATTGACTTAACAAATCATAACATTTTCTCATAGACTGTTGGTATTTCAATAGTTTAATTAAGAAAGGTTGTCCACTTTAGTATAGCTAGGTCGATCTCGTGGATAATCATTTTTTGTTTGATTTTATTGTAGATATTTGGGATCTCTTATTTGATACTTAATCAATTATCTTATAATGATTAAAAAATAATTAATTGAATGTAAAATAAAAAAATCCCAAATATCTTTAATTAAAAAAAAAAGAATGATGATCCATGAGATCGAGCTGCCTAGCTATATATACTAAAGTGACATTATCGAAGAATATGTAAATATCCATCCATCTGCGTGGAGAACGAGTGTATAACATTCCCAATAAAATAAATAAATTTATCTCTATCAATCTGAGTGAGGGTGGGTGAGGTGTCTAACGCACTCCATGCAACAAAGACACCATGCCATGTGCAAAGTGCCATATACTAACACTGCATGCATACCGACATATACATTAATTTCACATCGTGACAATATATACCTATTATCTTATGAGAAAGGAACTCAATTCAAGACCTCTTTCTTAATGACAAATTGTATAAAAAAAATGAAGTACTGTTAGTAACTGTGAAATTTGATAGTATAATTAAATGTTAAATTAATGCGTCGGATATACTCCATTTATTTATTATTTTTTCAATACCATTACTATCATGTTTAGCGGGTTAAGATGGGTGTTTTCTATCTGCACGTCCTGTGACTGGTGTTGACCAAGAGTATCTTTTTTTACCAAGAGTACTTATAGTATCACTTTAGATATTGGCTTTGAATAATAGTTGAACGGGGTCGGTTTTTAACTTTTTTTGGGGGATTAGCTTGTCTGGAAAATAAAATAATATGTATTTAATATTGAATTATTCTAATTTTATGATATTCTTTTACATCTAGCTTTTTCTTTATATTTTTTGTCGTTACAAGGCTCATTTTTTTAACACTTCCCCTCGCTTCTTTCTTTTTTTTGTCTAATTGTAAAAAATATGAATAAGTCCATGCTAGGCCTAAATACTACTAACTAGTTGGACCTACACGGACTACTGAACCAATTTTATTTTATAGGGAGAATTTTTGCAATCCCTTTTTTTTCCTTTTCGTACCTATTTTCATTAACTAATTTTTTAAACATATTTTAATATTTATAAAAAATTTAAAATTTAGTTTTTGAATTATATTAAAAATATTCTGGAAATTATCAACGTTTTTTTTAATTTCTTCTTTTCTGTACTGTTTCTCACTATTACAACAATTCATAATTACTGGTTATTGCATATTTGGACACATGTCCAACACATACTTATAATGTAAAAATCAATAAGTTTGAGTTTGAGTAATGTTAGTTGTGGATGAAAAAATATAATTAAAAGAAGAGAAGACTCAAATAAAGGTGATCGATCGAGTTCTTCTGCAAAATTTAATCATCAATGAAATTAATAGATATTTTACACTAATATGATGGTGATAAAAAAAATTAATATAAAAGTTTAGTCACTTTGAAATAAATACTCAGAAGCTAGTGAGTCTGGATTCTTATTGGTGATCTATGTTTTATCAAATTTTGACGTTAAAAATATACCAAAAGAAATTAATAGTTTCTTTTTGGCTCACGTTTGAGGTGCGTGCATAAGAATCAAAATCCTGATTTCCTGCTGCTTCTGAGTGGACGCATGTAAGAATTAAGATATAGGAAAAATCGAAACTAAACATGTTACTTATTTTAACGTATCGGAGATGTTCACTCTCTCTAGAGTCTGGACTGTACGGGACATCCCTCCAAGTCTATCATCCATTATTTATTTATTTCATTGTTATTTTAAATGTTAAACTAATTAAATCTTTTTATTTTGTTGTTCAGTTTTTATGTGTGCAAGAAAAAGAAAGTTAGATTGATGTATTATGTGTTAAAACTTTTAGGAATACATTGGAGTGTTGTTATATATTCTGAAAATTGTTTTTTTTTAAATATATAATTTCTGTAAAGGTGTACTTCAAAAACTAGTTCTCAACAAACCTGCAAAACTAGAAAGGAAGTGCGATGACTGAGAGTGAGAGGATGCAGATAGAGATAGAAAGGGAATGCGATGACTGAGAACTTTTGGTGGGAGATGGATGGAATGAAGAATGTTTTAGAATAATACTTTGCAAAGGAAAAAAAGATCAGAGGATGCAAGAAGGAAAAAAACGCAAAAGGAACCACCCTACTTTTTCCCTGGTTTGAGTTAGGGATGAAAAAAATAAATTGTATCCATAGATATTTTCCTAGATAAAATTCATCTAGATAGATAATGAATACTTTAAATAAATATTTCTTATCTACGATTGCAAGTAATTTTTTACCCGCTCCTAAATAAATAGGATACATGTATTCAGTGGCGGAGCCAGAAAAATTATAAAGCCTGGGCAAAAATTTAAAGATAGCAAATTCACATTGTATATAATATGTAAATAGTAATCAATCAAAATAAAAGAGACTCGTCATTTTGTCAACAAAAATATAGTTTAAAATAAAAGAGATAAACATAATCTTACAATAGCGGGTTAAATAAAATTACGAGGCAAGTGTCCTTTCCGAGACTTCTTTGCGGTAAATGTTCGAATAATATCAACATCATCAAGTGACTTGAATATCTCCCGCTCGGTGTAACATACCATCAAGTCATTGAACCACACATCGTTGATCTTATTGCGCAATTTAGACTTGATAATCTTCATTGCTGAAAAAGCTCTTTCAACGGATGCTGTCGACACCGGCAATATCAAAGCTAGCTCAATAAGTTTATAAACCAATGGAAATACCAAATGTTTCTCAGTTTGAACCATCTTCATAGCCAAACTTTGAACATCTTCACAAGTGGAAAAAGAAGCATTTCTTCTCACTTGAAGCACATAAGTTTCAAGTTGATCCCTAATTGTTCCTCGGTCATCATCAGAAAAGTCTGCATGATAAATATCAGCAAGACGAGCAAGCTTATCAACATCAAACTTGGAGAAAAAGTTCTTGGGGTCAAGACATGAGAAGCAATCAAGTATAATGTTACTTCCTTCACTAAAGCGGTGATCCATCTCCACACATATTTTATCAATAGCAACATAAAAAATCTCTGCACGGTAATGATGAAGATTAGTGATAGTCCTCCCTTCTGCTCTTGAACGACCCCGAACTGGTATTTCGTCATCCATATTTGGTACCAGAATACTTTTAGCAACACAAAATCCTTGGACATCGGCAAAAAAATTATTCCAGCCACTCTCTCTCATTGTGCCCAACCGAGCTTTGACAACATCAACTAATTCCATGGCATTCACAATATTAAGATCTTTTCTTTGCAATATATTTGAAAGCTCGTTTGTGATACCAAACAACTTTAACATTAACCTCAAAATAAAAGCAAATTTAAAGCTCTCCATTTTTTCTATCAAACCTGCTGCTTGAGATGGTCCACGTCCATCTTCATCAACCATACTAAGCACCTTTAACACGGAGGACCACATTTGATCCAAACGAAGCAATGTAGTATGATGTGAACCCCATCTAGTATCCCCGGGTCTAGTGAGACTAGATGATTGGTGTAAGCCCCTTCCTCTAGATATCTCACCACTCTCAAGTTTATTTAAAATATCTTTGTGTTGTGCCTCTGTCAAAGCATCCCTCCTCTTACAAGATGCACTTGTTGTATTCACAATCAAGGTGATGTACTCAAAGAAATCATGAATAGATGAGCAACTACTAGTAACAGACACAACAACCAATTGCAAACGGTGAGCATAACAATGGACATAGAAAGCATAAGGATTTTCATCTAGAATTTTTCTTTGCAAACCATTAAATTCACCTCTCATATTTGAAGCTCCATCATATCCTTGCCCTCGTATCCTTGAAATAGATAATGTGTACTTATCAAGAATACCATAAAGAGCATCCTTTAATGACTTAGATGAAGTATCTGTGACATGATGTAGAGCAATAAATCGTTCCACAACATTCCCTTTGTCATTCAAAAACCTAAAACAAATTCAACCAGTTTACTTGGCGGCATAGAGAATAATAGGTAATGAAAATTGGAAATTGGAAAATACAACTACTAACCTCAACATCACCGCCATTTGCTCTTTGACGGATATATCACGTGACTCGTCAATAAGCACGGAGAATTGTCTATCACCAAGCTCTTCCATAATCACCTTGGTAACTTCATGTGCACAACACGTTGCAAGCTCCTTTTGAATGTCACCGCAAGTCATTGTGCAATTTTTTCCACCACGGTCAAAAGCATCCCTCACTTGTTCATTCTGAGATTTTACCCAATCTACCATCTCTCTAAAATTGCCCTTATTTAGCGAAGTAGAGGATTCATCATGGCCACGGAAAGCCATGCCTTGTGCTATGAGATATCTTGAACAATCTAAAGAACAAGTCAAACGAATCTTATACAATTCTTCTGATTCCTTGGTTGCTTTAGCAAACTTACTTGTCACACTTTGTCTTTGATTATTATAATCATCGTAGTGCTTGACACATGAGTTGTGCAAACTATTATGACTACCAACATGATCTTTCAAGCCTTGAGATGCATGCTTCCAATCTCTATATCCGCTTTTAGTGAAGACTTCAAAACCAAAGTGTTCGGCCCTCCCGGGTTGCTTAAAGAGAAAGCAATAAAAACAATAAGCTGCATCCTTGATCTCACTGTATTCTAACCATGTGTAATTCTTATACCATGATTTACTAAATGCTCTAGAAACACTTCCAAATGGAGTACGAGGAAAGCTTGGCAAATGTGGTTGCATTGGACCCTTCAATATATATGCCCTCCTCACTTGATCTTGAATATCCGGAGCATACTCATTAATTTGTTTCCTATGACCTGGATCACGCACAATCTCATTTGGGTTAAACTCATTAACCACATTAGGTGGCGGTTCTAATTCGGCTTCTTGTTGTACAACATTCACATTCTCAATACTTGCTCTATCAACCAAAAATCTCCTCATCTCTGAAATTAAATGATCTTAAGTTAATACTCAATTAACAATTAAAATCATAAGAATCAAAATTTAAATAAGAATAGTTTTTCAAAATAAAAGTAATCTCTTATGATTTATAAAGAGTAGGAACAAACATTATATTATATTCAATTAAACACCATTATAGAAACTAATAAAATTAGATAACCAAAAGAAACCTTTATTGTAGATAATTTATCTATCAATAAACAAATTTACAAGTGGTATGATTCCACTGTAAAAGATCTTTTTACTGCTATTATAAATAATACTATATGCTTATAATATTACTAGATACACACTTTAGTTTGACTTATCAATAAAACTTTTATAACCAATGAATCTTGCTGTGTAGTAGCTTAATCTGACACTTAGCAGCACACAAAATGACAAAATATATTATAAAGTAAATATTTTTTATAATGAAATTTATTGAAGTTATCAGTATGATACAATATTATAATTTCACCATATGAGATATTAGATAAACTTGAAAAATATGGGACCCATTTTCACAATGTTAGTACTTCTATATAACATAAAATATTTAACCTTTCAAAGACAAACCCAAATTTTTCTTCTTCTCTGTGTCTGCTACTACTAGGCGGTGCAAATAAACCCAAATTTTTCTTCTTCTTCTCTGCTACCTTTGTGTTAATTGTTTCAATTTAAAACCACAATCAGTTGAAATTAAACAATTACTAACCGAAAAAAAAGGGGAAGGCGGTAGTCGGAAAAGAACCAGTAGGTGTCGATGGCGGAAGCTTTAAGGTTTCTACAGTGTTGCTGCGGTGACCAAGCTTTACTTCTTTTGTTTCTGTTACCTATATTTTTGCCCTTTTAATTTTTAACTCTTACAATTGTTTTGCCCTTTCAATTTCTTGCCCTTTCTTTAATATTTTTCTTTTAATTTTTACCTTTTTTTTTTTTTTACCAAATGAATTTGGGCCAGAGCCTGGGCAATTGCCCAGGGTAGCCGGGCCTTGAAACCGCCTATGCATGTATTATAATATTCATACCTGCATATACTCGCTATGTCTAAAGTTACAAAAATACCCTCATATATATGTGTATTATTAAGGTGAGAGTCATTATTTTAGGAAACAAGTGGCAATAGTGAAAGTTATTGATGAGAGAACCATTAACAATTAAAGACTTCCACAATTTAAACTTGTGAATTTATTGAATTATACATTTTTAATTTATTTGAACTTATGTTTTTCTTTCAACTTATGCTTTTGATATATTGTAATTTTATTTGTATTTTAGATTTATGTTTATCCTTAAATAAGATACTTATTTTATGTTTAATTCTATTGTATTGTTTCTTTTTTACTTTTGATTTATAATTTACTCAATGTTAAAAATTACCTTTTAAAAAATATTCATTTTTAAAAAAATTTGAAGTATCCCTGAATATGCATGCATGGATTAGTATCCATGAATACTTGCAAATATTTTTTAAACGGGTAATCAACGGGCAATGACCACGTGTTTTATCCAATAGGCGGATAGCGAGTAGTCTCTATCCATTTTCATTCCTAGTTTGGATCAATTACTTTATAGAGTTGGGGGTTGACAAAACAACATTCATATAAATTTTAGCATTGTTATTGACCCCTACACTATTGTTATTAGTCCCTACAACATGTGTAAAATTTTTAGATTTTTTAAAAATATTCTTTCCCACAAAAGTATGAGTTCATTGAATAATATACAACGAAATCATATTTCTGTTGCAATAAATGAAGCGAAAAAAAATAATATAATGAAAATATGATTTTATTGAATATTTGTGTTGAATTTTAAAGTTTTGAATCCTACCACTTTAAAATGACAACTTTTGACTTATATATCTGATTTCGGTCACATATAATATGTCAATTTCATATAATTTTTTGAGAGGAATGTGTGATAACTTGCTCCAACATTTTTGTCAAAAAACCTTTTCTTCTAAAAAAATTAACTTTGAACTTTCCAAGTCTCATGCCAAAATAATGATTTTTTTATCAAATATAATAATGAAAATATGATTTCATTATGTATCAAAATCCAAATAATAACATAATCATGATTTATTTATATGCTGCAAATCAAATAATAATTAATTAAAAATTTATTGTTGTTTACAAAAAAAACCCCAAAAAAAATGAAATATGATTTTATTGTGTCATTGACATGGGGAAATTATGATTTCGTTACGTCACTTATATAATATCATAATTTCGTTGTGGGTTCACGGTATCTTGAGAGAGAAAGGGGAGGGGTTGTGGGTGTTGGAAAGTGAGAAGGGTAGGAAGGTAATTTTACAATTATTGTAGGGACAATAACAAGACCCTAAAAAATTTAGCACCCGAATACATATAAATTGTTGGGGCATAACCGGACTTGGATTCCCTGGAGTTGAAAAAAATTGCAATTTAAAATTTCATCACATAATTTTCATTATTAATTAAATAAAATATTAATAAAAAAAATAAAAAAAATTGTGGTGTCATGTTAAACTGCACTCCCAATAACTTTTTTCTAATTGCATGAGATCCAAATCTGGGAAGAATTAAATTGATAAACTGATATATGTTAATATATTTGCTAAATTGTTCACATACTTCTTTATCTTAATTTTAAATTACAATTTAGTTTTTCATTTTTTTAAAGTTATAAGATGGTCCCTTTGTTTATTACAAATTATAAAATGTTCCTTTAAGTAAATTTTCATAACGTATTCATCTAAAACAACTATAAAAAATATTATTTTTGGAGTAACATGCTATAAATAAAATTATTTAAGAGACCAAAAGAACGAGAGAAAGCAATTTCCCATGAAATCACACTAAATATTATATTTGAATTTTTGATGGGAGTGCTCCAATGGATTAGTAGTATGTTAGATAGTAAAGTTAATTTATGATATGTTTGGTTATCGGTATGTTTGAGAGCAAAATTTAATTAAAAACTCAATTTTAAATATGTAAGGCTTAGAGTATTTAACAAGTTAAATTTTGTAAATTTTAGTCAAACTTAATTCAAGTATGCACTGAGCGTTAAGCGTGTTATATTAGTTAAAAGGTTATTGAATCAAATGCACCTATGGGCAAATCACGGCCATAACTTGCAAGCCAGAAAATAGGACGACTTATATATTATTTAAAATATAATTTAGTGCATATTAAACCTTGAATTAAATAAGGTTTTATTATAATTTTATCTCATCTTATATTTATTCAACCGTTATATCATATCATGCCATATCTTATCTTATTTTATTAAGACAACCAAATCATCTTTGTAATCTTAATCTTAATAAAAGCAATAGGATATGTACAATAAATCAAATTTTAAAGATTATAATTAAAAATTAACAACTTATTTTGCTTTTCACTAAATTTGTGTTCTTCATTTAATTCTAAACAATCAATTAATTTAAATGCAAATTATATATAATTTTATCCCTCTCAAAAAATTATATACTTTTTATCCTGTTTAAAAAAAGATTACTTAATGATAAAAATAATATACTTTTCAGATGTAATCTAATCTAATCTAATCTACTAGTTTATTGCATTTATTCTTGTTTTGGGTGCGTAACGAACTGCAATACAATACGACAACAACATAAAACAAACATAACAAAAACCTAAATTCACTCATTCACTCCTACGATTCTCTTCCGCCTCCCTTCCCTTCGACTCCACGGCGCAGATCCGAGGAGTTTGGGAAACCCTAATTCATTCCTCTTTGCTTCTATCTCTATTACCCTAACACCAGGTAACCCCCCCCCCCCTCTCTCTTTCTCTCTGTTCGCTCGTTACTCCCCAACTTCATAATTTACTTATATTGTATAATAATAAATCCGCCGTTTTTCATTCTGTTTTAATTGTATATCGATGCCTCTATGTTTTTGATTATGCGCTTGATCTAATGGCTTTTTTTCGCAAAGCTTTTCATTGGATATTTGGTGTTCTGTTTTTTTTTTCAGATTATGAATCATTTTTTGTTTCGTTACCCCTCGAATTTTACGCCTTTTGGAAGCCATTTATTCACTCAGCGCACTGAATTTTTTGCTATCCTGTTGCATAGGTCCCGTGGAGGAATTTTTTTTTTTTTTTAAATATTTGGTGTTCTTTTTTTATTTTTTGTATTTGACACAGATTAGAGTGATGTTCCGAATTTCGATCAGTTCGATTTTTTTATTTTTTTTGTTTTGATTTGTTGGTGTTCCTGGATTGTTCTTAAGCTTTATTTTTCTTTTCTGACATATTGTGAAAAGGAAAAGGACTTATGAAAGCAAGAGCCCCTTTTCCTTCTTTTACTTGCGATGTCTCCCGATATTTTTTGGACTTTCTTTTGTTAGGCTTTTCGAAGTACACTTGTCTGTTTAATTTTAACGAAGTTTTGTTCTGCAGTGATGGCAGGTTTGGCTCCAGAAGGATCGCAGTTTGATGCTCGGCAATATGACTCTAAGATGAATGAATTGTAAGCTCTTATTCTTATACTACGCATTATCCACTTTGTGTGATGCTTGAATTCTATATTATATTTTTTTTTGTTATTATAATGCCTTGAAATTGAAAAACAGGCTTTCCGCTGATGGACAAGAATTTTTCACTTCATATGATGAAGTCTATGATAGTTTTGATGCAATGGGCCTTCAAGAAAATCTTCTCAGAGGCATATATGCTTATGGTATGACAAGTGATGTTTCCTTTGTTTCTTCAGTTGCTTATTTAATTATTGAGGAATACTAGGAATATGCTCTTTTAAACACACTCTTGACAACGGGTTCACCATCTAAAGATCGACACATTCTTAAAAGGCATTTGCTTTCAAGTTTCAAGGCAACTGAATTGACCTTTTAGAGAATAAACAACAATAAAGTGTATGTTTAAAAGAATGTGTTCCCAGCATTCTCTTCATACTTATGTCAGTGTGGCAGTGTCAATTATTCAGTAATTTTGTGGACTCCCTGCTTTGAAAATTTGATTAATGCATTTAGACATTTTCCTTTTAATGTTTACCCTGTTGGAGTTATATTATTCCATTTTTTATCTGTGCAATCACCATATCAGGCTCTTTTTGCAATTTTAATGATAGTTCCAGCAATTTTAAATTATTATTTAATGCTGGGATAACTGAATGTACTGAAGTTTTTCTTTGAAGTTTAAAAATCATTAAGAATTATTTTAAAAAGGGAAGCCTTGGTGCAACAATTGGGGTTGTCACCATTAACCTGGAGTCATAGACCAAGTTATGAAAATGACTTTTGCAAAGTAAGACTGCCTACTAGCTGCATGGACCCCTTGATGGTGGAAAATTTATATCATCAAGTAATGTACTATTAAAAGGGCATTGACTTTTTTTTCTTTCTTTCTTTTAATCACATTTTTTTTCTTTCTTTCTTTTAATCACATATGTCTGGAATTATTGTTTTCTGAATTTACATTGATTTCCATTTCAAATTAATTTCTAGAAGATTACATAGTGGATCCGTGGGGTAACAACCAATATGGTTTCTAACTGTTTTTATTATTTTGAATCTATCTTTGATGAGGAGCTTCAGATTTTAGAAGAAGAAAACAAATGTTATATAAAGTTAACTCTACCACAAGACAATGTGTGATTTTTTTATTCTTGTTCTATAGGTTTTGAGAGGCCTTCTGCAATACAGCAAAGGGGAATTGTTCCTTTCTGCAAGGGTCTGGATGTGATTCAGCAGGCTCAGTCTGGAACTGGAAAGACAGCAACATTCTGTTCGGGGATTTTGCAACAGCTTGACTATGGATTGGTACAGTGTCAGGCTTTGGTTTTGGCACCAACAAGGGAGCTTGCACAACAGATTGAGAAGGTTATGCGAGCTCTAGGTGATTACCTTGGTGTCAAGGTTCATGCTTGTGTTGGTGGGACCAGTGTTCGTGAGGATCAGCGCATTCTCCAAGCTGGTGTCCATACTGTTGTTGGCACTCCTGGACGTGTGTTTGACATGCTACGAAGACAATCTCTTCGCCCAGATCACATAAAAATGTTTGTTTTGGATGAGGCTGATGAAATGCTTTCACGTGGTTTCAAGGACCAGGTTTGATGGTTTTCCATGTTTTGTCTAAAACTTTGAATTGTTTTTCTTTTCCTTGAGTGTCATCTAAACATTCTTTCATGCATGTTGAAATAATTCTTTATTTAAAACCTGTGTGCTAGATGAAGTCATCTTGTGTTAGATAGATAGCTAACAGTTTATATTTTTCGTGCATGAAATGCAGATCTATGACATCTTCCAGCTACTGCCAGGTCAAATTCAGGTTGGAGTGTTCTCTGCTACAATGCCACCTGAGGCCCTGGAGATTACAAGGAAGTTCATGAATAAGCCAGTGAGAATCCTGGTAAAGCGTGATGAATTGACGCTTGAGGGTATCAAGCAGTTTTATGTGAATGTTGATAAGGAAGATTGGAAACTGGAGACATTATGCGACCTTTATGAGACTTTGGCTATCACTCAGAGTGTCATCTTTGTGAACACCAGGCGCAAGGTGGACTGGCTCACTGACAAGATGCGAAGCAATGACCATACAGTCTCAGCCACCCATGGAGACATGGACCAAAACACTCGCGATATCATCATGCGTGAATTTCGCTCTGGCTCTTCTCGAGTTCTAATTACCACTGACCTCTTGGCTCGTGGTATAGATGTACAGCAAGTGTCTTTGGTTATAAACTATGATCTTCCTACCCAACCTGAAAATTATCTTCATCGCATAGGACGAAGTGGGCGTTTTGGAAGAAAAGGTGTTGCCATAAACTTTGTGACTTTGGATGATGCAAGAATGCTGTCTGATATTCAGAAGTTCTACAATGTGACTGTAGAGGAGTTGCCATCAAATGTGGCTGATCTGCTCTGATGGGTTAATTTTCATTCTTTGTTAAGTCATCAGGGCTATTACTTTTTGACAATTATTATTTTGTGCTCTTTATTTTCATTTTCAAATTTTACCATTAGAGTTCTGAGACACCTGACTTTATTTATAATGGATTCTATAAAATTTGTTTATTTGCTTAATTAGCATGTTGCTCAAAGCCTTTTTGTTTGTAATTTTGTGTCACGTATTTTATATTTGAACAACGCCTCAGTCACTCTTGAATCTACGACTGCCTGTCATATCCGGCACACCCAATTAAGGATCTCGATGAATTAAGAAATTCTACTAATGGTAATATATTATATTTCACCCTAACCAATATATTGTTACATGGATGATAGATAATAAATTTATAGATAACAGTTTTTTTAAGAAAAATTTATATATAACATTAAGTATATCTTTAAAGATTATCTTGACGCATAGATTATCTATAAAGGATTTCATGCAAAAATTCTACTAACTTAAATACAATAAAAAATGTTTTTTTATTTACCTAACCTAATTATGTTTTTATTGATATCACTTGATATATAAGATAAAACTTTGTTAATAAATATTTTATCTACAATAGAAAAAAAAATCACTTGAATTTTATTTACAACAGAGTTTGAAGATCAAGTTATAAATGTTAAAGATGATATAAATAAATTGTTTTTATTACGACAAATACTTCTATTTTGTTTTATTATATTTTTTAATTTTTTAAAAAGAAATTAACATATTTATATGTTTTATTTTTTCAATTTAATTTGACCATCCAAGGCATGAGTGATATTTATATATTAGTTAAAGTTAAACGTGTTGTCTAGAATTATTAAGTCCAACCAAATGAAACGGCACCGCACTTTTTCATCGCACTTGCCTGTTAATTTAAAGTTTAAATTACACGCAAAGTGCTGCATGTATAATATCATATGTTCCCCCTCCCCCACAACAAAAACTAGGGGGAAATTAGAGACACAAGCACATTTATAGAGTGCTATGAACGTAATTTCGTTGGAGTACCCACCGTAAAAAGATTAAGCTCTTGCTACATTAGAATGCATTATTCAAAGATAACAGTGTAAAAATCATTTTCAATGATGCATCATTAAAGTGAGGTTGAGAGTGGAAGACACATGCTAACTTCCTTATCAAGTAGTTCTTTTGGTGGGACGGTTGCAATTGGATTGAACAGGATTACTTTAATGGTACTAACACTTATCTTGCTAATAATAATGAATTTAGGCTTTGCACTTTCGGCCAAAACTTGAAAGCAAAGTTTGTAGAAAATTCTGAGAGCAACTTTCCAAATGCTTGTTGCTATGAAAGAGAACAACATCTTGGGAGGTCTGTAATAATTTCGTTGGGTAGATATAATAATTTCATGTTGAATTATTTGGGAGGTCTGTAATAATTTCGTTGGGTAGATATAATAATTTCATGTTGAATTATTTTTCTTAACCTGCATTAAGCTGAAAATATTCACTGTTGTTTTAGCCATATTTGTGAGTATTTTTAAGGGAAAAGGAGTCAAGGTTTTCACGTTCTGGCTTGCAGAAACTAATTGATCACTAACATGTGGGGAACCATCGGGGTACCATTCAAGAGGTGGACCACAATAGTCAATTGAAAATCAGAACGTTTTGCCTTTTTATGAACAGAGAGATTGGTCTTAGATTTTTGTAAAAATTTTAACACAAGAGAAGCGGGGACGCACCTCTATCATTCTTCTCGATGCCATTCATTTTATTGAAATCTAATTCATACTTTAGGGCTGTTTAATCTAGTTTTGTTTTTGTTTCTTGCCCTCTTTTACTCTTTCCACTGTACCAAAATATATGTATATATAGAAAGAGGTAACCATTACAGTTACTCTTTTCTTTGCTCCTTTCCACTGTTAATTTTATTTAACACTTCCACGTGTGAAAGCTAGTCAACCCAAAAGCCTCATGCAAGTCTGCTGTGTGAAGAAAGTTGCATCTGTTGCTACCCCACTGTCTTTCATCAAAGAAAACAACGTATCATCGTCATCTTCAACTGCCTCCAACTCAAAAATATTTATTATATACATTAACGGAAGATTTATCTCAATGTCACTATTTTTTTTTTTTAAAATTATTTATGATTATTTCTAGTTTTTTTTATAAGAAACAAATTATAATATCCAATCCTTTTTAAAAAAATTAAGTTATATAACTTTTTTTATAAAAACGACAAGAGGTGGTATCACATTTTTTTTTTCTCTAAAAGAAACAAAAGTTAATGTGAAGTGTAATTTTCAAAAAATTAAAGACCAACATTATTATAAATTTAGTAAAAGAAGCAATAAACAATGTTGTTAACATACAACTACAAAAAAGCAAACCCATCAACCCTTTTCTTTGAACTTATTCCTTCTTGGTAACCTTAAGACACACACACACTACTCTTTCATTATGGAATTCAGATCCAAGTCATGCAGAGATGAAAGGCTGCAGATTGAAAGGTACTGTGGAGGCAAGGTGGCCCCAACAAGCATGCAAGATCTGAGGTGTTACAGTGCTAATAATGCTGCTTATGCAAACCAGATAGGTAGTAAGGAGGTGAAGGAGAAGAAAGGGAAAAGCACAGTAACTAAACCATCAAAAAGTTGGAGCTTCAGTGACCCTGAGTTGCAGAGGAAGAAGAGAGTTGCTGGCTATAAAATATATGCTGCTGAGGGCAAAATGAAAGGCTCTCTAAGAAAGAGTTTCAGGTGGATCAAGAATGCATAAACGCAAGCTCTCTATGGATGGTGGTGAATCATGTCTTATTCTCTTTTTCTTCATATTTTTTTTTCTTTTTCTGTAATGAGAGTTACTTATTTGTTTGTTTCTCAGTAAGTGTTTAAATTAAATCCTCCATCTGCCGTAGTAGTCTTATCTGGTTGGAGCAGGATTGTCTCCATTGAGTCTTTTACCAAAAGTCCCACATCCTTTCAAAAGTTCAATTCCTTTTTGTATGAGATTCCATGGCTTATGGGTGTGTAGTTTGGTTACTACTGCTGAGTTTCTTAATTATCACTTCAAATTTAAGATGAATATTACTGGGTTTGAATTAGAATTTGATTGGTTTATTTTCATTTTAATTATAAATGTCAAAAGGAAAATAAATAAATGCGTGATGGGAGAATCGCCCTGTTTCTGTTCTGTTTCAGCCAGTTATATTGATAATGATTTGGGTTCCTTATGTTATGGAATAATTCAGCATTCTTTTAGCAATATATGTATCATAGCTGGATTCAAACCAACCAAAAGAGGGTAATGAAGAAAATGGTGGCGGAAAAGGAAGTCTTCTCCTTTGTCACTGTTAATAGTGATGAAATATTCAGATGTCACTGAACTTTTCAAAGTGCATTGAGAATCCTGCAAACCTCAGTGGCCTTGTGGGTTGAATTCTAGTTTGGAAAATGTCAAAAAAACGTTCCAAAATGAATTCAGTCATTCGGTAATAAAACATAACGATTTTACATCTTATTTCTTGATAGAGGTTAAAACTCATTCTGTTTTTTAACCAAATTAAATCAGGTTTGTTATTCTAAACAAGTGAAATTCCCTCACTGGAAGCGCAAGATACAAATAAAATAGCTTACGGTTGATCATACGGTGCTGCACACTTAAACAAAAGATGGTATGGCCAAAAAAAATAATGATGATAAAACGAATAATAAAGAGTATAATGTCCCGGAAATTGTGTTTGGTCACACTTCACAGCCCTGCTTTTCACCACATAATATATGATGTATCAGCTGTATTATTAGAGAGAGAATATATAAGACATTGTTGATTGTTCCGTGAAATTTGGCAAAAGGATCTTTTAAAAGTGAACTTCTTTTATGGTATATTTAATTTATAATATAATGTTATTAATTTTTTAAAATTTAAGAGCATCTATAATGCAATTGCTTGAGCAAATTACTTTAAAATATGACACTTAACTAAAATTATCGTTAGAACATTTTTGACGTGACATTTCTTATACATCGTTGTTTAACTATATTTTTTTATCAATATTATAATAAGTTATTTTCTGAGTCAATAATCAGTAGTAAAACAAAAAAAAAGTTAAACAACAACAATCTTAGTATTTGAATAAATTTTTATGTAAAATTCTTGTATTTATGTGACATTGTAAGTCCATAAATTTAAGTATATATAACTCATTTAAGTAAACATATACCGTAAATGCTCTAAGGATAAATATATTGTTATTTCAGTCAGGATAATTTAATTTAAAAAGAATTACAAATGTTTTATGACTAATATTTTATGCCCCCTTTACTATTATGGGGACGTGCTGTCTGATTGGACCCAAAATCCATTTAAAATTATTGATAGATTCATCATTATATTGATGTTAAAATATTTGTTAAAAGACTTGAGAGATGCTCGAGAGATTTAACAAATATATATATATATATATTATATTTGAAGTGTTAATGACTTAATTCACTAATGTTGACTTTTCAATTCCATCCTTCAAACACGCCATATATATTGATACGGTCATACGGACTTCAATTTTCACCTTTTGAGCACTTGTGTTATTGTAAGACATTTTTATCCTTTCATGTTAATAACGGATATGACAACCAGTTCTTTTTCAAATAAAACTCGGAATTCCACTGCCATACAAGACACTTGACACTTAAAATGTTTATAATTTATAAAAACCAACGCAGTTCACATCTTGCTTACGAATTTGTAGTTCCTTCTTTGCACGTGAAAGAGCCCCTGAAATTTGTAGTATTGTAGCAGTGGTCGTTTTACCAGTTGGTGGCTGATGAAATTTCAACAAACATGATATATGATATATATATATCCATAAAAGAAAGAGCCAAGAAAGCATGAGACTTCACTAAATAATATAAAAGAGGGAACGATGGTAGATGTAGAACCAACACGGTCAACTGTATTAACAAAAGCCTTTTCAAGGCCAGATTTGTCAGGAGACCACTTGAGCATATCTTTCTTGTATACTTTATAGTGACAATTACCATCTTGTTGCAGCTTTCCTCCAACAAAATGCACAGACAACACAACACACTAAGATAGATATGGTCGAGAATGGAAGCTGCTAATACTGTAACCTCTCGTCATTGAAATTTAGGGTCTCAATACCCCGGAGAGTTGACTCGTAATTCTTCATGTTTGATGTGTTTCTTCCAGAGGATGTTCTGTTGTGCTCAAATGACATGATAGGTGAACTTCTTTGAGCATTGGAGATTTTACGGAGTGCTCCTGGACTAGCATCCATGGTGAGAGGATGAGAGGGCTCAGTCTCATTGCCAACAGCTGCATCACGACTGCTCGATACAGCACCTCGCCTTGTGGATCCACTTGACCGGAAATTAGAACTAGACAACTGCATGTATCACAAGCAAATTAAAAATACCATGAAAAATAACCATGGTATAATGAGATTGGTGTAACTGTAACCAACAAGCAATTTCAAATATAATAAAAGCCACAAACTAACAAACCTGGTAACACAATCACTCGTAGTATATGTGGAACACACAATGTATAGACTATTGCCTTGTTTGAAATTTTTTTTTCATAAATACTTATAAAATAAAAAACGAAAGTAAAATGAATTAAACTTCTCCTCTAAGTAAAAATCAAATTATACACTTCAACTTTTGCGAGAAGTTAGATATAAAAAAGAAAAGCTTCTATAAAAGTTGAAATGCATATCAAAGTTTAATTCATTTTACCTTTTTATTTTCTTCTTTTAGAAGTATTTATGGAGAACTTTATCTAAACAGGACCTATATTCATTTTCTTTTGCCAGAAAACAAAAACCACAAGAGTACATTCACAGCACAGAACTCTTAAATGCAGCAGGTCTGAAGAAGAGACGTCAAAATAATGATATATAACTTGTCTAACACAAAGCTGACTTCTGCAGAATGTTTACATCAATTGCTTACTTGTATTTTGATTGAGCACATAAACACAAACAATGCGAACAATATTTTATAATTCTAGTTATAACCAAAAGAAACAATGCAACCAAGCATAGCCTCGTACTTACATTTACATTCTAGATAAATGATAAACACTCTGAATGAACATTTATTATTTTTTAAAACAAAATAATGAGGAAGAAAATTGAATATTAATGCATAAATACAGCATCACCCTTCAGCTTTCTGCAAGAAATATGCTGAGCTCACAGTCATAAGCCATCCCATAAATAAATATATATACTCACCATAACATCTTTAGATCCAGTTGAATCACTTGGAACTGGGGCTTTTTGTCTTGACGACATTCCATCATTTGCAATAGGTCCAGAGTTTCTTCTTCGAGCAGGATCAGATGAAGACCAACCAGTATGCCTACTGTTCACCCCACCTACACAGAAATTTCCCGCATTAAAAGCCAAAAACACAAAAGTAACAAACCATAAAAACATGGAAAAACCAAGGTAGACAAAATAAAAAGGAAAAATAGAAATATCTACATAGAACAACTAAGATTTTTGAGCTAAGTAAAAAAAACCACATATTACTAATAAAATAATAGATCAGGGAATTCAAAGTAAAAAGGAAAGAAAATTGTACCTGTCTGTCTATCAGCATTTACAACAGCTGGTGGCAGCCCAGAACTTTGTCCAGCAGCAGGAACCTGAAAATGTTACTTTAAGATAATCAGATATCAACAAGCAAACATCAAATCTAATGCCACTGTTTGGAACACCATCACTTACAATAACACGAACAGGTGTGGCAATTTGAGATTGCTGATATTTCAAAATGGTCCAATCAAAGACATAATCAAACTGGAATCCTGGAACAAGAAGAGAACACCAACCAAAACACATAAATGACATTAAATGTAAAACTTTACCATCTAGCTATCAAAGACTACATCACATTCAAAAGTGAAATATCACTAGCAAAACAGAATGGTTCAAACCTTCACGAATGAAAAGGTCACGGAAAAGCCTTTTCAGATAAGCATAATCTGGTTTATCATCAAATCGCAGTGACCGACAGTAATGGAAGTATGAAGCGAACTCTGAGGGGTAGCCACGGCACAGAGACTAACAAAGAAGCAAGCCATTTTGTCATGACCAAGGGGGAGAAATAGATAATATGTACCAGAAGTCCAAAACAATATTTTATGCACAGTTTTTCTCACCTCGATAGAAGTAGAAACTTTCTTCTCACTGATTTTCTCATACTTCTGCTTCTTAGTACCTGCTTTCAATCCCTGCCACGGGAGACTGTAGAAATACTAAGTAAAAAATTAAATTAAAAGTAGGTGATAAAGAAAGACAAAACAACAAAGGAGCAAGGATAACTACCTTCCTCTCAAAAAATACATAAGAACAAATCCAAGTGATTCTAAGTCGTCCCTACGGCTTTGCTCTATTAAAGAATAAAAAGGTAATACCAAACTTCAGAATCAATTAAAAATAAATACAATGACAAGGGAATTTGATGAAGAGATACATTGAGAGCATACCAATTCCAAGATGAGTATTCATACTAGCATATCTAGCAGTTCCAGTCAAATTCTTATTCTCTCTGAAACAAATTACAAGCAGGTGAAATTTAGAGAAACTCCACAATATTCAAGTATTATTTTAAATTAATAACTTGGAAGTATTTTAAAGTCATTCATATATATAAAAAATAAAAATAAAACAAAGAATAATACAAAATCATCCCAGAGAAACTACTTAAAGATATTTTGTAAGTAACAACAGCAATTTTATGCACTGATTAGAAAAACATATTCTCACAAATAAAAAAAAATAGAAAATATAACCAACAATTGGAAATGAAAGAATTTAAATCGGATTGACTGTCCATGTAAACTCTATACTATTAGCACTTCACTTGCACCTATTAATTTTCATATAACTTACAATACAGTACCTATCAGTTAGCTTGTTCAGATAATCATATAGAACTTTGAACAGCAGGGACATTAAAATTTTCCAGCAATTCCATATCACACATCCACATTTGGTAGTTAATAGATTCATCAATAATATTCTACAACTCAAAGTTCCAGCGAAGATAAATTAGTCTCATATCTTGCCACAAATAGAATAAACTTCACAGCTGTATAAGGTACCAAACCAGAGGCACCACCTACTTCTCCCACCACATAATTCGTGTGTGGCCTAATAAAAAGCTACAGCTCTTTTATTAGGGAACTCTCCCACTAAAAAGTCAGTGTCACACAAATAACTAAACAACTATATAACACTTTACAATAATATAACTTCAGAAATTGGATTTGCCATATTCAGTTTAATTATTAAAATTTAAAACATGTGTTAACTTTGCAACCATCACAAATAAAATCAGGAAAATAAAAAGTGAAACAAAATACCTGTAAGGAATATGTTGATGGGTAGAGGTGTCTCTGTACTTCTTAGCAAGACCAAAGTCAATGGCATAAACCTACAAAAGAGGTAAAACTTAAAAGGATGGATCTAAGAGATGACAGAAAGGGACAAAAAAAAAAGAATTAAAAAGACAAGCATTAAACTAATACTTGATTTGCACGCCTCCCCAAACCCATTAGGAAGTTGTCTGGCTTGATGTCCCTATGTAAAAATGATTTGGAATGAATAAACTCAACTCGATTTATCTGCAAACGGTTTGAGATTGCCCCATTTAAAACAAAATCAGTAAATGTAAATTAGAAGAGTATCTACATAATGCAGGACATCCCACCATCTGATCAGCAAGCATGAGAACAGTTTTGAGAGACAATTTCCGGGTACAGAAATTGAATAAATCCTCAAGACTAGGTCCCAGTAAATCCATCACAAGGACATTGTAATCTCCTTCAATGCCAAACCATCTCACATTTGGGATCCCAGCTGCCAAATAAATATAGCCAACCAAAAACATTTAAGCTGAGTAATGTAATACAGATACTACATAGTAAGCAACGAGATCAGAAAGATAGAAATTACTTCCTCCTTGCAGTATTTTATACAACTTTGATTCGTACAACAATTGAGGATGCTTGGTTTTGACATTTTCCTGAATCAAAAGGCAAAGAGAAATAGTAAACAAACAACATTTCATTAAACATATCTCTAAGCCTCGGTAGTCAACACAGTTCTTCAAAAGTCAACTATCA
The DNA here is from genome assembly GCF_000004515.6 of Glycine max. NCBI lineage: Eukaryota > Viridiplantae > Streptophyta > Magnoliopsida > Fabales > Fabaceae > Glycine > Glycine max. Next base: position 2,099,526 of record NC_038251.2, on the reverse strand, counting down.
TCAATGCCATTAATTACAGAGGATAAGCTGCAGTAGATACTGCCAAACACCCTTTGGAGTTGTGAAACTGAGGCACAAGGGACGAATTAGTCACGAATCAGCCTTAGACACACCTTTTGGCACTTCTGGCCGCATTAATTCCTCTACAAGTTTTTTTCTTTTTAAAAAAAAAGTGTTCTACACTGAACTGTCTATCACACATTCCATGATTCACACCTTCACTGCTTCAATTTTGCACATTCTTTAGAATTGAACAACACAACTCTACACCCTATACTGTACTGTATACATGCACTCATTTACAATTTACCAACAAAAGATGATATAACAACAAATCGCGCCTAAAAAGAACTAGAATAACTTCGACCAATTCATGCAAACAGGAAAAGTAGAGGTGAACAAATTCCGAATTAGAGTAAGTCATAGTACTCACGAGCTTAATTGCAACCTCTTCATTTGTCTGGGTATTCGTACCTGAAAATAAGATTGAATTATTAAGAAATTCAGAGTAAAAAAGCATAAATTAAAAAGCGTGGAAGAAACAGAGCAAACCGAGATAGATCTCGCCGAAGGATCCGCTACCAATCTTGCGGCCAAGACGGAACTTGTTGGCAACCCGAGGTTCCATTCGATGAGTGGGGAATTAAACCCTAGAGATTCAAAGTTCAGAATGGAAGGAGTTGGAAGTAGCAGCAAAGAAATGGAAACGAAAAGGAGCAGGATATAAATGAGAAATCACGAAAAGGTGAGGGCAAAATTGGAAATCAGACACACTTTTTCTTCTTAAAAGTGTAGAAGGGAGAGAGAGTTTCTCTTGATTGGGTTGATTCCTCTCGCGCATTCATCCAAACGGATTTTCTTTCTTTCTTTTTCAGTAGCGTGCAGCAAGCAAGCCTGCAATTGAACCATAGTTTAGACAAAAATAACTCATATAAGTGGGTATTCTGAATCCGTTCTGATTTTGATAGATAATATTTGAGTTAATTGGATATGGATAGGATTTTTGTTTTTAATAATCAAAAGTTAGATATGCGGGATTATTACATCTGCCCTTATCCTGAACCCAACTTCGAACTCATCTCGCCACTTAAATTTTTTGCACAAAAGACCTAGAATTTTTATTACTTATTAATTTTATTTTAAAATTTTTACATAATTTAATATTCTTTTTTTAATGATTTTTGTAAACATGTATATTATGATAAATTTATTGACATATAAGTAGTTAAAAATAAATTGACATATAAGTAATTAAAAATAAATGTTTAACAATCAATTTATTTTTCCTAAAATCAAATTTTTAATATTTTCTTTAAAAAATATTTTTTTTTAATTTGAATCAAGTATGAGATAAGGTTGGGAATACCCAATGGGCGAGATGAAATAATAAATTTTAATTTGTTGGGTATCGAATACGGGTATGAACATGGTCAAGAGTAAGAAATTGAAGAGACAATAGGAGTCCTCCCTCCGTTCCATTACCATGTCTAATCACTTTGCTATTTTGTTTTTTATTTTCTTTATCTAAACAAATCTACGGTATATGATAAATTTGTTAGTCTGTAAAGTGTTCGTATATATGCATTAAACTTTTAATAAATATTAGTTGGTAACAAAAAAATATAATAAATATTTTTTTATTTAAATTAAGGAAATATTCATTTAAACTCTAAATTAAAAATTTATTGATAATTGAAAGTGTTAAGTGAACTTATTGAATTAAAAATATTTAATAAAATTATTGTTAAAATAATTAGTAGATGTAAAATGACACAAATAAAAATCTTTATATCATTTTTTATATAAATTTCAATTTTATTTATGAATAAAAAATGTTCAAAAGTCATTTTTTATAAATATTCAAAAAATTTCAAAAGTCATATTAATTCTTAATGAATTCAACTTAATTTAAAAAATAATAATTTGTGATAATTCCTATTATTCTGCACACAAAAATTTAAGAATTTTTTAAAGCATTATTTTCTCTAATAATATAAAAAATTATACCACTAAGATCGACTTAAATCAAATTATAATAGGGTGTTTGAATAATATACATGAAATTATACTTCATCCATCTCAAAATAAGTTTCATATTTATAGGTGTCATATTTAGTTTTTCAATGTAATATTAATTATTTTTTTATCAATATTCTTAATAAATATCACTTTAGTTTGTGAGTCTAATATTAATTTTTTTTTATCTATTTGACAAGATTAATTTTATAATTTTTTTTATTAATTTTTTTTTAATATGTGTAACATTGTATAAGATGATACTAATTTTTGAAACGAAAGAAGTATCTTTTAACCTTAATGTCATTATTGAAAAAAGAAAATAGTAAATTTTTTTATAATCACAATAAATAGAAATTAAACTATATTCTAATGTCAGCAGCACAATAGAAAATTTATTAGGCAAGTTGAAATTTTTCTATCAACCAAAAGAAGAGGGAGTAGGGAAGTTTTTAGTGGGAGATATTTTTTAATCTACTTTTTCAGTTTTTTGTAAGTGGGAGATCTTTAATCTATAGCTATCGCCTATCAGCTATGCTTGCCAACTAGGGATAACTGCTGCCATATATCCAAAATAGTTCTGACAGGTCACAGATATTAAAAGGAGAATAATACGAGGATTTGTTTTGACATGGCAAACAAATTGGCAAGAGAATTATAAGCATTTTGTCGTATTTACTTGTTTCATCCCATCCCACGATTCCCTTTCCATCCTCTTGGCTTAGCTCAGTTACTTGCACCTGCACTCTATTTAACTTTGGTTTTCTCTTTTCTTTTTCTTTTTTTAAGATTTTTTTATTTATTTTAAAGTTCTGAATCTTTTTCAGAAATACAACTTCTAATAACATAGTCTTTTGTTTATTTTTATAAAAATTACATATTTTCTTGATTTAAAAATAAAAAAGGTGTCCCCTCCTTTTCTTTTTCTTCCAAAACATTATTCCTAAACATATACTAAATCGCATTAAAATTGAATCATACTTTCAAATAGGTTATTAATCATTCCAAGATATTTTAAGAAAGGTTCCAACATTATGAATACTCATTTCTTTTAAAATTGAATATAAATGATTTTGAACTACTGAATATAATTTAAATATTAGCCAAAATTAATTTAATTATAGATTTTGTATTAAAACATATGTTGTCATAAGAAAAATTAAATATAAATTAAACAACCCTTAAAATGCCAAGAGCACTATCTAAGAAAAATACACTTCCTCGTGGTTCTTTCTTTTAATACCTCAACTTAGAAAAGGGTTTGAGTTGAGTAACTTTTTTTCATCCCCTTTTCCCTCTTATGTTTATGTTTGATAATATTGATTTTGAATCTTGAGATAAGTAATTAATTAATCTGAACCACATATTTGCATTAACATATGTTTTTCATTAAAAAAAATGCAATAATTATATTTTTAACACTACTTGGCTGCTTTCATCTCTTCAACATCACTTGAATTGTAACAATCTGCTAAGTGAGAATTACACTTTGATCATTCAGAATTTACTATTTTGGTGAGCTCTTCTACTTAAATATGTTACATACAACGGCTCCCATGCTTTTTCTCTTAATGAAAGGGGATTTTAATTCACCCCCATAAGCAAACAACATAAGCATGAAAAGAATTTAAATGAGGCTAGAGCCAAAAAAAAATTAAAAAAATGCAAACCCTAAAAGGATTGAAAACTAAAATTATTTTGTAATGTTCATGATGGGGACAAAGCCCCCAGTGAAGACTGTTGCTTCTTCTGCAGCTTGCCTTTAAAATGCCTAATCTTTGCTTCCACTCTTGCCGTGAATCCAATCTTAGTTACCTGCCTTGCTTTAGACCGCTCCCTGGTCCACATGTGTTGATCTTCAATGTCCTTCTTGTAGTACTTGATTTCTTGGATAATGTGATGATCCATGGGATTAAAACATCTTTGGAAGGATATGTGGGCAAGATAAGGAAGAACGCATGCGATTGTTACTAATAGGGTTGCTGTCCAATAAATAGGAGCAGGAGCAAGAACCTCAATCAATAGTTGGTAGGCAGACTTGGAATATTGTGGTGGAAGCATGCCATACAACAACAGAAAGATGTACCAAGTGGTTATGCTGCCCCACACAACGAGGTGTTGAATCCATGTGAAATGGCTCATTGTCAGTGCAATCTGGCAATTGACAGCCCAGATTATACAGGTGAACATCATGGTACCAACAGCAGCCATGTCTGCGATCTGGCCATTCACACAGAATGCTTGGTCATAGAAGATTATTATCACAAGGAAGAAGATGACAAGGGAGGAATAAAGACCATTCCCCATCCATCCCAAGATTCTATACCAGTCAAAGAACAAATTTTTGGGTCCTTGCTGATACAATGCAGGAAACTGCAACGAGGCAATGACACATCAAAGGTTAGATTATCCAAACATAGATGAAAATACAGAATTCATTGAAGGCATTACAAGAGAACAAACAAACCTGTAAGCAAACTTCTGATGGAACATCTTGTTCAAAAACTCCAAGAGAAATGACAGGCAATGATGTAAGAAAAACATTGAACAATATCATGTACCAGTCATCATAAACCGATTGTCCAGAGAAGCCCGCAAAGGCCTCAAAATATAATATTGTGAGGCCAAATGCTATATTTTTGTAGAAGAAATAACAGATCTGGCATGCATAACAGATCACTTTAGAAGGGAAATATCCTAATCAATTTCATAACAGAAACAAGACATTGAAGACATTCATTTCTATCCATGGACAGGACAACAGCAAAAAGACATTGAAGACATTCAAGATATGAGAATAAAGATCAAGATTGAAGATGAATATATCAATTACCATTTGTGCAATTCTCTTGTAGCACCAGTGTCCATGGACAACCAGAAGCCGCTCCAAAAACCGGAATTGGGCAATAGCAAAGTCACTAGCCATTACTGCCTGAAAAGAATTTGCAAGCTTGAGTTCCACAACTTCCACAAATGTTACATGCTTCCAAACAGAAAAGCGCACACACACACATCTGTGTTTTCTTGATCTTAAAGATTATAGTAGCAACTAACAAGTGTTTTAGGCGAATTGTAGATTTTAACTAAATTATTCTTCACAATTGGTGATGTAAATATGAACTGGAATCAGTAAGTCAGTCATTTCACACTATTTCACATGAACGGAAGCATAAATATTGATCAGCTGACAATTTTTATATAACCCATATTCATAGCAAATACTAAAAGTCAGACGTTAGTACTTAGTAGACATTTTATTAAACAAAAAAAATTCACTGTCAAAAATTAATAACATTAACTACCATGCACTTTTTTGTACAGGGAATGATGAACAGCTGATAGATTGGAAAACAGTGTGGCGGACAATGAAAATTTTAGCTTTTCAATAAAAGTAAATTCAGACAGGATGTTTCTCATCTGGTCCTGTCTATTATCAGTTAAAGAATTCAAGAAAATACAAGGAAGCTAGATAAGTTCCAATAAAAGAAAGAAGCTTCGCCCTAGGTCAGCACTGGCAACAACAAAGTCGCCAAAAAGACTTGACAAGAAATCTGCTCCAGAGTCCAACTAGAACAACGAAGTCAAAATACAAACAAAAATGACAGGTTCCCCTTATCTCTAGCCCCAGTCATTTTTCTAAAATAACACATGCAGATATAATTTTGCATGACATAACTACGCATAAAGAGCTGGACACTGACCTGCATACCTTCAACCCCACTGATTCCAACACCAATGTCAGCTTCTTGAATCATGCCAACATCATTTGCACCATCACCTATGGCTAAAGTGGTTTTCCCAGTTCCTTCTTTCACTAACCTTGTTACCTGACTCCAAAGGAATAAGGGATTAAGACACAACAAAGAAGTACACATTTTATATACACTCATACACTTGATATGGATTCATAGAAATAGAGATTAGATAAATTCTACCTACAGAAGCATTTAAACAATGACTGTTCACAACAGAACTCTTGGATCCATACCTAATATTTCCCATATAACATCAGCATAGAGCCATGCATGCAGTTGTGTATGTTTTTCAGTCCAATAATTGTGAGTAGCATCGTTTATATTTATCATTTATTGAAATGCAGTATAAAATATTAGAGTAGAGCTCACAAAGGTACAAATGAAAAAGGAAAAAAGGTCCTACCAATGCTTTTTGCTTTGGAGACACACGACAGCAAATAACAGATGCACAACCAACAGCCAATCCCAAAAATTGGTGCTTGACATCATCTTCTAAAGCATATGTTAGAGTTTTCCCATCAATAATTAATGCAAATGCAGCATGTGGATCCTTTTCCAGCTTTATCATTTGTGAAGCATTGGTGATTTGACTCAAGATGTTGCCTTTGATGACCTGAGGGGTTACAAGAGCTAAGTCTAATATCAGATGAAACTTGAAAGTCATGTCTATTAGCAAATTTTTCTACTCTATCTCAATGAAAAAAAAATACCTCTTTCCCATCATTAGTTACAGAATCTGAATTCATTGTGATACAGATTTGCTTCATGCCCTGTCGAAGTAAACTACAAGCGAATCTGCACCACAGAAACAAAAGTTTCAGCAAACTCGATTGCAGAGGCACTTTTGAGTAACTTGAAACAGAAATGAAATGGTGTTATGTGGTTAAATAATTTGAAGTAGACAGACCCAATGTTGATTGCTGTTTCCATCTTATCCCCAGTCAATACCCAGATCTTTAGACCAGCTTGAGCAAGTTTATCAATGCATTGAGGCACCTGAAGAGAATAAAAAGATGAGAAACGGTAGAGGCGGAGAAAAGAAACAACATATTTTGACTATATAAATAATGATACAACAGACCCCTTTCTGTAGTTTATCTTCCACTGCAGTAGCCCCAACAAGAATCAACTCTCTTTCCATAATATCTGAAACCTGCTCAAGCATTGCCTCTCTCTCAGACCCAACAGCTGTCTTGGCCTTCTGAAACTCGTTGTTCCAATCAGAGTACTCTTGGTCATCAAGCTTTCTGTAAGCCAGGGCTAGCGTTCTCAAACCAGCTTCTCCATATTCATTCAAATGTCTAGTAGTAGCCTCCAAACACATTTTTCCATTCTTAGACAGTCGATCAAATATGATACTGCACAACCAAGCAAGAAAATAATGGACGTCAAAGTTTAGAGAGGGACATCAAAGCCTCTCTATGACAGCATACATGTGTATTTTCACAGGCATCCTCTGGAAGCAGGGAGTTGCTGTGATTGTATAGTATGGTAGTAGTAAGTAGAATATAAACTCCACAAGCATGAATAGGATTTTAATGATTCCATTGTAGAAACCAATAGAAGGTCCCAGTGTCCTACTTGATCATTAACACCATCTGTTCAGCTGAGCTGACAATATTATAGACAGAAATCACATTAATATGCTAACCTGTCAGCTCCTTTGCAGAAAAGAATGATGTTTCCCTCCTCATCACGCACAATGACTGACATGCGCTTTCTTTTGCTAGTAAAGTCCAGCAGATTCAAAATTTTATATTCTCTGTATAACTCAACCGAAACACAAAAATAAATAAATAAATATACAAATAAAAGCTAAGAAATATGACATCATAAATAAAAGAATTCAAAAGCAAATGTCAGAACACCTCCCCAAAAAATAGGAAAAGGATAAGCATAATGGAGTTTGTGAATGTCCACCTCACCTTTGAACCACTTGACCCAAAGCAAAAAATCTTTCACGAAGGACAACACTTGATTGAGTTCTCCTATAAAATTCAAAACCAAATTCTCTTGCTGCTACTAGAAAAGCCCCTTCATCAGGTGATTCGGCTTCATATGTACAACTGTCAGTCTCCTCATTCAGTTCAGGAATGGCTGTATGGCAAACTGCTAATATCCGGAAAAACAGCAAAAGGACATCGGCATTGGGTTCTTTCAACCAATTACCATTCATAAGGCGGTCATCTTCAAAACCAAATCCCTTTATGGCAGGCCTACGAGCTCCATCATCCCTGGAAGTAACAACAGTCCCCAGTTCAGTTTCTTCATCTTCTGTGATATTTTCCCATTGCACGTTACTCTCCTTACGCATGGGGAAATTAGAGAGATCCAATTCCTGCTCCTCAAGATCAGAAGCCATCTGCTTTGCTGCAGCAAGTTCAACTTCACTGGAACAAACACCATATGCAGTACCAGCAATGGAGCACTTCAAAAAGTCCATCTGGTTGCAGGTTAAAGTGCCAGTTTTATCAGATAGGATAGTGTCTACCTGACCCAACTCTTCATTCAAATTTGATGTTCGTGCTTCAGCTGGAGTCCCAGATTCATCATCATACATTTGAATGTCTTGGTTAATGAAGGTTGCCTGTAATACCTTCACAAACTCAATTGAAACATAAAGCGAGATGGGTATCAAATATCCATAAAGAATGAGTGCAGTGATCAGATGGCTCATCCCAGCCAATCCAAGTTTACCAGGATCAAACTGGTATTCAATATTGTCAGGCCGTAAATACCACCACTTTGGGGTTTGGTATTTGGTCTTTGCAACAAATCCTATTGAACTAATAAAAGATATCGATATAAGGACAGTGAAAAGAGTGTATATGATATAATCCATCTTTTTTTCTATTGTGCTTCTTTTTGAAGGGGATTTGGTAGAATTCTGCATGACTTTGCTGTCATGTCCAGTGAAAATGACCACTCCATAGACATGATCAGTGTTCCTAAGCTTTGAATCACGGAGAAGAATTTGGCCAGGATCAAGAGGATAAACTTGATGTTCATACTCAAAGTTCCCAACAAAAGTGTAAAGATCAGGATTGGGATCTTCACAACGTATTGTTCCAGAGAAATCCTTAAAAGCCCCATCATTATCCAGAGACAAGGTAGCCTCCAAAGATCTCTTCACCTTCAAGTTTGTCTCCCCATCTAAATTCATTGTCTCCACATAGCATATCCCATCTTCATAACTTGACGCCAAGAGAAGCAAGTCAGCTGGAAAAAATTGGTCCTTTTCTACTTTTACCACATCCCCAACCATAATCTTCTGCCACGACCTGAGACCAAAAATGCCATTGCCTTTATGGAGACTAGCTTTCCGGCGATTAACTTTGACATCCTGAAAGAACCTGCGCGAATCCTCCAATGCCTCCTTTGCCATACTCAGCCCCACAACAAACGCCAAAGGAGCAATCATGCTTAGTGGGCTGAAAGGTGAAATTGGAGACGCCGAAAGGCAAGCAGCCAAAAGGAAGTATATATTAGCAACCCTTCGAAATTGCTCAAACAGTGCCTTAGGGAAAAACGTGATGACATTGTATTTGGTGGTTGATACATCATTCTTGCAGTAAAATAGAGAATTCTTTTCAAGGAGTTGAGGCTGGTTGCAGTATACTGTTCGCGAGTATCCCGGACCTTGAAGGGGATGAGGCACCTCCTCAGTGGTAGTTGGCCTCAGGCAACCACCAAATGTGTAAAGATGGCTCCTTCGGATCCTTGCTCTGATCCTCCCCCGTGCCATTCTACCCGGATTTCAGCTCAAGGGTAGTTTGCAGCTGACACATAACCACCAACAACAAAACCTAAATTTGCCTCTTTATCCCCAATTTTGCTTTTCTTCAACCTGAAAAAATATACACAAACAAAACTATTAACCACAGCACATAAACGAGATGATCATTTGATGCATACCATGGAACCTAAATAATACCTCCAATTGAACAAAACAATCCAAGAAACCTAAATTCATGCGTGAAAACGTAAAAACATGAGAAATCATTCAAATTCTTAGCGAGCCCGTACATCAGAAATTTAAAAAAAAAAAATCAGAAATTAAGAGAAAACAAGAAGAAAGCAAAGCTGAAGAGAGATGTTGGGAACGTTTAATAAGGTCTGAGAAAATCGTTGAAATCAAATTGAGAAGATAATGCAGGCGCGTCCATCTAAAAAATTCACAACAGCTTAAAGGAATGAATGAAACGAAAGTCTTACCAGGATAATTATTTGTAATTTATCCTTTCCTTTGTGAATTCAAAAGGGGAAGAGACTGAGCTAAAAAAACGGAGATATAGAGAAAGATAAGGTAGGAACAAAAACCTCGAAATCGAAAAATGAATTGACAATTAAAACAAAGAGACGAAGATTTCGAAGAAACGAAACTGCATTGTGCACAAAAAAACACGTCGTCTCCATGCACAGGAGGACGGCAGGCAGGCACTGAAACAAAACGAAAACAATGACAGAAGCAATTGAAGGTTCTCAGAACAAGAGAAACAAGTGTTGTTGTAATTCTGAGTGCATTAATTTCACCATTTAATGAAAACAAGTTTAGGATAAAATAAATAAATAAAGAAATTAGTATATTACTGTACTCAGTCTTTTCTGAGAGAAGACAAAGACAAAAGTTTGGAGAGAGAAAAACCGGAAAGAGAGTAAGGCCTCACTGTGTCCCTTTCCGTTCCCTCCTCACAAGTCCGAACCAATTTTCCATTATTTTTTTCATAATTCCAGCTTTTTCTTTTTTTTTAGGAGTATCCAACACGGTTGCTTAATAAATAATAATATTGTTTGTTTCTCTTAATTAAATGATTTAAATTTTAAATATTGATTAATCTTTAAATAAGGAGTAAATGATATTAGAAGAAAGATATTATCTTATACACGATTTATCATATATCACAATAATTTATTATTATTTTTTTAAAAAAATAACTCTATATCAATACCATCCACTAAAAAAAAGAAAAGAAAAACACGGTTTCTTGACCTGGAATATGGGTTTCATTTCTTCTTTTCAGTGAAATGCCAAATGGCCTAATCAAATTATATATCCGTTTTCTTCATTCACATTAAACTAAAATATTAGGCATTAGTATGAATTTAAGAAAATGCAGCGTGGACCCCATTTTCCAATCTGGCGGTTAACAGTAGAGTTGGGGCAAATGATCACTTTTACAAACTAATTACTAAATAGGATTTCTTCCTAAATTATTTAGGGAGGGGTCTATTTACATGCATCTTGCTATTAGCATTGGTGGTATATGAAAGTCCCACTATTGACATTGACGACATGTTGTTGACATGGAAGGTGTTTCGTTATTGACATTGACGAAACACATAAAGATAGGATTTAGCCAACAACTTTGACAAAACAGTTTTTAGGGAGCAGCCTGCAGAGAGTATCACTAGCCTGACTAGCTAAACCCATGTGCATTGCCTTTAAATAGCAAAACTTGGTGGTGCCTTCATACGTTAAAAAGCTTTAGTTCTTCAATTCTTTACATTTCAAAGTTCATTTAGAAATTATTTATTTGAGGTAATAATTTATTTGTTATAATACATTTATAAATTATTTATTTGAAGTTATAATTTTTTGTTAGAATGCATTTAGAAATTATTTATTTGAATGCATGAGTTGCCTTTTAAATAGCAAAACCTTGATGGTACCTTCAAAATTTATATGTTAAAAAGCCTTCAATTCTTTGAGTTTTAAAGTTCATTTAGAAATTATTTATCTAAGGTAATAATTTATTTGTTACAATATATTTATAAATTATTTATTTGAAGTTATAATTTTTTGTTAGAATGCATTTAGAAATTATTTATTTGAGGAACTTCCCTGCATTCCTAATACCAGTAACGGAATGTATGTAAAATTAGACTTCGTGTGTAAATCGTTTAAGAAAAAACCCTATTTAATAATTAGTTTATAAAAGTGACTCATTTAAATCAATTTGCCAGAGAAGACCAAGTCTAGGATTTTGGGGCTTCTATTAGTGGGACCACCATCTGCCACGTGGACAGAAGCGTTTGGCTTTGTATAAAAGTAGGTAGGGCTACTACAAATTTCTACATTGATGCATCAATGTATCGGTAGTTAAGAAAGCCTCAAGTCCCTTGTTAGTCAAACTAAAAAATAATTAGCCTAAATTTAATTTTAATTCCTCTCATTTTTACAAGTACTAATTTTGATGTTTTTGCCGGTTAATAATCCATAGTCAAAAAATTGATTTAAATATAACATATTAATATATATATATATATATATATATAATATATATATATATATATATATATATATATATATATATATATATATATATATATATATATATATATTTGATATTTATGTTACAATGAACTAAATAAAATGATTTTATTCATAATGAAACTCATGAATTTTAATTTAATAACAAAATAATAAATTATTAAAATATTAGTTTTTTTTAATTAATTTTATAAAAATTATTTTACATATATTATTGGTGAAAAGTTATTAATTCTTTTTAATTATAAAAATTTATAAATAAAAAAATAATATTTAAATATATTTAAATGTTTAATTTTACATGTGTTTATTTTTATAAAAAAATTTATTTTAATATAAATTAATAAATTATTATATATAATTTATTTTTCTTATTTTATTATAATTTAAAAAAAATACATAAGCTAACATATAGATTATTTTAAAAAAAATACTTTACGTGCATAAGTTTAAAATAATATTTAAATAATCTAAAAAAATAAAAATAAAAATTTATTACTTTTAATGTGTAAAATAAAAATTTGTATTTTTCTTATAATAATAAATTTACATAATTTTGATAAATTACATAAATTTATGTATATAAATATTTTATATATTAATTTATGTAATTTGCTTGATTTATATAATTGGTATTAAAAAATTTATTTAATAAATAATTTTTCATAGTTAACATAAATTGCTTGATTTTATTAATTTATATAAATAACTTATATATTAATTTATGAAATTTAATTATAAATTGGTAAAATAAAAATAAAAATAAAAATATGTAAATTATTCAAAATCAAAATATATATAAAATAAAATTAAAAAAATATTAAATATTTTTTAAATTTATAATTTTTCATAATTCAAACAAAATTAATAACTCTTTCCCAGTGATACATAAAAAATAATATTTTGGTGTGATTTTTATATCATTTAACAAACTGTCACGTACAATATAGCATACATCATATAAAATTTTGGTGTGATTTTTATATCATTTAATATTTTATTAATTGTTAATATCGTTAACTATTATATGTCTATATATATATATATTATATTTTTTATTAATTAAAATATAATAGATAAATACATTAAAAAGTTATGATCTATAAAATTTATAAATTATAAACTATATCCGTGTCACTAATCTAGTTACATAAAAAAAACACAGTTTTGCATCATGAAGAGGATTTTTAACTCGATTTTCAGCTCTTCCAATCTTCCAAAGGTCAAAACTTAAAAATACCTTCTGTAGTCGATCAAGTTTTATTATACTAAGGTAACAACGTTCTATCGGTGTTTGTATCGACGATTTCACTTATTCTATTTGTCTTACTCTCTATATTATTTACTTCAGTAAAAAAAAAAAAAAAACTCTATATTATTTACGACTCATTCTATCAAAAAGATATTTTGTATTAATTTTATATACTCATAAGTCATCACTCTATATTATTTACGACTCATCCTATCCAAAAGATATTTTGTATTAATTTTAATTATATACTCATAAGTCATCTTAAGGGCGTTAAGATAATAAAGAATAAATACATAAGAGCTTAACTAGAGAAAATTTGCGAGGACGGTGCCATAATAAATATTTAATTGAAGCAGCTAAATTAAAAATTTAAATAAAAACCGGCAGAAGTTATATTAAAAAAAAGTATATGCAATAATCACATCTTGGCACATTATTAACTTCTAGTCCTGTTCTGTCAAAAAAAAAAACTTCTAATCCTGTTACGTCTTAACGAATGCATTCTGAATATTAATTAAAAAATAAAAACATAAAAAATGATTGTTAAAAATTTCAGAAAGAATACATTGATAACCTTAAATAATGTCTCGCTCTTTTATAAATTTTCTTCATTTTAAATTTCCCAACTAATTAAAGTGTTAATTATTAGTTTTTAAATTTTTTTATTAGAATTTGAGGATCGCATTTTTGAGTTTCCCTCTTGGTTTCTATCATTTTCTTTTTTAGCCGATTCCTCTAACGTAGTTTTCTATGGAGGTTTTTAGTTGGAGCGGTTTATGCTCCTTTCTCTAATGAGCATCCCTTAAACATTTTGAGGAGACAAAAAACAACAGGATCAACGATGGAGAGGAAATCACTTGTTGGGCTGTGCTTCTTCTTTGTTGTTGTCTTAGCTTCTCGTACGTCTATTTTTAATAGAGTAATCTTATGTAACATATTTTTCTATTGATTCGTAAAATTTACAAATAAAAAAACAAAGTATATTCAATAGCATGAAAAAATAATACTTTATGCACTTCGTAAGTATACTAATAACTAATGAAAGATGATAGAAGCATTAAAAAGTTTTCATTTTAATGTGTTGATTTTCTTGAAGGCTATATTGTCCAAAATAGTTGAATGTGTGGTAGTAAATATAGAAGTGATTAACCTATTGATTCTTTGGAATTTGTGTAAGAAATGGTGGTGGAGGCTGGTAATCGTGGTATTTTGTTCCCAGAAGGATGCATTGAGCCAGTTGGGAGCCAACAGTGTAAGACAGGGGAAGGTTAATTTAGCTGGAGGCACCTCAACAATGGTCATTTATGCTACTGTGCCTGTTGAGCTTCGACAATTGAATATGATACGGATACGATATGACTATACATTATTTTTTAAAAATGTAGGATACGATATGTTTAGAATACGTATTAAAAATTTAAAACCAATAATATATTTATTAAACATTAATAAACATAAGATAGAAATTACAAATAACTATGATCCAAAAATTCAAAATACTGGAATAATATTACTAACAATAAATAAAAATTATAAATAACTTCTTATTGTCTAGCTAGAAATAGGAACAATATCAATTTCATCCCCTCCTTAACCATCATATGTAAATAAGAAGAAAAAGAATGTAAAGAAAAACAATATTAAAAAAAGTTATTAAGCACGTACCCAATTAAAGAAGATGTAATATCTTTAGAATTTCAATAAATATGAATTTTCTTCTTTCTTTCTCTCCTACTCTCTGTTGATTTATATAAATAAATTACCACTTGATGGGGTTTGTTATCTCAATCTTTTCCTTTTTTTAAGGAAGGATTTTTTTAATAGAATTTTTTAAGGAAAGATTATATGTTAATCTTATCAAATATATAAAAAATCTGGTTCTATCTTTTTTTTGCTGTTACTTGTTTATTTTATTTTAAATTTGACTATCATGTCATTCCCATGTTGTGTTCATATTGTATCAAAACTTTTTTTTTCCTTTTTAAATTGGTTTGGAATTGGATACGTGCAGGATATGTATCCAGGGTATATCCGTATTGAATACGTATCTGATACTATTATGTTGCACAAAATAGAATATCCGTGCTTCAGAGCTACATATAAATAAAACTATAAATAAACCTAATAGCTAGTTTATGTTCATGTTATAACATATTTTAGGTATTTTTCCTTTGGGGGCGGGTATATATTACTCCCTCCCTTTTGTTATTATTGTAAGACATAGTTTAGAAAAAATTGATGATATTTTTCGTAAGACATTTTATAAAGTATTTAATATTTTTTATTAGTTATCTTTATTAAATATTTTAAGTAGTTAGTGTTATTTTATTGATAATGATGCTTAATACTCTTAGAATTTAATGTTTTTATATTACACATAACATATTAATTATTATTAACAAGAGTATAATTAATACATTAGAACATCTATAATGCATAGTTATATAGATGAGTTATTTATTTTATTTTTGTGAGTCTTACAATTTTACATAAATTAAAAATTTTACACAAAAATTCACTCCATTCCTAAGGTTATTAAAATAAGTACTTAACTTAATTTTGCAGTCCTAAAATACTTCAAAACATATTTTATTTATGGTGTAAATGTTTTAAGCAACAATTATTTATATAAACAGTAATGCTTATATTAGTAATTTCATGTCATATGTTCTAGTTTTAAAAAAATTACTTAAAATTAAACAATTCATATAAGAATTTTTATTGAAAATGTTCTTACTAAATTTAAAAAAAGATCAAGAAAGTCAATTGAATTAATTATTTTTATTAATGTATGGGATTGATGTCCAAAATATCTTATAATAACTACAAGAAGAAGTAACAGATAAGCAATTGCAGACATTTTTATGCAAGTGGATGAGTACTAATGCATGTGATTTACTTTACTCCATGCATATTACTTTTCACTTAAGTGATTAGTAGGTGATGTTCCTTAATGTGGTAAAAATAATCTCAACAAGATATTTTAGTTACAAAAGTATGATACGTGTCAAAATCATTCGACAGATACTAGCAGCATTTGATAATTGGACAAATTTTGGTGGACAAATTTGCAGTATTTTATGTAAAGAACCAAACTGTGTGGAGATTAATTGTCAAGGAGAAGATTCAAGAGTAATTGTATTAGGCGATATACATGGGCAGTTTCACGATTTAATGTTTATTTTCAAGCATGAAGGAGTTCCTTCTGAGAACCAGATTTATGTTTTTAATGGAAATTGTGTACATAAGGGAGCGTGGGGAATTGAAGTATTTTTGGTCTTGCTGGCTTGGAAGGTAAGATGATGGCTGCAAAACTTAATAAATGTTGAGATCCTTCATGATTTTGTTGGTGGTAGTTACCTTGTTGGTGTATATTCACCAGGAGGATTTGTATGTTGTAATAACTGTTATGGTGTTTAGAAAGATTTGTATGTTGTAATAACTGTTATGGTGACCAAATAGAATACTTACATCTTTATTACATATATGACACTGAATATTTATTAGCATGTAAAGTTTGCTATTGCATATTCAGGTCTTGATGGCTCACAGAGTATATCTACTTCGTGGAAATCATGAATCAAGATATTGCACAGCAAGATATGGTTTTAAGAAGGAAGTGTGGGCCAAATATGGTGATCAAGGTGAAGATGTCTACAATGAATTCCTAGTGTGTTTCAAGGAGCTTCCATTAGCTTCAGTTATTGTTGACTGTGTTTATACTACACGGAGGACTTTTCCGTAGTGTACATGCAGCCCCTTCACAGAAACCCAAACGGAATAAAGCACACAGGGTGGATCTTGGCTCTTAAGCTGAATTATCCGAAGTTAAAAGATCTTTTGTAGATTTCCCTTATGAAGGTCCTAACATATTATTGAGTGATATTCTCTGGTCTAGACCGTCTAATAGGGATGGTCTGAGGGATAATACAGGTGAAGAGTTAGGTTTACGGTGGGGTCTTGATTGCACTGAGGCATTCTTAAAGCAGCACAATTTAAAGGTAATGACATTCAAAATTTTAATTTGACTATTTATTTTATTGTATGAAGTAATACTATTTTTTTTATTGAATGAAGTAATACTATCTTTTATTTATTGAATGAAGTAATTTGATTAAGATTTGCTGATTTTCTAATTACATAAGTTATATTTGATGTCACACAAACACAAACACAATCAGTATTTTTTTAGCATACTGTAGCCATGATATTTTAACTTTTCAGTATCCTCTTGTCAAAGAATTTAATAGGCTGTCTTCCTATTGTTTTGGAGAATGAATCAGGTCTATTCCATTATTTTATTGGGTTCCTCCTTGTTTATCATGGTGAGAGTGTCAGACTAGAGGTTGAGGGAAAAGGATAGCTGAAAAACACCCATAGAGTGTTTTTATCAGGAAGATAATATTATGAAATTAGGAATTGATCTATAGAGGTTTCAATTTGCCATTTCTATTATTTATAGGCTTCCAGTCTCCTCAGAAGTATGCACTTCTATCTTCACAGGATTCAACTGTCTCTCTTGCTCATCTTTATGTATAGGGCATGATGTTAGATGCCTTTGATGCTGGTCCATGATAACTTCTTTCACTTGCACTAGTGGTTTATCTCACTAGTTGCCTTTACGGCACCTGACTTTTTAGGGGGAAACTTGAGCTTTTGCTGACCCAAAACCATTGATCTCAATTGACCTCACCCCAACATGAAAAGCTTCAAACCTGGATGTCTCTCTGACCATATTGCCCTTTTTTGCTTACTTTGTTTAAGCGTAGTCTGATTCCTTTTTTTTTTTAAAAAAAAAAAATCTTTTTATATTCCTAGGATCAGGAAATTTATTGTTAACTGAAAATATAAACATTATAATTATTCTTTCCAGCAAGTAAAATGAATTATTCACGTTTTTGAATTTGTACACACTTGGTGTGGTAGTTCCCTATTTTCTATTTCATTTTTTACCCCTTTACTTTGGAATAATCCTCCTGTTTATATTCTTGATTTGTTTCACTCTAATTATAAAGAATGCAATCACTAAAATCCCATGCTTGAGGTTGTTGTCAGATGTTTGGAACTATTATCACAAATTGTCATCAATAATGCCTGTCATTAATTGTACAAGATGGATTGCATGTTTAGATGTGTATAAAAGAACCAGTGTAAGTTAATAAATGTTAGTTGACAAATTACTAAATAATGTTCTTACTCTTAGTAAATATTATTCTTTCTGCATAGCTGATTATCAGATCACAGGAAGGACCAGATGCAAGGGCTGGTAGAGATGAATTTGGGGATATGCTGAGTGGATACAGCATAGATCATGATGGAGAATCGGGAAAACTATATACACTTTTTAGTGCACCAGACTATCCACAGGTTCAAATCTGCATCCATGTAGCATTTTTTATTATTAATATTCATTTATTCAATTGTTTTGCATTTATTACACCTGTAGCATTTCCCCTGACAATGTCATAATTCTTTGCTTCACTGAATGATTTTTTGAAGCATGAAAGACATACGCATAGTCATAGCCATATATGCTAGCATATATGCATTATTGGTAACAATGACAATTGGATTAAGATCCAGTGAATCTCCACAGAAAATATCTACGATGGGGAGGGAACTTACCTGCTAAATGAGTTGGAGCTCGTCTCTGTTGTTAAATAAGCGCTAAAGTGGCTTCATAGTGCTATTGGGTTGCAGAATTCCTACGATGGGGAGGGATAGACACTAAAGTTGCTACCTGCAGTTATGGGTTTGTGGACAGGTATTTTTTTAAAATGTGAAAAAGGAGTTAGTCATTATAGTATCTTACCTGTGGCCATTGCTAATTAATGGCATCCAGTTTATGCCATTGCCAACTAAGATGGTTACAATTTTCCCTGCAAGTAGCATCTAATATTTAGACTTTAGGAATCTAGTATGTTGGAATGATTTTTTTCAAATAACTTGTCCTTGAAATGATGGAAAATTCATTCATAATCTACATGTGATATACATTTCTGATTTCACTAGTAACTCTGCGCATGGGAATTGTTATATAGACATATCCCTACAAAGAAAACAGTTGCAACACTTGTGTTTGAGCGATAAATTGAGGTTATTACAAAGAAGTATAACTTTGAGATCTGCAGCATCTGAAATAGTATATCTCCTTAAAGGTCTTTTATTTTTCCGTTGCAGTTTGGTAAAAGGAGATATAACAATAAGGGGGCATATGCAGTATTGAAGTCGCCTGATTTTGCCAGTCTTTCCTTTCACTCATTCAAGGCGGCAGAAAGACCAATGGTAATCTTTTCTTTTATCTAGTTAACGTACAACATCTGAATGACTTGTTTTCTGTTCCTTTTACAGAATCAAATTCAAGCTGGCATTAACTTTCAGTTGGAAGAAAATGAGTTGTGTACTTGTGTATTGAATTTGAAGATTTGAAAAATAAAATCAAGTAATTAATTTGGAAAATTGTGGATATAATGAGAATTTATATAGTAAAATAATTTTATATATGTGAGAATTGTCTTTGTAAAAAGTTTTGTTGCTTAGAAGAATATGCATTTACATGCTGATTATAAATCAATAAGTTATTGAAGTGATTTTTATTTGTCTTTTATCAAGTGTCTGAATTTTGTATTGCTTGCTTTCCAGGTGGACCCTTACGTTGATTTTGATGCCAATAATATGGAATCGAATAAACTAGACTCATCTCAAAGTATATGTTAGCAAATTGCTCTTCCAAGAAGTGCTCTTCAGCTTTCCTTTTCATGTGATAACTATAGGATGAATGAGTATAATTGCATGTAAGGCAATGGAAATTCTAATAGTAGACAATGTTGTGATGCATGTATTTTATATCATATAAACCATTAGGCTGTTATTGTCAAGCTTTACATTTAAAATTTCAATTGTGTTAGCAACAGAAATTTAGTCTCACTCGTTTGTTGACATTTGAAGTGGTACTATTGCTAGGGCATTGTATTTTTTTATATGTGGTATTGGATAAAATGGATTCTTCCCACATGTATGAGTTAGAATGCTTGCCTTATCTTTTGGACCTATAATTTCTAAAGTAGTTTGATATGTTTGAAGGGTGAGATTGAATTTGAATGTTAATTTTTTGTGTTTGCGTCCTTATCAGCTTGGATTAAAAAGCTCTTGTGTCATTGGATTGGTAGCAATCTGACGACAGAATGCAAATAAATTTGACAGTTTTTGTCACTCGTAACATGACGAAAAATGAGTCAAAACCAAATAAAACACATATGATACAGGAAGTAAAATTCAAAAGCCCTTGACCATGCCTATGATATAACATATGTGCAGCCCTTGACCATGTTTTACCACTTAGAGCTGCAATTATAATGTGTTAAGACTTGAGATTCCCAGAGCCAGAGCATTTTTCGCATAATCATTGTGTTGTATTTCTTGCTAAAGATGGAAACACTGAAATCAGCTTACTTCTGTTGGTATGCACACACAGGCCTCAATCTCTACCCTTTCTGCCCCTCAAAGATTTTATCCAGATGGGATGAGACCTGAGTTTGACTTTGGGGCATTAGGCATATATAATGCCCCATGTTGGAATGTAGAACTTCGTGATGGTTCAGGTGGTACTCAAGTTGTGGAGGTTCCAAGGGCACCATTGGCGGAAGGATTGCCTCTGCCTCCAAACATACAGGTAATGAGTGTCATTTATGATTAATCAACATATTTGTCCATATGGTTCTTTTTGCAGGAGCCACACTAGACTGCTTATGAGTATTTGTTTGAGCTAGTTAATGGCCTGAAACATATGATTGTAACAAGGGTGAGTTATGATTCATGACGTTGTTGTTGTTGGTTCTCATATGTCTCCTTTGGGGAATTGAGGTGGTTTTTTCGATTCAGGAGACTGAGAACAGGGCCCGTGTGTCTGCTTTGAGAAGTAGAGCTAGGAAACGAAAGGGTAAGGGTAATTCATAGATGGGGGCACTGCAGACAACACCATGTGACAATGATTATATTACCTCCGTAGCATGTTTACTTGTCCTTTATGTAAGTATATTATTTAACTTTCTTGGTTCAATGCAACATAGCTTTGCCTCCAATAGCATGAGCTCAAATTTGTGTCACTAAGCTTCTTAGAGGGACTTAGAATATCGGCGCAAATAATCAGAATATTCAAGGCTAAAAGTGAACTTGCCTTTAATATATCAATCGGTCTTCGTTGCAACTTGAAATTGCAATATCCCCATTTTGAAATACATGACACAAGAGTTACCAACCAATATCACGCTCTTTAAAACAATGTTTGATAAATTGATGATGGCCGATGGGTACTGATACGTGATTTCGCTATCTGTCTGCATTAAACATCAGAAAAAAAATTGTTACGGTCACGCTTTGACATTAATGATATTGTGAAGGTTTGGTAAAGCAAGCATAAGTATTAAGTAGAGTGATGCAATTATAAATGAAGAAATATTATCAATGTATTCTCCGAGTATATTTTCTAAACCTATTTCTTATTATCTGTCCATGTTTAGGATTTTTTTAATTTTTTTATTATTATTAAGTGTGAAATGTGATTTAATAATAAAATAATACGTTGTATTTAAAATGGGATGTTGAAAATAGTTTCTGCATGCTAAAATTGTTGAACCTGCCTGACATGATCTACATGCACGTCCAAACTAAAAGGCAAATCCGAACCATTCCATGAAGAATATTTATTATTCTCTGAGCAATTGGATCTAATCATGTCATACTTTTTAAGCCATTAGTTGGTAAACAAAGTTTTAAACACCATTAAATAAGGGTATCAGATATTTCAGATTCAGATCGGATAAGCACTAATTAATTTTTTTGGTTGCATCCTCCTATCATTATGCTCACAGTTGGCTACACGACATGCATCTCTTTTGAAATGCCTTACACCCTGTTGACCTGTCTTTCATGACGCTGTCCTTTGCAACCTTTGATTCTTTTTTTAATTACATTTTTTTCCTTTTCTTTTTATAACATTTTAATCTCATTTTCAAGGACAGGACATGATTTTTGCATTTAAATGACATGCATCATAACAAGTGTGCGAATTAATTAATTTCTTTTTTGTATTTAAAATAGTTTTATTATTTAAATTTTTGTAAACATAGTAATATTTAAAATGTAACAAATATACCGGCATAAATAATGTAACAAATGTTAAATTTATATATAAAAGTGATTTTTTAATATAGTTTTAACACTCACTTTTTGCCTAATGGACCCACCATTCAAAACTTCAAAGTGGCATTAGGGATCATTTCAAAGAAAAAGTGTGAGGCATTGAAAGCTTGTAAAGGCTGTTACCTCGGGCATTATCTTGTAGTTGTGAACTTTGTCAAATTAATTTGATAAGTCCAATCTAGATTGAGACTCTTTTAAAAACAAAGCTTTTAGTGTACAAAAAAAAAGGTTTTAAAAGAATAAATAAATTAGGCAAGCTTTTGTTAGTTTGAAATCTATAATAATGCATTAATTAGGCAAGCTTTTAATGCATTAAATAATGCATTATAATTTTTAGATTACGAATTTCCTCTAATAGATCACGATCGTCTGTATTTGATTTTGTAAAAGAAACAAAAATACAAACTAAAAAAACGAATAACTTGCATTCGAGGTGCACCCGGTGAAGAAAACAATCAATTGTAAAGAGATGCAACATATAAACATCATGACAATGAAATATTCAAATACTAAGATACAAGAAATGCCAAAAAAATATCAAATATTCACGAATGCTTATTTGTTTTGGTGTGAATAGAGAGGCAATATTTCTTTAAAAAAAAAAAAGAAAAAAGAAATGGCGAATGTTTTTATTGTCTCGGAAATGATAAAAGTTAAACGAAAATAGATAATATAAAAAAGAGGAGGCTACGAGGAGAAGTTTCTTTCATTTGAAGTGGAGCTCACAGGAGAAATACATTATTTCTCACTTTTATCTTTTCATTCTTCTTTTCTCATCCTTACATAAAAAAAAAACGCCTTTATCTACATTCTATCAATTTCCTTTAATCTCACTATTTTATTTCTTAATAATACAGTATTTATACTTATTCTTTGTAATTTTTTAATTTATTTTTGAGCGAAATAGTTTAAATTCGATCCAAATTTTAAACTTAGCCGAGCCTTTTTCAACTTGTTGATTGAGTCTCATCTGAAATCTACATAAAACATTTTGCATTATTAAAGTAGAAGATTGACGTCATCAAATTGAATTTTGATGAGTGTAATTATTCCTGTTTTGTATTTTTCCGTGATAGCTAGATTATAAGAAGGCAAAAAAACAAAAGACATAAATAACTAATTATAATTGAAATCTTAGAGACTAATCAATGGCGAAGTCTTGTGTCATTACTCTTTATTATTTCAAATCTAAAATCCCGTTTTCCCCTTAAATTCGTGTTTCCACGTAAACGGCGTTAGAAGCGGTCTAATTCTAATACTATCTATATTTGAGTCACTCTACTCCTTTTCTTTCTTTCTTCATTTTCAGCGCTTTATTGCCCCCTCCTTTCTCTTTCGTTAATTAGGGTTTTCCATTTCCATCGTCGTTTTCAACCCGTAACGACGTCGTTTCAAGATGATGCCCCCTGGATTCGTTTCCAATCTCCAAGAAGTGCTTCTCAACCGAAAAGGCGATTCCAATTCGAATTCAAATGCGGAGCAAGAACAATCCAGCAGCGAGAACTCTGAGCCTGTTGAATTCGACGCGTCGAAGCCAATTGTGTTGGTGACGAACGGCGATGGCGTCGATTCCCCTGGCCTCACGCACCTCGTTGAAGCTCTCGTTCAACAAGGCCTCTACAATGTCCACGTCTGCGTTCCTCAATCGTGAGTCTTCTATAATATATAAAAATGCAACATTGTAACATTTTTTCTCTTCTTCTCGTTCTGTCTTTGTAATTTGTTAGTTCGTGAAATTTTTGGTTAGGGACAAATCGGTTTCCGGGCACTCCGTAACGCTTCGAGAAACTATAGAAGCTGCTTCTGCCAAAATTAATGGCGCCACCGCCTTTGAGATTTCTGGTATTATATAATTTTAGGTTCATTGCTTGTAATACTATTGATTGATTCGGTCATATGAACTTAAATTGTTGTTTGTAATTCAGGAACTCCCGTGGATTGTGTTTCGCTAGCGTTATCTGGAGCGTTGTTTTCGTGGTCTAAGCCTATGCTGGTTAGTGTTTATTTCGTGCCACTGGAAATTATGCGGGTGATTGATTGTTCTCGTGAGAAAGGAATGAAGATTTATGGATGATGACGTGGTTTTGAATTTCAGGTTATTAGTGGGATTAACCGCGGATCAAACTGTGGTCATCACATGTAAGTTGTTCATCTATGGTTGGAGATGAACATGTAGATCTAAGTTAGTACGCGATCTAGGAACAACTTTCAGTCTCATGTTATCCGGAATTTGCTGTCTTTATGACCCGTGTTTATCTCATTCTTTTCAAAAAATACACAGGTTCTACTCAGGGGTTGTTGCCGGAGCCAGGGAGGCGTTGTTATCTGGTGTACCAGCTTTATCGATGTCATTAAATTGGTAAATTAATGATTCTATACATTTTGGTTTTAACTGTGCTTTGGTGCTGGGGATTATGAATTGACATCGTGTCCTGTTGTAGGAAGAAGGATGAAAGTCAAGAAAATGATTTCAAGGATGCAGTGTCAGTCTGTTTACCGTTAATAAATGCAGCTATTAGGGATGTTGAAAAGGGAACTTTTCCCAAAAGCTGTTTTTTAAATATAGAAATTCCCACATCTCCTTTGAATAGCAAGGTTTGCAAATTTTATTATACATTGGATAAATTTTTCTTATGTTTTGCTGTACTATGCAAAATGTTCTAGGCCTTGGGCCATATGTTGAACAAAATTTAGTGTGCATGATAATATTCTTGGCTGATTAGATTCTAATGTTTTTAAATATTTCATAGTTACATCTTTCTTGTTGGTATTATTGTTTACATGTATGTAATGTAATAATTTTTTTTTGGATAGGGTTTCAAATTGACCAAACAAAGTATATGGAGATCCACTCCAAACTGGCTAGCTATTTCCTCCAGCCGCTATCCAACTGGTCATTTCTTAGCCAATCAAGGTGGCCTTGGTCTTCAGTTTGCACAGCTTGGCCGAGATGCTTCTGCTGCTGTAGGTGTCCACATACTTACATATCACGTCTTTATGTTATCTGTAATCTGAAGGGGTTTTAATGTTTCTAATATATTATAATGATGGTACTCAAATCTTGCTCATATTTATCTACTTCAGGGTGCAGCTCGTCGATTGGCTACACAGAAAAAGAATTTGGAGATTATTGAATCAATGGGATCTGCAGGGAAATCTGATCCCAACAGGGTGAAGAAGTACTTTAGACTAGAGGTAAATAGGTGGAAAAAAACAAAAACTTTGTTACAGTTTGCTATCATGATGCAAAAATCATGTTAATATTTTAGTTAATCTGCTTTTACATGATAATTACGATTACGAAGATACCAATATTTGGAGGAGATTATCATAAATTTTTGTTTTCATATGTTGCCTGTAACCTTAATATATTTATTCTAATCATGGGTTCATCTGCTGTTCTACATATTAATTGTAACACCTCCCTGCAATATGTAGATATGATTTGGGTTGCTATTTGCTAATTTCCTTTTTTGCACTTGTTTATGTTTGTATACCAATTAAATATTTTTAAATTGTTTGTAGAAGTGAACTTAGCTACACTCTTCTTGTATCTTCAGTTTTCGGACAATCAGCAGGAGGAAGAAATAGACGAAGATCTGGATTACAGAGCACTTGAAAGTGGATATGTAAGTTGGAATAATATATTAGTGTCCTTTCAATTAACATATTTATTTTCCTTATTGGTGCATGCTACTATGCTGGTATCTTCCGGGGCTAGCAATTTTCCCTCGTTCTGATCGATTCTTGCATGTGATCTGGTGAAACAGGTTGCAGTGACTCCGCTGTCTCTTTCTCCTCATATTGAGACTGATATTCAAATGGCAGCTTCTGATTGGATTTCTGCTGTGCTTCCTGGTGAACAATAAATTTAGTATGATTGTGTACATTTGAGATTTATGATGATTCTTTTTTCTCTTTTTTTCTACCTTAAAGCAAAAATGGAGCAGAAGCGGTAGTCACACCAATTCAATAGTGGATTTCCACTTGTACTATTTTTCTTTTTCTACATTATTTTGTTCCCTTTTTCATTGTTTCAGTCCCTTTGGTCACTTAGTTATTTCTGATTTGAAGCAAATGCTTCTTGTAATTTCTTGGGCATATTTTAGAAAAATGCCATTTCGTCTGTTTGTATACTTGGGCATATTATTGATTACTACCAAAAACACGGGAGCAGCTGTAATTTTCCGGGTTTTTTTGTTTGTTTGTTTGAAGATAGTTAAACTTTGGATTGATGTTTTCTTATCCTCTGACTAAAATACATTGGTTACAAGTTAGTTGCACTATTGCGTTTGGGTGTTATTGTGAAAAATTTACGTTGAAAGAGTATTTTTTTTTTTTTGTACATAAAAGAGTTAGTTTTAAAATTGGATTTTGTATGGATAATTAGAAAATATAAATCGTTTTTATTCTACGGAGGGCCAAAGGCCCAAGATATAATCACGTTTAAACGATATGTAAGGGTATTTGAAAAAAAAAACTTAATTTGTTATAAGTAAGCTTTATTTATGGCGTTGATTTTGGGGATGCTATTGTTAAAAAAAAAATGATTGGAGGTGTAGATAATAACTGAAAGGTGAAATTACAGTCACGTTTGGTGGCAGACTGGGCTCCCTAAACACAAGTGTAGCACCGACATAGGCGTGATGGAAATTGATGTCGGCAGAGTGCATGGAATGATTGAAGGTTCTTCGTACCTCTCTATGTTTGGGTTTTTACACGTACACTCAAAACACCACATTGAAGCCGAACTAGCTATCCAACTCACCCTCCCACACAGCTTTGAGAACAGGATCTGAACTTTTGATCCAATCATTACAATAGTTACCGAATTATTTCTACCCTAATTTAATTATTTTATAAATTATTAGATTAAATTGATTTTTTTTAGAACAATTGAATGTTTGTTGAAAAGATTATTTTATTAAGATAAGAAAGTTTTTGGGCCGACCCGGTCCATCAAGTTGTAGACTAGTAGTTTGATAGGCTGGTTTTTTTTTTTTTTGGATCTACTCCATGCCCAAGGATAGCTATCTATGAGGCAGTTGCTTTCCGCACCTTCAATTTTACATTCCGGATTAGATAATACGCTATAGAACATTAGGGAATATAAGATTGATAAAACATTGGGGAATATAAGATTTTCATGAGGCTGATGTTGACCAAATGGAAAATAGAGAAAAAAGAGTATAAATATAACAGGTGAGATAATGTGATAGAAAAGGAGATACAGAGAGAAAAACAATATGTTGATGGAATATTTGAAATATAGATATTATTCCCCCAACAAAAGGAAATGGATGTTTTGTCTTCATTTATTGTGTGAAAATCTGATTCCATTTCTTTCACACGACAAATCCAAACTTTCACTGATTACCAAATTTTGTGGAGAATGGTCAATTCAATTTTATATCTCTTGATTGACAACGAATGCATAGATGAATAGTTGGGAAACTTTGTTGCAAAATGCGAATGGGACACAGATACTGCTTACTTCATGTGCATGGCTGATGTGAAAATTCACAACAGGTACAGAACTAAACTGCACAGAGGACAATGTGATCAGAAAGGCAGCCAAGAATAGCCAATGTGTCTGTCAAGGTTTCAATCCACTGGCTCTCATCCTACTATGCTCGCTAGTTGCACTGTAAGAGCATCTTTAGTGGTATGATTTATTATATTTATAGTTACGTAACTCTATTATAATTTTTACGTGAACTTGATTATGACTTATCATTTTATTTTATGTAGTTTAAGCAATTTTCCTTTTTAACCGCTCAACTCTAAAAATTTCATCAAATAGGTCTCGTAAGTTATCTGTTTTTATATTTCATTCATCGACCTTTATTTTTATATCACAAGTTACCACGCAAGCTGAGCCCTTTATTTCTAAGCAGAGATTGGTTATTCAAGATTCCCTTTCTTATATTGCAGTCACATAACACTGCTGCAATGATGCAACTCACTCAAGCTATACCATTGGTTAATAGTAAAAGCAACTTAAGATAGTGAGTTGGAGATGCCCTAACTATTGCCTATGATTTTATTTTTTTTCCCCCCAAAAGTTTTGTTAATTGGTGTTCTTTTAATTAGGTGCAATAACATGTTATGATACACGAGAATGAGGTAAAAATAATGAAGTTTAGCTTAAATAATACATTTAGACTATGGGAGATAATACTTGAATTGAATTCAAGTACATTCCACTTAAGAGGTAGTATACTAGTTTTTGTTTGAAGCTTGTTGCAATATGTTATGTCAATTCATAGAGGTATAAGAATGAGTGATTAGTTTTTTATATATAAGACCGATCGACCTTGGTTCCTTTAATAGTCTTGTCACCGAGGCCTATGCTCTCTGGAAAGGGGGGGGGGAAATGAAACATAATAACACAAGGAAATCAAATAAAGGGGGAAGCAGGGTATCAAGAAAGATTGATGTGGCAGAAAGGGTTAGAGTGAAAACACAGCCTTTATTTTTATAATTTTTCTCACCTTGCTTTCTTGCTCAATTCCCTGCGAAGAAAAGCCTCCAAGATTAATATAATAAAATGAAACGATTCTGATAGAAGACGGTTGGCCCATAAGAAAAGAACACTTTCTAAGATTCTGAGCCATGAAAATAAGGCCCACCCTTAATGCCAAAATAGAGCAATGAGTCCACTTCCATTGTTATGGGCCCTTCAAATTATTGAACTCACGCGGTGCCGACTGTCAGCATAAGAACTTTGCCCAACTTTCTATATATATATATCTTCTTTTTTATTGCAATTTACAAATAAGGGATAGAAATTCATGCTGATCCCAATGATAATTATCAAGCCAGGGAAGAAGAAAAAAAAGGAAAACGGGTAGGTATATGCTACAATCATTCCATGATTGAAAGGGCCTTTGTCCCCCCTAACTTAGATTCTTTCAGAAGATTCCATATGTTACCACAATTATAGTTTGGCAAAGCACTGTGAAAATAATGTAATTAATCTTTTTTCACCTCTTTTCAGTTAACACGTTATTCATTCTTTTTTAGTCATTTTCTGCTTTCTGATATTATTGACAGCGTATTGCATAAATCTTTTTAAGAACGAACAATACACGCACTAAGAATGTATAAATCTTTTATATTATCATTGGTAATTTATCATAAAAAATTTATTAATTTTTATAATAATTATTTATCATAAATAATTTCTGATTCATTAACCATATATATTTTTTATACTTAAGAGTGAAAAATTGTTTTTTAAAAGTATAATTAATAGATATACATGAGTATAACTTTCAAAATAATTATTATAAAAATAAAAACAAAAACTTACATCATGATAATATGTGATTGGATTGAATTTATCAGTATCTATTTTTTCTTTTCTAAAGGTAATGGCAAAGACAAGGAAAACCAAATCGTGTTAGGTTATTGGCTTATTGGCATGGTCACAGTAAAACCGTGTTACTATCTTCACTGTGCTTATTAGGTAACGGCAAACACAAGGAAAGGAAGTAGAAACAAAACTGGGGACAACATGTAAGAAAAAGACAGAAAATGGCTAAATTCACATTAAGACGACCACTGGAATCTTTACAACTATTCTCAGTTTGGAGCTTTATCATTTCTTTCTCCCAACTGCTTTAAATCTACTTCTTTTATAATGTGAGGTTGAGAATGAGAACCTAAAATTTCTCTTCATAAATTTGTTTCTGCATTGTCTTTTGTCTTTTGTCAATATTGTTTCCACACATATACAATTAATGGGTGAACATTGTTTGATTGTTTAGGTTGAACTCCAAAGTCCAAACTGAAAAATCACAGAAATTAGGTGACTCAAACTATAGATATTGTGATTGGTGTCATTCACATTTTTTTATGGCTTTGTTTTTATGCTAGATGACTTAAAACATAACTTCTAAGTTAATTATGCAAGTTATATATAAGTCAAAACCCTCTTTCTCGCTACAGTGCCTGCCTCGTATACTTTAGTCTGCGTCTAATATGATTGGCTTAATATTTTAAGTGAAGAAAGCGAATGTTAAGGAACGTGACAAAAAAAAAATGAGAGAGAGAACAGGTATTAGGGCAATATGCTGATTCATGTAATGGTGTTTAGATGTAAGTAATAGTAACACTACACTTCCGTTGGGTTATTTTCAAGGTTTATATTTCCAAAACTCAAAATTATTTTTCGTTTTTTAATATTATGAGCAATCTCAATTCAAATAATATTAATTGAAAATCGATCGATCGAACCTAGATTAAATCTTCTTTGTTTCTCCCAAAATTTGATAATTCAATAAAAGAATGCATCTTCTTCTTAATTGGCAATAGCTTTTCTTTAGTTGACTTATTATATCAACAAAAAAATTATCAGCATTATACTGGCCGTCCAAAAAAAAAAATCAGCATTAAACTGGAGAAACGAGAAAAGAGATAGATACATGCTAAAAAATATCAATCCATACCATCTATCTTGAGTTTTAACGATAACTATAAGAACAGAGAAACTTATGTGCTAGAAACTAATCTGCTTGAAAGATCGAAGGGTGAAAAAATAGAACAAAATGAACCAACAAGAAAGAAGGAGAGATATGTTGTCCTTAATTGGAGGAACTAAGCATACAATCTTATTAAGTCATACATATTTTACACACATAACAATTTGTACACAATGTTGCTTTGCTTATGAGCTGCAATTTGCAAATAAATTCTGAAATTAACCGCCTAGGGCTAGGCAGTTTCCTGTATTTTAGTTTTATATTACAAGCTATTGATCCTAAAATATTCAAAGATCTTATCACTTAATAAACAGGTATCATGCATATTTTATAAAACGTGGATGGAAATAGGACATGATATGAAAATCTTCTAATGGACTTTTAGGTCTAAATAATGTGTTGTAAATAATTTATATATTATAAAGTTAAAAACACACTAAATCATGCAATCCTTTAAAGTGATTACGTAATCTTTAAATGATTTTTAATTTTCATCATTTAAATAAAATTGAATAGTCCATATGTAAATATAAAAAGCGGGCATATAATTAAGAACTCTTTTGAGTTATAAAACATACATGGGATGATAAGATCGATCTTTTAATGGCAAAACCCTTACCTAAGCCTTGTTTATATAGTTTAATTTTACAATTTTTAATTCTTAGGATAATCAAGAGTTTAATTCTTACCTGATATGCCTTCTCTGTATATATATAGATGGATAGATTCCACTAAAACGTTCAATTAATCAATCTTCTATTTTTCTTGTCGCTCTTTTCTTTCGTTTTCAAAAGACTGGAAGTGGCGTTTTGTTCTCTATTTTCTAAAACTTTAACCTAATTATAAGCAAGATCAAATTTTCTCCAGGTAATGCTAATGTCAAGACTCACGATATAGGATGATCCCTTAAAAAATATATATGGTACGATGCAAAAGTAAATGGACTTTTTCTTTTTTGAGGATAAATGACTTTGTTTCTGAGATAAAAGAAACTTAGTGGAAGATGCCAAAGAAGTATATGTTGATAACTTGATATGATACCCACCTGTGCTGAGATAGATCTAAATTTATAAAATTGTTCTCTTCAATCACAAATAGTTGGTAATGTTATGATACCAAGTTATTAGTTCATATTGGTTGGTGCTTGTTTTAATCGATCACATCTTAACATGGTATGTCATATAACAGCCAGAACACCCTAGCCTAGCTAGGTCACATGTAAGGGCACTTTGGCCTCAAGTGCCAACAAGTTGACTATGGTGTGTGTACGGTTTTTTGTCTTTGTTCGACGTTCTCATCCACAAATGTCAGAGAGAGAGAGGAAAAGCAAAGGAGCAACGAGTCAAACTTAAAGTGCACAACTATGCATCATATGATTGTTATACAACATACAGCACTTCACAAGAAACAATAATCATACACGGATACGTACTTTTAGTCGACAAACATGTGAAAGAACCTAGCTAGACATATTTATGGAACTTCAGCAAACATCGTTTAATGAAAGAGAGCCAGAACTAGCAAGGCTCAGGGGTTTGCCAATAGGAGCATCTACTCACCCTTTTATTCCAAAATTCAAGAGAAAAATTAAATGCATATGTTCCCCCCCCCCCTTAAAATGCATGGAATTAATCGTGCTCATCACAAATATAAATAGATTCTCCCACTACTCAATTATATTTACATAAAATTAACCTATTATATGATATAGTAACCAATGCTCATGATGATGACAACCAATTAACCTGAAGGAATGATAGGTTTTGTGACTATTTGTTTGCTTGGAAGAATGATACTGATGAAGACGATGTTGTTGTGGATGGCAACGATGACATGATGAGAGCATCAATGTACTCCACTTGATTCGGTGCTGCAGTTTGATCTTGTGGACAAATAACTGCAGGTGTGTAACACGCAACAGCTTCCTCATGTGAATTAGCAGAAGAAGAATATGGAATGCTACAGACATAATCCTCAATGCTCTCACACACTTTTGGTACAATGGGGGGTTCCACTTCCACAGAGTGCTGCTGCTGCCATGTACTTGGATTGACGAATTTGTCAACAATCAAGTGTGGGGTAGTATGATCACTTTTGGTGATCATGATTTGATTTTCTTGATTTGGATTAAGATGAATAGGTACACACCCCAATGAAGACCATGTATCTTCTTGATACAAAGATGGAATATTGTTGGATATTGGAGGCACTGTTTCTGGCATTGGATTCTGAAAATGTAGGAAATTGGCATTATTATTATTAAAATTGTTTATGTCAATATGTTTGATATCATTATTATGGTGATGATGATCAAAGGCTTGTAGGATTGGGGATGGGATGATGGGAAGGAATAGCTGGTCTAAGTGATGATGGGAGTTAAGGATAGGGTTGTCAGTTAAAGGGAAGAAACTTTCCATGGAACTATTGGGAGGACCGTGAATATCAGAAAATGTGGCTAAAGAAGGAACAACATCATGAGAAAGCAGTTTCTTCTTTATGTTTGAATTCCAAAAGTTCTTCACCTCATTATCTGTTCTTCCAGGTAGGTGCTTGGCTATCTGAGCCCACCTGTGTTGTTAAGAAAAAGTTAACAAACCAACCTTTTGATAATAAAGTTGACTTTGATCATGATCAAAAAGAGCAATTCACGGGGAAATGTAAGAAAAAAAATTAAAAAGGAAATTTATTAAGAAAAAGAAAAACCTGTTTCCTAGAATACTATGAAGTTCTATAATGAGTGCTGCTTCTTGAGGAGAGAAGCTTCCCCGTTTCAAATCAGGTCTTAGATAGTTTATCCATCTTAATCTGCAACTCTTTCCACACCTCTGCAGGCCTGCACTTTGTGAAAATAATTAACCATATAATTAACGAAGTTCACAGGTTATTTTTCTAGAACTACTGAATGAAGAAAATTAAATGAGTTTAATATATATATATAAATATAAAGAGGGAATTATATAATTAAATTATATACAGAAAGAGTAGTGATATATATAATTACCTGCAAGTTTTGGGACTGAGCTCCAGCAACCATGTCCATAAGTTGTGATATAGTTTATGAGCTTTTCATCTTCTTCAGGTGACCATAGCCCTCTTTTGACCTTCTGCTTGTTGCAGCAAGAGTGATGCCCCATGTCTCCAGTTTCTTCTCTATCTTACTCTAGAGTCTCAAATGTTTCAAACCACTAGTACATAGAGAGCCAATGGCCAAACAAAGATCAGTTTTGGTATTATATTTGAATTTGAATAAAATTATAAAAGGTGAATTATATAAGGCTTAGGACTTAGGAGAGAGCACATAGAAGGGAAGTTGTAGGGTGTAGCTTTAGCCCTAGGTTACAAGAGGTTATATGAAAATGTGAAAAGAATGCTGAGAGTGAGGGAGGACTGAACAGAAAATGGATGATATGGTGAAGGTGTGAGTACACTGAGGTAGTGAATTTAATGTGGGGAGCTGTACCATTGTGGCCCAGTTAGGGTTTGTAGATAGCAAAGGGCTAAAATGTGCAGTGTCACCCTGCACAATTGTAGGCCTTATAATGGATCCTTCTTAGCTCACTCTGGGATGGGGTCGGTTGGACACGTGTCACACATGCAGGGTCGTGGGTCCCACCCTGTTAACAGATGCACGTTTGATATACGCAGATGAAGAAAGTTTTTCAACGGGGTTGGTTGGTGACACTTGATCTTAATTGCTTTAACAATTTAATTACCTCTCCAATTTTGTCCCTTTGACAGCCGTAACTATGTATAATTGCAAGGGTTAATCACTTCATATGGATCACTTTTTCAATCATTGGAATTCAATAGCAAAAGAAAAAGTAAAAACTCTATCTGGTAATTAATTGTGTAAGAAAATAATAACGGTTTTGAAAGACATGATTAAAAGTAACTTGTTCCCCCTTCTTTTTTTATTAAGTGAAGATTTGATGAGCTCGAACTACTAGAAAATGTCAGTTTTATTATTGAATACATTGCATGCATGCATGTATAATTTTCTAAAAGATTTTGAATGAAAAGCATCCAAATTAAAGGTAGAGTTAAGGGCCTGGAAGACAAAGGTGGCCAAGGCCTTCTATGATATATATTTATGATCAAATTATTTTTTAATCTCAATGCAAAAGTTTGTGCACTTCCAGCAACTTGGCCCTCCACAATACATTTACAAATTATATATATATATATATCCATAAGCTATGTATAATTATTTCACTCTTAATTAGTTCATAAAAAGTCTTATTTTCCAGCACAATGTATTTTGGGACTTTCCTTATCATCAGACTAGCTAGCTAATTAACAATAGAAATGATTAAGCCCGACAATCAGTATGATAAAAAAAAATTACGTTCAAAAACAAAAAAGTAGAAGCAGCTAAGAAATAAATTTGATGAACTAGTTAGTTGTCTAATTAGAAGCCCACAGCAGGTTTAAAGTTTGTAAATTGGTTTTAGATCCAAAATGCTATTTTGTTAGATTTTTTTTCTAGTATTATATGAGTTTAAGGAATCAAAATATAGAGTTTTTTACGCATTCAGATCGTAATATGTGTATTTCGGTTGTATAAACGTTTTTACCTTTCTGTTTTAATGTATTTGGAAATTAATTTAATTATCTATGCATTACGAGGTTAATTAATTCGGGTTTCCAGAGCTAGTATCTCTTAGCAGATGAGCATAATTTGTAGAGCATTCCTACATATTTTGGAGGGGTTTGTATTAGCTTAATTCAACGCATTTTTCTACATAAGTTATAGTAGTGCATTTCTATATATTATGGTGAACAGATATTTCTTCAAGGTTCGGTGTAAATGCTTGAAATTTGTGTTAGTAACATTTTTTTATTAATTTATGTAATAAACTAGTACTAATTTAAAAGAGTTTTTATTTTTTTTAAGTAAATGTTTGGGGGATCTGTCCAAAAGAGTGGTACGTAAGAACTTTGGAAAACTGCCACCAAACGCGGTCAAAGTTAGTGCTTATTTGTTGGATTACTTAATTATCGCGTGTTCCTTTTTAGTGAAATATTAGTTTCTATAGCATATCCCCAAATCTAATAAAATAGTAAATCTTATAAAATAGGGTAAGATTTTTTTCTTTTGGAGCAGTAGAAAAGAAAGAAAAAAATATAACAAAGCAATCTAGCTAATTTAATTATTTGCTGAATTGATAGAGAAGTTACATCTCCTAGTACAAATTAATTAAGTGGTCCTATTGTGATGATGAACCCGTCAAAGCTAAAAATCTAAAGAACTAATTAAATAAAATAAAAAGATCATAGATAATCAATGATTTTGAACTCTCTTTTTTTGGACAGAAAATGATTTTCAACTTAGTATGTAACAATGAATACTATTATTTTTAAATCTTGAAAGCATCTAAAGAATTTATGAACTATTACCGTAAAATTTCCTATCTTAACATCATCAATGCATTGCATTATTGATGTGAATTCATATAATTTCGATACTAAGAAAATAATTTTGGATAGATAAAGCGTATATATACTAATACATAAAAGTAATTTTAATGACTAATTAATATTTTTGTCCATTAAAATATGACATATGTCTAATTGTGTATCTCTATATGAAATGAATTTTTCTCATTTTTTTATGATGCTTCAAATCGTGTTTTCTTAACTGATGGCTCGGTGTACGCATTCAAACCCATATAAGACATGCTTGACTACTTAGGTGAATAAATGCTTAAGTAATGATGATTAATCATTCTTATTCTTATTGAGACTAACCAAGTTTACTTGACATGTGACGTGATAATGTACGATAGTTCCAAATTTGTGATAAGGTTTCCAGGGTCATATCTTTAAGAAGAAGATACATGAAGTATACAGTATATATATATATATATATATATATATATATATATATATATATATATATATATATATATATATATATATATATATATATATATATATATATATATATATATATATATATATATATATATATATATATATATATATATATATATATATATATATATATATAAAGGCCATTCAATGGAGTTTCAGATATATACAATAATAGTAAGCAAATAATACAAGAGAAGAAAATTATAAAGAAAAATAAATAATTTTTCTCATGATTTAAAAATTAGCTTTTGATAAAGTTAATATGAGAGAATTTTTACAAATTAATTATGTATAAGTTAATTTTAGTTTATAATTTTTTTAAATTTTCTTTCTCTTATAAGTATTTATAACAAATTTATCCAAACATGATCATAATCAACAATTTGAAGTTTCTTTTTAATTATAAATTTGATGCACAGCGTAGCTATAATTAATTAGCTTGTCCAAACAATAACTTTTTCTAATCCACAACGCAACCCTTTTGCTTGTTGACCACAACCATTACCATAATTTGCATGACTATTATTTCATTATTTGTCCTTAAAGAGCTAGATTCCTTCGTAATGAGCTTTTTATTTTTAGAACATTAAAGTTTAAACTTTCTAATAATTGAAAAAGTATATTGTATTGTTTTTCAAAAAAGGATTTTATTTATTTTAATGAGATATTTGTAAAGGGCCCAATTCTATTTATTGAAAACCTCAACGAATACATTTGATCAATATTTTCTACACACATAATTTACTTTTTTATGATGAGACAAGAGAAAGTAAAAAAAATGTTACTATTTTGGTCACCAGGTTAGATACTAATTTTACCATCCTCGTAATAAAAATAGCTAATAACCCAGATTACAAAGAGGCTGAAAATAAATCCAAACTATCCCATCCTCCAAGCATCCAATAGTCCCCTTACAATGAGCAAGTACATCCGGGATATAACCTTCTTTCAATTCTTATTCTCCACTTCATGATTATTTAAAACTGCTCCCTGCCCTTCATATCAACATATTAGGTTTATGTTTCAATTATAGAAGACAAAATTGAAGATTTAATAAAATAATATAAATGTCCTAAAATAGGAGATTAAATATTTACAATTTAAAATAAAATAAAATTACTGATTAAGTAAAATAAAAAACCAACATTATATTTAAGTCCAACTTTAACTAGATCACCAAGCTAATCATAGCATAAACTCTTTATGATTCAGCCCTTTTGTTAAAAGAAACAATATTATTAATTAATATTATTTTAAAGATATTAATAATAATATTAAAATTAAAGGAAAAAGCTTTTATAATTTTTCATTTATTAATTTGTTTTTTTATTGAAAGTCTTTAAGACATTTTAAATAATCAATACTTTTTTTCTAGAATCAATACTATTTTTATTTAATATATAATCACTTTCTCTTTCATTTTATTTTTAACTATTTTTTTTAGCTCTCTTCATTTCTTATCAAATCATTTATCATATATATCAGCCATTTTTTTCTCTCTTCTTTACGTTCATGTACCCAATATATAAAGCGTACGTTTATTAGTATATTTTATTTTTGGCCTTCCGAAAAAAAAAAGTATACGTTATCATTGCTTTTTCTTTAACAATATCCTTAAAGAAAATGTTAATTAAAGTTGATCTCCCTATTAATAAAATTCATATTTGTACACCCTATATTACTCTAGCTCTGCACGCTAATTCTAATGATTAGAGCTTTGGAGACCAATGATTAGCTGAAATTTGTTGATCTTTGATGTCAATGTTTAGAATGCAATTGAGTTAATAATTTTATGAACACCTTTTTGTTTTATGAGAATAAGTATGTTAGTCCTTAAAATTTATTTTAATAATAAAATATTCTAAAGAAAAATATAATTTATTAGTCTTGTCTCATTATCATATAATTTATTCTTTAATTAACATATATTTCTTAAGGAAATTATTAATTATGTAAATCATCATTATATTTTTTAAAAGTCTTATTTAAAAATAAATGTAGCTGTCAATTCATTATAGTGTTTAATTAAATATTCATAAATTGTGATGTATTAAAAAATAATTTTTTAATATTACAAAATATTTAAAATATAAAAAACAAATATTATGGGAGAGGGAATGAAATGTTGAATAAGGAATTTCACCACCTGTGCTTTTTTTACTACAAGTCTACAGCTACAACGATCCGATGATATTCTTCTCTTTTTGCTTATCGGGATTTGGGCTTACCATAAAGTATAAAGTTGTTTTTTCTTAAAACAATAGTATACTTAAAATATTTGAATTTATGAAGCCCCTCTTGTTCTCATATACAATATTTGCATTTATGTTAAAAAAATTAATGTATGTAAATAGCACACAGTTTTAATATATTTTGCGGTTTAGATAAATTTATGTCTATGTAATAAATAATGACACATGTATTATTTAGTAAATTTTATATATTTTATTTTAAAAAAATATTATGTCACTATCAATATTCTTTTTTAAATATGACGAGAACTTAAAATGTCGTGTTTATATTTAATATTAAATTTTATTTTTAAAATTCTTTAAATATTTAAAAGACACTCATTATTATCATTTTTTATTAAGTAAAATGAAAAAATATCAATGCAACAAAAAGATAACATAATTACATAATTAGTGTGTCCGAACAAGCATTTACAAAATTGACTGGTTAAAGTTGATTTTTAGAGGAAGTAATTTATCCTAAATTTAAGTTTTCCATAGTGTAAATTTTTAATTCAACAAAAAAAAATTATCCTACTCAAATTGGAATTTTGTTCCAAATGAAGTAGTATATAGCATTAAGGATCAGTCTGAAAGAGTGAAAAGAAACACGGGGAATGAAAAAAAAATGAATGAAAATATGTAAGAAATTAAAAATGTTCAATTGAAGAAAAATAAGAAGAAATATAAAAAATATAAGTAGGTGAGTGAAAATAGGTGAAAAGTGATGCGATAATATCGTTTTTAAGAATGATTTCACCCTATTTTCATTGCAGTGGGACAAATCCAAAATTTTTTCACCCTATTTTTATTGCTGTGGGACAAATCCAAAATTTTTATTAAAGTGGATGGATTTTTTTTCGTTCTTTTGTAATTGTTTAAATATCTAAATTTTAATAAATAATAAAATTAAAAAATATGTATTATTTATACACATAAAATTGAAATTAATTTTTTATTTTAAATAACAATATCCTCAACTATTATGATAATAAGCTTAACCATAGTAGTCATAACATCAAACACTACTAGTTTTACATAATTTTATATTATGTTATGATTTAATAGATAGAGACTTAAAATAAATTTTTTAAAATATTAGAAAATAAATATGGAAAAATTATTAAAATTATAAATGAGAAACATATTTTAGTTTTATATAACAACATACATAATTAGTTTTACATTAATTAACTTAGAAAATATATACATTAATTAAATTAAAAATATATATGTATATAAATGTGAATGAGAAGTTTCAAGAAAATACTTTCCTACCCACTCTAAATTTGTTCCTACACTTCACCGAAAACAATAGTTATTTTGATGTTTACATAAATTAATTAATGTTTTAGCATTAAAGAATTGAAATATTAAAGTTTTTATTTCAATTTCATCTCTTATATTATGTTAGAATATTTATTAACATATCTATATAAATTAAGAAAGAGAGTAAATATATTTCCATAAAATTTTCCCCCTAAAAAGTTGTCTCATAGAAATTTTTTAAAATTTGTATAAAAAATCTTAAATATCAATTTAGATTAGAGGGGATAATATGATTCTTACTTAACCTATTAATGGAGATAAATCACTTATTTGACTTCCCCCATGTCCCAACGGTAGTATCTATGTTAGCGAAGTAAAGGTTTGGTGACATGTCTCATTCATTTTCATTAATGATAACATAATGACGGTATAAGTTTTTTCTTTTTGTTACAGATAATGACAATTTTTTTAAAAAAAATTTATGTGTAGATAATGACAGTATGAGTAGTGTTACATTCAAATAGTCGTAGATGAAGAGTGATCTATAACTTATATCTTAAAGCTTTGAATTATACTCTATAATATCTAATTCGATTATGTTGTCCTTACTTGATCTATTTGATGGAGATTTTGTCCGGATCTTTTGCCCCCTTCGCATCCCAATGCATTGTTTAGCATTTGTTTCTATTCAATATTTTTTATTTTTAAATCTTTAACAAATATCTTAAGAAGTTAAGAGAGAATTCATTAGCCAATGCTTTCATTTATTACTTATTTTCTTTAAGTAATTAGAATTTTGCAATAAAGTGTATAAGGAAAATATTGGTAACACATTATCTAATATATTTTCAAAGACAATTTTTAATTCTTGATTAAAATTCATTAGAAATTTCAAAAAACTTACGAGTTGTATTTTTTTAATGAGTTATATTCATGATTTTTTTTATTTTATAAAAATTTAATTAATAAATAAAGAATATGTTAAAGATTGTATCATTACTAATCCTCAGGTGTATATAATGCTACTTATTTAATAATCTTAAAATACTACTTATTACAAGACATTTTTCTTCGGCAAAAAAAGACATTTTAAAGTTAAATGCTAATAAGTTTTTTTTCCTTGGCTAAATCAAGGCTTTATGTAATAAATTTTTTTTCTGAGTATTTCACGCCGTTGCTTACATAAAACTCAAAATCAAGTCATGGTTATTCTGAAATATTCGGCACTAATTGATTCATGTGTTCAATAATTCTAATAAATTTCCTTAAGATACTTGTTAAAGAAACAAAAGTAAGAAGTTTTTATTAAAAAAGAAAAAAGTATTTATTATATTAAATATAAACAAAATTGCAATACTAATATTTAATGTGATATATCAAATATCTTAATTTAAGATATGGGATAGTATGTCCCCTTTTTCTTTAAATTTTTTTTAGAGAACATTCAATAACTTCCTTATCTTTTGTATAAAAATATCACAATTATTTTAGAGATCTAGAAAAAATTATATATGATTTCTGAGCTTATTTCATTCTTTTCCCCCAATGATGACATTGAAATTAGAATTTGGGCTCAAATATGTTTTGGTTTTTGTAAGATAGTATTTTTTTTTTATTTTTAGTCCCGTAAGTTATTTTTTTTAAAATTTTAGTTCTTGTAAGTTAAATTTTTTTAATTTTTATCTAGTAAGATATTTTTCTTATTTTTAATCCTAATATATAAGTACATGTATTTATTCAATTTTAATCCTTATAAGATTATAATTTTTTTTATTTATAGTTCTCATAAGTTCATACTTACATGAATAAAAATTTTAAAAAAATAAAGACTAAAAATGAATAAAATATTTTACTAAAACTAAAATTAAAAAAACACAAACTTAAATAGACTAGAATTAAAAAAATAAATTTATAAAAACCAAAAATCTAACTTCCAAAAGAGTAAAAACATATTTAAGTCTAGAATTTGTGACCTCTTACATACTATCCAGATTCCTGCAACCCCACCTCCTAGGCCAACTCTAATGGTTTGATTTCCGAATGATTTAACGAGTTTTAGATGAAAATTTTCTAACTATGAATAAATAATGGTTGCCTGATTATGAATAAAGAATGGTAAAAAATGTCAAAGAACATGTTTCTCTGATTTGTATCCAGAAAATGCTAGGCACTGGAAAGAGGCCAATGGGGACAACGTGAAGAATATAATTGCCGGCCACTTTG
Source organism: Glycine max (assembly GCF_000004515.6). Classification (NCBI taxonomy): domain Eukaryota; kingdom Viridiplantae; phylum Streptophyta; class Magnoliopsida; order Fabales; family Fabaceae; genus Glycine; species Glycine max. Next base: position 2,056,948 of record NC_038251.2, on the reverse strand, counting down.
TGTACGCATTTCATTTCGATCGATGGACTAAAAGCAGCTGGGCAAAAGTATGCTTTTACATCCTGTTTCTGGATTCCATGTAAAGTAGTACTATAAATATATAATTGGGTCATCTAATTGATCTTTTCTGGATGGGATCACCTAAATGAATTATTGATTAACTGGACCAGCTTGTGATAATATATTACCATTTCACCACCAAGGCATCTTGAAAGCGAATCGTATTTCATGAATATGATATCTATCTAGTGTGATGTATGGAATATATGATAATATATTGTTAAATTTACACGTCCCATTTTTCTTTTTTGAGGTTTGTTTTCTCGTATATGTTATTGGGTGATATATACTTGTTAAATACATACTTGAAAGACCTATGCTAAAGCAAGAGTATTTTACAATTGGAATGAGGGTGGGAAAAGCAACCTTATTTTCATGTGAATGTTTGGCTATTATTGTTGCATACTCATTCTGTTTGACCATTCCATGTCCTTCCCAGGTTTTAATTATTCTCATCTGCATATTAACTTCATAAAATGTAACCCTTCAGCAATTTCTAATTAATTATAAGTTGATGTAATTAATTAGTTATGCAGAAGTATGCTAGATAAAGTAATCTTTTTGAACTTTCAACAGAAAACACAATCAATTTGGCTTTAGGGTCATCTTAATTACAGTTGGCACGTAGCCCTTTGAAGTATGCCATATCTAGTAAAACTAAAAGCTAAGAACAAATATCTTTCTTGCTGTGAAACAGGCTTCATGGAGTTGCTATAATTTGTTGCTTCGGAGAGAAAAAGGTAGGAGCATGCCAAGCTTATGATGGAAGAAACAGCTAGTTAAAACAAGATTCCTAATTAATTGCTGCACATGCAACATTTAATACTACTGGGCTCTTTTGCTTTACTGTTGAGTCATCAAGGGACTCTTGTTGTCAGAGTCTTTTGTTTTTGTTATCCTGACTCACAGAGATATCAAAACAAGTACATGAAAGAATGCCATGTAATTCTTTGTCCTCTATTGATTTCAGATTGGTTTTGGTATGGGTCATTTTCAGTCAAATGCTGGTTTCCTCCTCTTATTCTTTGCTTTTCCCCCTCTCGAGAGTGTGGGGAATTTTCGTGATACAAGGAAAGAAATCAAGATGCCTTGTCCCTTGAAATACAATGAGAATCTAAATAAAGAAAAGTAGCATATGCCTCACCTAAAGTTATCTTCAAACCTCCTTTGCCACCATGGTAAATAACCACATATATTTCAGACAACAAAACTATAATTCTTGTATAAACTGTAAGTGTACTTCTATAAATGATTAAGAGTTAAACCGATATTGAACTCATGAATGAGCGTATTAATTAACTCTTGTATGCTTGCTGGAAAGTCTTGAGGGGAAATACTGCAGTGCTTCACAAAGCGCAATGCTTAAACAATGAATAGGCTTAAATTTGAAATTTCATGAGTCAATCAATAATTGGAACTGATGCATACAGCTAAAGGGCCACATTAGTATTTATCGGTATGGTCAGAGTAAATAATAGGAAAAAAAAAAGAAAGAAAAAAGAGAAGAGACGTTATATTCTTTATAAAGCAAGGAAACAAGACTAGAAATGACCTACAGAAAAAGGGATATCCAAGAAAATAGGCAACCTATAGGGCCCCACTGCCCCCACTTCGTCTTCCTTCTATTCATGGCAATCCCCCATGAAAGGAAGTTTGCACACTTACTCCAAATTGAAGAAAGCATCCCTCACTTGAGAATCCTATCAAATGACATTCAATTTTTTTTACAACTTTTGGTGGCATCCTGATTTCTTGCCTTTGTTAGCGCATATTCTCACGTAGGCCATGCAGTATAGACAAGTCAAACTAATATGGTTTGGATTGGAGATACTCTCTATGGCCTTATCAGTATACGTCCATGCTTCTGAAATTGACCTTTGAACCATTTCATCGTTTGGTCCATTTGGAACTCAAAATGTTTCATTAGTATTATGTGTCTATCAATTTTTTTTTAGTTTGATGCATACCGGTTAAATAATGCACAAATACTTCAATTGTGAGGTGATAACTGTGGTCCTTAAGGCAAAAGCATGATTGACTGGAACTGGACCATACTAAATGTTGCAACATTACATATTATTATAAATTGGACCACGTGATTTAAACTAGCTATTAAATTATTCTTGTTGCTTAAGTGGAGATAAACTTTTTCAAATAAAGCTTACACATCTCTAATCTTGAATTGATGTTTTTTGCATCCTTCTTCCTGCTCTGAAGTTTTGGGTTCAACTTACATAATGGACAACAAAAGTTGGGTGATGGAGCCACTCAGGCATAAAAAACAAACATGATTTTTATTTTGGTCCACAACTAATAAAAGAACTATTTATGATAGATTGAATTGAAAATATTAATAAGCCAGACTAACAAAGATACTACTATTTATGACACTTGGACTCAAGATAACAGGTGTGGGTTTAAATTAGCTTTTTTTGAAATAAGATTTTTTTTAAAAAAAAATTCTTATGAAAACTTTTGAAAAAAAATATCTTAAAAAAGGTTCCCAATTGAAGCCCAGCAGCCAAAGCATGATAGTATGTTATAATGTGCATTGGTTCCCAATTGAAGCCCAGCAACCAAACTTGTTACTGACACAATGTTACAGGTTGCAACATGTAGTCCTTATTTATTTGGACAAAAACAGTCAATTCCACGAAGGGGAATTAGAAGAATAGTTGAATTTTATTAGCATTATTTTCTGTTATTGAACAACCGGAGAGTGAACAGAGGCTTTTCAAGGTTAATTGTACATATCACGGAAAAATAATCTTTAGTTAGATAATGCAATCATGGATGTGTGGCAGATGCTGGCACATGCACAGATGCATTAGTTCAATGGATTTTTCGTGGACAAGACTCAAGTGTAGATCACACAACACTCATGAGTAAAGCCCATAAGAAGTGTGTAACCCAAAAGTCTAGCTTATTGAGTGAAAGAGCACCATAACTACAATGAGGGAACAAAAACAATGCATCGATAGCTTCCAAAATAAGTGAATAATATTATCTCATCTTAAGCTCGATTTCTACTCAAGAGTTTAGATAATTCATACATAAAGCATATATTAGTGCACAAAGCACCATACAGATTGAAGTAGTGTACTATTTTGCTATTTCATTCTTCACACAAAACAAAACAAAACCACTTATATTATCTACACTGTCAATTAGCCCCTCTATCCTAACTTGCACATCTGCCACTGTTACAGAAAACTCATCCCTAATTTGTGAAGGTGACAACGGACAACAAGCTGTTGAACTCATTGAAAGTAAACAACATCTGCCACTGTTACAGAAACTCATATCCTAATTTGTCGTTTTTGATAACTTGCCCTTAGAGTTGTTGCACAAGAATCCTTCCACAAGTTAACTGAAGGATCAGAATCAGAACAGCTTCTAGTATCTCCATTCATAAGGCCTGTTGTTGTGCTGTGAGACACACTGTCCTCCATAACAAGTCTCTTTGAATTCTGTGAAGAACTCCTGCAAGCTCTCAGTTTAGCCTTAGTTGATTCTGTCAGACTCATGTAGCTTGGTTGATGAGCATCTCTTTCCTCTGTTGCTTCCACCAAAGCAGTGTGGGTGGATGGCAAAGATGGAGATCCAGATGTATAAGATGTTGACACAGGGCTATTATCATCACACATGTACTCAGCAGAGCTTATGGCCGAAGATGATGAAGTGGATTGACTGGTTATAATAGGCTTAACAGAAACCCTAGTTGTCATACCATTCCTTCTTGATTGAAAAGCAGGAACAAGGCCTTCACTCTTCCTTGAGATTGGACTCTCCCATGGCTTGGCTTCCATCCAGCGTTCCAACAAGCTATATCCTAAGCTCTTATTGCTTAGGTTGTTATTCTTGAGAGGAGTCATTGCCTTAGTGGCTTTTGGGTTTGGACTAGCACACAGTCTTGACTGCTTTAAGCAAACAAAGATATTTGAACCATATGAATTTGGCAATAATAATTTTAACAAATAAATCTTACCAAAGAAACGAAAAAGTATACCACAAAGTATGTTCTCAACTTCCTTACCTGTGTGGAGAGAGAGTATGCCATTGCTCTATCCCTCTTGATGGCTCCTTCTTGCCTCATTTGTAGCTTTGCTTTAACTTCATCCACAGTTCCAGGAATATCACACCATCCTTGCTGATAGCAACATGGCAAAACATGCAACATGTTAGCATCTCCTAATATGTTAACTCAGAATGATCAATACAGAATGTCAGATTATCTTGAGTCAAATTATGATACCACCTCAATTTGATTAAAAGGATCAGCTTGGTTGCGATGCTCATCAAGTAATTTCTGCACAGCTTTCCCTTCTGGAGAATTCCTCACATTCCTTGCCCTCACTCGCGCCTGAACTCGAACAAGAGCCTGCATGCATCTTAGAGTAACAGCTGCTTGCTTCCTGACTAGCCGGCCTCTAAAAATAGCTTGTAGCCTTACCACTGCCCTCAAAGCCCTCAAAGCTCGTCTAGCCTGCAAAGTGTATCAACAGAATTAAGGTCAATATGAAAAATAAAAGAAAGAACATTAGGATAGAAAGATGCAAGCACAAGACACGCATGCCTGATACCTTAAACATAAGAGTCATCACAGACTCTGTCTTCTAGAGCACTAGGAACATGAAAATTAAATTTCATTTCACTTCGGGTTAAGGGAGAAGGGAGGGAGGGGAACTGGGGAAGGTCACCGGTTCGATCCTCTCTAACAAAAACTAACTTTCTAACAATTAACATTTGCCAATCAATATTTTTTATTTCTATTGGGTTAAGGTCTGCTGCTAGCTGATTTTTTATTTCACAAAATCACAGGCTCTCCACTTTCTGAATTTGGATCTACTAGATGTTGTTGAACAAAATTAAATTTCATAGGGAGGTCCTAACTCTAAGTCCTACCTCTTGATCCTAAAAATTGAACTTGGAAATTGGAATTGCAAAGTCAAGCTATGAGAAAGCATAAACTCATAGCATAACTAAGAAGCTAAAATTAAAGCATGAGGTTACCAAGAAGGCTCGAAACACAGCCTGAATGCGAATGGCAGCCCATTCCTGCTTGATGAGCTTGAAATCTTTGGGAACCATCACGGCCACCGCATAAGTAAGGGAAGAATCAGATGCAGCAGCAGCACCACCACCACCACCACCAACTTTCTTCATGGACCCTTCTGAAGAAGCCCTCCATAGCTTCCACTTCTTCTTACTCTTGTTGTCACCACCCTTATCCTGATTGTGTAAACAGTGAATAGCATAAAAGAACCAAAACGAAACGGATAGATAAAACAAAAATAGTAACTTAAACCACTTCTTTACTTACTTGATCAGTTGTTGAAGTTGAGGTCTTTCTAAAAGGAAGAAGTGACTTAAACCACCTTCCCGAAGCACCCATCGGAGAAAAGATACCGTTTTGGGTTAGAGAGGCAGCAGCTTCTGCTGTGAAGCACTGTGAAAGAGAGAAAGAGAGAGTTTTTTTTTTGGGGGGGGGGGGGCGTTTTAGTTTAGTGTAAGAGAGAGTATGGATCGTGGTTTGTGATGTGTTGGGGTTAATTAAGGCAAGGTTGAGAGAGAAGCAAGTTTTGAAATTTGAATTTGTGTTGGTGGAAGAAAAAGACCATCAAAGTCAAATCATAACGGTAACCTGATACTCAAAAATCAAAATCAAAACTCACACATTTTCTTTCTTTATTTCCCACGCACGCTCCGATTTGACCCTATCACTAGCTATCCGCGGATTCTCTGCATAGCCTCACTCCTACATAGCCCATTAGAACAAAGCCCAATAGAATAAAGCCCAAAGTTGAACATGCCCATTCCCCCAAGAATCCATATATAGCTGATTATTATTTTTCATATAGTTGATTATCGTAAAATCAGTTTTAATGACTCCAAATAAGTCATTAATATTAATTACGTGGAAGTGAGAGCAAATTTTCAAAATACCAAAAAGAAAATAATACTACATGTTTATAATAAAAACAAGTATAAAAGGTTTAATTTTAATAGGTCAAGATTCATTTGGCTTATAATTTTATGTAATATCATTCTTTGCTGGAAAAATAGAGTGTGTTATGCTGAATTTCATTTTAGCTTCTTGGTTTCAATTCCCTAATCTTGAATGTAGCGGGGTGGTACTGAGCTAAAGGCCGAAATAAATCACATCACTTGGCCATATTGCGTTGCGTGGAAGAGATTTTCCAATCTTAAAAGTAAAAAAAAAAAAAAAAAAAAAATAGTTCGTTGATGAATGATGATAATGTGGTCAACTTTGCTCATGGCTAAACATTAACATTCCTAATCCAAATCGATTATCGAGCTTCTTTTTTTTCGGCAACACAAGCCAAATCTGGACTTAAAAGCTTCAATGAATCAAAGTGCATACGCACACCATTGTTACCAATGAAAGCATTACATGCCAACCCCTTATTTTACAGACAAAGAGCACGACTTGCTCTCAGTATGTCCATCTTATCTCCAAACCACATAAAGAGCGAGGGAAGAGAGGTAGATTAAAAAAAAAAGAAGCTATATTTGCAAATGTGATTCGACTTACAAGAATGTGATGATTAACCCAACCCCTTAAGACTATTGGATAAGCAACTGAGCATTTAAGGGGCAGGGAAAAGAATAATTCAATAGAAACTATCTGTCCCAAATAATTGGCAAATAAAAACCCAAATGAAACAATAACTATTGGGTTAGCTCCTTTGTGACCCTTTATCATACTGTATTATGTACCTATGGTGCAAATTCATATGCTAAAACTAAAGCAGTGCTCACGCACTAGAATGTCCAAAGAACCTAAAGAGGAGAAACATGTACCATTGGGCTAGGAAGTCCCATGTTGACAAGCCTAGGCGACAGATGTTTTGTTCTAGGCCTGGGAGAGGGAATAGGTGCTTTGCCAGCAAATGTTTCATCGTTGACTCTAGGTGAAAGATTGAGTTGTTCAAATGCCTGAACTTGGAAATTTGCTGGATACTCTCAGACAACCAATTCTAGGACCTACTCCAGTAGTCCATTTGCTTGACATTGGCTTGTTCTCTTCAACATCTTTACCACAATTATTGGCACTGTCACTGGCACCCACATTGCCTTCCATGTACTCAAATAGTGGCTCCTCATTCACAGGATTAGAAGGTGGGACATCTTCATCAATTGGATCTCTCTGCAGCAGACAACATCCGTGAAATTACTTAAAGGTTAAAGATATGTTCAGCAAATTGATTTTAAATTGAAGGCCAATTTGGCAAATCTATAGGGGAAAGATTGTTTTTTAAGTGGTTTACCTTTACATTTGTCATGTCCACTTTGTGTTCCTCCAAGAAGCTAATGAATTCCATAAAGTTCTTCTCCGTTGGACGGTAGTGACCACTATAGGGCCATATAGCCTGCATAAAATGTAAATGAAGATCAATTCAGTTATAAAGGAAATGAAATGCAGAAGCATGTAAATTGAGAACTATTTATTGTGATAAAAAAATGAGAACAACAAATATAGACTATTAGATCAATTTAAATAGTCAAAATTAAAAGCAATATGCACAATTTTTTTTAAGCAATCTTGTGAATACTAACCTTTTAATTTTGATAACTTAATTTTTAGTTTTCACGTTCTTAAGATGAAATTTGTTCTTACAAGATATATATGTTTTTCAATATCTTTCTTTTGAATTTTTCATTTTGTGACAAAATAACAGAATTATAATAGAAATTATCAATGGCGTATACGTATAAAACATTTAGCATACATGAAGAACTCCATTTTGAGCAACCAATCTTCCGGATGCAATGGTAGCACCACCGGCTAGAAAACTGGAGTGCTGAAATTGACCTTTCTTCTTCTGCCCAACGTACAAAATTCTAGATGTGCTCAGGACAAAAATCCACTTGGAATCCTCCGTAGTATGTACAAGGTCCCTGCTTTGTCTATAAACAAGCCTTCCTCCCTCCACAATCACTTCGTATGCTTCCCTCTCTTCCTGCAAATTTCAAGCAACACCGTTGAAACTTTTAATACAAAGAAAACTTTGTTGACATATCAAAACTTTTATAAAACATAAAATAAAGTCATTACAAGTGAAGTCTATTGTGCCTCAAATTCACTAATACCAATGTCAAATAAGACATGTTGTCATTGATGCAACCATTGCACTACAAAATTATTACAAGTATTATTAATTTTAGTGAAGAAAAATGTTTGAAAGACACCTTATATATTATCTTACACCTAGAAAAAGAAAGAAAAAAGAGAAAAAATATATATATAATAGGATTTATGATGTGATAGAAAAAGAGAGATAAAGAGAAATGAGAGATGTTGATGAGGTGTTTGGAATGAAAAGTTATTCCTTTATCATTACTCATCTTTGACGTTATGTGTGGTGAAATAACTTACTGGTCCAAGGTATTTTATGCGCTGTCTCTGCAGTTGCTCTGTAGGGCATTCTTCAAGATTTAATTCCTTGCCACCTCCAACATCCAACCTTCATGTTACCAAGATACATTTAAGAAGTTAGAAAATAAAGATCAAAATTTCTCTCAGGCCTAAGAATTTAGCATCTACAGGAATCCATACTAGCCCTTGCCCCATTAAAAATTTACCAGTAGAAAAAAGGCTGACAACTCTGGCTATGAAACCAAACCAAGTAATAGAAATGAAGGTTGTGGCCATAACGATGACGAGGATCAATCTGCAATATATAAGGAAACCATAGCCTCCATTTAATTGACTTCCTTGGATTCTAAGATAACATATGACAAAACTCAAGAAAAATTATTATCTATAGAAAAATGAAATTAATAGTCTAGGTGTAGACGTATGAGCTTACAGCTTCAAGCCAGTGCCTTAGTGCCAATTTTTGTGCCTTATCATCTTTGGACAAATCTTTCCCCACCTAACAACAGAGAAAACAAAAAGTGCAGGGGTTGGCATTCAACAAGATCCCAAAATATATTTTTTTTTTTTGAGAAAGACATCGTATACTTTTTTTTTTGAGAAAAACCATTGTAAACATTGAATACGTCTCTGTGGTCCTAATCAAACTATGTTAAGTAGATTATCTTTCCGGCAATGAAAATGGTTCAAAGAAGACTAATATGGACCCTGAAGCAAAGTACATAAAAATATATTCTTAGTCAAAGTCGATTAAAGTTTTTGGCTTCTAATATTAAAGAATACCTTAGCAGCCATCTTCCTAGCTAGTGTCCATTTTGAAATAGCTTTTTCTGATTTATCAGAGTCAAAACTAGATATGGAGCACCTGTTAAAAGCAGTAATCATTGAATCTTTCCACCTGGACCAGAGAAAAAAACATAAGACACTTGTTTTTTGAAAGTGCACTAAGCACTTATAATTGAATATGGATAGCTCATAAACTTAAAAAAAATGCTTAAATATATTATCTTTATTCCTATAATTATACCTTTTTTAAATCACTATTTAAGTTTTATTCATTTTCATCTCTATATATTTAACAAAAATGTGCTTCTAATCTTTTATAAAGGCTTTAAATTACATAATTTTAAGAACCACAGATATATAAAATTTAACTCGGAATTAATTTAAAAAAGTAGTATTTTCAAGTACCAAATGCACATTTAATTTAAAAAAAGGAAAAGAAAGGAAAAGACAGCAGTAGAGTTAGATATTGAGCAAACCATAGCTCCTCGCAAACAACTGCACAATCAGCCAGATTTCTTCTAATCCTATAACTCTTGTAAACTTTCTGAATCATTAATGCAGCTAAATCAAGCTGGTCAGAGGAAGTTGGAGAAAACATTTGTTTTGGTTTTTTTGACAAAACCATGGGGCTTCGTTTGTTGAACAAGTCCTCAACTTCCTCTTGTGAACCACAGTTCGCTGAAAGTAGATGTTTGAATGAGAATGTGGTTTGGAGCTTCAGATTTCCCACCTTCCTTCTCTTCAAGCTAGTAGATTGTTCAGGCTTGTAGAAATCATTCAAGTTTATGTTGTTCTTGAAGCTCACTGTGACCTCTCCTTCCTTGCTAATCGCAAGCATTCCCATTCCTGTGCAAAAATCAGGAACATTGTCCTTCACATTTTCCAGCATTCTTATTAATTATTAGCAGTGGCACATTTAATGCATCAACTTGTTTGAGGTACATATACATAAAACTTGCAATCAGGAAGAAGAACCGTTAAATGAAAAGCATACAATTCTAACAAAAAAAGCAGACACACATATATCTTTCATTACCTCGAGATACGTAATAGTAAAGATCAAAGACTAAAATAACATTCAACCAATATTCAAATTGATAGCAATTCACAATTTGACTGTATTCGTCATACCCAACTCGAGCAAAATTCTCTAGAAGATACATATGACCTCATACGAAGGAAATAAAGAAGAATCATATCAAGCATTTCGAAACTGGATATTGAGAGTGCATGGGATAGCTATAAATATACATAGCCAAAACATATACACAAAGTAACTAATAGCTAGAGAGTTTTAATTAAAAGGGTGAGAAAGGGGTCACCTGGTAGTAAAAATGTCAGGTTCTTTATAGTTTCATGTATACAACAGAGTTTAGTCTTTGAAATGGCACTTCCCGGCCTCTTATATACTGCACAAGTTTGGAAGAGGCTTAGGCACCTACAAATACGCAAGAGACGTCTACTATAGAAAAATGGAGACCTTTGGAATTTGGTTGCCATCAAATTGGTTCGGTTTGAATTGAAAATTAATTAAGAGGAAATGTTGTGTGACTTTCTAGTTCCATAAAATTGAGTTGTTTTGAATAGTAAAAATAAACAAATAAAAACGATGTTGCGACTTGCTGAGCCCACGACGGGTTTGAATGTTCCCACATTATACGTATGCGTTACCTTGAATGTGTATATACCACATATAGTACATGTTTTTGTAACATTTTTGGAAGCAGAAAGAGAATGATGTGAATTGAGAAATGGTTTGGCTACACGCGGAAATTGGGAATGAAAGAGAATCAGTCCAAAGCTACAAAGTTTAGGCATTATATTTCAAAAACAAGAATCGGTCATGATGGAAGAAATTAAGATGTTGATTTTTTTGAGCAAAATTAAGCTGTTGATTTAGATATAGAAAAATGTGTGCACGCTTTTGATAATTTTAGATTTAGACATGAAAAGAGAAATGAGGGAATTAAGGGAGAGGGACCAAGCTAACTTTCATTCCATTACGAGTTACGTGGACTTTGTTCTGCTTTTGTTTTTTTGGGTACATTTTTTCTCCCAAAAAGTACTACATTAATATTTGCTCCCTAAATATGGAATCTTCCTTCGGAAAGTTCTTTTCCTTCTTTCCACAAGATTGTTCTTGTACAAAATAGAAACCCTTATATTAAAAATGATTTTGTTAAGGAGATTAGTTAAAGAATTAGTAAATATAATTTTCCATGCCGGAATATTAAACATTAAAAATGATTTTATTGATAATATTAAACATTATACTTTTCCATGCCGGAATTAATTATCGAAAAAATTGGTGGATGCTTTAAACGTGTATGGTGACAAAAGAAAACATTATACTTTTGAATAAAAATGTTTAAGGGAACTAATAATAGTAAAACTGTCTTCAAATTTAAAACAAAAGATTTAGCATAGTAACCCTGGTTACCGGTCCATATCCTTTTTGGGCTCCTGAAATGCGGAGAAGGCGTAGGAAGGCCCCCCTGTATAATTTTCCAGGCCTCAAGATCGAATCAAACACTGTCTCAAATCCCAGTAGCAAGTCCATTTGAAATTTCTTAAAATTAGATTTTCATCAATGAAACAAACTGCAGAGATATGACCTTTCATAAGATTAGTTACATGTTTGTTTCGGAATTTTAGGTGACTAATTTGAGTGTTTTCTAAAATTGAAAATGATTTTAGAAAATAAAAATAGAAAATAAATACTCAAATCAAATCAAGTGCTATCTTAATCTTTGATAACTGCTAAATAATTGTATTGTTAATAACGAAAAATAAAGTAAAATTATCTTTAAAAAATAATTATTTAGCAGCTATTTGGTCTAAATTGTTAAGAATTGATGTTTTTCTAAATGTTGGTTGCAAATATAACAATTGAAGGAACTAAGAGCAAAAAGTACAACAAATTAAGAAAAAAAAAAATGAAGATTACAACATCCAAGCTCAGTCCAACAGTGTGCTCAGCGAGCAACACGCGCTAAGTGCACAAACAGTTACCAGCGTTAAGCGCACAACACACATTAAGCGCGAAATCAGAGCACACACACTGAGCGAGAAGGCCCAGTCCACTTTCCACCATTTTCTCCATTTCTTTCTCTTTCACCCATTTTCTTCCATCAGTTCTTATAACCCCATTCTATTGTAAGGCCCTCAATGGTCATGAGAGGCTAAACCCCTAGTTAGGACCTGACATGCCTAAAAAGTCAAAGTCATGTATGATGTACTTCTCACTATTTATCAATGCAGCAAGTGTTTCCTATCCTATTGTCTTTTCTATTTATCTCCTATGCATTATTCATCTTTACATTCTTTTAGGGGTTAGGTGTTCCACAGAGGATAACTTCTAATAAAAATACAAAGAATATATGTATACATTAATTTTAGGGGTTAAACTCTTGATAGAGGATAACTTCTAATAGAACAAAAGAAAAAATATCATAAGGAAATCATTGCTAGACATAGGATAATAATTTTATGCCCATGCATTTAAGCACACATCTAAAAGTGAAGCTTCATGCATTTTATTTGTTGAATTTTTTCAAAGGTCAAGTAAATGAATAGTGGGCAGAATAAATTCACTTGAATTGATAAAGAAAAATCCCAAAAATCATACATCTTAGACAAACAAAACATGTTAGGTCCTAACATTCGTATTCCATTGAATTCCCTAGTTAACTCTTTTGCTCTACCCCTCTCTGTAATTATTTCTTCTCTTATAAATTAAAAAATATACAATAAAAAGTACAACACAAAATTCATGTGAAATTCGACACTTAGACTTGTGAGTTTTACTATTTGAACATTTGGTACACTTGTTAAATTGTTAACAATTTTTTAAAATAATTTTTCACGGTCATTATAGTTGTTTTCTTGATATTGTTAAAATTGATCATGCTATAAAATATCAATTCTAATGAAAATGACTAAGAGATGAATTTGGCTATAACAAAATTGATTATGAAATGCGACTCTCGTGAAAACATTATAAAAACGAAACTCAATATTTTTTTTTAAGATTCTTATAATTTTTCTTGAAAACTAAAAGACAGCTTATGCGTGTTTCTTAAAAGAAAAGTAATTATTTAATTAAAAATGTGCCAATTAAATTTAAGATAATTAGACAATTTAAAAATAATTAGGACACACAATAAAAAAAAAAGTACCTCTTCCATGAAACCAAAGACAAAAAGTGAGTTTAGTGTCCGATTGCATCTAGAAGGAGAAGACCTGACAAAAAAAAAAGAGACAAAAAGTGAGAGTTTGGATTTACCTTAATAGCCTTCAAGCGGGCAATGAGCGGGTGACAGTGACTGGGTAAACAGAAGAATGAGGCCGAAAGTGAGGCAATTCATCCAAAGAAAAATCTGGAAGTCATGAATGACATGTGAAATAAGACATTAAAACTGTTTTGTCCATTTAAACTTTGATTATTAATTGTTCACATAATTGTTTATTTGAATGCTAATCAATTATTTGAATAAAATGTTTAATAACTATACTATAGCTAATGCAATTCCTAGCAGACCTAAGAGAAAGTAGAAGCAGCTAGCTGTAACGAATGACAGCACAGAGGATACACTGGTAACTGATTCTATGAATGTCACCAAATGAAGCACTCTGGCCGTGGCTGAGAGTATCTTAGATACTTAGATTTATAGCACACAAAGACACAGTAGATGTGTTTATCTTGCATGACAAGTTTTAATTTTAATTAGGGTTACTTAATTAGTCCATCTTTTTCATTTTGTTTGATTGAGTTTAATTAAACGCGACAACAAGTTGACCGAAATGGCTCTTCATTTTACAACTGGTCATCATAGTGACGCATGCATGGTAGATGGAATAATATTAGTTAATTTGTTATACTAAAATATTCCACCAGATGAAACCAAAAATGGCTATTAAAAGTGGCCACAGCCAGAGCTGACATCAATAATAGCCAATAGGTGAGGTGTGTTGGAATATTTGTGATTAACCGCAACACGCAATGCACAAATGATAGGTGGAGGTTAACCCCTGCCAATTGATGTCACTAGTTTAAAAATATATATGGATTATATGGCTAGCGTGCATTGCCTTCAGCTCTGCTATAAATTGGGGTAATGCACATTTTTATATTTATTTTTAATAAAATATGGAATAACCATGCATGATGGAGAGTTATGAAAAGGATCATGTTGTAAAACTTATTATCAAAAATATATTGTATGAAAACATTGTTTTCATTCTTGCATTGCCAAGTGGGAGCCACTGATTTGCGGGAGTTTTAGACCAATTGCTGAATATAAGTATATAACAGATTGATGGAAAAGGAAATCTAGAGCATATTATTGTTTTCAATTTTATTTTATTTTAATTTTAAATTGATCGATTTCTAAAATAGTTTTAGGCTGTTCATGACTAGTTAATTTCCACTTAAAATCAAATAAATGAAAAGATCAGTGAAAAAAAATCAAATATAATTTAATGAAGGTAACCTGATAGATATCTTTGGTCAATTTAGTAAAATATGAATTGGTTCTAATATTTTCTTGAGTATTTTTTAAACTAAACGCCACTTATAATACGATTAGTGCTCCACCGATCATGTGTTAGCGTTCCTATCGGTGAGGTTATGCACTCAAAGTCGCCAAAGCTACTTTGGACTCGGAGAAATGAACATTCCCAAAACTAGGGAAGTGATCATAGTTTATTTGTCAAAATAAAAAATCACATAATCCTTGTGCGAATATGTTTAGAGTAGGCTTAGATAACTATAGGTTGTACATCTCAAATCAAATTAAATTCCATTCATTGGTATTAGAACATGATTTTTAATTTTAAATTACATTTTGTTTTAAGTGTACGAGAGAGAAAAAAATCCTATAAACATTATAAATTCTTAGGTATGGCTCTCCTAAGAGGGGAAAAGTGCACTTTATGGGATAAAGTGTACTTGTAATAATTTATTAGGAATTGTGATAAAAAATTAGTAAACTGAACCCTCTACGTTTATTAACCTCCACCAAGTGCCAGTTCTTTCCTCCCTCGGGCTTCCTCAATGGTGTTAGTGACCCTCGTTTTAGGGTGTTGAAGGCGTCTTCATAATTTGGCCAGACTTGGAATTAATTACAACTATCATATATGTAAAAGATTTAAAAGGAGAAGGGAATATTATTTTATTAGTAATTAAAAATATAAAATAACAAGTAATTTAAAATTTTAATTTTAAAAACCTTAATAATAAGTAATAGTATTAATTTGGTTTTCAAAATTAAAATCCCACGCTTATATTATAATATATTATTATTTATTGGGATAAGTTTGGGATTTAGAAAATAACATATGTTTTATCTTTGGATACGATAAGGTACATTTTGAATTGTTTAAACTTTGACTAATTAATGCCAAGCAATATTTCAGAATATAGTGATCAAATAATTAATGATAAGTAATAGTATTTTAAACTTAAATTAACCTATCTGTTTTAAAATCCATAATGCAAAATATAATTTAATTTTAATTTTTTTAAATTATAACTTAAGTTGAAATATTTTAAATTTCTATGTATTTTGTCAAAATCTTAATTCAACCATATCATTATTCAAGACATTGCAACCAAGTTCAAGTCTATGAAATTAGCTAGCCAAAATATCAGAATATTAATCTCAAGTTAAATTAAATCGAGCTCATAAACATGTATAGCTTGGACCATGTAGTAAATATTTGAGTCTTGAGTAACTAGAATCTGTTAGTATGTGGTAAAATAAGCAGCAGAAGATGAGGGACGACGCTCAAATTTAATGCCATGTAAACGGATGGTCCAGATTTTGGATATAGGTGAAGAGATTTTGTCTGTTTCCCAACAACCAACAAAGAAAAGTTGACCCTAGTATCCACACGTTAATCTATTTATGATTTTTTTAGTACCACTTAATTATAGCCTTAAGTTTTTCACAATGATTCCCAGGTATCTTGCAAGTTTTAGTCGATTTGAGTATATTTTACGAAAATTAAATTCATGTCCTTTCGCACAAAATCAATAAATATTATATTTGTTGCTGCAGATACTGATGATTTTTTTTTCTTCTCCCACTTTATAGATGTAACTGCCACCCTGCCATTGATTTCTTTCTTCCGTATATGGCAACGAAATCAAAGCATCACTAAAAGACAAAGGCAAGGCTCTGCAGTCTAGATATCAATATCATTATTTTAATATCAAATATCAGAAAAATTATGAGGGTGGGTCTTGCAGGTGTTTGAGGCCCAAAATGGGTGCTGTTATTCTGCACTTGTGGATCACCGTATATAGTGTCTTACCCTTAGATTGATTTGAGAGAGAGAAAGGCTCTTTGGCTTGTATTGAAAGGTAAGCAATTGAAGGTTAGAGGCCGAAAGAGAGTGGAATAACAGACTAGTCTTAGGAACTCCCTAGTGAAGGTGAAACTTGCTCTAAGTGAAGCAAAATCACTTGCTTGTGAAGAAGCTCACAAAATCTCTTGCAAGTTAAGTTTGTAGGCTCTGACCTTGTTTTTGGGAATTGCAAGCTAAGCTGGTTTAGTTAGTAGCTAGCCTTTCTCGCCCTTCTTATATATATTCCACAATTCAACAATCAATCATCATGCCTAATTGCCTCTTGTTGTGAAGGGAGAAAGAAGATTCTCATCATCATCACATTCATCATTTTAGGTTTTGAAAAACAAAAAAAAAAAAATGAAAGCAACATTCTGTTGTTTTATGCTAGCTCTACTAATAGTTAGTTGGGAATCCGTAGTAGTAGTAGTAGCAAGGAGGCCCTTTCCTCCAACTGATGGAATGTCCCATCCAGGTTAGTTATAAACTGCACCCCACTAATTTTGATGATTGACTTCTTAACATTACTTTTCCTTGCAATTATGTGTTCATCATATATATATAGTATACATTCATACCTCCTCAGCTTCAAAGTTTCTGTCAGTCCATTTCCTTAAATATATTTTCAAAACATGGGATTGTCTAACTTATACAAACTAAATACTATGGAGTTAAACAATCCCATCTTAAATGATTGGTGTAATTTTTTTAATGTATTTTAAGATGATTCATGAAGTACATTTTTCCTTAATTGCACTAATCATTTAAGATGAAATTGTTTTAACTTCATTTTTTTTATTTGACGTAAGTTAGAAAACCCCTTCAAACATACATAAAAATAAAATTGTTTGAGCATGTCTTCCCCTTTTTGCCTTTTCAACTCAAGTGAACATTGCTCTTTGACAACTAACTATTTTATTCCTTTTGCCCTTTGTTGTCTATGCTCCATCAGGCCCCAAAGCGGCACCAGGACCAGGGCCAGTGTCTTCACCATCTAATACTGTAGAGCCAGAAAAGGTGTGTCTTCCTTCTAGTGGAGCATATTCTAGTTAACACGTGTCTATGGTCTTGTGTGTGATTCGTATTCAAGTTTTTTAATTTACTACCTAGTAATTTCTCTCCATGCAGAGAGTTAGCCTAATTAACGTGTTTATTTTCTTAATTCCCTTTTTTAAAGGGTTTAATGGAAGAAGCATACTACTATAGAGGAGTGAGCAAAATAGGGTCAAGTCCACCAAGTTGTGAGCACAAGTGTTATGGTTGCACTCCATGTGAAGCGATTCAAGTGCCGAGCACCAGCAGCAGGCGCAGTCATTTGGGATTGCAGTACACAAATTATGAGCCCGAAAGTTGGAAATGCAAGTGTGGTCCTTCCCTCTACAGCCCGTGAATTAGCACTACTATGTTGTTCTTGACTTGTTCATATATACCCCATTTAATATTAGTTTATATATAATCAATGATCTCCTATGTGTCTCACCTTCATATTTATGGTTCCCTCGTACAAACCTCAATTCAAAGGATTTTATTCTATTATGTCATACTTGTGACTACAATTCGAATGCCAACTTATTTATAAACATCATGCTTCACTAAAATAAAACAAAATACGAAGTAATCATGCCCCTTGGTTAAGTGATGCACTATATTAAATTCAAACAAATTCAATTACTTTTTTTTTTCTCTTGATTTTTGATTTTTGACCAATTATAATTCTTTCTAAAATTTTAAATTATTTCTGCCATCAGATTTTTTGAAAAGTGCATAAGACGGAAAAAGTACATACCATCAGGCACGAGCAAGCATATTTGGTGCAAAAATCGAAGTTACATGTCATGCATGTACAAGGTCTAGTCTAGTCCATATCATCTACTGGTTTATCTTTGTTTCTTGGGGGTGGAGCCACCCAGCCTTTGCATTTCAGTTCCTATCTTCTTCACTCTCTCCGGACTCCACCCACCAATGAAATTACTGCGTTGTAATTATAACTCGATTCAATTTATCCTGATCTTAAGACTAACTACATAGAGAGGGTCAACTTTGGAAGTTTACAAATATTGTAATTAATCATCATCATCATTATTATTTTTTTAAATTCATTTCAATAAAATAAATTTAAACTATCAATTTTTAAAAATAAAATAAGATTTTGTGCGATGTTCTAAGAATTCTTGCTTAATGTTGCTCTTTCGGCCCCTTTCTTTTACCAAAAAGAAAACTGTAAACCCATTATGATTTAGTTTGTACTTAATAAAACCCACAACAAAGTGGGCCAACATGGTTCAGCTGGTGGAATTGACACCCCTCCAACGATTTACGATATGCTATGTTATTCACCAAAAAACTAAGAGGGTTTGTTTTGTTCACCAAAAAACGAAGCAATTCAACTACTTATCGTACTAATAAAACTACTAATCTAAGGGGGAAATAAAGTTCTCAGTATTTGCTCATATACATTACCAACATCAATTGGTTATTCTATGTCTGCGTTTGTGAAAGCATTGCTATAATTGATTTCGTGCTTAGATAATTGACAACAAGAGAAATTGATTCATTTTTTTCTTGTTTATTAAGAGAAAACTCTGTTTATACACTATGTTACCCTGCAGTGAAGTTCTTCGATTCAGCTTGGGATGATTTCGCACGGTTTGTGCAATGTCCAATGCCATAACCATGTGCTAACATGTATTATAAAATTTATTGTTATGTGGCCATAAAGGAGAACAAATATCAGACTGAAAAAAAAAATGTGTTGCACCTTCCTTAATGAATGAGAAAATGGGGTAAAATGATTAAATTTTATTGGAATTCTGTATAATAAATTGAACTTTTAATGATATTTGTGTAAGGTATAGGCTGCTGCGTGTATCATGTGGTAGTGGTAAACTTCTTTAATGAATTGTGGTGCATTTCATCTGTAGGGCGCATGTCCATCGATAAAGAATATTCTTCTTTTGGACTCAAGAGGGAAAGCGTGTGCCAGTCAAGGATTTTTCAGACGACTGGCCAACCAACAGCTCAAAGATAGCTTTTGAAAAGTTTGTGTTCAGTAAGTAAGACTGTTAAGACAAATGCTCGAACAGAAGGTAAGCATCACAGTTTGACAGCCACTTACCATAGTATCAAGTCATAATTTTATTGGGGTCCTATGATGCATATTTCAGTCATCAAATATAATCTTTTGCTTGAACCCTTTGGTATATATATTATTTACAGAAGTCAGAAGGTATCATTTGTCTGCAATTGAGTTCTAATATGATGGAAACAGTTCTAACACATTTTTCCCCTTTTTCCTTTTTGGTCAATATATCAACATGCATCCAACAATATCATATAGATAGTCCTCTTTATCCTGTTTCTTTCGTAACTGGTGTATTGTTTCGCATTATCTACAGCTGAGATCACATTACTGGACAACAATATCATTGTTTACAAATTTGTGCAAGATCTCCATTTCTTTGTCACTGGCGGCGATGATGCAAATGAAATCATTTTAGCTTTTCAGTTCTTGAGGGTTTTTTGATGCAGTCACGCTTCTCTTGAGGTATTTTAGGTCGAATTTTGCTATCTGGATTTGAAATTTAGATGCACTTTTCCTCACCATGCTTCTTCTGCCACGCATATTATCTTTTTGTGCCTTTTACAGGAACAATGTTGACAAAAGAGAGGCACTGGAAAACTTGGACCTCATTCTTTTATGCCTTGATGAGATTGTTGGAGGGTAAGCATCAGAGTTTGTTATTTGCATTGCATAAAAGTTTTGATCTATTTTCTAAATATTTCCTCCCTTGAAGGATGATACTTGAAACAAATGGACCACTTATTGCTGAAAAAGCGACTTCCCATAGCATGGATGCTGACTCCCCCCTGTCTGAGCAGGAAATGCAACACTCTTTCTGTTTTGTCTCTTTCACTAACGTATGCTTAGTGTTTCAGTTTACATTACAGAAACACATAGCGTTGACCTGAGGTTTCTACATTTGTTCCTCATACTAAACTTACTTTTGAGGGCCCTAAACAGTTACTGCTATGTAACACATTTTCGTTAGGTTACTTTTATTGTCAAAAAATCAATTTTGATACTTTATGGACTAATTTTTTGATAAGATCAACATATTGCTATGATCATCAATCTGATACTAAATTTCTAAATAATATTGCAGACACTGACTCAAGCCTGGGCTACAGCTAGGGAACATTTGACAAGAACCCTTCTAAATGGTGTCTGCGTGCACAGGAGCTTCGTTATATTCTAGAGTTTTTTTATTATCTAGACAGTTGTTTTAATGTTTTATCTTCTCATTTGTTGTGACTGGTGAGATACCGCGATATGAATTTCATATCATATTCAACGCTGATTTTTTATTCATTTAATGCAACACTCTTTCTGTTTTGTCTCTTTCACTATTGTCTAATATTTTATCCTAAATATTTTGGAGAGACCCTTGTTTAATTTTACTTCTTTCCATTTAATCCTGTTCGCAATTTGCTTATATTCCCCTCATTAAATAGGACACTCAAATTTCAACCCCCCCCCCCAAAAAAAAATACTCAAACAGATAAATTATTCACAATCATATTATGTATTTTATAATTAACAATTACAATAAATTTATGTTTCCTAAGTTGAAAAGATTAAATCAAACAGTTATACAATCTAACTCGGAATAGCCACACAATAATTACAATAAATTTATACACGACGTCGGGCCCTAGCCACACACCAGAAGAATTTGATTGTAGCAATTTTTTATTTTTTATTTTTTAAAAAAGTCGAGGATTAAAAACCAAAATTATGCGAGAAACTAAAATATAATTGAGCCAAAAGATGAAAAGTTAAAAAGTTGGTAAACATATACAGTTTATATTTTGCCTTAAACAAGAGTGAAAAAGTTAATAACGAAACACACAGCAAACTGACATATTACAAAAGTGCCCAAAGGCCAAAGCATTGGAAAGTCGAGTTGGTGGGAGGTCTGAGAAGAAGGGTCTCTCCAAAATCTCACAATGCATTGCTCATTGACACCCATTTTGCCCAATAACTCACCACAATGATTAGCTTGTTGGTAAATATTAAACACTTGATTGAACCCTTACAATGATCCTTTGAGAATATGAATATCTTGAACGATGACTGTGCATGCTGAAAATAGAAGTGAGAACATAGGAGGACGTTTAGTTTGAAAAATTGTTTCCTTGTTTTCTTTTGTTGAAAACAATTTTCATTTTCACATTTTCAAAATTTTAAAAATGCTAGTTTTGACTTCTTTTTTCTGAAAATGAAAACATTAAAAATGCTTTTGGTTCAATCAATTTTCAAAATGAAATTCATAAAACATTTTGTGCATTTAATTTAAAATAATAAGAATATAAACTTTTTATTAATGAAAATTATATATTAGAACGAACACCAAAATTATAATTATTTATTCTATAATTTATTTGTAAATAATGAACATATTTAAAATTTATTATTGAAAAAATATTACAACCATAAATTGCATGATTATAAAATTATAGAATGCATGGTCTATCTTCCATCTCAACATCAAAATTTTGTGACAACCTCCTGTAATAGTCTCCAATTGTAATGTTGAAAATAATTTTTGAATCTATTCCACATTCACCCGCTTAAAAAAGGAAAAAAAAAAAGGTTACTATAACTTTTCATAAAGTCACTATGTAATGACTAGCCATTATTTGAATGAGAAGGCTTAAATATTTTTTTAAATTGTAATTTATCATTTTTTTTCTTTGTATTCCTAAAAAAAATAGTGTTTGTTTTATTTTTTCCTTAAAGTGTTTTGGATAATATTTTTTAGCTGTTACAATAATTTTTTGTTGTTCAAACCACTATCTAAAGGTTTTAATTAAGGATGAAAAAAATAAAACAAACATATCTTATAAGAATTAAAATAAAAAAAATTATAAGGATAAAAGTGAAAAAAAAAATACTAAATTACATGAAAAAATATTTAAGCCTATGTTTAAGGTTATATTTGCATAAACATAATCAATATCATATATTAAACAAAAGAATCATCATCTAGATAGAAAAAAAACATATAGAGTCTTCAACAATAAACATCTTCAATTTACCAATGTCTTTAAATCTAAGATAATCTTCCAACCTTTTGATCTTTTGATGTGTAATAACTTTTACAACTTGTAGTGACCAATATAGGGAGTCATATTTCATTCGGGGACCCATAGAATTATCCCAGTAAGCGCCTTAGATGGGACCGACCCAGTAAACTTTGAAGGAAACTTTGAAGGACCAAACTTGAATGAATTGAAACATATCAGAGTCATAGATATAGATAGTAGAGTGTGTATAGAAGTGTGGTGCAATGATTGTAACCCCGAGCATGATGATGAACAAACGAACCACATGATTTCACTCAAATATATATACTTAATACGTATTTACAACTCCTGACGGATTATCCATTATGTCAGCCAAGCAAATCTGATCCACCTCAAATTGCATTAGAATTAAAATTCCTTATAACTCAATTTGTGAATCTTATCAAATGTTTGTATAAATGTTTATTTTATACAAACTAAACTCCAATGTATAAAATTTACTTATTATTGTTTAGCTCTTATCAAATGAATTCATTTCTTATCGTGTTAGTTTAATTTAATATATTATATAATTATATAATATTAAACATTTTTAATTATTAGCACTTTATTGTGGTGTCAATATATCATAAATAATATTCAAATTAGAATTAACGACCTATGAGTAAAGTAATGTAAAAATATACCAATATTTCAACCAGAATAGTATAAAAACACAATTAGAAAAAGTATTATAATATATACAGAAATATAAGTTTATTCCTGAATTAGATTATATCAAACAAATTCCCATTAAGCCTAGTAGTTAGAACGAGTGATGTTCAGCTCGTCTTGGCTCTAGTATACCAATGTACACCAGAAATGATTTTAAATAAACCTGACACTTAACATAGTTGCAGCCTTTTATATATATGTGTCCTGTAACTGTTGATGATTGATTACAGTCGTTTGAATTGTTTCTAATAGCGAAACTTCAACTTTTTATTTCTCCACTCATCTCGATGTCTCTTCTCAATCAGTTCATTTTGGTAGTTGCTACGTCTCAAGTTAACTTCTGTTTGAAACTTCAATTTTCATCGTTGAATGAATACAATGAAAGAGTGATAGTTAGTGATATTAATTAGGAAAAATTGACTAGAGCTTAATTAGATAGACTCATATTGAACACTGTTTTTAATTAAGCGGCTCACTAATTGAACAAGTTTTATACACGCCAAAGTTTAAAGAATATTTATTGATGAAACTATGGATTTAATTAACCTCTCCTATGTAAATATTTTTACAGTACTTCAATCATTAAATGAGATTTTATTTAAGTTTTAAGATAGTTATTATGAATTTCTCATTTTATATAATATTTTGCTCAATATTGTACGTTTCTGCGCTTTAACCAAGGTTTTAACTTTAAAAAATTAATTGGTGATAAAAATGTGGATTTATATAAGAGAAAAAAAATACACTTATAGAGTAAATTTTTTTATACAATCATCTAATTACAATTCACCATATAGTTAATTTTTAAAATAATTATCTTAAAGTAATTCAAATGATAATTTATAATTGAATAATCATATAAAATTATTTTACACATTCAATACATAAAGATAGATTAAACTCTTTATATAATGTAGCTTATTTTTATTTCTTATCTGAGCATCCTTTCTTCTTGAGTGTATTTTGTTTAGTATTGAAAATTTCTAATAGGAAAAAGATGCATACAAAAAATAATTGATAAATGTATTAATTTCTTTTATGATTTAATCTTTTGTGTGTATTTCTAAAAAAATCGGAGAGCATCAACACTCCTTCAATTCTTAGCGCTTTAATCAGTCTGACTTTGTCTACTAGTACGTACTTATTTTATGTGTCTATAAACTCCAGACACCACAAAAGCCCCCTTCAACCTACTTAGTTCAAAGTACAAACTTATTATGCATACCTATTTACACCCCTTAAATTAAGCCTGATCAAGGGTGGGGTGATTTATACTTAATTAACGGTCCCTTTGGCTATTGGAACTAGTTAAAACCCAAAGCTAGCGCGCTTCTTCCACTCTAATTTTAGAATTAAGATAATAGTAGATGTATAGTCTAGTCTCATGCATTGATATGTTTGAAGGCTTTATACAACAAAAGGACTTGCAGCATATATATAGCACATAGTAAAAAGGTAAGATTTGTTAGCAAACATGTCCTGACAAAGAAAAACTACGTTCGACCTTCTCATTTCTCATATAGTCATATAAATATTGCAGCAACAGCAGCAGCTAGCAGCTCAAACCCTACCTAATTGGTGGGACGAACTGAAGGTTAATAACAAAAGAAATTATAAAAACCTCGTCTGATAAAATTCAACCATTGGAAAATTTCCGCGTCGGAAGTCTTATATTGTGTGCCACAATAATAATAAGATGAAAATCATGTTAATCTCCAAGATATCAAAATCCCTGTTGAAAAAAAAAAAACCAAGAATGGTGGTTAGTGATGTGCATATCGATTGATAGACAAAGTGCATTATCACTGTTGATAATTTTGACGTCGTTTAAAGGGGAGCAGAAAGCAGCAAATATAATTCCCTTTTCAATATTTTTTTAAAATTTTATAAATTTTGTTATTATACAGCAAAACGCTCTCCAATTCCAACCCAGTTATATATCCAACACACACCACCAAGCTGTCTTACACCCTAATCCTTCACACACCGTAGTTCAGCAACAACTGGTTTGCACTTCCTTCTCAGAACTCCTTCTCCAGTCATCACAATTCTTACCCTAATAAATGGCTCCCTTCAACTTCCAATTGCCATCACCGAAGTTCCTCACCTTCACCTTCAACTGCCAACTGCAAATATCTATCTTCTTTCGGGTTCACTTGACCGAGAGTAAGAGACTAATCCCTCGAGATACTGATACTGAAACCTATCGTTCTTCACATCATAACCATGCGTTCCAGCAACGGTGCATCAAGCAGCAGAGCCTCCAATGCTAACACAGGGCGCCACCCTGTGTACCGTGGAGTGAGGCGTAGGAGTAGTGGCAAATGGGTTTCTGAAATCCGAGAACCCAAAAAACCTAACAGGATTTGGTTAGGGACATTTGCCACCCCTGAAATGGCTGCTATTGCCTATGACGTGGCAGCGCTTGCTCTTAAGGGTAAGGATGCTGAACTCAACTTCCCTAACTCGGCTTCCTCCCTCCCCGTCCCCGCATCATCCGCTGCTCGCGACATTCAGATGGCTGCGGCTAGCGCCGCAGCCGCTGTCGGAGCTGCGAATGATGCACTTGAAGGAAGCCGAGGAGGGAATGCTTCGGTTTCATTGACGGAAGAGTTTTCAGGGGGAAATTTGAACCACTTTGTGGATGAGGACTTGATCTTTGACATGCCGAATATTCTGGTCAATATGGCTGAAGGAATGCTACTGAGTCCTCCTCGTTTTGATAATTTTGCTGCTACCGACTATGAATACATGGATGAAGATCCTAACCTCTGGGGGTTTCCTAATTACTAGTTACTACCCATGGGATGATAAAAAAAACTTTTTATATTACTAATGCAAAAATCTTAATAAGGAAAGGTAAGTAAGTTGTAATAATAAATTATGGGAGAACTCTTACATCCAGACTTTGCTTAGACACCAGGAAAGGTATAGTGTGTGTGTGGAAAGTGCATCTTTCTTTTCATTTGGTTTTTTTTCACCTTGTGTACAGTACTACCTTCTAGCTATAGTGAGGTTTGCTGCTGTATGTTGCACCTCAAATATGTATGTAATGTCTATTTAAGTTGTTAATTTTAAATAATCTTTTTTTGGTTGTTTATATATATGTTATCTTAATTCTCAGCTAATAGATTTGCAGGTGTTCTTTCTTGTAAATTAAACAAATGCTGCTTAACTTGGAGACAATGATCACATGGCACCGGCCATTTTATTTTAGGTTTCTTTGCAAAAACCATAATTGAATGTCAACTCTTTCACTTAATTGAAATAGAATTCTAATTAATCAACTCTTAAAACCTAATTCTACGGTAATTTGGTTCACACATCCCTCCCTTGATTTTATAATTTTCATATAGCTAAAGATTCCTATCTAACTTGTCAGAAACTAGTTTGAAGACATTCTGTGCACCAATTTAGAATCACTCAGCTCAGGTTGAAAGAGAAAAGAAACTCGAGTTTCTATTAATGGTTCGGCTTTAATGTTTCGTTACCTTCATTCTCTCTCCTTGGGACTTTAATTTGATTAATTAGAATAAGAATGATCAGGAAATGAGAAAACTATCCTAGTTTGGTAAAGAAAAGGGGGCAAGTGGTGGGAATGCTTAATAATTCAGAATTGATTATTACTTCATAGAATTAATGGGTGCTGTATCCTAATCATGTTTCAACTTACTATTCTATTGAGATTTCAAGAATAATATTGTAGGCAAACTCTAGCTTATTGGAGGTTGTTTCGAACTCAAGCATGTGGTCCACCTTAATTACCCTTTGTTGACGTATCATTCTCAAGAAAATAGGAGTTTTTAAAAGGAGCCATTTTATTTTTATTATATATATACATATAAAAATTATGATTAAGATATAAAAAAAGGTGTAAAATAAAGAATGATAATGTAAAAAATGTTACTATTAAATAAATATTACAAAAAATTATTTATAAAAATAATATAAATCGTTGTATTGATCAACGTCAAAAACATATACATTGAGCATATTTTAGTGACAGTGACACTTTTACCTTCCCTTGATGGCTACGGGTCTCTCAAGTCATGCATGCGTGTAATGCCATACGTACATATTAAAATGTTTGACTATATGTTTGTGCATGTCTTTCAAGCGCCCCGAATTAAGGAAATTTAAAAAGCTTGACCCAGTGATTCCTAGCTCATCATTTAATGTAGGTCTTCTAGCATCGTATTGCACTATATCATCTTAAGTAACAACCTCTATTTTGATACCTCCCTCACTTGCCTTCTCTAGCACCCTTGTCTCATGTATGTGCTCATAAACCCCACTCTCATTTTTAGCTTAAATCTCGACAGACCGCAGGTTTATCACAACACTTTTATCATCCATCTAGTTGGATTTTGAAAGGAAGATTAATTCTCAAACAAATTAATGTCTCTTAACCTAAAATAGGTCTTATCTTCAATATGAAATAACTTCCAACATATTACACTAATGGGAGGAGGGATTCTATATCAATTATTTTGGGCATACTTTATCGATTGTAAATTGATGTAAATGAAACTGACGTAGAAAGTAAAACATTTTAAATCGGGTGATTATGTTGATATTAATGTAAAAAGTGTTTTCACATAGATTAAAATATTAAATAATTAATTAGCTAAAGTTGACAAAAATGAATATAAGGAATTCAACTTAGTTGATTGAATAATGCTAGTGAGTAATTATAAATCTCTTATTCTTAAGTTGAATTCCTATGAAAAAGTTAAAATTGATAAAATGGACAGGTCAACTAGAGATAAACCAAAAATTGTTCAATAAAATATAAGATTTGAGCTTTAAATTTTGGATATGAATTAACTCAAAGTTTGTTTAATTATAATTAGATCCAATTATATTTCAACCAAATCTTAACTTGCAAAAACTAGTAAAACCTAAAAAAAAAAAGATTTTACAAGGCTTGGCCTCATTTTAAAATTTTCAATTAAATTTGGGTTTTTTTTTTTTTTACCCAACCAGCTACAGTTTGCAACCTTAATCGGACTGAATAGTCCATTTTGCCGTCCATAATATTAAGTATTTTAGCTGTCAAAAAAGTATATTAAGCATTTTAAATTTTATCATTTTTTATTATTTTAGTTAATATTTTTTTATAATTCTAATTTTTCTAATTGTTAAACCAAAATTTTTAATATCTATGAATTTTTTTTATAAATTACAATTTTGATATATCATTTTTATTAATAATTTATTTATTTTTAAATATACTCTTCAGTTTTTTTTTATCTCTTTAATTTATTCTTACATAATGAAATAAAATATTCATTGTTGACAGTGAAAACATTTCGTATTATATATCATTCTTAAGGTTTTGATAATGAAGATATACTATTTTTTCTCTTAGTTTATATTTTTGAATTCTATCTAAATTTTATAGTTTCCTATACAGTTTACAAAAAGAACTAGGTAATGTATTTTAAAGTTTATTTCATTTTATACAGCTGCCTTCTTTAGTTTCTAGATCTGTCCTAATTCATTAATAATTTGGGAAATACTAGGTTTTATAAAGATATAATATTTTTTTTAATTTTTAAACGAATAAATAAATAAAAATATTTTTTAAACAAACAAATAAAAAGATAGAGTAATTAATTATTTTTTATGAATTAATTAATTATGCTATTTTAAGATATTATTAATATTGATTTTAATAATCAATTTAGATGAGTATAAGTAAAAATATTTTATAAAAAATAATTTAGTATATCTTTTTTGATGAAATATATGTTTTTGGTTTTTAATAAAATACTTTACTAAAATCAAGGTTTTTTTAGTTGGTAAGACCTAAAAGTTTAGGTGATTGGGATCTTAAGAATTCATTAACCTGAAGGCTAAAAAACATTTAAAAAATACTTATATATTATCTATTAATAATTTTTTTTACAGTGAAATTCAAATATATATTTATGTGGAATATAAGTTCAATTCTTGTCAAATAGACTAATCTTAATTTGTTGGTAGTTAAAATTATGTTAAGGGATGATGTTATCAGAAAATTTTTACGGTGCGCGTCGAAAAGAAAATGTATGCTTATGGTCGCAATCAAGAGGTGTGATCATTAGGTAATAAGCATGGTTAAAGAAAATGTATGCTTATTGTCCAAATCTAATCTACAATTACAAATAGCATTTTAGTTGTTCACTGTGCCACGGCACACTTTGTCTTCTTGGCCTTCAAAGAGTTAAGCCACGTATGCCCATTTATAAAGACCGTGATAAATGCTTGATTATGTTTAGCTAATCTGTCCCTGGATAAGAAAAAAAAGAAAAGAAAAGAAAAACTAGATCCCTTTTGTTTGATAATGAAATAAATCCTTAACCCTCATATCAGAAAATTGCAACCCCTTTAACTAGACACATTAAAATTAAATAAAACTTTATGCCATTTGACAAGAAAAAAGGCACTAATTAACACTTGAATCAGTTCACTTTTAAAACAAAATATTAATTAAAAACAAATGAAAGCTTTTTAAAAATTCTTTACTCGCATGTACCTTGTAAAGTTTTACTTGTGATTGAGAATAAGATAAAAAATATAAATGCAACGGTATCACTAACTGCAACATCGTTTTTTTTTTTAATTCCTTTTTCTTCTGTTAATTATCATCACGCCAATTTACTTTCTCCTTTTCTTTTTGAGATAAAAAAATGTGACGTAAAGTTGACTTAAGTAATATAATGGAAAGCAATTATATGTTTTTTGTAATTACTTTTTTCGGCATATATATATATAAAGGCATGGCTTTATCGTACATGAAGGCTCTGCTTATTCCGGACATATTGAGATCCAGAATTCATAAAATCAAATTCTTATTGAAAACTAAAAAGTGGATTCAGAAGGATCTCAAAATGTTTACAACTATTTACATCTGCAATCTACAGTCAAATTGAACATAATAAAATAAAAATTTAATTAGTTCGACTACTTTAATTACTACTCTTTTAATTTAGGATGAAATATGTGATGGAGGCTTAACTTGGATATTAAAGACTAGAATGAGACCTTTAGCAGAGCTTTCGGAAGGAAGTTTGCTAGATATTTGGATAGATTGTGAATAAGGTTTATAAATGAAAAATAGAGACCATCAAGTGCGTGTGAGATTGTTCAAACTCAATTAGAGATATCAGGTTTCTACATGAAAAAATATGTGATCTAAATCAAAAAATAAATCCACAATAAACATGGTTGCGGATAAAGCAGCAATTGGGGCTATTGGCCATTTGAATAGCTGATTTTCTATCACAAAACAGCATATTTGAGTTGGGAGAAACTTCATAGGCACTTAATTATTGTTTTAACCAACGCAACTTAGTTGTGAAGGTTGGTATCCTTGATATTCAGCTGCTGCAAAAGACCTTGCAATGGTGTTTTGTTTCTTTCACCTAAAACATCAATTATTCTGTTTCTCTGCCAAACTCTCAGCACAAGTATAAAGAAAAAAGACACATGACTATACGATTATAAATAGAATTAAACTATCTCACTCTGGAAAATGAAAAGTCAAATTTGTAATATAAGAATTGTTTGTTCATAGTTTATCCTAATGATTTATATATACAATCACGTCATTAATTTGAGAATGTGATTATTAGATCTTTAGTAGTAGTACAATCATATCTTGCTTATAGCAAACTAATACTTTTGATATGTGGAAAAGTTGATTTCTGATATATGTAACATCAGGTTACATATTCATGGATGGATAAAAAATAAATAAAAAATCATCTTTTTCGATTGCTTTCCTCGCTTGCAATGTCGTCTACAATTACTGCTCGGACCTTGAATCGACCAAGTTTTAGAGCCAGTGACTGTAGGGGACCAGAACGACCACGAGTTCTAGTTGAATAAACCCTTTTGCTTAGAATTAAACGCTTCTTTGTGGTTGGATATGGCGTGCAATTATGAGAAGAATTATATTGGTTGCCCTTGCTCTGTATAAGCAAGTAGGGAATATTGGAGCTGAAATTGTACCAATTAGTTGAAGTTGATGCTGCATATTCACCAGTGTGTGCCGCATGTGATTCAGAGGCTCTGTCATTGTTTTGCATGTTCTCAGATTGAAAATTCGAAACAAGTAGTTAGTTTTGCACCAAAATTCGGTCGTGACTAGTGATTGATTCCCTTGCAATTAAATAAAAATGATGCAGATGGAAATATAATATTCAATGTTGGAGAATAGATTGGAGAGTATGATTATGATGCATGTTTTGGCCTGAAGGATGCCAAGCTATATATAACGTATATTTGACAATCAAAAATATGCTCTAGACGTAAGTTGGAACATTCGCACATTGGTCTTAATTTAGGTCAAAACTTGGTTAGAACTTAATTTAGTTCGACTTGGTCTTAATTTAGGTTAAAACTCGGTTAGGACTTTGTAAGTTGGAACATTCGCACATTGGTTGCGTGACTTGTCTCCAACACTTTGCTTCAACATTCATTGGTGAGGCCAAGAAGAAGGGTTCAACATGGTTAGCTGTCCTGTTTTCGGTGGAGAAATTCTTAAGTAGTTTCAAACTAGTGTGTGTTTATGAATTCAGTCAATCAAGCTAACCTTTTTCTCTGCTTAGAAATTACTGTATTAAGTAATTTCAAAGATAATCTATGCAACATTTAGTTTTTTAACTTACAAAAAAAATTAATAACATCTTATTGCATGTTACACATAGATTAATTGAATTTATAATGATCTCGGTTCACTTATTATTTAGGGTCTCGGGTAATTTATGTAACATTCAGTTTTTTAACTTCCAAAAAAAAAAGTAATGACATCTTATATTTATAAAATGATTTCATATCACTTCTTACTTTTTCTATGTTACACAAAGATTAATTGGATTTATAATAATCTCAGATCGCTTAGGGTCCCGGGGGTAATCTATGTAACATTCAGTTTTTTAACTTATAAAAAAATTAATAACATCTTATTACATGTTACACAAAGATTAATTGAATATATAATGATCTCAGATCACTTATTATTTTTTCTTCTCTACCAACAAAAAACTCTTGATTACACATATTGGATATGCTGCAATTTATTTGACTAGCATAGGTCTTTTAAAGTTTAATAAATTCATTAAATCGTCATGCATACTATATTGTTTTTAATGTATGTTATGCAGCTTTTGAAGCCAAATTGATTGGAGCAGCTATCACTGCCATCGAAGCTGCTTGCAGTAGAAATTGACAAATTTTTTTTTTTATTGGAGTGTGATTCTACTTTAGTTGTTCAAGCCGTAAATTGACAATTCTGCTTGCAGTAAAAACAGGTGAACCACTAGCATGCATAGCGTTTCTCATTTCAATTTTAGAGTTTCTCACATATTTAGAGAAGACAATCACTGTACAAATAGGATTGCAAATTTTGTTGTGGGTAATAATCAATCCTTTTAGTGGGACACTACATGTCCCTTTTTGTAATGAGTTTTTTGTCCTTGATGTTTGTGGGCTGCCTTGGCCTAATCCTCTCATAATGGTTTTGTAGTTCCTTTTTTATCAATAAATTTCAGGAGTGAGAGATTGGTAAAGAAGAGGGTGTCAACATGCTTGAGATGCTCCTCTCTACCTTGATGTCTCTTTTTCCCCTTATAAAAAAAATGTTATGAGTATATGATGACACTTAATGAAATATCATTAGAGGTTAATATTTTTTGGGCATTGATAAATTTTTATATAACCCGTTAACTTGACAAATGGCAAGTAACACTTTATAATTGGCCATAAAAAAAATTGGCGTCATTATTTTTTCTACTGAGTTTCATTGCTCCCAAATAATTATATCCTGGATATATTTTTAATGCCAGTACGTGCCCAATATATGATGTTTTCAAAATTCACATCATTATAATTGTCACCGTCAAAAATAATAAAATCTCTCAGTCATCTCTCAGCAAAGATTTGCTCGGTACCTACCACCACAAGAACTAGTGGAGAGTGCCAACGGAATAATCTAGGTGCACTAATTTCACCTAAATCTTCCTCAGGTCTTATCTAGTGCGGAGAGTGCCAACGCAATAATTAATCCAGGTAGAATGCATTTAAGCAACATATATATATAAATCTTTCTCAACTCTGGCACCTCTACATAGATCATGATCAGACTCCACAATAACTAGTGTTGTCTTATTAACTCAAACAATTGTTTTCCATCCATTTCATACGGATTCCACTTGCCTAGTCTTCACTGCCCATTTCATGACCAAGGGTGGTTTCAATGTAGCAGAACAAATATCCAAGCAATATATATATAATACTAGTGCTTGCTAGATTTTTTTACACAAAAAATTTAAGGACAATGACTCAATGAGGCTACTAATTACATTTAGATCTAAATATTGTATAATAACTCTCAAAGAAAATTTATATAAGATTTAAAATGAATTACTTATAAAAATAACCAACAAAAATTGAAATTCAACTTTACATTGTACGGTTAACTTTAACAGTTGAATCAAACATCAGTTCCTCTTATGTTATATTGCTTATTATCATCAAATGCGTGGAATATCTTTTTGGTTTAAGACCCCTGATATCTGATAATTATTTAGATTTTAACTAATCTGAGTTAATAGAATAAAATTTTCTTACTATCTATTTTTCAATTAAAAAACTAACTCAAGATCTTAAAGAAAACTATTCCCTTTACCACGTAAACTAAATAAATATTGCTATACACGAGAATTATCTAACATGTCTGTCTTTAATTTCCCCTGCGTTGTGTGAAGGTGATTATTGTAAATTAGTATAAATTTGATAATCATCATTATAATATTTTCCTTTAACTTTTTTTTTAAAAAAAAAAACTTTAATATGACTTGACTTTTTATCAGCTCCGATTTGTATTTGCATCACTAAGTTGTTCCTGTCTCGGGGTTGGAGGTCACTTTACTTACATTTGGATCATACCAATGCCTGCAATTCTCATGTGGTTTAAAGGGATTGATTGCACTAATAATTTAGTTGAAATTGTTTAATCCTATTTTTATTTGAGAGTAAATTAGACAATTGGTGTCTTACACGGTAAACATAATTGAATTGAAAAAAAAATTACATTCCAAAAGTAATGAAATAAGTTGAACAAAGTCTCAGTTCTTGTTGTCCTCTTCATAGGGAAAAACAGGTCGAACCTTGAAGCGCTCAAGCTTCTCATTAATAGGATGCTGAGGACCACAGGAAGTGGTGTTTTGTGTTTCAACACTTCTCTTCATTTTCATTCCCAACATTTCCTCTAAATTTATGTGGTCTTTAAGACTCGCCGGAAGTTTCTCGTACTTGTCCAAAACGCGATTCACAAGCTTACTAACACGGGTCATTTTCCTCTTCTTCTTTTGCCATGCTTGGTGGCACTGGCACCGCATGGACGTAACTCTCATCAATCGATTGTAAAAAGATCAACCAAGTTATTAATTTGTGATTAGATGACCGTTGAATATCTTCATAATTCGTGATGCAGCTTTGGCGTGTATAAAACTTGTTCAATTAGTGAGCCTATCTAATTAAGCTCTAGTCAATTTTTCCTAATTAATATCACTAGCTTTTGACAACTATCACTCTTTCATTGTATTCATTCAACGATGAAAATTGAAGTTTCAAACAGAAGTTAACTTGAGACGTAGCAACTACCAAAATGAACTGATTGAGAAGAGACATCGAGATGAGTGGAGAAATAAAAAGTTGAAGTTTCGCTATTAGAAACAATTCAAACGACTGTAATCAATCATCAACAGTTACAGGACACATATATATAAATTTGTGTGATTTTGGACTTTTGGTAGCTAATTTACCAGTGTCCAGGGATCTTTCAATATATGACGCTTCTAGAAATTAGCCAGTCCTTATCAAAGAAGTTCCAAGAAAGTTTTGCAAAACCCATTAGATACAACATATATACTTTTTGTTCCCCTACTTCTGATCTGAATGAATGATGATATAGCAAACCTGAGGGGTGGTACAGAAGACTGCTTTGCAGCCATATCTTTTCTGCTGACTTTCAATAGCAAATCACTTCCAGTAAGGATGGTTGTACGTAGGACCATCATCCTTCTTAGCCACTTTGCCGCTGTCATAGCCACCACTATCTTCATAGGAAGAAATGCCGCCACCATAACCCCCAGGATTACCATAAGAATTGAGTCCATAACCACCAAAGCAATACATTGGCCCACCATATCCAAATCCATAGCCACCATAAACAGTGGCAACACTTCCCTCAAAGTTCCCATCAAAATGACCAAATGCTCCGCTCATTTCAGAATCTGTATACTGTCCACCTCTTTTTCCATGATTACGATTTCTGGAACTATTCCCACCATATCCATCCATTCCATTGCCAAAACCATCATATGACTTTTCTTGAGGTGTTGCAGTAATCAACCCCAGATCTTGTTGGGCTCAGCTCTTTTAATCTCAACATAAATTATTTATAGTCAGACACGGGTATCCAAAATAATAAGCAATAAGCAAGTAAATAACATCAGCTTCTGTGCACAATAAGAATATTTTATTTTAGTTTCAACAGTTTCACTAACCTGCTTGCCTCCAATTTCATGAACTTTTCCCCCTGAAAAAACCTTTTCAACTGAATCTTCATCGTCAAAAGTGACAAATCCAAAGCCTCTAGATCGCCCAGTATTGTGATCTAGCATGATTTGGCACTCAATAACATTGCCATAAGGTGCATTAGTCAGCCAAACCCCCGTGGCCTTCCATAAAGTTTATTTGTCATTATCACAGAATCTGTTACTTCTCCATATTTGCTGAAGTAATTAAAAAATGACTCTTGACAAAAAAAATTATAGGATGAGAAAATTATATAGAAAAAGCAACAACATGGGTTTCATCTTCCACTATATTCGAATTGTATCTTTCACTTTGGTTAGGACACACACAAGTAAACAACAGAAAATTAATGAATTAACATAATAACAGATATCAAAGAAACTGTCCTTGATTTGCATTTATGCTTAATAACATTTTTTGCACCAGATAATAAACTTCAAGATATATTTGACAACCAAGATAAATAAGAGGCCAGGGCCATATTCAGCTTCAACCAAGTAGGGCTAATTGAAAGTAGTAAAAAAATTATTCACCATAAAACAATCAGCAGCAAAATCTCTTCGCCACGAAAATTTTGGGTCAATTTGCACTGCAGCATATTTAAATAATTATTTTAGTCTTCCAAATGCATAAGAAATTATTATTTTATAATTAAAATTTATAATAAATAAATATTTTTAAATATATAAATTATGTTTTAAATAAAATTCATAGTAGATAAATATTTTTTAATATATAAATTATATTTTAATTATTGATAAAAAAATTTATAAAAAAAATATTCAAATTTATTTAAAAAAAAGAAGAAGAAAAATAGATTGAAATAGACAAAAGATTAAACAAATCAAAGATAAAAAAAATAGTGGTTTGAAACAATTGAGATTTTTTTTTCGGAACAAATGTCAATCGAATTAAATTTAAAATTATAATTGAAGGAATGAAATTAAAATAATTAAAAAATAAATTAAATATTTAACATATGAGATTAAGACAAGACGTGTATCTCATTAAAAGTGAAACTATTTTTGTTTAAGAAAGATTAATAAAAATACTTCTGTTAAAAAAAATGGCTCCAGCTTAGAA
This sequence comes from Glycine max, assembly GCF_000004515.6. Taxonomy (NCBI): domain Eukaryota; kingdom Viridiplantae; phylum Streptophyta; class Magnoliopsida; order Fabales; family Fabaceae; genus Glycine; species Glycine max. Next base: position 2,019,879 of record NC_038251.2, on the reverse strand, counting down.
GCAATTTTTTTTATGTCTCGTTAGTCATTACATTGTTAATAAAAAAGTAGATATAAAAAAGTACTTTTGAATAATTATAGTAGCAGTTATCCCACATATTATCCATAAAAAAAGTTATGAACATATTTTACATATTGTGACTTCATATGAATGAATTTTAATAAATCACAAATAATGATAACAATAAAAAAAACTTATGACAATTTTAAAGAAAGATATTATTATCTCAATTTAAGGTAATCTAAAGAGCTAACGCCAATCACGCACCATATCTTGTATAAAGTAAATTATTCTAATTATTTTCATTATAAACATATTATTATTTATTTTTAATATAAATATATGTTTAGATGATTTATTTCTAATGTTATTTTAATTTCTGTTTAATATGTGAAATTCATTTTAAGTTCTTAAGTGAATTTATTTTTTACCTGAACAAGCAACAATTCTACAATGCACTAAACTCAAAAGGGTGCAGCTTTTTTTTTTACCTGTCATTACATATTGACCCATACCCCTGCAATTTCAATATATTAAAATAGAAAAATAGAAAACCCTATGTTCTTCTCCTTCTTACAGTGTTTGGATTTGTTTGTACATTTGGAGGTACATGAACGCAGTCACGTTCCTCTTGCTTTTGATACCCTCTTCCACTTGTGCTATCAAAATCTCAAGCTTGGCTGAACCTAACATGCCAAGAAATGCTTGTGAAGATGCACCTGCATGACTGCACGAATACACTTACTGAAGTAAACTCTCTTCAGGGCAGCTTTGGTGTTGTTGTGGATTTGGCCACAATCGAATGGCTTCTTGGAAGCTCAAATTGTCGTCCTTCAGGGATGTTTTACTGTCATAGCTCCTGGTTTGATGATGTCAGAGACAGAGAAGGGTTACATGTTACGGTGTGGATTTGCTCCATTGAGACTGACATAAACACATAAATACAATAATAACAAAATCCAATTAAACATTTTAAGACCAAATTCATAAATTGTTTTTTCTTACACAGATACTTGTTTAACAAGTTGGAATTATTCTGTTTTTATAAAGAAGTTTTTATAGTCACTTATTTAAAATATAAAAAAAGTGAGTGTGAGTTATTTGTAAATTATTAGCATCAATCCTATAAAATCAGAGGAACTTATTTAAATATGTAATCCTAACTCCAAGTTTGCATTTTTTTTACTGCAATTTGAACATGCTTATTTAGATAAGTAAACCAACTTGATCAACATTTATGTTGCTAACCTTGGCATTAATCATCCAATTCATCATCATCATCTTCAAACTCTTCCTCTTCTTCATCATCATTTTCCTCTTCCTTATCATCACCTTCATCAGCAACAATGAAGCCTCCCAGTGTCTCATCATCATCATCATCATCTTCTTCTTCACCAGTATCATCACCACTAGTCGCTTTCTTTTGTTTAGAATTTTTACTAGCTTTGGTATCTTTGATACCTCCTTTACTGTCTTTTGACCTTGTGGAGTACCTGGGCAGCTTACCTTTCCGCATATTGGCAACAAGGCCCTTATCATCTTCACTTTCACCGGTCCACTCATCATCTTCATTAACCTTGCCCATTTTTCGCTTTCCCCTCATTTTCCTCCTCTGCTTCTCAACATCTTCCTCATCCTCACTATCCTTCCTACGTTCCTCAAGGAACCAGTCCCAATTCTTTGCATTCCGGATCATCCCCTTGGGATAGTGGTCAAACTCATGCCCCATCACAAGAAAACCAAACTCTGCATTTTCAAATCACAGCATCATAAGAATTTAATTTCTATGCACTATTAGCCTACTTTTTTTTTAACCTAATCAACCAATCAAAAATCCCAACAAGCATGAGTTTTCAAGGTAATAATTGTAAAATAGTAAAAGTCAACACACTTACTATAACGTAAATTTGTAATTAGATGGCATTGTAAAAAACTCTTTAATTTCAAACCATATTTAAATTACACTACCATTGGAAGGTAACACAAGCACTCACAACTACATATAATATTCACAAAATAGCAAAAACACAATATTAATTTCAAATCATATAGTACATTACATAGTGTTGTACCGTCACTTACAGCACAAGCAAGCAACCAAATTCACAAGGGAAATGAAGCCCCGAAAGCAACAAATTAAAAGAGGAAAGAGAGAGGCAATAATACCTTTAACGGGATCGATTTCCGAAACGTGAATTTCATCAAGGTTAAGTTGAGGCAGAGGCTGAATATTAGTAAGAGTGAACCAGAGGGGTGTGTTGGGAGAGAAGCAGAAACGGTGTCCGAGTTGCAGGTGACCCTTGTCGAACTTTCTGAAGAGCCGAAGCGCTTCTCCGTCGTACACCCAAAAGGGGTTCTTCCCCATGACTTGGAAAGAAACCCTAGCATTAGCATCCTCTGAGTGTGAATGGTCGAGTTCGAAGGACACGTGGCGACGAGACACTGTGCGGTCGTGGGTGCTGAATCCGCAGCCTCGTCCAAACACTGTTTTCTGATCCCTTCCCAGTGCGAATTTGGAACCATCTTCACCATGAACTTCCACCTCCATGCTTTGATTTTCCGCAACCCAGAAAAGCTTCTAAATTGGTGGAAAAATCTAAACACCCAACATCTAGCAGCCTCCATTATTCAAAATTCCATTTTTACCCCTCATTCTCATTCCTTAATATTCCGCTAGTTAAATACTTTATGGCTAAATAGATAAGTTCATCCAGTCATCCGAAGATAAATTTAACTTTTTAAATGTATAAAAAATATACAAAATTTATTGTTAAATTTATAAGATTGTTTTTTCATTAAGTTATAATATTTAAAAAATAATTTAAACTTAATATTAAATTATAAAATTTAAAGATTAATTTATCATCAAGTTATTTATACTGTTTGCACGTTTGAAAATTAAATTTAAATTTTTTATTTTTAAATCATTTTTTTTTATATTTTTATACAAAAATTTGATTATTTATTATTTTTATTGCATTAATATTTTAAATCATGGAATGCATAAGAAAATGTTTATTTTTAAATTTTTTATTAAGAATTTACAATATAATTGATATATTCAAAATATATTATTTATTTTGAATTTAATTATAATGTATTTTTATACTAAATAATATTTATCTTCTGTTATGCATGAGTTAAAATATTATATTTTAGAGAACAGAAATAAAAATAATATACAAACGTGTAAGAAAAATATAAATAAAACCAATCTAAAGATGTTTTATGATTTTAAAAACTAAAGAAAGAAATATATATTTGGAAAATATTTTTTAATTATTATTTTTATTAAAAAAAATTCTTTTAAAAAATAGAAAATAACTTTTGGAAACAAAATCACATGACATGATAGTCATGCTTTTCTTTCTCACTAATAATTAAGAAAAATGGATAACATATATTTCATTTAGGGGTGTAAGGAACGTGGGAGAAGATAAAAGAAAGACCGAATAAAATCAAAATTAAAAGAAAAACTAAATAAATAAAAAGCTTAAATGTACCTTTTGTCTTTAACATTTTACAATATTGCCAAATTTTTTTTGTGCAAATTTTGTCTTCCAATTTATAAAACTTCACAATTTTTCTTTGCACGTTTTGTGACAATTTTTTCTTTAAATTAGTATAGACAATTTTGTGACAGTTTTTTTTTAATTAATTATAATGAGTGTGTTTGGATTGAGAATTTTAACTGGTTAATTTATCAGAGAATTTAAATTTATGTAATTTAGAATTCATTGTTTGGATGTTTTTTATGAAAAATTTAAAATTTTGAAATTTTCTTTAAAAAGGTGAAAAATTGAAATTCTCTTCTTATATGATTCTTCAAGAAATACAGTCTAAACTAGCACATCAACTATATCTTTTTTTTTTCATTTACTTTTTTCATCCTCATAAATTTAATTTTTTTATCTAAACATAAAATTTTAAAAATAAAAGAATTTCAATTAAAATATTTAAAATTCTTAAAATTTAAAATTTCTCAAAATTTTAAGTTTCTCCATTCACACATGTTAGATGTTTGAATGAGAATGTGGTTTGGAGCTTCAGATTTCCCACCTTCCTTCTCTTCAAGCTAGTAGATTGTTCAGGCTTGTAGAAATCATTCAAGTTTATGTTGTTCTTGTAGAAATCATTCAAGAAAGGAAACTCTTCCTTGCTTATCGCAAGCATTCCCATTCCTGTGCAAAAATCAGGAACATTGTCCTTCACATTTTCCAGCATTCTTATTAATTATTAGCAGTGGCACATTTAATGCATCAACTTGTTTGAGGTACATATACATAAAACTTGCAATCAGGAAGAAGAACCGTTAAATGAAAAAGCATACAATTCTTTATAGTTTCATGTATACAACAGAGTTTTAGTCTTTGAAATGGCACTTCCCGGCCTCTTATATACTGCACAAGTTTGGAAGAGGCTTAGGCACCTACAAATACGCAAGAGATATCTTATCATATAAAATTTGAAGTAGAAATTTCAACAAATATATTACTGATAAAATCTCATTTTTTTAAGTAATATTTTTAATATTTTAAAAGAGTTTCCTTTCTTTGTCAAAAAAATCAAGGTATAAAATATTTAACTTTATTTAAATCATCTAAATATGACCCAAAAACATCTAAGAAAAGCATTAGTAGTCTATCTTACTATCTTGGAATCAAATTGTGTTTAAATAAATTTTTTAAAAAAATCTTGGTGTTCCTAAAAAAAATCTTGGTTTAAAAAATAAGTCTTAATCATATATTAAATAATGCTATTCATATTTACCGTAAAACTTATGTCCGAGAAATTATTTTCATTAAATGATTTAAAGAAAAAATAGTTAATGTTTATTTTCATTAAATACATATATTCTACAAATAACAGAATTTATTTAAATTTGTCTTGTATTTTTATTTATTTGTAGAATATATTTAATTTAATTTTTGTTATTTGTATAATATATTTTTTTATTTAAATATATATATTCTGTTATTTATTTAAATTTGTCTTTTACATATATTTTAATTTATTTGTGAAAATTTTAAGGCACAATAAAAAGTGCATGCTGCTGACCCCTTTTGAAAAAAAGTGCATGTATTTAATTTAAATTTGTCTTTGTATGTATTTATTTTAATTTATTTCAACTTACAAAAAAGTTAAGTAGAAATTTTAAGACACATCAAAGCATGAAAGAAGCTTGCTATTTAAAGGCCCGGTTTGCACATGTTTTGTCACTCAAAATGACGGAACTGCAATGCACACTGCCTATCCTGCACTGTTACACCTGCACCTAGCTAGCTGTACCTCTGCACGTGTTTTGCCAATGTCAAATGACAAAACCCGTGCCACATTGGCTACTGTTCACATATGTCATCATTCGTAGTGACGGAATGCTTAAAAAAAAGACCTTGTGTAATTAGTTCCAAAAGAGACCCGTTTTAGAAAATATTTTATAAAACAACCGGATTAGATCAATTTGCCAAAATTAGAAGTGTATCTCCTTGTTAGATTTTGGAACTTTTGAAGTTAACTTGTTATTCAACGGTTAAGGTGATTTTTTTATTTGATTTGTATACGTGTGTTTTGATTTGGTTTGTTAGTAACTTATGATAATTTTTAATCATATAAAATAATAATATAAACAATGTCACGTGGGTAGTCAAGGATTTAGACGAAAAGGATCAAATGCCGTAAAAATTATAAAAATAAGGATCAATTTTTTAAAAAAATTAATGAATAAAAATCATAAAATTTAAAGACTAAAAACATAATAATTTACTCTAAGTTTTTTTTATATTATTTTTGGGTCTCTTTTGGTCATGAATTCAATGTCCTGGTCCTTCGAAACAACGCTTCGGCCCGCCTTGATGTTGTTGTGACAAAACAAAATTATGCTATGTAATAAAAAAAACCTTTAAGTTAGTTGATGAAATATTTAATAAGTTTAATTGTAAAATCTATTCTCTTATTTTATCTATTTTATCAAATTATTTTTTTATTTTTTAATTTATTATCTGAGTTTTTATATATTTTAAAAATTATTATATGAGTTCTATAACTTTTTAGTATTAATATAAATTTTATATGAAAATAATTTCATATTCAATTTTTTAATTTATTATTTTTATAATCTAATATATTATTTTTTAAAATATCATATAAAAATTAAATTTTATTTTCATATAAATTAAAATATCTATAGTTATATAAATTTATTTTTATTTTATATATTATATTTATTTTTTAAAATAATGTTTGTGACAGTATAAAATAAGTTTTAAATAATATGATAAAAATATAATATATAAAATAAAAATAAAACTTATATAAGTATATATATTTTAATTTATAAAAAGTAAAATTTAATCTTATATATTATATTTTAAAAGATGTTATATAAGACTATAAAAATATAATAAATTTTTTAAAAAGTGAAGTTTAAAGTTTAAATTATTTTTATATAAAATTTATATTAATATTATATTTTACATCAGATATTTAAATGAATTCTTAGATATAATAATAAATTAGTTTGTTTTTCACTCCAAAAAATAAGATTCTAGTTCTTACTCAAATATTTTTAAAGCTCTTGAATTTTAGAAAATAAATTTTGAAATATACCATCTATGGTGCCTCAGCAAGCAGTGGTTTCGCTTCAGTAGCCTGCGCTACATAACGTGGTGGTGGAGGCAGTGCAGTGCGACATCAGAGTACGAATGTAAGTGAAGAAGAAAGGACAATATTTGAAGAAAAGGAAACACACATCTTCAATGGATTCTTTTTTTAGCCGTTGATTTAAATTTATTAGGCGATGAATGGCTGGGATTATTTAACAGGACATCTCCTGTTGAAAGTAAAAAGGAGAGGATCCAAATATATAATAAATGCATATATTTCGTAATACGCAACTGTGCCTAAATATTTTTATACAGATAAAAATTAAACACCTACTATTTAATAGTACTATGCTTTTAGTACCATTCTTCAATTAATGTCATTCATTAACTATGATATAATAATCAAGTAGACATTTTTTTTGGTGTAGTAATTAAATGCACTCAACTATAATTCACCAAAAAAAATGCACCTAACTATATTTTTATAATAGTTGAGCCTGAGTAAAACCTTACGTCGGTCGAATAGACAGCAGAGAAGACTAGTCTCACAAACTCAACAGTGCAACTGCAAAGTCCACGCTGGTGGGGTTGCTTCTGTTCATTCCAAGACGAATCTTTCTTTCTTTACTGATCTAAACTTCCCAGAAGTTGCGTTGATTGCATATTTGCATTTCAATTCTCACTTCTCAGAAACGAACACCTGTTCGGTTTTACATTCATTTTCTATAACTCAACTCATTTTTGTTGGTCATAAACTAAAAGTTGTATCAAAGTGTCACACCAAATTATCATGTATTTTAATACTTTTGCATTTTGTTAAGTATTTCTTCCCCAACCGGAAGGCCTTGAGATATGATCTCCATCCTTCTACGAATTTGATAATTGTGTGAGGGAAATCTGTTTTGTTTACTACAACAACAGATAACATTTCTTCACTTTTTCAGTTATTTTTTCATTTATATTGTCATAGTTTAGTTGAAGCTATTATTATTCATTTCCCCTTTAATTTTCTTTTCTCTGAGTGGCATATCTCTTTGTTTTATGTAGATTGCAGCAATTTAACATATCATCATGTTTGGTGGTGATATATACTTTTGTTGAAGAAGTAGAGTTTATAGATCTAAAGAGAGACACTTGTGTTGTGCTTTTATATATCAAATGGAAACTTCTTCTAGTTCCCAAGATCCTCGAATCAAATATGATGTCTTCATCAGCTTTAGAGGCACAGACGTACGGTGTGGTTTTCTTAGCCATTTGAAGAAGGAACTGCGCCAGAAGCAAGTTGATGCCTTTGTTGATGACAGGCTTGAAGGAGGGGATGAGATATCACACTCACTTGACAAAGCCATTGAAGGATCACTTATTTCTTTGGTCATATTCTCCAAAGACTATGCTTCTTCAAAGTGGTGCTTGGAAGAGGTTGTGAAAATAATTGAGTGCATGCACAGTAATAAACAGATTGTGATTCCTGTTTTCTACAACGTAGATCCATCAGACGTACGGCACCAAAAAGGGACTTATGGAGATGCATTTGCTAAGCACGAAAAAAATAAAAGAAACCTTGCAAAGGTGCCAAATTGGAGATGTGCTCTAAATATAGCTGCCAATCTTTCTGGATTTCATTCATCAAAATTTGTGTAAGTTCTTTTGGTTTTCTCCATGCATGTTTAATATTTTTCTATTGTTTATTTATTTGTTGATTTTATATTATGCATACTTTGGCAGGTTATGCAACTTGCAGGGACTTAAATTATTATTTTTAAGCTAGATAGATTATTGATTATCATCACTAGCAATCCAGTGTGATGCCAAGAAAAATATATAAAATATGATGGTCATAATTTTGGTTTCTAATTAAAACTTGTCTTTTTTATGTGTGGCAAAAGTTTGCTTTTTGTTATACATCCAACATCTGTTAATAGTAATGGCACTAAACTTGATACACCATCGATTTCTTTTTCTTGGTGAATAGGGATGAAGTTGAGCTTATAGAAGAAATTGCCAAATGTTTGTCATCCAAGTTGAATCTTATGTACCAAAGTGAGTTAACAGAGCTTGTTGGAATTGAAGAACGGATTGCAGATTTGGAGTCACTATTGTGCCTAGGATCGACAATAGTAGGTGTTCGTGTCATTGGGATTTGGGGCATGGGTGGTATTGGAAAGACAACTATTGCAGCTGCAGTATATAACCGCCTTTATTTTGAATATGAAGGGTGTTGCTTTATGGCAAACATAACAGAAGAATCAGAGAAGCATGGAATGATTTATGTGAAGAACAAAATTATCTCTATACTACTAAAGGAAAATGATCTACAGATTGGCACACCTAATGGAGTTCCCCCATATGTTAAGAGAAGGTTGATTCGTAAAAAGGTTCTCGTTGTTCTTGATGATATCAATGATTCAGAACAACTAGAAAATTTAGTTGGAGCACTTGATTGGTTTGGATCTGGTAGTAGAATCATTGTAACAACTAGAGATAAGGGTGTGCTTGGGAAAAAGGCTGATATTGTATATGAGGCTAAGGCATTAAACTCTGATGAAGCTATTAAACTTTTCATGTTGAATGCCTTCAAACAAAGTTGTCTTGAGATGGAGTGGATTGAGCTTTCGAGAAGGGTGATTCAGTATGCTAATGGAAACCCATTGGCCTTAAAAGTGTTGGGTTCTTTTCTTTATGGCAAGAGCCAAATAGAATGGGAAAGCCAATTACAGAAACTTAAGAAAATGCCTCAAGTAAAAATTCAGAATGTATTGAGATTGACTTATGATAGACTTGATCGAGAAGAGAAGAACATATTTCTATATATTGCATGTTTTTTTAAAGGATATGAAGTACGCCGAATAATATATCTGCTTGATGCTTGTGGTTTCTCTACAATTATTGGGTTAAGAGTCCTTAAAGACAAGGCCCTCATAATTGAAGCCAAGGGCTCTGGAATCTCAATTGTATCAATGCATGACTTGATACAAGAAATGGGCTGGGAGATTGTTCGAGAAGAATGCATCGAAGACCCTGGAAAACGAACTAGGTTATGGGATCCTAATGACATTCATCTAGTGTTGAAAAATAACACGGTAAGAGTCATGATTGTATGAAATATCTGTTACAATTATTAACTATTTGAGTTTCTCTCCTACAAACTCTGGTTTTGAATATTATTTAACATTGTACTTTACTTTTTTCTTGCCAGGGAACTAAAGCCATCAAAAGCATAACTTTTAACGTCTCAAAATTTGATGAGGTGTGTTTAAGTCCTCAAATCTTTGAAAGGATGCAACAGTTAAAATTTCTTAATTTTACCCAACATTATGGCGATGAGCAAATCCTGTATCTTCCCAAAGGCCTTGAATCTTTGCCTAATGACCTAAGACTTTTTCATTGGGTTAGTTATCCTTTGAAATCCTTGCCTCTATCATTTTGTGCTGAAAATCTCGTTGAGCTCAAATTGCCTTGGAGCCGAGTGGAAAAACTTTGGGATGGAATCCAGGTATGGAAATACATCACATATATAGTTTTTTTTTGTTTTTATTAAAATTCTAGATTTATGAAAGACTTAGATAAAGTATTTGTAGTATTTTAGCATATGTTGATTAATGTAACTCTTTTATTTGTTTTTGATTAAAATTCTAGACTTGTAACTTAAGAGAGACTTAGATCAAGTATTTGTAGTATTTTAGCATATGTTATTAATGACACTCTTTTATTTGTCACAGAATCTTGAACATTTAAAGAAAATTGACCTGAGTTATTCCAAAAATCTGCTAGAGCTCCCAGATTTTTCAAAGGCCTCAAATCTTGAAGAGGTGGAACTCTATAGTTGCAAAAACTTGCGTAATGTTCATCCATCTATTTTATCTCTCAAAAAGCTTGTACGGTTGAATCTCTTCTACTGCAAAGCGCTTACCAGTCTTAGAAGTGATTCCCATTTAAGATCTCTACGTGACCTCTTCCTGGGTGGTTGCTCAAGACTCAAGGAGTTTTCAGTGACTTCAGAGAATATGAAAGACTTAATTTTAACTTCAACTGCTATCAACGAGTTGCCCTCATCGATTGGGAGTCTAAGAAAACTAGAAACACTGACCCTTGATCACTGCAAAAGCCTAAGCAATCTTCCAAACAAGGTTGCCAACCTAAGATCACTTCGACGTCTTCATATTTATGGCTGCACACAACTTGATGCATCAAATCTTCATATCCTAGTTAATGGTTTAAAGTCTTTGGAAACATTGAAGTTGGAAGAATGCCGTAACTTGTTTGAAATTCCAGACAACATCAACCTCCTATCATCATTGCGTGAGTTGTTACTAAAAGGAACAGATATTGAGAGTGTTTCTGCAAGCATCAAGCATCTTTCAAAGCTGGAAAAGCTTGACTTGAGTGATTGCAGAAGGCTTTATTCTCTGCCAGAGCTTCCACAGTCCATAAAAGAGCTATATGCCATTAACTGTTCATCCTTGGAGACTGTAATGTTCACTTTGAGTGCTGTTGAAATGCTACATGCATACAAGTTACACACGACATTCCAAAATTGTGTAAAATTGGATCAACATTCACTCAGTGCTATTGGAGTAAATGCTTATGTGAACATAAAGAAAGTGGCATATGATCAATTTTCAACAATTGGAACCAACTCAATCAAGTTTCTTGGTGGTCCAGTTGATTTTATCTACCCTGGAAGTGAGGTTCCAGAGTGGTTCGTGTATAGGACTACACAGGCTTCAGTAACTGTTGATCTCTCTTCTTCTGTTCCATGTTCCAAGATCATGGGTTTCATCTTTTGTGTTATTGTTGATCAGTTCACTTCAAACGACAAGAACTATATTGGATGTGACTGTTACATGGAAACCGGTGTTGGTGAAAGGGTCACACGTGGGCACATGGATAATTGGTCTAGCATACATGCCTGTGAATTTTTCTCCGACCATGTGTGTCTGTGGTATGATGAAAAATGCTGTCTGAAAAACCAAGAATGTGAAAGTGAAAGCATGGAAGAACTTATGGCAAGTTATAATCCAAAGATTTCATTTGAATTCTTTGCTAAAACTGGAAGTATTTGGGAAAAGCGGAGCGATATTATAATTAAAGGGTGCGGAGTGTGTCCAATATATGACACAGAATGTGACAATTTCTTTAAACAGATGGAATTGGAGTTGGAAATCACATTGCAATCCATGGCAACTAAAATGTCAAGTAAGGAAGCAACACTATCTCCAAAACAGGAATCTAAGAAACTGATCTTTCCACCCCATCAAATTGGAACTTGGAAGAATGCAACACAAGGGTTGAAAGATATACTGTTCCTGTGACCAACAAGTGTTGAATGATGTACTTCATTTTCAAATTGAATATGATCCAAATTTGACAAGGGCGTACGTTGGTTGCTAATTAAGAGATTTGAGACTTGGTTTATATGAACTACTATAAAATATGTTATAGTTATGGTGTTCTAACAACTATTTATGCTTGGTCAAAACAAAAAAACAACAACTATACTTGCACGTGTTGTTATCTACTGTATGATCCAGAGTTGTTTTTTTTAGAGAAGTATGATCCAGAGTAAAAAATTGGGGAATTAATGTTTATCTACGTATCTATAGTTCTATACAGAGATAGAATAGAATAGAAAAATAGGACCCATCATAATAAATCTGCAACACGTTTAAGCGATAAAATAACAACGAATCTTTTAAACAAATTTGGACTTTTTAAAAAGACATAAATACAAATATATTTTAATCAAATAAGTTCTATTACCGAGTATAAATGAGTAAATAAATGGACAAATAAGTTGGATTACAGGTGTAAGGTGAAGTCTCACATTGGGTAAAAGTGAAAAAGTTGAATATCATATAAGTGAGAAAAAAACTTATAAACTTAAATTTTAAGGTTTTGAGTTAAATGTGTTAATTTTTTATGTGGTGGCTGGAATAAGTCTTAGACTTTTTAGCGTTTCATTTAAGTCTTTATATTTAATCATTTTTAAAAAAACCCAAGTGATAATAATAACATATATTTAGTACAGTTCAAAAAATTATTTGAAGTTTTTTTTTAAAATTTTGAATTTTCCTAACAAAATGATGAATTTATTCTTATAAATCGTATTTCCCTGTCACAATAATCCTGAAATTAAAGAAAACTCAAATAAGTCTAAGTGATAATAATAACATATGTTTAGAGATTAGAATGAAAAAAAAAAATCAATTTTAGGGGTCTGAATGAAGCTTAATACAGTTCAAAAACTTATTTGAAGTTTTTTTTTAGTTTCAAAATCTATCCAGTATTTACTCCCCTCGAATTTTCCCAGTAAAAGGATCAATTTATTCTTATAAATCGTATTTCCCTATCACAATAATCCTGAAATTAAAGAAAACTCAAATAAGTCTTGGACTTTTTAGTGTTTCATTTAAGTCTCTAAAATTAATCATTTTAAAAAAAAAAACTTAAGTAATAATAATAACATATGTTTAGAGATTAAAATGAAAAAAAAATCAATTTTAGGGGCTTGAATGAAGCTTAATATAGTTCAAAAACTTATTTGAAGTTTTTTTTAGTTTCAACAATTAATGTTACAATTTTTTTAAACTAAATTGGTTTTTGCTCAAGGGTGTTTCTGTTCGGTGGTCGACAAATGTACCAATTCGCACAGGTAGTATATAAAACGGTAAGATCGAATATGATATTCATAGAAAATTTGTTTCACCTAGACTATGTATATTTGTAAACACTTATAAAACTTGAAATAAAACAAATGTTGAGTTTTGCACTATTAAACTATTTGAACAAAAGCAGAACATTCAAAGTTATTAAAATGTGACAACTGTCAAGTTAAAAGCATTGAGGAGTGTCCTACTGAATTTTCTCTTAACGTATAAAATATTTTTCTCTATTTGACATTATCCTAGTGTTCTTACACCGATAAAATACTCAGACCATAATTCTTCACATGAAGGAGTCTAACTCACTTAGTCTTCGTTCTTGATTCCTCAACAAACTCGTTCTAAAAGAGTTGCACTAAGCCTATAGTGTAAAATATACTAGATCACTGCACTCTATTCTTAGACATACAGATTTCTCACTTACTAATAAGCCTAACAACACACATAAATGGGTTATCAAGCCACAAACATGTAAAATAAGCATAAATAGAAGCAAAGAACACGAAAAAATAACATTAAATAGATAGTAAGAGTATTATATCCAAGAGTTTCAGTAGTAACTTCCCAATAAAAAGACTCTAGCCTTCCATTACAAGCAAAACTTCAAAAAATACAAGAAGGAAACTATTTTTGGTGAAAGAAAAATGGAAGAAAAATGATGGAGAATGTCTTCTCCAGCTTCTCAACCCTAAATCTCTCTATTTTTCACGAAGATAGGCTCTCTTTGTTGCTATAGATCGCACTCTTCATTTCCTCCAACTTCAATGTTTTAAAAGCTCTTGGATTTCTCAGCTTCTGAAGGCTCGCTCAACAAGCATGTCTCACTAAGCGAGAGTAAGTGAAAATCTGTTAAGCGAGCTTGGACGCGCTAAGCGTGAGAAGAAACAACATCCTCGCTGGGCGGGCTGGTTGCGCGCTGGGTGTGCAAATCTCTAGCTTATCCTCCTCTAGGGTTTCTCATCCGCTAAGCGAGCTGGATGCCTCCCTAAGTGGATGAGTCTCGCTTAGCCAATCTGCCTCGCTAAGCGAGTCACCAACAACTTTTACCTTTTCTTCTTTGATCTGAAACTAAGTTGGATTCCACATTAGTTCACAAAAATAAAGTTTTTACTCTATAAAATCACACAATAAAAGAAATATATATAATTTCTACAAAAAGAACCATAAATTGGAGACACATTGTTATTTCCTTGCAAATTTTCAATACCAAACTAACTTATGAATAGCAACTAACAGTTTCACTTTCTAAAAAAGAATAATCCAAAATGTAAAATTAATAGAAATGTTTATGGAGTGCAGCCTTTTTCTGAAATATTCAAATCATTAGAAAATACCCCTGACAGAATAGGTTGTTGCTAGGTGCACCAAGCAATTTAAGTAAAGTGACAAAAATGTTTTTCACTTAAATTTTAAAAATCCTCTCCCTCTCATCTCCTTTGTCACTGTTGTCAGCCTCCATTGGCTTCATTCAGGTCATTTACACTATCGTCGTGCTTTTCTGTTGTCGAAATAAGTCTTTTTTTTTGTGATTTAGGATCACATTTGATACCTTGTAACAAATACGAATTACGTAATTCGTATCACTCATATGGATTAATTAATCCATATAACTCATACGAATTAACTAATCTGTATGTTTTTTTTAAAAAAAAATTATTAATAAATTAATTTTTTAATAGTAAATAATTTTTATTTATAAAAATATTATTTTGATTTTTGTTTTTAAATTTTTATTTTTTATTAAACATAAATATATTATTTTATTTTTTGTTTGTAAATAGTTATTATTTAATTTTTAAATAAAAAAAGATTATTTAGAATCATATTTTTAAATAATAATTATTTTTTTAATTGTAAATATATTAATTTTTTTTTATTTTTAAATAATTATTGTTTCTTTTTTAACAATTATATTAACATATTTATAATTTTAAAAAAAATAAAAATTTAATATTTCTTTTAATTAAAAAAATTAAAAATTCATATAACTCTTACGAATTAATTAATCCGTATTAATATAAGTTATATAAACAAATTTACTTAAAAAAAATATTTAAAAGTATTTTCAAAATTTCGTTTTAATGCTGCATGCGTCTTGCACGTATGAACATCCTACAGGATATAGTAGCATTACCTGGTCCGAGTCCAACTGACATGACACCAACACGTCCTATGATCCGCCAAAAAGCGCGTGCTCCATACTCGCGTCTCCCGCGCGTGTAAACAAACAAAAGATATATACAGTTATATTTCGGAGCTTCTGTTCTGTATCTATTCATTCGTTTTCTTTTCTTTTCCCTCCTCGTTAGCAGTTTTCGTTCTCCATTCTCTCCATTCCTTCGCCATGTCCGATCTCGGCTCCGATCTTCCTGCTGCCGCCGCCGGTAATTTAAATCGCAATTCCTAAATCACGCTTTTCAAATTATCCAGGAATTTTTTTTTTATCGTTTTTCACTCTTCAAACTGTTGCCACTCCTCTCTCTCGTACTTATAGTCGTCTGATTATTCTACTCTTTTTTCGGAATTAGTGACTTTGTGGACTAGTGAATAGATATACTTCAGAATTGTTATTGCTTGATTGAAAAAACTAGGTCTAAATTCGAGTGTGTTTGGTTTTGTGTGCAGCTCTTAGTGCTGAGGATCGTGCTGGTCTCGTGAATGCACTCAAGGTTAGTTTATAACGCTTATCGTGTTTTTTCTTTGCCTAATTGTCATAAAAACTTTACGCTGAATTACGTTTAATGGCCTTTTCTCCTTCTGTATTAGATAGCTAAATTTGTTAAGCATGTTGATCTGATTTGATTATGAGAAAGGCTTTGTTGACTTGAGAGATTCAAAACTCAATTTGGTGGTATTTATGCCTCCAAAGAGATTACTCTGTGTAATTGCCTTTTTGGTGCAAAAATTATTCGATTACAATGGTTTTTTTATATCTTTTTCTTCATATGGGGCTGTGAACCTGTTTTCAAATGCCAAAAGGAATCCATCATTTCTCAATGAATACAATGATTACAAAACCATAGTCTTACTATATCTCAGATGTGTTAATTTCATGGGTTTGCCATATTTATTTTGTGTTGTACTGTGTATGCAGGACAAGCTCCAGCTCCTCGCTGGGCAACATGTGGACATCCTGGAGACACTGCCACCCAAAGTCAGGCAACGCGTGGAAATTCTCAGAGATCTGCAGGTTTGATGCTACTTCCATCTCTTGGGTTCTTATTGTTGTCATGTATTTTTGTGTGTCGGACTCTGTGCTAATTGTAATTATTTATTCACAGTGATAGGGATACTCAGGTTATTTAATTATAATAAATCTTGGAATTTAATCCACTAAATGTTTAGCTTAAATTGCTCTCCTTCCCTTCATATTTTTTATTTTGATTCTCGTGTCAAATATTAAAATGGTGGAATTGTCTATCTACTTGAACCCCTATCTACTTGAACCCCACAAGAAATGGGAGGCACTTGCTTGGCCTATGTTTTGTGCTGTTATCACTTATCATGAAGAAGCAGGGGAGAGTGCTGAGGTGTAGGGAGAGTATTTGTTTGAATAATATTCTCAACTGTCTAAAATATGTCATAGAACTGTGCTGCTCATTCAAGATAATATACTTGTTTCCTTGTGTTCTATACTCAGTGACACCTGTGGTTAATTACTATTTGTAACAGAAATTCTACTCTCTTCTCTCTAACTTCTCATTATAATGATCATCTTTATATTAAAGAGGGACGAAAAATGAGACTCTGATTTGGTTTTGAATTTGCAGAGTCAACATGATGAGGTGGAGGCTAAATTTTTAGAGGAGCGATCAAAGCTGGAGGCTAAATACCAGAAGCTCTATGAACCGCTTTACACAAAAGTGTGCATGTTGTTCATTGATAATGAGCAATGAACCTTTTTATTTGTCAGATATCTTGTTTGATTTATGAGATTTCTTTCATGGGATTTGATCTTATATAGAACTTTAGACTGAATTACTTTTTGCCTCACAATGGTAACAAAATATCTTTTGTCTTTGAATTGTTTTTGGTGGTTATAGAGGTATGAGATTGTTAATGGTGTGGTAGAGGTTGAAGGAGTTACAAATGTTGCAGTACCAGAAGAAGCCAACAAAGCTGCAGAAGGTAAGTTACTTTACTCTTGTTTTGCGTTGTAGCCTTGTACATTATCTTTTGATACTATCTGAACTGGCCTTTTAATTCAGACAAAGGAGTACCTGAGTTCTGGCTAACTGCAATGAAGACTAATGAAGCACTGGCTGAAGAGGTAGTGGAATTTGTGTGTGTTTAGTTTCCATCTGTTGAAATGATTGTAGGATAATTATCTACTTTTCTTTTCCCCTTTATTAGATTACTGAACGTGATGAGGGGTCCCTAAAATATCTTAAAGATATCAAATGGTGTAGAATTGACGATCCTAAGGGCTTCAAGCTGGAGTTTTATTTTGATTCTAATCCTTATTTCAAGAATTCCGTGCTAACAAAAACATATCACATGATTGAAGATGATGACCCTATATTAGAGAAAGCAATAGGGTAAGTAATATCTGTTAATTTTCAAGTCTTTATATTTGTGTTTTCATTTTCTGCACATATTATTTTTAATTTTTAATATTTAAAAATTCTAGGACGGAGATTGAGTGGCATCCAGGAAAGTGTTTGACACAAAAGATTCTTAAGAAGAAGCCAAGTAAAGGATCAAAGAATGCTAAACCCATCACAAAAACAGAAAAATGTGAAAGTTTCTTCAACTTTTTCAATCCTCCCCAGGTCCCTGAGGATGATGATGATATTGATGACGATGCTGTACGTCTCTGATTTATATCTATCTAGTATCCAATATCTATTGGAAACTTGTCAAATGATTGCTGCTGACCGCTGATTGTCTTTGATGCTTGCAAGGATAGGTTGAAGAGCTCGAGAATTTGATGGAACATGATTATGACATTGGGTAAGTCAGTAGTGAATACTTGAGCGATATTTCTTATTCCTTTTGATCTGAGTGATGAAGACTTTTGGTCTATCAATAATACTTTTCATTGATATTAAAGCTTAGTGTATTTATTATCTGATGGTCCCTAGTTGGAAAAGGCTTTTTTTTTTTAATTATTTGTTCTCTGGTTTTACATCTTTATTTAGTTAGTTTCCACTGAAAAATATTTGTTGAACTTGAAATGTAGTTTGGCATGTTGAGTATAAAGTTGTTTATAGTACACGCCCAACATTATGAATTCATGTCCTTAAAACTGTAATTACTTTTGTGCCATTCTTGTACCAGAAAAAGATCAGAATGAACAGATATTAACCTTTGGAAGAAAATGTTGACATTTATGGATGACACCAAATGACTGTTTATGGTGCTGTTCACTACTATTTTTTAGATGTATTTTTTATTGACGTGCAACTGCAGTTCTACAATCCGGGACAAAATTATTCCTCATGCCGTGTCATGGTTCACGGGGGAGGCTGCACAGAGTGATTTTGAGGATATAGATGAAGATGATTATGAAGATGAAGAAGGTGATGATGATGATGATGAGGATGAGGATGAGGATGAGGATGAGGAGGATGAGGAGGAAAAGAAAGGGAAGAGCAAGAGTAAGGTATGGATAGAGTCCGTAATTTGGCACATTCTTTTTTATTCTTGGATCAGATTACATTTATTGATTTATGTATTTTTTTGTTAACCATCTGCTTAATTGTTTGGTACTGGTATTCTTACTACATACAATGTTTTGTCAGTCTAAACTGCAGAGTGGTGGCAGGGCCATACCTGGTAAAGATCAGCCGATGGAGCGTCCTCCTGAATGCAAGCAGCAGTAGTGTTTGGCTGTGTACAAACAGACCTGGGTATATTTAGTTTCAGAGAAGTAATCACTGTAGAGTCTGGGTTATTTCAGTCATAATTTGCAATTTAATTATTATTATTATTATGATTATTATTATTGTCTGCTCTTTTTTATTGGGCTGGGGGTTGGTGGTGGTAATTTTTTGAGTTGGCCTGTGATATGGATTTTATTTCTCTCTGCTTTTAGTTTTTTTCTGAAAAAGAAAAAAGTAAAGTGATAAGTATATTCATGACGTTGTCCATATTTATTGTGTATTATACCGTTATATGAAACTGTACAGATTTGCTGCTTCTGATTGGGTTAGTTGACCTGTGTCCTGTGCCAGTGTGATATGGATTTTATTTCTATCTCGTTTTATTCTGTGTATTAGTATATGAAACTGTACAGAGAGCCTACAATTTCTAAAAGAAAGAAAAGTTACAAGTATGTGTGTCGTTGTCCATATTTATTGTGAATTATATGAAACTGTGCAACTTATACTTTTCTGCTGCTTGTTCTACGAAAATATTCAAAAATTGTGTTAAGTCTTCTCGGGTAAGAAAAAAAAAATGAATGATGGTGTTAAGAGACTGAAAATTGATTAGAGCTGCTTTGCTAGAAACGATATGAGCGAGCAACTCGTTTATATATATATATATATATATATATATATATATATATATATATATATATATATATATATTTTCATTTTTAATTGGATTGCTTTGGTTTTCAACATCCTCATTTGAAGATGCGTTGATACATTAAGGAGTTAGATAATTTAAATAGCTGACAAGGTCAAATTTCAAGTGAGGTGTTGATACATTCTGAACAATATTGTAAAAAAATTAAAACCAATAAAAATATGCTGAAACATTATTTTTTTAAAACAATTGCACATCAATTTTCATGTATAAGAAAGCGCTGTACAGATTTAACTAATTTGATTGTAGTATAATTTGATTGACTAAATGAAGACACGTGTCAGTCGTTGAAATTTGTGTTGGAACATAATTGGTATGCACGTTCTATATTTTTCATGGGAAGGTCTGCTAGAAATGCATATGGATCAAAGATAATCCGGGTTGAATAATTCATCATGACAAAGTCATGATCATCCTCAAAACTGTAGCAAAGGATCCATGAGAAAAAATGCAATACAAATTTTGAATTAAAATAGAATGTAAAAATGTGAATTTTATTTAATTTAACTTGTTTATTCCATTTCTTTTTTGTTATCTTTTCTACAAACGAACGAATCCTAAAAGTTGAGAGCAAATGGTAAAATAAGCTGGGCATTTTTTTGAATTCAATTAATTTAAATATATTATTTTTCAACATTTTTAATGTAAAAGAATAATATATTATTCTCACTTTATTCTTGTGTTGATGATTTGTTGACATGGAGGACGACAGAAGATTGATGAGGAGGGTGGCGGCAAGAGCAGTTGGAAGTGATCTTGTTCTCATTTAGATATGTAACAGAAAATGAACAAGAAAAAGGATAAGATGGATTTACCTTAAAAGAAAGTATTTCATTTTTTTAGAATATATCTTTAATCGAGACTTGACTCTGTTTGTAAAAGAGGAATAAAAGTAATGTTAAGAAATAGAGGAAATTCTTGTGTAATTTCCTCAAATTTTAGGAGAGATTTGTGTAATTTTTTATATAGAGCTTTCATGTTTGCTTATGTTATTTTTTATTTTAATTTAAACTTAGGTGGAAACATTTTAAGATATAAGAATAATAGTATAATGCACGTTATAAAAAATAATTGAAACTAATAAAATCTAATTAAAATAATTAATTTTTATAAAAATGTTAAGAATTCCAAATTAATTAAAAGTAAAAAATTACAATTACTCAAAAGCATTTGTTACTCATAAAATAATTAAAATTTATATAAAAATATCATATAAACATTAATTTATATGATTTTACTTTATTAAATGATTTTAATAGATAATTTTATGATAACTTATTTTTTTAATAAGTTAACTATACAACTTTCAACTAATAGTTACTTTTTTAATAATTTTTTGACTAAATAAGGGTTATGTACTTGGTTCCAAGCATTTAGTCATTATGTTCTTCACTAGATATGAATGAATGACTTGGTTAATGACTAAAATGAGAATAAAGTACCCCTCAAGCGTAAAATTGACTTTGCCAAAAACTATTTATTAACTATTTAATGGAACAACAATTAAGTAATTGTTTGTTTCCTTGACAAGAATATCAAGTTACATAAATAGTATAAAACAGTAAAATCGAGTATTGAATTTCACAGGGATTATGTTTGTACTTAAAGTTATATATATATATATATATAAACGATTAAGCAATTAGTGACTTGAATCGAATTTTGTTCATTGATTAATTACAAGTATAAACCAAAATGAATTAACTACAAAGCAAGGAAGATGAAAGTTAAGAAAATAAACACTCAAAGTTGTGAGATGGTGTTGTGATGAGTTATGGAAAGTGTTGGGGATTTCGCTTGTCAAAATTACTCTTGACGTAATTTTAATAGATTTTTTTTCTCTTTTAACGTTAATATAATTATTATCCGCATCTACTAGTCTATTCTAATCAAGATCTCTTGAGTGAAAGAACCTAAATCACTTAATATCGTTTTCGATCCCTTGGTGATTGATTACTAAATGATTTGCATTAAGAACATATATGCATGAACAAGTTAAAGAAGATCACTTTATCCCTAGATATGACTCACTTCATATATTCTTTTCAAGTTCTTAGCATACAAACGTTTCTCATTATTTATATCCTAAAATAGTACGTAAAATGAATAATCAAACCATAAGTATGTAAATAAGCACAAGGATGAATAATAATAACAACATTATATTAAAAGATAGTTTAGAATCATTACATCAAAGAGAGTTTAGTTTGCAGAGCTCCCAACAACATGTGGTTTTAGCATCTCATTGTCACGAGAGACTTACAAATATAAAAATGGGATGAAATGGATTGAAACGGATCGGCTAGAGCTCCAGAAACGGATTTTCCTTGCACTGACTTCTTTGCTTTCCTCTGCTTCTAAGTTTCTTTGTGGTTAAGGAAACAAATGTTTCCTTTCCTTTTTATATGTTTCACCAACTGATTGACCAATTAGAATTCTCTTGTGTGCTTAATGTGACACTTACGTTGAGCGCGCTTGTACAATTGGATCAAATGGTCGCGCTCTAAGCGCAGGATGCGCGTTTAGCGCGCTTGCTCGTGACAGTTGTCTTTTAATGTGACTTCTTGCACTAAGCGACTTGCTTGGGCAGAACGATTTTGACTCGTTCAGCGAGGAGATCGTGTTGAGTGTGACACTTCAATTCATGAATCTTCTTCTTGGCCTTTGCCACAACTTTACACAAAATATAACAAAAATTACTCAAAAAATCATTAACTTTAGCATTTTCTGGATAAAAATTTAGGAGAAACTAAATTTTTATTGTTTTAACACAAAATAAGCAATAAAAGAGAAGAAAATGAGATAATTACTATGTGATTTTAGTATACAAATAACATATGCATAACATTTATCAGTAACTAATTGTATGAAGACAAAGACCTCTCTTTTTGTAACCTTTTAGCAAGTAATAAAAAGTAAGACATAAATTATTTGGTTTCAATGGTTTGATAAAAAAGAAAGAAGGATGTCAGATTATCAATATTTAATCAAATCATATCTATAGATTATTGTCATTTTACACATCCTACTATTTTTCATGATACTACGGATTTATTAACAAAGAGGCAGAAAAATAGATTAATTATTTCCTTTCAATTTCAATCGATTAGGCCTCAATTTGAATAACTCAACTCAACTCAAATTATTCAGAACACTTGCCTAATACGTTCATGATTTAATTAAGCTTTGCAATAATAACTATTGATAATTGTTAATATATTAATAATAAAGAGTAATTTTTAATAATTAGTTAATTAACATAAATCCAGATAATAAAATAGTTAGATAATTAATCTAACACCTAATCTTTCTTGAGCCCCATGAACACTCCCATCCTTGCTTAGCTACGGAGTGGTGGGGTAGACTACGCTTTATATCTTGTTAGCAATTGTTGGCGTCATAAGTGGATTTTTAGAATCATATGAAGAATATTTATGTTTTGCATTTAATGAAGGATTAGAATAAGTATATGTTGCTTAAGTTCTGTTGGGATTGAACTTACTTTCTATTATCGAAATGAAATAGATGGCAAGAAAATGTTCGGAGCTTCATATTATTCCAATTACGTTTGTATGGTCTGCTTCTGTTGAGTGTTAACGATGTCGCTTGCTTAATTTGATTGGTAAGCAGTACATGACTGTACGTAACTGCATCATATAATAAATGAAGAAGGGATCGTAATTGCCATTTGAAGGAAAGAACGATTTATCAATAAATATATTTTAATTATTTATCAGGGGAAACCCTTATTTGTAGAATAGATATGCTTATGAATCAAAGATACTGAGTTAAAATTGTTCCTGCCAATTACATGTACGTGTCATCATGTAAATAAAAGTTAATACAAAATGATAAAATAAATTGACAGGTAACCTAGAAGACTATAACATGTTTACAAAACATATTTTTGTTCTTATTTTCTTATCAAATTATTGCTTTTAACCTGAATAACAAGCACTATGGTTATAGTAGTACAGTAATAATAAAATTTGTTGGCACTAATAAAAGAACACAAATATTGGTTATCATTAATCCTATATTGGGTTCCTCTTTAATTGTTGGTATCAGTTTATTTTTGCCTTCTCCATGCTCCAAGCACTCAATCTTGTAATCTTGACGGCGGCAGTTCCATTATTGAAAGCATATAGTTGTGCCTTTTCATTAATTGCTATTGTGGGATATACTCTGGCTGTGATGCAAGCCCTTCCCTCTCCTCCAAAACTCTCCACTACTGAGTGATCAATCTGTGAATGAGAAAAATAAACTATGAATTAGCTTATGGTTTTAAATTTTAATAAGTATTACCCGATTCTTTTTCTTATATTAAATTGAATTTTTTATATAAATTATATTAAGCAATTAAGAAATTTAACTTAATTGATTGAGCCAGATGCGTCACTTATTATAAATTTCATAATATTATTTTTAATTTGAGCCAGATGCGTCACTTATTATAAATTTCATAATATTATTTTTAATTTTAAAGGATGAAAAAAAAATTATATTAAGAAATTTATGGTTACTACAATCCACAAAAGTACTTTTCATCTGTTAAACATTTGTTTGTATGGTTTCACATGAATTACATCATCAACTTACCAAAGTTCTTAGTGACAGCTTCTCATGAAGAGGGTCCATGTCCACAAAAGTCCCATAGGTGGTCATATCGTTATCTTTATTCAAAGAGGATCTGTCAAAGTATTACATTTAATTTGCATATATCAGCAAGTTTGACAAGTAACCAAAGTTTAATTTGATTAAAAAAAAAAGTATAGCGAAAGGGACAGAAGACAAGGACAAACCTGCTTTGGTCGCTACACATGAGAACCAAATTTTTATTTTGGTATCTGAATATTCTAAAGAATACTGCCGTGTACTCTTGCAAGCCACGAGAAGCAAAAACTAGCAAGCCAAAGGGTCCCAAACCACCCTTTACGGCTGCACCCTTTCTACTACACAGAATTTGGGGATCCACCCATTGGTCCAATACTTCGCCCTTTCCAAACTCATTCACGTCAAATGAAATTTCAACGTCAGCCTGCCAACAAATAAAATAACAAATAATTAATATGCCCATTTTCATATAAGGATATTGTTAACTATTCATCTATATTATTAATTAATTTCCCTTTATTCTGTTAGTCATATTTCATTTTATTTAGGATAATTACAACTTATATGTTATATACAGTAACTCATTATTGAGCTTATATACATATATAATGCCATTAACATATTACTCTTGTGCGGTTCTATTCATATATTAGTTCAAGCAACCTGCCATATGGTTGTGAACCAACATAAATGCAATATTAATTTCAAATATTGCAGATATAGTAAACATATACATTCACTTTGTTACAATCTTTTTAAGAGTAATATATGCAAATTAAATGTAACAAAGTGAATAATACCTGTGCCGCAGTAACACCAGTAACTTGAAGCATTTCACCACCTTTGACCACTTTGGTGGGCCAGTGGACAGGATTCACACGTAAGCTTTCAAGTTCCACCACCGGCCATTGCACCAACTGTTTTCCAGATTTATGAAGCCAGATGGCCCTTGGAATAGTCTGCAAATATATTTACATTATATTATTGAATAAAAGGTTAGTCCATTGAATTTATTAAAAAGAATGCATAGGTCAACATAAATTTGTGTTTAGTCTAGCTCGTACAGTCTCAATAATTTCATTGCATGCCATGAGCAGGCTCGTGTAATATTAAACCACGTATCATAAACCATGCTCAATAAACTATAATAATAATAATAATAAAATTAGAATAAGTTCAAGGCCTCTATATATGTTCAATCAAGAGTTGTATATTGCATTCACAAAAAATGAATAAAATAACAAATTAAGAAATTGATGAGTCAAACTTACATGGATTCCAGCCCATCCTTTCTTGATATCATCCGAAACACTTGAGGATTCATTAACCCAACCCAATAAGACCCTTCTGTTCTTTCCATCCTCAAAAATGGTTTTTGAGGCATAATATTTTCCATAGTCATATCTTAGGACAGTTTGACTATCCTCAAATCCATTATCCGGAGTGAAGATATCCTTGGCAATGTCATAAGTCCCAATCAAATAATGATCATGTTTTTTATCATCCAAACTAACCTTAAGCACATGCCTAACATTATCACCATTCACAGATGTGTCAAGACCAATAGTTGATGATGGTTTATTATTCAGCACTGGATAGAAATCAGGGCACTCCCACATTCCAGTGCCTTCAGCTGAATGTAGGGGTTGTTTGGCTTGAACCCAATTAACAAAGTTTTTGCTCTTGTACAAAATTGCCATACCCCTAGTGTGTATTTTGCTTCCAATCAGCACCCTCCAGTACCCATCTTTGCCTAGCCAAGCAGTGGTAGGATCCCTAAATGAGCTTGAATTGATCATGTTAGCACTAGTTGGTGCCATTAGTGGATTTTTGGGTGACTTAACCCATTCCCTAAGTAATGGGTCAGACATGTTTTTGGGTAGGGCTAAGTTTTGAACTTGGTGATTATTAGGGTCAATTCCTGTGTATAAAATGGCTGGTTTGCCCCCAGGAAGTATTGTGGCTGAGCCTGACCAACAACCGTTGATATCAGACGGTTGAGAAGGGTAGATGGCATGATCTAGAGGGGTCCAATTCACAAGATCCTTTGATACTGAGTGGGCCCACACAATATTACCCCAAACAGCACCTTTTGGATTGTATTGGTAGAAGAGATGATAAAGTCCTTTGTACCTCATTGGTCCTGCACATACAAGCATGCGTATCTTCAGCCAAAACATGTACATAGACCTTAATCTATTTGTCTCTAATTATGCATGTTTTAAATATATAATGGGGGACTATGGAGCAGGAACTTTTCAACAGTTAAATTTAACTATAGAAAAAAAATGAATTTCTTAATCAAATACTCATTTTGTTCCTACTACAAAGAATTGGGATTTTGGATTTCAGTATTTCATTCATTTTGAGAAGTATAGAGCAAAAATAAAGGAGTGTGACAGAGAATATAGAACTAACCATTAGGGTCTGCACGATGTCCACAGCATAACATCAAATGAAAAAAAAGAAACAAAGTAAAAAATAGTTAGAGATATAAAATATTTCCCAAAGAAAATTAAAGTAAGGAAAGGAGGACATGAGAAAGAAAATTTAATTAAGACTATTTTGCAGGAATATACCATTTATCCAATTTTTGGGAGGTTGGAAATGGTAAGCGGTTCTATAAGGTTGATCAGAGGAATCAGAAGATAGAGTCTGAAGATTTCTGTAAACATGGTGGGTAGCTTCAATGGGAAGAATACCATTGCCATAAATGAGAGAGAAGATAGCCAACAACAACAAAATTGGAGATACGGCCATGGTGGCTTTTAATGGAATGAGGTGAGGTGTGGGGAACTTGTGCTCTGATGGCTATTTATAGATTCGGATTTCAACAAATTGGTAAACAGTGTGTGCAATGTTGACATTTAAACATGTCTTGTTTTCAAACAAAATCTTGAAAGTTGTACAAAATAATGTATAAACTCAACTAAAAAAATTGTAAACATGTGTCATGCAAATTTTTGAAGCGTAAACTATCCTAGTTCCTATTTGCGTGGAAAATACTGCTGGCTATTGTTGAAATTCGCAAATGGGATATGACAGATATCAAAGTAAGAAATGATTAGTTTAGTCCAATTGATTAACAAATTAGAAAGAAATTTCAAAGATATGTCAGAGAAGCATATCTAAGAAAATAATTATACTTAGTTTTCTTACAAGTATAAATAATGTAAAGTCAACTATAAGGAGGTGCAGTTTTGAAAATATAACTGCAGCTTATCCATTTCCATTGAAGAGTATGATTTCTGTGTCCTTAGATTCAGAGATCAGTCAATAAAATACAAATATACTATTATTTTTCTTACTCGTGTCGTGACTTCCGTGTTGGTTTGCAACTTGCTCACCACATTTGAGTATTTTAATTAAAAGATCACTTTATATATATATATATATATATATATATATATATATATATATATATATATATATATATATATGAAAGTTAAATAATCATTGATCACAAATCAAAGTCACTAAAATTTGTGGTGAAAAACTTGAGCACTTTTCACGAAATTACAAGTTCGAATTTTATTGCCATCGATGTATAAGAAAATATCTTAAATCATACATTCCAACAAGGAGTTTTTTTTCTTCTGCCTTGTAAGAGCAGTTAAATCAAACATTAAAACTACGTACATATATTATAAATTTATAATGCATCATGACATAAAAATGTAAACACAATAAATAATTGGTAAGACTTTTGGAAACTTTTAAATTTGCTAACTTATGAGCTATTTGACCAAAATAAGTGTGGTGTGGTGGTAACTGATTGGTCCAAATTTGAATGAAACAAAAATGTGATTGACAAACGAAAAACCTAAAAGGAAAGTTTTGTAATATATATATTTTTAACCTTTTATTTTTGTGATATTTAATTCTAACCTAGCTAGCAACTAGTGTGATTGATATCGTGTGCGATTGCTGACCAAGAAACAAAGGAAACCACCGAATTGAACTTATCCAGAAAACATGGTTAACATATACAGGATTAAAAGGATATGAACACATGCAACTGGGTTGCATTAAAATGAAAGGACTTCAATATTTTTCAACAACTGCTCGTGCTTAATCACTTTTAGAAATTTCCTACAGCTCTGCTGGTGAATTCGCCATGTCTAACTCAGAATATATCCTGTGCTTATCTACAACATATATATTCCTCATAGATATGCTGATTTGGTGTGCCTACTTTTTGTTTGGACCATAAGTTTTTCTTCTACCATCAGTTCAATCGATGTTTATCCATTTAAAGGGGATAAAAAAGGGTTGAAATTTTCTCGTGAGTGCATGCAAATTTATTCAAAAGTAAAACCTTCCGTGAACTTTATTCAAGGTTACATACAGCGAGCTAGTGAAGTGGTTTTAATGGATTTTCATATTAGCCTTGGACATTGTGACTATAACATAATATCCCAAGGTGTAACAGTACAATTAAGTTTTTTTTTTCTTTAATATATGTCATCACGAAACGACAATGTCAATTAGGACAAGATTTGTTAAAAATTTAAATATTTTTAGTATTGATCCGTCCAATAATAACGCGATAAGTCAATAGAGTATCGCATCACCGATTAAGTAATAATACGATAAGCTAACACACTTCATTGATTTAAACGAGTATCAACAATAAAAATTAAAAAAGATTAGATAGTAAAATAAAATAAAAAATAGGTAGTAAACTAAGAAAGGAATATATTATAATTAAGTATGAAAAATATAGTCAAAATGCATGAGAAATTTTTTTAAGGAGATAATTTGCAAAATTTTGAAAATTAAGAGAGAGAAAATATAATTAAGTATTTTTAATTGTAATGATAAATTTGACAGACCATTACAATTTCAAATACTAAGTCGATTCATAATTTTAATTTCAATGATCATTTCATTTTATTTATTTCAACAATTAATTTGGCTATTATTATCATTTGAATAACTAAATTGATTAATAATATACAATTTCAAAGATCATTTTATTAATTTTAGAAACTAATTTAACAAAAAATTACAATTTTAAATATTAAATTTGTTATTCACTCTAAAAAAATATAGAAATGAATTTAGGTACAGGTTTGAGTTAGAGAATTTCTCCTTTTCTGCCCTCATCTTACCCGTTTCATACTCACTTAATAATAAGAGCAGTGATACACAGTCCAGCAACAGTAACACACCCTTGTGACATCTGTTGATGTGATGTTTTATATAATATTTTAATATTTAATAAAAAATAAAATAAAATTATTATATAATAAAATAATGTTTTTATAAATAGTGTTTAGCGATTTGTGTAACATTTTTCTAATAATAATATTAAAGCATGAAAGACAATAATGTTCTGAATTGTTTATCTGACAGACCGGTAGCCCGAAGAAGGGTCGCGTGTATGCCTGTATTCATTTGAAGGAGAAAAAAAAGTTTGTGCTAAGAAAAATGTTTCATAAACATGTTTTATGCAATTTTAATTTCTTTCATTTGGAAATTAAGAATGGTTCGTTTGATTTTCACAAACCACGTGAATGAAGTGTTCTCCACGCGAGTTAATTTTCCTTGTTTACTTCTCTGGTGGGCCAATGATTTATAACTTTTTCAATGTAAACGTTGCACTAGACCACCTTTTACTACAATTATAACCTCGCTCTCATTTGTTAAAGTGCACTCAATGCATCCTCCGAAAAGTCTTTTTTAGAAAAAGTAAGTGACCTATCCAGTTATTGTGAGACTCAACATAACTCTTGTTATCAATTCCCTTATTATGTAAATTTTCAGGACAAAATTACAAATTTTCTTTTACAGCGTTTTCCACATTTTCATCTCCTATTTCTCAATAAAAAGGATTCATAATTCACTAAAACTTGGTCAAGAAGCAGCTAAGTTTTTACATTCTATAACTCAAAATTTCCTATTACGAAAAAAAAAAATCTCTCTTATACTTGGATGTCTTTCGTATATATTTTTTTCACACTACAAATACTATTTGGTACAAAAAAAAAATTTAAACAGCTACAAATGTACAAACTTGGTTCACTTTTATTTTCCTTTTTAGTTAAGTTAAAGTTTTTGATAAAACCAATAGTTTAATTAATTGGTGAATATGAAATAACTTAAAATTTAATAATTATATGTTTGTGTGTTTAAATAATTATTACATTTCATATTTCAATTTATTTTAAAAAATTACAGTAAACCTTTAAGTTCTCCTTAAATAATAATAATAATAATAATAATAATAATATATTTTGGTTTCTGAAATTATAATAAAAAATCAATTTTGAAATTAGTAACTATCAATTATTTAGTCTTAAACGTTGAAATTAGACAATTTGATCTCTAATTTTGTCACCTATCAATTATTTTAGGCCTTGACTTTGGCGCGTGCATCAATAAATTTAATTCATAATTTTACTGCACATCAATTAATTAACTTAGTTTCTATACGAAGGACCAATTAAATTGAGTTATGATTGTCAATTTTAGGGATCAAATCGATAATAATAGTCAGAAGTTTTGGTTAAATAATTAATTTTGTAATGTTATGGAATAGGGACCAACTAGATTGATGGTGCTAGATTTAAGGACTAGATATGATACTTGGGAAATTTAAGGACTATTTTTTTATACATGCATATCTATTTTATATTTGTTTATATTTGAATTCAATTAATTACTATAAATGAAATACTTTAAATTCAATAGTTCATAAATTCAAAAGCTCAAATAGAAAATATAATGGATAATTTGTTTATCGTGTTATTAATGTAATATTTACAAGTTTTATTAACAACTAATCATTTTGATAAAAGAATTTGGTCATTACCTTAATCAGTAAAGGTTCTCCTTTTAATAATATATTTTATTCATAATATTTAAATTTAAGACCGTACTTTACTTTAAGATATTTAAGCTCAATTTAACTCACATACTAAATTTGCTTCTCTATATAATATTTACAGTTTAAATTGATTGATGCTTGTAATTGTAGATATTAATTTAGTATATTATTTTTTATTTCAAAATATATTTATTAAATGAAAATGAATTTATATTATAAATTTGTTACCTTTATATTAAGCATAATAAAGAACGAATTACAATAAAATAATTATCTTGTTAAAAAAACATATTCTCATAAGAAATTATACTCTTAAGAAATATGTTTATATTAAAATATCTAAAAATACTCTTCATTTTCTTTCTTTCATTATTTTTATCCACCTACCCTATAAATAAATTAAAAGATAGTAGTTATATTCACAAATATCATTTTTTTTCTTCCCTTTTTTATCTACCAAAAATGAAGGTTTACTACTTTTCTTTCTCTTGACCTTCAATTAAATTAAAAACTACATAAAATTCACTTTTTTCTTTCTATTTTTTCTTTCAAACAACGTGTGAAGTTAAAACTCGTGCCTGCAGAAGTTCAAATTTGTTTTTCCTTGAAGCAAGAATAAGTAATATTTACTTTTTACGTTTTTTAAAATATTAGACGTGAATGTGTACGTGGGTAAACGTGCCTAATGAACTACAGATAAAAAAAAAAGTGCTTAATGCATGCACAACAAGACTTACTGGGATAACTGACTACTCAACTGAAGCAGTTCACCTCCCTCGATCGAGGATTTTGATGGGCCAGTTTACTGGGTTTACCCGAATCTTATAAAACTTATAGGATTAAAATTATTGACCTCCTTCTCTGCTTTTATAATGGGAAGGACACAAATTACTTCGATGTGTCAACACCAAATGGGCCTTCTCCTAAAGTCCAATTAACCAAGTCTTCTGTAAAAGTTGCCTAGCCAAGCTCTTATGGTCTCTACGTAATTGCCAATCTTAATTGCTTTCTGCATCCCGAAAATTGAAAACTGCTTCTTACAACCTTTTGAAATGTTTTTTTAACTTCTAATTCGGAAGCCAAAACTTTTACAAAGGTGTCATAAATCCGGAATGTAATCTTACCAATCCAGAAACTAAAACTGGTGTAGCAAGCAGCAACCTTGGATTTTTCCCGTGACCTATAACCCATTCCCTAACATTTCTTTTTTTGGGCTAGGCTGGCTAAGTTTTGAACTTGACCAGGTTATATAATGTTAAAATTTAAGTGTATAGTAAAATTCCACATTAAATAGGTTGAATATCTAATAAGTGAGAAAAATATTTATAAACCTAAGTCTTAAGATTTTAAGTTAAAATATAATATTAAATTTACTTATAGAATTCTTCATAAATTTATTAGTGAAAAAATTCTTCCTAGTATTTATCTCTTTTAGTTGCACAATAATATGTATAAAATAACTGCCTCCATGAAGGAGTGTGGCTGAGACTGACTGATCAGCATAGATGGATCTTGCAGGTCCAATTCACCAGGAAACTTTGTCCTAAAGATTTTGTTGATAGAAGAGATAGTAAAGTCTTTTGTATAAAAAGCCATGCAAACGTTCTAGCAAAAAATAATAACAATCATTTAGACAAGTCTTGCTGATAATCGTACCGTACCATATCATTAATAATATTGGAGTATGTCTTCCTTCCATTACTTTTTTTCTTTTTTACCAAAATATACAAGATTTTGTCCTTAAAATAAATTCTTCTACTGCATTGTGATGTTGTCATGATGAATCACCTTTTGCCACGTGGGAGCCAACGTGTGAAAGGCTGGAATAATAATAATGCAATAGAATGGAATGAGTGTATGAAACAACCACATCGATCGGATCCGTACACGTGGTCATCATCGTATGAATCGTCTTTCTCTTTCACAATTGGGTGGATCCCACTTCAATCACTCATGATTGTGGTTTTGATCTGCATCCTCTCAATCTTCTGCTCTCACAATATGTTGTTACATGATTACAATGTCACTCGTGAATCGTCATCGTGAGTGTTAAGGTTGATGCCACGTATTTGAGAAATTATTTCATAGCTAATAATCTAATATGAATTTCTTGTATGCAAAAATGCACAACAAAAATTTTATTTTAAAAAAGTCTGAACATAATAAAGAATAATTTAACAATGGAATATCAATATGTAAGATTACGAATACACGTAAAGCTCCTACATCTATCAATATATTAACCTTTCATAATTAAACATACACATTTATATTTATATTTCTATTTTTAATAATCATTAGATTTAAATCTAATGGTCAAAATCACTGCTACAGGAACAGCTAGCGCTAGCATACTTGCAGAGTATCCACGCACTATGCATACTACATCCAAGGAAAGGAAACAATTAGGATATATGAGCATATGCCACGTCAAGTAATAGTCAGCATTAATCTCCATGATTAACTGTTCCGTTAATTTATTTATTTTGGCGATATATCAATCGTGACTTTTCCCACTTCATCTTTTTGGCATGACTGTAATTATTATATTATTATTGGTTGGTGCTAGACCTTGCCCAACCTAATTATTGCCAATATATGGTATAAATATTTAACTGCAATTATTTTGGAATAATTAGAAAGAAAAGCAAAAAAATATACATATTAAAAAGACTACTATGTGACCACGATAGAGTGGAGTGGACCATACTTAAATCTATTGTCTGCATACAAGGGGAAAAGGGTTTGTATTGAAGCTATAGGAAATCTTAATTGAGAATCGAGATTTGAAAATTGAAATATAGGCAAGCGGTGAATGCATGATTGAAGGACTTGGATGCACCATACACTATTACTTACTTAGTTAATTAAATATTTTTGTTTGGATGAAAAATAAATAAATAATATGCATAAATTAATACAAACATATATTTCGTAATTGTAATTTATTAAAATAAGAGTGAATGGAACAATGGATATATGTGTATATTTGTTAGATTAAGTGTGAAGGATATGCATGCATAAATACAAAGTTATTTTTCAGAATTATAATTTGTTAATCTAAGAGTGAAGGAAATGGGAGGGATATAAATACTTTTTTTCATTGAATATGTGTACATATTTTCAATCAATATTTTAAAGACTGCACTGTTTTTAACGTACATTTACGGCAACTTCTTTTTGTACTGCCTTTATACTACAATGAGTGTCCAATAACAGTGCTATCCTGTTAACGTCGTTTATCGTGCCAAATGTTTATGGAACCAACATCATTAATTTGTAGTTTTATGGAATTACATAAACGTTGAAAAATTGATTATTAGGGAAAGTTGATCAATTTTTTGGATTACAAAATAGCAACCGTAAGTCATGAGACAAGTCATTCATTTACTTCCATTGAATAATTTTGGTTTCACTGTATCATTTCGGCCCCTCAAATTAAATTTGAATGGCCAATAGGTCGACAATGTATGTTTTTACTCTGGTGCCCCATCATATCACTCAATGCACCAACTATATAGAGCCACAGATTTTTGCACTTTTATTTGTTGAGTTAATTAAAATGGGTAATATAATAGCTCAATGTCAAGCTGCATATTGTGATTCTTTAAGACATTCATGTGATCTAGGTACTTGACTAATTAAAATGAACAGTAAAAAGCGTGATCTATGTATTCCAACCCTTATACTGCATAAATTGTCTGTAATGTAGGAGTGGATTATCGAGGCATTTTGGTTGGGGCCGCTGTTTTTGCTCTTGTCGGGTAATACAATGTCATAGAGTATGTTGGCTTTATGAAGAAACTTAGATATTATTTTACATGTGCCTGGGATTCAAAACTGTTATATAAGGGAGGGGTTCCAAACAATTGGTGCAAGGAATTACTTGGTGGCAAGGGACACGGTCTGTAGCTATTACACCAAAGTAGATGGTGGGCTTGTGACTGTGCTTTGTGCCTGTAATACATTTTTTTGCTGATAAAAAAATGAACATTCCATAAAATTGTCAGATAGGATAAAGAAACTAAGATAGAAAGTTAATCCTAGGATTTTCAATTAGACTGCATGACAAGCAAGGCAGAAGGAGCAAGCACGTGTTTCGGAATCCAACTTACAAGTTACAAAGTACAAAGTACAAACACTAAAACATATCTTCGATCGTTAATCACTGCACGGTGAACCCAATAGCAAGTTAACAACCTTTTCACTTTTCACGTTTTCATGCCAAAACTGTGAATCATCACCTTTTTACTTAAAAAAATATTGGATAAATGATGAATTTCGTTCTTGTATTTTATATTTGACAATTTCGTCTTATGAAAATGATTAATTTCATCTTATACATATTCATAACAATTTCGTCTTATATTATAAATTCAATTTCATCTTAACATTAAGGGTCACCGTAACATGTCTTTGATGACATAACAAATTTAGGTATACAAAGAATTCAGTCAATCATGTTTTGGTTTAAAATGTTACTGATTTTTTTTTAATTTTGATTTTAAAATTTGCAAAAGTTAACAACTATTTTGAGAAGACTTTTCTTCCTAATTTCAAGATAATATTTTCTTCTGAAATGACGACAAAATGACCTTCAACAAGTATAACTTAACAATAAAATGATTAATGATAATACTCTTAATATAAAAACTTGCATGTACCATTAAATTGTAATATTTGTTCAATACACATAACTAACACATTCTCATCATTATCAAATAGAGTTAAATCATCCTCAAACTCTCTTTCTAGTACCAAATAAAACATCTTTCAAAATTGACTTTATCAATTGCAAGTCTTATACAGGTCATGGACAATCCAAACATTTAGTAGGTCAATCTCCAATGCATAGGGGGAAATCGAATGAAAATGACAACAACCGCAAGTAAAACGTCATCGTCCACCGTCATCTTGTCACAACCATTAGCGATACAAAGGCACGAAGAGGATAAATGAACATACTACAACTAACAAGTTGGTCCACACATACTTCACCTAATGTGTGACTTTCACTTTCACCACAAGGATTTGTCATATCATCTTTCATGTACCACATCACCAAAAAAAAATTTAACTATAGAATTAAATTATTGGTACATTTATAGAAATGAGAATTAAATTAATCATTTCACTACATAAAAAAACATATTTCTGACAACAAAAATCCTTCGAAAACCTCAAAAATCCATCATTCAAAATTTCTGATTGACCAAAATTTGTTGGAAAAATGGTCATAAGAAACTTTAACCAAGAGATTTTTTGACTGTCCGTTGGAATTTTTCAACGGAATTTTCCGTTTGCATAGTTGACCAGTCAAATTAACACAGAAATATACAATGCATATGTTTCCATCTATTTATTGTTTGCCAAAGATTCATTTTGTTTGAAGTATTTACAATTAACACAGAAATACAAAAACAACTTTGCATAATTTGTCACTCTCTTCTATAAATAATCAATTATTTGTGTCGAGTTCAATCAATGGACTTCACAATTATATATGGATGGGAACGATAAATAAGTACTCCACACCTTACGTGCATATTTGTCCAAAGTTACTTTTAAGTAAAAAATTAACATATATGTTACCTTTTATCAAACCTATAAAACCTTATGTACAGCCTGCTATATAGAATATATGTAAAAAAACCTACCTAGAAAGGTAACAAATAATAGAACTGAAATGGTTTATAAGGCCAGGCCAACTGTTATCAACTGGTTCTAGAACTTCATTTCACACATTGTGATAATTATCACATAATTAAAAATAAAATATGCAGTTGTCAACATGGCAATAAGCATGCATGGCAGCCTAGTCATTGCATTGATGTTTACTTTTTTTTTGGGGTTTAGTGGTGATGAGTGGAAAATTCTGCAATTTAATAATCAAGCGTTATGATCTCATGGTCCATTTTTAAATCTTAGCATTAGGATAAAAAATATATATTATATTAAAAAATTAGATCTATCTGAATGAAATGAAGCAAAAGAAAAAGGAAAAATAAGTTGGGAGTTGTGACTCACAGCAAGAAAAGGACAAATGCAGAAGGATGATTGAAACTTCAAATGCTGCTCTTTGGAATAGGGAAAGAAACAGAACTTTTAAAAAGGGAATGAATTATGAAAGCAGAAACACAGAAGCAGAAGGAACCAAATTGGGCACTAGCCAAAACCCAAATTGGACACGTGAACTTACTTCTATCAAGAGAAGGTGTCTCTGAAAAAAGAAATAAAAATACTGTTGTATTTGCTTAATACAACAATTTCGTTAAACATATAAACTTGGCAGAAACTTCTCTTTGTAAAAGAAAAACAAGAATCCAGATGGAGAAGGAGAGCGGAAACTTACCGAAGCCCTGACAAGGAAGCCAGAGAGAGAACAAGAGGAGCAATTGAGAGAAACAGAGGGGGAAGCGCGTAAGGGTTTGTAAAAGAGAATTAGAAGAATTGGGAAAGGAGGAGAGGGAAGAAAAAGAAGATGGGAATTTGGGAGAGAAGAGAATGGTAGGGTTGGAAGATATGAGAGAGACAGAGGGAGTTGAGCAAATCCTGACCTTGAGTGAGTGTGAGCACAATGGACAAGGTGAGGGCGAAAATGGCAGCGGCAGCGGCAGCGGCGCTAGCTGACTGAGGAGGGCTAGGGTTGGGTTTTTTTTGTTTGGGGAAAATTTAATTTTCCAACGAACAAGGAAAAATCTATGGGAATATTATAATTTTAGATGGAAAAATAGTCCATCTGTAATTAATTTAAATATTTTTGACAAATTATTTTTTGTGAAAAATATTGCGTCCGAAATAATATTCTTTCTTGTAGTGTTTCCATGGCAAAAAGACTAAATTGACAGCCAATGTAAAATAGAGGGATGAAATTGGTCATTTATCCAAAAATATTAGAATGGAAACATCATCTTTTAGTTTGTTTTTCTTCAAAACCTAACTTTCAAGGTTTTTTAAATCGTTCTACGCCGAAATCCAACCCACAAACCAGCAGCACCATCCATCTTTGACTATCCAACTTGCCTTTATTTTGATCACCTCTATCGATGAGCTCACGGGTAGGGAAGGGCAAAGTTAAGGAATGAGAATAAACAAATTTTGAGAAGTTGATTCCATTTTCCTTCGTATGTTCTTTCCTCCACAATGAAAATAATTTTTTGAACGTAGATATTGTTTCAAAATTTTCTTTCTTCAGTATTTTGTAATTATTAGTTTGATTAGTAGAATATTTATTTTAATAAGAATTTAATTAAAAATTACTAATTACTAAAAAAACCTCTTTAAATCCCCTAAAAATCTAATTAAAAAACCCATTATATTATAATGTCACATTGGTGATTTAGTAGTCGATATTTTCTTATTAAAAGTCAACATTATGAAAATTGACTGTTAAACCAAAATTATTGATTTTAAAAAATAATATGATTAAATGTTTATATTTTTTTATAAGAGGATTAAAATTATAATTGAATAAAATATGACGAACAAATTAAATTATATTTTATATTAAAAATTATAAACATACCTCTAGCCCCTAGCTTAAAGAATGTCCACTTGCTTAACTTGAAAAATATGCAATTGAAAGGAATCAGACATATTGTAACTATATCCTTACTTGTTAATTAGGGTCATAAATTTAATATATATATATATATATATATATATATATATAATGAAAGATTAAAATAAATTATACGAAACTTTTTTCTTCTTCTTTTTGACACGACACTTATTATAAATTAGAGTGGTATTTATCTTCTTAAAAGATAAATGATATGAGATAAAAATAATATGGAGGAATTGTATTGCATTCACCTTCTCGTTCACTTTTTTTTTTTTTAATTAGTAAATAATATTTTAATGGCACAGATGAGCTGGGAGATAGCATATGGTGTCTTGGTCGTGCAAGATCCCACTTTCAAAACCTTGCTCAGAGAACAATAAAACAAGATAATGACAAAAAGAAATGTTTTTCTATTGCCAATTTTTTAAGGTTTATACGTGGTGCTGGCAGCACAACCTTATTGAAAGATGAACAAACAGAAAAACAATGCAGTTTTGCGGTACCCACATACACCTTAAATATTGCAATAATAAAAATAGTATTATATCAACCAAATTGTAACATATTTAGAAACATTAATTCATGTATGTTACATATAATATAATCAAGCATAATGACTAAACCAGACATACGTCAACTGGACTCTGAAGGCTGAAGACATGCATTATTTGCAAAATTTTCAATTTTATTTTTTTAGCGTTCGCCAAACGCCAGATCTATTTGTGATATATATACACAGTGAAAGCATCCTATTACAAGCTAACTTCACTCAGTTTTTTACGTCTAAACCATGGGCATTCAAACTGAAAAGTCAAATATTCAATCATTGAAAAATTCTCATCACGTACAAGTGAGTCTTTAATTCCAAAGCAAAGGAACAAAAAACTAATAAAACAAATTTAATTTCAGTCATTGAGTCAATACGTAACCACAACAAATTGAAAACAGATAGAAGCATAGAATTCCATTTAAAGTGATCACTCGTTTTCTATTATTGATTTTGGAGTCAACTTGAGCATAAGTATCGGCAAAGCAACGTTAGCCGAAGTATGAGTGATCTTTGTTTGAATTTAAGCTGGAACTTATCATGTCTTATAACGGATGTGGGAGAACAGATGATAAAAAAATGGAGAAGAGGCCCAATTTTATTTTTAAGAAGAGACAAAACGCATTAGATGTCAGAATATTATATATTATGGATATAAATTGCTTGATTTCTTTTAATCAGTGTTGACAAAATTAATTTTAATCAAATATTATATATTATGGAGACAAAATTTGATGCTTGGGCGAGTGGTGAGAAAATTGATTTTAAATTAGATTAATTTTGGTTAAAATTAATTTTAAGTAATGTGATTTAATACGTATTTGGATAAACGTTGATAAAATTGATTTTGATGTAATTTGATTTATGTTTCTTAATATTTTCGTTATAAAATTAAATTAAAAGTAAAATTTAATATAAATTTACTAATCCAACTCTAAAAGTTCCTCAAAGCTACTTAACCTCACAAACAATTCTAGACCCAAAATCAATTTTAAAATTTTCTCAAAGGTAAAACCATATGAAAGTTGATCTAAAATCAATTCTTGAACGTGAAATTAAACACACACTTATAATATTTTTGTCATAAAATCAAATTATAAATAAAATTATATAAATACAAAATTATGAATTGAACGCAAAAACTACTTAATTAAATTTAAAACAATTTTGGACTCAAATCGATTTCGAACTCTTCTCCAACATACAACCAAAAATATCATAGTTTATCCAAAATAAATTCTAAAATCAAAATCAAAATAAATTCTCCTGCATAAAATCAAACAATAAATAATAAATCTGTAATACTCTTAATTTAAGTCACACAGTTACCTAACTAAAAAAGTATAGGACGGTGGGAGTGTCCAACTCGATGCTTATAGGTTGAGGTTGTATCCGTACTATAGTTGCAACATATATTAATAGTTTATTTTAATATTGATAATGACAATTACGAAATGAAAATGACAAGGCCGACAAAAATTTGTGCTCGTATAAGATGGTAGAAGGATGCAGAGATAGAGATAAGGGGGGACGCTTAGTATTTTGGTACGTTTGGCAGCTTTGTCTATGTACGTAGATCTATAACCTAAGAAATATTTAACCATGCAAAAGATTGTCTGAGCTATTTTTTAATGGGCAGCAATAGTTACAATGATGATGAAATGAACTATAGAAAAAAAAAAGTATAAAATACAGAAGAATAAAAAAAGAATTAAGGGCAGAACTCAGAAGCTTTTAGCCATGCTGGTTGGAATTTAATCAATGAATCAATCATGTCACTGAAATTTGGAAAGCAAAAAAGAGGGTCCACTACCTATGATGTTAAGTAGCATAAATGAACTTCTCCCTTGCTATTATTCTCTTTCCCTGTTTTTTCTCTCTCTCTAACTGTTTGTTATGTTATATATCTATCTGCATATACAAATGATACTCTCTTTTTACATGGTTACTTTTCCATCCTTTTTTCTGCTTACATTACGAGAGAAGGGAAAGGCAAGGAGTATGTGTATATAAACAAAAGCTTACATAAAAAATAATTGAGCTTGGTTAAAAGCAAAATATATTATAAACAATACATAAAGAAGGAAATTTTTCTGGTGTTGAGAAAGAGAACAGAGGAAAAGACAGAAAGAGCAACGTCAGAGAGTTTGCCGTAGGGTTCTCCTTGGTTTGTGGTTTCCGGTATTGTTTTGCACTGCTTCAGATACAGAGAGAAGGGAATCCTTCTTCTCTCTCTCTCTCTTTCTCTTTTCCTGAGTTTGAACTTGGAGTAACTGAGTCTATATTTTTGTTCATACTAGTGTGGTCATCACTGGATTTTCTTGGTATATATAAAAAAAAAACAAAATATTGTCTCTTGGGTTGGTTCCAAACAAGTAGAGGAAACTATCAATTAAGTTTATAGTATTTTGCTTCACAGATGTACAGAACTCTCTCCACTTTTCATTTTTTTTATTCCCGCAGATTATTTTTTCTTTGTTGGGGTTTCAAAGAGTAAATATTGTTAAGTAGTTAAGTTGTATATCAATTTTGCCTCTTTGTTCTGTTCTTTTCTCACTAGTCCAGTTCCAGCTTTTTCCTTTTTCTGTTTTAGGTGAGGATTGTCCTCAGATCCCAGAAGCTATCCAGACTTGTTACATACGAAAAACTCAGATCTATGGCTCATGACAATTCACAAAACTCCAAATATGAGAAAAGATGAAGGGTTTGAATATTTGATGTTCCAAAAACCATGTCTAATTTGACTTCTGCATCCGGTGAAGCTAGTGCATCTTCAGGCAACAGAACCGAAATTGGCACTGATTACTCACAACAATACTTTGCTCCACCACTAAGTCAAGCACAGCCTCCTCCACTAAAGAAAAAGAGAAACCTTCCTGGCAACCCAGGTTTCTTATTTATTATATCTCTATTCAAACTTCTAATAAGCATAGTTTGTTTTCTGTTTTGGTTTGTTTGTTGTATGTATTTGATTTGTTTAATGTTTATCTCAATTGGGTTTAACTTTTCCTTCTTTATTTTTTTGGTTTGGTGTTTGTTTTATTTTTCTTAATTGCTTATTTAGACCCGGAAGCTGAAGTTGTCGCCTTGTCTCCAAAGACTCTCTTGGCAACTAATAGGTTCATTTGTGAGATCTGCAACAAGGGATTTCAAAGAGACCAGAATCTCCAACTTCACAGAAGAGGGCACAATTTACCATGGAAGCTGAAGCAGAGATCAAGCAACGAGATTATAAGGAAGAAGGTGTATGTGTGCCCAGAAG
Source organism: Glycine max (assembly GCF_000004515.6). Taxonomy (NCBI): domain Eukaryota; kingdom Viridiplantae; phylum Streptophyta; class Magnoliopsida; order Fabales; family Fabaceae; genus Glycine; species Glycine max. The sequence continues at coordinate 1,977,262 of NC_038251.2, read as the reverse complement.
CCAGTTGCGTGCACCACGACCCTTCAAGGGCTCTTGGGGACCTCACTGGCATCAAGAAGCACTTCTGCAGAAAGCACGGCGAGAAGAAGTGGAAATGTGACAAATGCTCCAAGAAGTATGCTGTTCAATCAGATTGGAAAGCTCACTCCAAGACCTGTGGCACTAGAGAGTACAGATGTGACTGTGGAACCCTCTTCTCAAGGTAACTAACCTAAACAACCATCAAGAATGACCATTTATGAATTACTTGTTCAGTTCAAAAGTCATAGACATCATTCATTTATGAAGGATGCTAGTATTTTAATCCGAGGTTGACTCAAATTCACATCTCTATATTCAAATTTGTACAGCATTAATTAAACCCACATTCCTTATCCCTTCTTACAATGGAGATGAAGAGGTAATATAATAAATAGTATATACTATACTATATAGTATATAGAATATACCTAACTATAAATATAATGACACCCTTGTGACTTGTGAGAGAGAAAGTGCTAGTATAATTAAGGAAATTAAAATTGAGAAAATTTTAATGCAGTGGCAGGTGCCTAACATGGAGTATGTATGTGTGTTGGGAAAAAAGAGTGGAAAAAATAATTTGTGGACTGTTACAGCACTTTAGTGACATGGGTTTGGTTTTGTTTTTATGTGTTTGTTTGTTTATGGCAATCATCTGCAGGAGGGACAGTTTCATAACACACAGAGCCTTCTGTGATGCATTAGCAGAGGAGAGTTCAAGATCAGTGACAGGCATAGGCATAGTAGCCAACTCAACTTCAACTCAACCAACTGCAGCAGCAGCCTCTCATCAACAAGACATCATCCATGGTAATAGTAACAATTTCTCATTGAAGAAAGAGCAACAAGCAGGTTTCAGACCACCTTGGATTGGACAACCATCACCCTCTTCTGCTTCATCATTCTTGGTCTCTCATCAAGAAAACCCTAACCCTAGAGGTGGTGGTCCTGGTCCCACTCTTCTTCCTCCTTACCAAACAGCTCCTCACATGTCAGCCACAGCGTTGCTGCAGAAAGCATCCCAAATGGGTGCGACGATGAGCAAAACCGGGTCCATGATTGGGACCCACCAACAACAGGCTCACGTGTCTGCCAATGCCGCTTTGAATTTGTCCTCACGTGACCACCAGATGACCCCCACTCTCCATGGCTTGGTACCTTTCGGGAATAAAGCTGTTCCTGCTGTTGGTAATGGTGTTTCTCCTTCACTCCTTCACCATATCATCGACTCTTTCTCTTCACCCTTTGAAGGGACTTCTTTTGAGGACACTTTTGGTGGTGCTGGTGGCGATGCCATGACGAAAACAACCACCGCCGATGACGGTGCCAGAGGAAACAATAATGAAGCCCTGACAAGAGATTTCTTGGGTCTTAGACCTCTCTCTCACACTGATATCCTCAACATTGCTGGTATGGGAAGTTGCATCAACTCCTCCCAACATAACCAAACCCCAAACCCTTGGCAAGGTTAGCTCCATATGTCTTATACATATTTGGTTTTTCTTTTTCTTTATTTCATTGGTATATATATACATTTATTTTAGCCTACTTTTTAATTTTGCTTTTGTTTATGAATTATGATATATATTGTCAATCTTCCCAAAGTGAAAAACCTTTCGGAGTCCAAATATTTTATTTTCTTATATGTAGTTATTTTACATATATATATATGAGCTTAGTATGCTTGAGTTATTATGCAATTAATGTAATTTTGATGCTTTCATAGATTAAATATAAGAAACCTGGCCGGTAAACACATTAATCTTGTTTGTCGATCGGTAGGGTTATCAATTATTAACTGTTTGAATTGTGAATTTCAGACAAAAAAATTAATTTTAGGCATCTCTCTCTCTCTTTTATTTTTTTTCAGAATTTTTAGGCGTATCTAAGAAGTACTAATACGTGAAGGACTATATCTATTAAAAAAAAATATATGCACGTGTTTTTAGTTCTCAATCAAGGACTAAAACCATATCCCTTTTTAATAAATATATGGAATAAAAACATATTAATTTTTTAGAGACTAAAATTAGCATATTTTAGATTTGTTGTAGTCATACCATATTATAATTACTATTAAGTGGGCTAAATGAATGGTTGAGTTTTGATTAATTTAAAGAGGAACATGCTTCTGAGAATAAAATACAGTTACGCAGTTATTGATTAAAAAGAAAAAGGATATGGATCCTCTAGAATTCAAGTATCAATTGCAACCGGAGCAGTTTAGACCCAATATTGCTTTGTATTAGTAGATAAAGTTGTGTTTTTAGTTCTCAATAAACGACTAAAATCATATCAAAACCGACGATATACACCCGTCAAATAGTTCCAAACCAATTTGCAAAGATGGTACGTATTAGATAACGGAACGATAACTAATTTAAAATATTGTGCTTCTAATTACTTGTACTGGCAATGATATACGCCCGTCAAATAGTTTTTTGAAATGCTGTTGAATATGTGAAGTGAATAAAAATTGAGTTTTTTTAGGTGTTTTGTGATGGGTTTGGTTATTTAAAAGTAAAGGAATTAATGTATTTTAGAAGATAAAATGTAATTGCTGTAAAAAAAGAAGATAAAGTCTAATTATAATTATTATCAACAAAAAAAAATAATGATTGAGATTGTGAAAATTAAAGTATGCTAAATACTAGAGCTTCTATCCCAGATACTGAGGGCATATATGTGATTCAATTTGTGATAGAACTATTCATCTTTTTTAATTTTCCATATATGTGATTCAATTAAGTAAAAGACTGATATTAGCATATAGTCAATAAAATTTGTGATAGAACTATCCATCTTTTTTAGTTTTCCACTTTTAGAACGGGGTGATACTTTTTCTAATCATATATTTGGATATAGCTTTATATTAATTATTTTCTGACAATATTTGTCTTTTATGCTTTCTTGCCATGACATTGGATTCAAGTTGAAGTATGTTTGATGTTGTGATAGGAATAACATGACCAGTCCTTATCACGCTCTCTCTGCGCATTCTTTTTTTTTTTTGTAGTCCATGCGGCTTTACAGAGAATAAGGAAAATAGATGAACATTAAGAATGATAAACGTTAATGGGCAAAATGTGCATGCGTCGATCCGTGTCGTGGTTCCTATCACATTTCTACTTTTACAGTTTAGCAAACCCTCTTGTATAGTACACACCAAGAAAAATGATAAATAATTAAACAAATCAACTTGAACGTGAAGAACCCCTGCCAATAAAAATAATTCAAGTTGAGCTGACCATCCACTGCCATCCCCTGAGTTTAAAATAACTTCATTACATTTATAATTAAAAAAAAAAGATTTAATTACAAGATAAATTTGTTCATGTAGTGTGTGTTTAATCACAAAGAGGAGTATTAGCATTGAATATATTTTAATTTCTGTCAAATATATAGACTATGTTTGGATTGAAGTTAAGAATATGCTTTTAAGAATTTCAATGACATTAATGCTCAAGTTCTAAAATACAAAATGAAGAATGAAAAAATTGTTGCCTTTTGAGAATAAAAGTATTTTTTGAGTTCTCTCGAGTCTAAGGATCAGTTACAAGATCAAAAATAAGAACAGCATAGGTATACAGAGAAATTACTGAAGGAACTTCAAAAATTTTAGCTCAATAAAGCAACTTCGATATACGATCAGAATTTATGGAAGAGCTTGATTATGGGGACGTATGCATGTGTTGTGAGCATAAAGTTTATTACGGGATATACGATTGACAGGATTGGGTTTTGGGTTTTGAAAAAGCATTGGATTCTTTGTGATGGGGTGACTATGATATGCATGTTAGCTTGATTTAGATTTGTTGCTGTGTGATTTTTTAGAATTAAAATAAAAGAAAGATGAGGTTTGATACCCGATGTGGGTGCAAGTGGGATTCAATCCCGAGGGAAGATCCCTTCATATATCCATCCATTATTGGTCTTATTTTAATTTCCAGCTCAAGCAGAAAAAAACTTGCTACGATATTTAATTTATTCCTTATTTTTCATACGCACAGATATAGTATAATCTTTCTTTTTAGATGTTTTGTGGTTGACAATGCGGATTAATGTCCTTTTTATTGTAAAGTTATGCGCAAATTGAAGACTATCCACCTACCATTGTTTAAATATAAGGCTAGCTTTAAGATAACAATGTTTAATTCAATTAAGTTAAGAACTTCAAAAACTTTAACTTTAAATTATAGACAAACACTACATCACGAATAAAAAAAACAATAATAACGAATCAAAAAAGACAGACAAACATCTCATAATTATTTTTTTTTTTTAAATTCTATCCACTTTATCATATATTTCTACCCAAAAAATCATGCATAATACAAATTTGATATCCTTTTTTGGTACATGAAAAATAGTTATCCAATAGTATTATTAATTACTTGTAAATTAAAATAACGTTTTTATTTATTGTTTTCCTTTCAAATTAATAGGCATGTGTTTAATTTAAGAAAATGTTTTATATTAGTTTATAATTAACAAATAAAGCCCTACATTCACTAACATAAGCTTCTCATATATTTTTTTCAAGAAAATTATTTTTGCCTTCTATTATTTACATTTATTAATTGAAATTAAAAGGATTTTTTTATGAGTGAATTAAACGGAATTTATAATTAAAAGGAATTAAAAGAGTCATGAAATGGCAACACAACAATGAACCATATTAATGCTACGGAACACTTGAATTAATTGATATAATAATGTTTCTCTAAATTAGTAATTTTTTTATTCACAAAAATTGAAAACAAGTATAAGGAGATTAACAATTCATACATGTTACTTAACCAATTAAATTAGATTCTCTTAATAACTTAGTATTTTGAGTTTGAATCCAAGTATAGGACTTTATTAAATACTTAGAATATATATAGAGAGAGAGTTCTATTGATCATAACAATTTTATTATTTTTTTTTTTGTAAAAATAATAGTTTTATCTGATTTTAGTAAGATTGTGTTTTGTGAAAGATGTGTTTATTCACTAAAAAGAGAAATGATCAACCAATTAAAATTAATTAGCATAGATTCATAATTATGCTAAAATATATGCATTTTTTTTTGTAAATAACTGCTGGTTAGTCCAATTAGCTGAAAATTCAGTAATTATTAATTAGTATATATGTAAACAAACCCAATATGTTTTTTTAGTGCATATGGATATGGATTTTATTTATGAAGGTGCCATTAGTACATTGGTGTTTCAGTACTTTATCACATGCGAAATGTAAGACAAACACTCATCCCTGCCCTAAGATTTGCTATGTTAGGTCAATCATGGAAAAGGAAAGGATGAAAAGAAGCACAAAATAAACCATCAGATTTAAACGGTGAAATCAAACAATATATGTCTTGATGAAATAAGGTATTATATGTTCAATTTAAGAATCGAAAATGTTAATGCTCGTATTTAAAAAGTAGGATAAGAATATAAAAACTAAAAAAGAAAAATATTTATAATATTAAATTTCAAAATGTTTTAAAAAAATTATTAGAAACATTAAATAAAATGCAATAATGTATAATACCAAAAAATGCAATAATGTATTAAAATATCATATTTATAGCATGTTTGGTTTTAGTCTAATTTATTGAATATGAATACCCATACCTGCAAATTTAATGATCCATTGCAAAATAAAAGTAAAAGAAAGGATAAAAATAGTTTTGTAAATTTTATCTTATTATTAACATATGTTTAGAACGGATATATATCCAAACATGCAATCAAAAGTGTTTTTGAAACACTTGTTAGCAAAATTAATGGAGATGCTCAATCCTTGAAATGAGACAATTTTTCTTTACATATATATACGTCTGAACTTGGTCTTGATCTGAAGTCACATGATCAGTCTCGTTGTTCTATAGCTTCAAATGAAGAGGATCAGCGCAATTCTTTTTTTGATAAATAGCACGTACATTGAAGATAATAATAGGATAATTGCATGTTTGTCAAATTGTGAGTGCTGAAATTTCTTTGTCGGAGACAGGAAAGGTTGCAGAGACAGCTAACAACGTAAAAGGAAAGGGAAGCTATGTATTAATGTATGTAAATGTAGTGTATGATGTGTATGCATTGGTTTTAGAGGTTCAATTCTTTTATTGGGGTTTGTTTTTGTCTGCAGTCTGAATTAGAACAAGATGCGGTTGTTAGTGGTACCTCTAAAAGCTGAGAGAGTAGGCAGAATCAATCCCAGTTGACTTGTCATACCCTTCTCCCCTTTGGCAAAAAATAATGTCACCTTTTCTCTTTGACTCACTTTCTTCCTTCTCTCCATTAATGCAAGCTTTCAGCTTTCTCTCTCCACTTACCACTTTATTATCTCAAACTCAAAGGCGTTATTAATGAAGTGACAAACCAGTATTCTTTTATTGGGTAAAAAGTAAAGAAGATTCTGGAGCCCAGCCTCTAAGACTGTCTGAATGTTAATTTTTGTTAGAAATATTATAAATATGAGTACAACTCTAGAATATGTAATTTTTTAAAAAAATTATATTAAAGTAGTGTTTTAGATCACAATTTTAAGTATTTTATAATTTTCTTTTATAAAAATCGTATCAGTAGAAATGATTTTAGTATTTTTTAATAAAAAATAATAAATTGTTTCTTCAATCATGACTTTAGTTTTTCTATTTTTTTTTAAATAATGAAGTTTTCCTTCATTCACGGCTTTAGTTTTTTTTTCATCTTCCCTTCTCCTCTCTTCCTTGTATCTCAATATTCTCATCTTCACTTCAGTTTCTTTTTTTGCTCACAAAGACTTTCCATTTTAAAATAAAAATAATAATTCATTGAGACAACACTGTAATCATAAGAAATAATTCAGAAGCCTAAGTTGAGAAATGATACATTGATTAGTCTTAGAAGGCATGATGTTTCAAATAAAAAGAAAGAAAAAAAATTAAAGTCATGATTGAAGAAACAATTTCATTATTTTTTTTAAAAAAAAATACTAAAGCTATTTCTACTCATATGACTTTTATAAAAAAAATATAAAATATTTGAAGTCGTGATCCAAGACACGACTTTCGTATTTTTTATTCTAAAATTATAACATTCTAAAGTCGTATTTTAAAACACAACTTCTTTATATGAAATGGTGTTTTAAAAAATAACTTATCATATCCTATAATATTTTAAAAATCCACCATTCCTATAAATTTGTGTAAAAATTAATCCATTTATGTTAATTTGCCTTCTTTTTCATTTTTCTTTCACCCTTTATGTTTTCTTATCTATTTATTAAACCAACCTTATATTTTCAAATGAAGTATGAACTGTTGATGATGAGAAAAATGAAAATTGAGGTGTGTCCAGAAGGCCTAAATACATATAGATGTTAGCCCATGCTATTGACATTTTTTTTTCTTGTACTTTTTTTAATTTCAATTCTAGTCCTCTCTTCACTCTTCCCTCTACACCTTCTCATCTTCTATTTTTCGTCAAACATTAAGCTAATTTGTTAAAATTTTTAAAAAAATATTTTAAAAAATTATTTTTTAGAAAGTATATAAGATTTACTTCTTAAAAAATAATTATCTTTTAAGAAAAATCAGTTTAGATAAACACATCAAAAAAATAAATTATTTATTTTATAAAGAAAGCATTTTTTAAATGAGCTTAAATAAATGGTACCATTAAGTTTTTGTCGGGATAAGTTTATTGAAAAGTGATTTTAAAATAATTAATTTCATTTAAATGAAAAAATCAGCTTTTGCATAGTAAACTATTTTTTCCTCCGCCTATCCACCTTCAAATCCACCACTTCTTGCAATGTTGTTGTAACCTTTTTTGTCTATTAGGTTTCAAATTAAGGAGAACCTTTGATATGGTCTCACCTAAGTTGTATCTCCGAGGCTTCTAAGTTTAATTAAATCAACAAGGTATAAAGCTGCAACATCAATAATATTATACCTCGTGAAGCAGAAGAAAACAATTGATACCTATATACCACCGATCATAGCAATCGATAACTTTGTGCTAAAATCTTGATGGGATTGTGAGTTTTTCTTGGGAGGTGGGTGATTTTTCTGGAACTGTCAATAAGGGAGTGTGTTTTCTGAAATAGGTCATTTTTTGAAAAACAAATTGAATAACAGAGTGTGTAAGCAAAGAAGCGAAGTGAATAATATAGTAACGGTCTAAAAATATGATATTACCAAAACCAAAATTCGTATTGACTCCATGGACTTTGGGTCCAACAAAATAAAAAAGACTCGGACTTTGGTCCATAGTTTGGAAGAACATTTGTAGTACATGGGTCAATGTCCTTACGCCGAAATTCAGCAAGTGGAGGCAACATGCGAACATGCGTTTGTTGTTAGTGCGTGGATGATCAAATCTTTTGGAGAGGTGAAAATAATTAAGATTATATGTATTAACTAAATATAATAATTTTGATAATATGTGGTTAGTACGTACAATATTTACTTTGTATAATTTGCTATGCCTAAGTTTGTTTAATCTTAACATTACTTCGCCCATTTCAAATATTTTTTTTGGAGAAACTTTGCCGTTGGCAATGCTGTGATCGTGCCAGTGGAAACTCCTATTTTTGGTATATTTGAAAGGGATTGAATATTAATATTGAATAATATTGTGTCCTCTTCGAAACTGAAATGAATAGAAGCATATTATATTCCTTAATTTCTATTCGAGGTGGGACTTTGTAGTCCAACACGAGTTAAATGGTTTTATACGATGTCATTTTCTTTCTGCAGTACTGGGAAGATAGACTGTTAAAAGCCAAGGCATTGGGCTTGAACACAATTCAGACATATGTTCCTTGGAATCTGCATGAGCCAGCACCGGGAAATCTTGTTTTTGAGGGTTTTGCAAACATTGAAGCTTTCCTCAACCTATGTCACAAACTTGGTCTCCTTGTGATGATTCGACTCCGACCATACATATGTGCTGGCTAGATATCTTACAATTTAAATGCGCATTTTCTCAATTTATTAGGGAGCTTCAAATGTAATTTTTGGTATGTACTCTCTTAGATTTTTATATATCTTTTTAACAAGAAAGCAGAATTGCAAAGCACTAAAACCTATATCATGCAAGTTACATGAAAAATTTCCTCACTGTTATATTCTATTCAGGTGCACCGTTCAAGATTATATGGAATATTATAATTATGTTTATATGTTAGATTCACTTGCTGAATTTTTTTGTAATATATAACCAATCTTGAATTGAAATTTTTAATGACCAAGTTTCTCCACTCTAAAATGCATCCTTTTCTCCACCTTTCCTAATTGTAGTTTTCTGATGTATGTTCCTGTTCTGCTGCTTACGTTTCCTGTTGCCAATCCAAAGTGTGTATGGCTGCCCATTGTCATCTTTTGGCACAATTATTTCCATTTTAAAGATGATATAGAGAAGCGAAAGAATGTTTGGCTTCCGTATGCTGTGCACTAACTATATACAGTTTATTTAATTTAATCCCCCCTCCAACCATATCTGTTGGTGTTGATATTTTGTTGAAAATGGTAAACAAAAATTCAAGATGATGAGTTACTGTTGATTTATTTCAGAGATGGCTTGGATCCCAGCAAAGGACGGGTTGGCAGGGAGAACAAAGTTAAATGAAAATATCTCGTAATGCCGTGATCACTAGTGCTGAGCGCTGCATGCACTTGTCCTCTTCTAATGAAGAATCCATTATTCATTCATGTTTTCAGAGACTGTCAATTTAGCAAAACTGTGTGCAAGACCTATATCCATATATCTCTCTCCGGCCCCTAACAATGTCAAGAAAATGATCCGTTTTGTTTGGAACAATTCATGTTGAAGTTTTTAATTGATTAATCTCGTTACGACTTAAATTGAATATTTCCTATCAATGTAATGAAATTATTATTATCATTATTTTAATTTCATTATTTGTAATATTTTAAGATTATTAGTTTATAATTGCTTCAAATGTGATATTTATCTATAAATTATTATTACGTGATCAAAATTTTATACCTTACAATTTAATTGTTATAAAATATTATTTATCTATAAGAAATATTATTGATATACTTATGTTACTATTTTTTTTAATATTACTGCATGTTATTATTTTTTTCTCATTGAATAAAAAAAGATAAAGTTATTATTAATAATAAATATACTATTACTGCATACTTTGTAGCTATTATATATTTATTATACATAATGAATATTTAGTATTTTATGGCCTGAATTTATAAGAATTGAAAATTATTATTATTTTTATGGTATGAAATTAAAAAAATTTAATGCTAAAATTTACTTCTATGTATAAATTTAAAAGAACTTTATTTATTGTTGTTGTTATCAATTTATGGTTATAGAAAATAGTAATTAATAACTTTATTTGTGTTGATGGTGGGGTATTTGTCTTCTTTTGAGTAGAGCTGTCAAAATGAGTTGGTCTAATTTATTGAATTTGATCCACCTCAATTTATTTAGTTATTTTAAAAAAATCAACTTTTTTAGAAAAATAATATTTAAATTAATTTTTTCACTGTCCACGCACCACACTAAAATATGTTATCACAAGTTAGAAGTCTAGAATTATAATAACAAAAATTTTAAAATTAGTCTTGAACAAAACACTAAATAAAATAATGTTAAATAATATTATAAAATACTAAAATTGTATTTTAGGTGAATTTTACTTTATTTCTAATTAAATGAATAAAACACTTTAAAGTCTTAAAAAATATTATAAAATACTAATAAAATATTTTTTTAGGTGGATTAAGTGGGTCAACTCATTACACCACATGTTTGGCTTAATTGAGTTCGATTGTAAATGAGTTGGGTCAAATTTTAAAACTAATTGCAAACATTTTCGATTTTTGGATCCAATCCAGCTTGAACCTTAAACCGTAATAGATCGGATTAATCCATGGATTTAAGCTCATTTTGACAGCTACTTACTCCCGAGGCTTCTTGATACCATGCCTGAAACTTGGATTGCTATTCCTGAGATTATGGAGAATAAGTGGTTTAAAAAAGGGTTCAAGTTTTATGTAGACGATGATAAACTTTGTAATGTGGTGGGTGATGATTATGATACTACTTCTATTGCTTTTGTTGCTTCTTTTTCGGATTACTCGGTTTCAGAGTCTGACTCTGAGGTTGAGACTAGGAGGAGGAATAATAATGCTCCCTTGCCTAGACCACCTAGTTTGAATGCTTTTGACATTATTTCATTCTCTCCAGGTTTTGATCTTTTGGGGTTGTTTGAGGAGAAAAGGGGTGAGACAAGGTTTGTGGCGACTGGCATTGGTTATCATTATTATTTCCAAGTTGGAGGAGATTGCTCAGTTGGTTAGGTTTTTCGAGAGGAAGAAATGAAGAAGGATTGCAGGGTGAGTTTGAAAGGTACCAGAGAGAGAGTTATGGGGCCTTTGTTGGGTTTTTTTTGGACTCTTTTCCTATGTGGGGTAAAGACCCAAATGAGAAGGTCCATTTTGTCTCACTTATTTAAGTGGATAGGGGTCATATTAGGGTGAGAGAGAGAGACTCATCTGTGAGGTAAAAATAGTTACAAAAAATTGAGAGAGAAAGGAGAGAGAAAATCATTGTGATTTTCGCACACCCACCAGAGAGCATTTTTCAAATTACAATTGCGGATTCGTTCATTGTTGGATTGAACTATTTTTGGACGGTAGGTTCTACGCACATGATACTTCAAATCATCCGGTTGGATTGTCAAAATGATATCTGGAGAGAGAGATAAATGTTTTGCATTATCTACTTTGTATTTTGGGGTTTCATCTTCATGTCTCTATTGTAAGCATTTGTGCTTTGTTTTGATTTGACTGTTTGTAGCATGTTTCAGTGCACTTGTTGGAGACTCTCTTGTACCTTGATTGATTATAGTGAAGTTATTTTTTTAGTCTGGACAACCCGTGGTTTTTACCCTTGCATTGAGAAGTTTTCCATGTTAAATAAATTGTGTTTCTTGTGTACTCTTGATTTCTATTTTGCGTTTTATATTTTATTGGTGTTCCTCACAGATTCTTACAAGTTTTGGTGAATTTATTTTTGTTGCCTATTATTCTATTATTGAGTTTGTTATTGTGTTGGCTTGCTTTCCCCATTGGTATTAGAGCCGATGATTCGACTTAGTGACCGACTCAAACGAATAAGATGGCGGCAATGGATCCTTAACTTGGGGATCCCTTGTATCAAAAGTCTTCCTGACAGTAGGTTTAGGCAGTGTGTTTCGTGGGTTGGAATGGCGGTGCAAGTACCTAAAGCATGTGGACTCTAATGGTTACCATGAAATACTCGTGGATAATAATGACTTCCACTTGAGGGGGAGGTTTTCATGTGGAACAGACTCACACTTGAGGAGTAGATTTTTAGAGTACAAGTGTGAGGTGAAGTGAAAAATTTGAGCATCACATAAGTGAGGAAAAGACCCTTAAACTTGAACCTTAAGGATTTGAGTTAAAGTGTGATGTCAGGTTCCCTTATGTGATTGTTGATTCATTGGTGTAAATCTCTCTAGTGTTTACTCCTCTCAATTTCCCTCATTTTATTATTTATTTAACCTATGTTAAATGAAGGGTAAAAGCTTGCTTCTTGATTGAGCATTAGGTGCCTCCTGTATTTGTATGTCTAAGAGCCTCAGAATATTGGTTAAAAAAATTTAAAACAATATTTATGACATAAATCATAAAAAATAATTTAAAAATCATAAATAGTATAATTTTTTTATTTCAATAAAAATATTTTTACTTTATATTTTTATCTAATATTCTTAATGCACTTATTAACATATGCAAAAATTTATGAAGTGGGTATACGAAGTTGACACCTGCCCCTGCTACCATTAGCGCTTTTCAAAGCGACAGCGATTACCATTATTCTTAGTATTTTCGTGGCACTACCAAACAAGACGAGACCACATACCTCACCCCCAATAAGTCAAATCACTCTTCCTTTTACTAATTTATTGGAATTGGAATATTAATTAAAGATGCCTCTAACCCCCCAACCTAATTCTATTGCTAGCATTGAAAATGGAATAAATATTACTAGTAAATAAATGTTTTTAATAATTTATACCTATCTTTAAGTCAGTAAAAAAATGTTTAGTCAGTCCTTTTCTGTCTATTTTTATTCCTTTTAAATCAATCTTGTTTATTTTGGGTCAACATATCAGACTCTTTCGTATACGCCAAGATCAAAGCAACCATTGTACGTTGTAATAGCACTACACAATTAAAATTATTGTTGTCTTGATCAATCATAATTCAGTGTCGTTACAAGCCATGCAAACAAACACCGTCCCCTGAAAAAAAAAAAGAAAAAGAAAAAGAGGCGCAAAAGAACGAAAAAGTGTAGACATTCAAGATAATCTTTCTAACTTTCAAGTATTAAATCTCTCTTTTTCATTTAATTATTTCTTATGTTGAGCAATTGACTTAAAAGCAGAATTATTAGTGATAATTAAACAATGACTCGTGGGATCAACCAACAAATATTTTACATTCCCCTACCCTAAAATAAATAAAAATTACAACCGGTGCCTGCCTTTTTAACATTAAAAAATTAAAATAATGCTGTGATGGAATGCAAAAGAATAAACGCAGAGACAAAGTAGTAATAGAAAAATACAAATATATCTAGCAAAAAAATAGACTAGTATGCATTCAACATGCTAACAACTGTCACCGACTGAAGCCCCGGCAGCCCTGGTTGGCATTTAGACGCATTCAGTTAAGGTAATTAATTATGAATATGGACAAATTCTCGAAAACTATACCAAAATAAAAGAAGCTGAAAGGAAAGGCAAGAAAAAGAAAACAAACAAGCAATTAACACATTACACACCTCTGTGTTGTATGGTGTACATTATTACGTGGATCAAATGGTCCACTTCCAGATCTTGAACCGAACATCGACGTCGCACTTAGCGTTGGAAGTGGACGCCGTTGCCGGTTTCTTGCCGGAGGGAAGAGTGACTCTGATTCCGTCGCAGGAGACTCTGATTCCCACTTTTGGGGTTTTCAAATTTCCCATCTTGGCCTTCACTTTGGTTTCCAAATTCACTTTGAGTGGCAACCCGTTCTTGCTCTTCATGCTGGACTTCAAACGTGAAGCTTCGTCGCTTTGGAGCGCGTGGCCGGAGCTGAGGATGGAGGCTTTGATGAGCGTGGTGTTCTTCTTCGGGTGCTGGAAGCCGGGGACGGTTCCGTCGCCGACGTCGATGTCGCCGGAGAGGATGGTGATGGAGGTGGGGTCGTAGGCGAAGAGGATCTTCTTGTTGGGGTTCGTGGCGGAGACGGTGATGTCAAAGCGGGAGTTCAGGGTGTTGGAGGAGGAGGTGAGGTTCAGGTAGGAGAGTTTCAGCGACGTGACGGTGAAGGTGGGGTGGTGCGGGCGGTAGAGGAGGTAGAACACCGTGCCGGCGACGCCGATCAGGAGGAGGAGGATCAGCACGGTGAGGATCAGCCAGAAGAAGAAGGTGCAGCAGCACCGTCGCCGGCTCCGGCGCCGGTGGTGGGGTTGAGGGCGGTAGGTGGGGCGGGTGGCGCCGTAAAGTTGAGCCTTCGTCGCCGGGAAAGATGGGTTGGCGGCGCCGCCGTTAACCACGGCGGGCTTGGCGGATGGGTACACCCTGTCTGTCATGGCTGCGTGGAGTTACTGTTTTTTGTTTAACTCACGTTGTTGTGTTGTCGGTGAAATGAAAAAAGAGTGATGTTTTGTGAAGAAGAGAATGAGGAAAAAGGACGAGAGAGAGAGAGAGAAGCAGGAAGTGTATGAGAGATGTGGGAAAGTGTGTGTGAGAGAGAAATTAAGGGGTTATTAGGGAGGTGGTTTTGGGATAAACATGGTTTAAACAGTGATTAGAATTTGGAGAAGGTGGGGTAGGAAGAGGAAAGAAAGATGGCAACGTTCTAACCACAGCATTTAGCTGTATCCAGCTCTCTCTACATTCTACATGGCGCTTATAAAATGCTCCTCACGCTTAATTTCTATATTCCGTTTATCATACTTTAAGACTTTAAGGTCAACTTGTTTTTCTTCCACCTAATTACAAATTTTCGATTAGGATTTTGACAAATGAAACCAACTCCTTTCTTACGCACTGGGACTATTTCTTAAAGCCATATTAAATTACATTTACCAACTAATTTAAGACATGACGATTAAGCACGGAGTTGCTAGATAGTTTCATTAAAGAATTAATTAACATTAATATGCAAATTCATCGCTTTTTCTTTTAATTATTTGACAACGATTTAAGAACTTTAGCCTAATTTTATACCTATTGTTAGCGTTTTTTTTTAAGATAAATATATCATGAAAATTGTCCTCTACTAGGGACATCAGTTGTATACTCGTATTCCTAATTAAAGGTGTGAATAATTGACTAGTGAGTACAGCTAGATGAATGAATAGTTTGCCATAATGTTTGTTTGTCAATTCAAACTCACCACAAGATATATCTCATTTCTCATATTTTATAAACCAATAATACATAATTAATAACTTATGAAAAGAAACAACTTAAAAACTACAGAAAAGAAAGGACCAGAAGTCCAGAACTAAACATACGATGGTAATGTATCTAGAAGAGAGTGGAATGAGAAAATTATAACCATTAGTGAGATACTACTACCCCTTCTCCTACTACTACTGCATTCCAACGAAGGCCATGTTCATTATGAAGCCGCTGCCACCAGTGACTTCATTCAGTCAATTCTCTCAACTACAACACTTATCATCGTTATACAACAATGATCAGACGGCCACGATTTCCCGGATTTTCTCTTTAGGACTCTACCTGCTATGCTGCTATACTACCCAATCATTAATTAATCTGCGACTTTGTATGAATTGCAACTACAAATGCTCAATTCTTAAATCACATATTTCATTAATCATTCACACAATTAAAGTCAATAATAAGTAAGTTATAGCCAGCTGATTGCAAATTCTTAGATCACATGTTTGTGAACTATTACTTCAACTTCACCTTTTTCAATTTCACAAAACTGTTGCGCTACATCGTTTTCTTTGATGTTTTTTTTTTTCCTTAATTGTGTTTTTGGTCCTTAATGAAATTTGGTTCAACACTTAATTTACCCATTGCTTTGACACCGAGCACAAGATCACTAGGACACTAATTAATTTGGTTTATGTATGAAAAATAAATTATATATAACTTAAATATGCTGGGAACTAAAAATGCATGTATTTATATTACTAGTAAATATATAATATAATGTTATAAAAAAATTAATAATAACTTATATTTTTAATACTAATCATATATAATTATAAGTTAGAACGGTTGGAATACAAGTGTGAGGTCAAGTTTTACATTAAATAAAAGTGAAATATCATATAAGGAGAAGACCATAAAGTTAAGTCTTAAAGTGTTGGGTTAGAGTGTGATGTCAGTTTTCTTATGTCCACAAGTGCAAATCTTTTTTCGCGTTTATTCTTCTCGAATTTCCCAACAAGAACTTATAAAAATATTTTTTTTATTTAAACATGAAATAATTAACATAGTAATGTGGCCTGTTAAAAATAAACAATAGTATGCGTTTTCGTTTTATGTTTGATATTAACCCAAACCCCAGTTCAAGTAGGCCTAACAAGCAATCAGGCTCAATGATCTGCATGAACCGTGTACTCGCAAGAAGTGCATTATCAACTTCAAAACCAAACTAAGCCTTGGTCAATTTAATAATTGTTTTCATTGCCCAGTTTTATTTTTTCTAAAACTTACAAAAAGAAAACAATATTAAACCCGGGCAACTTCACCGACACAAATGGCCATTCTCTGGGAACGTTATTTTCATTAAGGGTAGAAGGTGAACGTTAGATACTAAATCTGACAACGCATTTTAAAGCAACTACCAAATCTTCTGGGTGTTGTCAATGGTGGGGACATTTCATCCTACCAATGTTTATCTCGTCACTTCTTTCAATATTGATTAGCGTTCATAAAACAATTTTCTTACACCTATTTTCATAAAATTACGGTATTGAGAAACTAGTTATATATTACATATTTGACTATTTTGATTTTTGAATCAAAGAAATAAGATCGTTAATAGGTAATAAAGGCGTATTACCAAATTTTTAACATAACTAGTTTAACAACTCATTTATTTATTTATCTATTTTTCTTCCTTGAGGTTTTTTTTTTAAGCAGACTGAAAGATTTTAAGGAGAGCAAAATTTAAGAAATGACTATTGTTCTCTATTTGTGAGAAGCATTGTTCAAATGAAAATTGTTTCCTCTTTTGCGACCTTAAAAATCATTGATACAATATATATCTTTTAAATACAATATTTTAAAATTAGACTAGTCATATTTATTTGTTTAATTGTGATTACTCGTGCTAAGTAAATATAATAAATCAATATAACATTACAAAAAATCAAGTTGGGTAAATTTTTAAATTAGCATAAAATGATTATATTGCGTGTTTTACAATATACAAAATTTACAATAAATAGGTAAATGATAACAATTCACAAGCCTTGTATAATTTTTTGGTACAATCATATATGCCTTGTTGCCCTTGTATCTGATTCTTTATTTAAATAAACAAAGTTTTTGAAAAAGATTTTAAAATACAAAAATAAATATCATTTTAAATTCGTTTTGACCATTAGTTTTTATTCGATTTTGATAGGTTTTTGTCGATCTTAATTTGATCGATAAATTGGTCACTCGATTTTAACGATATTCAAATGAATCACCTAGTTAATCAAAACGGTTAGTCGAGTCTAGAGCTAACAACTGTATGCTTTTTTCTAGTAGCTTTAACACTACCAAGTGAATAATCTTTTCTCCCCTTTTACATCCCAATCACCTAGTTTTTACTTCATAGGTACGGTGAATGTTTATTATATTTCCATTTTTAAATCACGTTCAAAATAGCATGTTAGTCCATGTAATGATTATGATGATAATAATATAATTCTTTTTTTGATGTTTTTTTCACTATTTGACTGCCCCTAACATATATAAATAATGTATTTGGTATTTTATTTAATGAAAATTTTACCTTATATATTGGATTTCGAAAAAATAATAGACAAATTTAAATGTTTTAACTAATTGACCCAACCCATATTGTTTACCGATGTATTAGTTTGAATTGAGTTTTAAATTTTTTATTGAAAAATTAATATAAATCAATCCATTCAAATATGATTAAATTATTTATATAAATCCAACTCAAAATCTATTCGCACATATCCTAAGTGAAGTTCAAATCTAGTGATTCTTTAATCTTTTAGAGCATTCGTTATTAATATATAAAAATTTGCTCTCAAATTTTTTACTTTCCAAACCAACTCAGTAGCAGTGTACATTAAATTAAACCAAGAAGAATAAGTCGATCATGTTTTGGGTGAATCATTTTGCCTCGATAAACTATACAGAAAGTCAAATGTTATGGTATTTGATTCAATGACTCGCTTTCGTTCAACCAATGCACATGCAATTCACACGGTTAATTCAACGAGTCTCTGCCTCAATCAATGTTTGTCATTCAGTACTTTGCCACTTCCCTCTCTTTCTCTCTCTCTCAAAATCAAAGCACACTAACACAAGTCCAACCCCCTTACAAAGAAGTTACTACTCTCTACTTTGTTGTTCAGATTGTCCTGTGGTGTTTTTTTTTTTTTGGTTTTATCTACTCTTAGTTCTCACAATGAAATTGTCATTTGGCAATCATTAATTATGAAAAGGGAGGAAGCATGTGTGTCTCCTTCCTAAACCATTCTTTTGCCGTTACCACACTCTTCATCTCCTATTAAATTTGGTTAGCATTGTCGGTCTGCTTTTATTTTAGTCTTTTTCTCATAGGAGGCTGTCCCCCACAGTGCTTCAGCATATGCTGCCTGCAGGCTGCAGCTACCTCCAAACTCACTTCAATATTACTCTCCATTTGGGTTGTCGGTGAAAGATCTTCAGAATGGAATTGCAGCTTATTTTCCTGCTAATTAAGCTACATTTTGTTATATGTATTCCCCAGCTTCATGAATATGCTGGTATGAGCTTAATTTAGACATTCTGACTTGCTTTTTACTACTTACATGTATGATCCATTTGAGTAGCCCATAAATTATTAATGAACATGAAATGTGGTTCATTATACATTTATACATTTACGGGTATTTCTTGTTTGTTTGGGTAACTGTTCCCTTGATGAAAATGAATAGATGGAAAACTAATTTCAACCTTACTGTAGACTAGAGAGTGATATAGTCACAGCTTATCTATTCTGCATATTTGGATGTTCGTTCATAGTCTCAGGCTCAGCTATTAAGGGTTTTCGTAAATTTATAAATGAGTTCTATTTTAGTTCCAAACTTTTCTGTTCAAACATGTCAAAATGGCTTACGTTTAATTTCATAATATGCTAAGTTCTCTTTTGCTCATATTCACACTCCTTGAGTGGTAAAATGTGTTTATTGTTGAAGTGAAGATCGAAGCTCTAATATTGAGACATTAGTCTGTCTGGTCTGGTATACTATAGGCCTATAGCAATGCATGTCACCAGTCAAAATTATTTGAGTGCGTTATTTGTGTTCGCTTACCATTCTAGGCACAGACAATTACAAATGATAATATGATTGTGCAATCATTAATAGAACATCATGCTCTGGATTAAAGAAGCAGCAGGTCTTTCACTTTTTTTTCTGGTCACCATGTCAATAATGTAGCATTTTTTACAATCAATACAAGTAATGAACAGGAAACTAGTTCTTTTGCTATGATTTTAGAATGAACAAGAGAAGAGAAAAAAAGCTTCAGATAAATGAATCTAAGCAGTTAGTCTCTTAGCTTTCTTAGTACCACCTGAGCAGTTTTATTTCAACTTATTTAATAGTTTGTAACTTCCTCTCTACGATGTTCAAACCCACAATTATCCAAATTAAATTTTAAATTGTGTAGCCACTTATCTGCACCATTCGAGAATCAGAAGCCCTTCAAGTATTGCATTCCCGCCATCAGAATCACTTTCTGGACTTCCTCATAGTATTGCACTTCCACCTTCCAAGGCATCTTCTAGAAATGCCGGAAGTATTGCACTTTCACCTTCCAAATCATTCCCCAAAATGAAATGGACGCACAGTTCTATGGACTCTCCAATATCACACCATAAGCATCGCCATTCCAGAAGAAAGTCCAACAACCAAGTTCCTGGCCCAACCTATCCAATCCACCCTCATACTCATCAAGGTTTGATTCTCAGAAAAATAAAGTTCTTGCACAATTTCAATATTTCTTGACTTGGAACACCCCAAAATTAATTACATTTCTCTGCATACTTCTCTTGAAAATGTAGGTTCTCCAGTCTTCAAATATCAACATTCATTCTCTTCACCTATGAGCCTGCGTTTAAATGCACCCACATCAGCACCAGCACCAGCACCTGCATCATCACCAACAGTTCTATCACACCACTTGAATGGTATTAAACACTCGTTTTGGTCATTTCTTTTACTTGTGTTTCTTATATCTTGTCAACCTGATGGCTAACTAGATTTAGCACCTCATTCTTTGTGGCATGCTTTGTCCATCACCAACAGTACCCTCTCCTTCACCTAGAATTTCACCTCCAGGTTCATCATTGAAGAAGACAGAGACTCCACCACCAGCATATACTTTGGTTCTACCATCTCCACCACCTAACAAAGGTATTAGTATTACTATAGAGCCTAGGCTTTATCCCGCAACTATAAAATTTTAAAGGATTTTTATATTACGCATTTACACTGATTCCTTCTTTTCAATAATCTCCACCTAGTTATGTGATATGCGTGTATTGATCCTATTCCTGATTGACCTTTAGATTGTATATCGGTGACTTGCTCTGAGCCCTTGACATATACACCTCCTGGATCACCTTGTGGTTGTGTGTGGCCACTTCAAGTTAAACTTCGCATCAACATTGCAATATACAAGTTTTTTCCTTTGGTTTCCAAGCTTGCCAATGAAATTGCTGCTAGTGTTTTGCTGAACCATAATCAAGTACGCGTTGTGGGAGCTGATGCAACTAGCCAGCAGCTCGAGAAAACCATTGTTCTCATAAATTTGGTACCTCAAGGAGTGAAGTTTGATGACACAACTGCATTTTTAATATATAAGAAATTCTGGCAGAGAGAGGTTCTCAATGATGCTTCTGCCTTTGGTGACTATGAAGTGCTCTATGTTCATTATCCAGGTTTTACATTAACATAAGTTTCTTAAGACCATTTTGTGTGTATTAATATGAAGTCAATAAACGTGGTATATTTGGTTTCGTTTATCCTTTTGGATAACTCATGCAGGCCTTCCACCATCTCCACCTTCAAATGTTCACGGTATAGATGTTGAACCATACCCTGGTCGCAGGAACGATGGAACAATAGTGAAACCTTTAGGAGTAGATGTCTCAGGGAAGAAAAAAGAAGGGAGTGGTGGAAGAATGGTTATTATGATCGTGCTGTCATCTTTTGCTGCCTTTGTTCTATTCATTGGAGTTGCCTGGCTTTGTCTCTTGAAATGTGGTTCCTGCACTCTTGAACCTGAACAAATTCCAGATGTCAAAATTCCATTCTCTTCAAAGCGATCAGGTAACTTAAAAGTACTGATTCTGTCAAAATCTTGATGGCACTTTAGAAACAGTAATAGGGAACTTTTTGTTTTCTATAATTTCTTTAAACAATTAAGCATCATAATGATTTATTTCTTGCAATTAGAAATACTTCTATCCTTTGTTTGAAATCTTGTAATTCTAAGTGAATTGCTTACACCATAAAATGAAAGGGCTGTCATGAATGTTTCTTATGGAGTAGTATGACTAACACAAAGTGAATTATTCTTTCACCTTTTACGAAAGAAAACCGTGTGTTTGTTACTTTTAAACAGCATAACCTTATTTTTGAAAGAGACTCCCGATTAGAAGGGCTCTGCAATGTCAGTTTCAATTATAAATGTTTTTTTCAATCTAATTTATATTATTAGGCTACTGGCTAGTTGTATGTACATAGATTTTGTGTACATCTAAATCTAATGTTATGGAGTACAAGATCTAATGCTTGAAATACTTAACTGATAGTTGGTAATGCTAAGGGGTACCTTTACTTTTAATTTTAAGGGGTACCTAATTTCAAGGACAGAATCGATGTTTTACTGTAAAAGACTGCAGTTTTAAGTGTTTCAGCCTTTCAGATTACTATGCTAATTTAGTCTTTTACTTTTTGTGACTTCACTGGACATTTTGCTTGGAAAATCTACATCTTAGCTCTTTATTTGAGACTTAAGAGTCTACATCTTCAAGTAGTTGCAAGTCGAATTCACTCTAAATATAAAACTGAATATGTTCAAAGCAGGGACTGCCAGTGCAAGGGCATTGAATTATGGGAGCATGCCGGGTTCTAGATCAATGTCCTTCAATTCTGGAACAATAATATATACAGGATCAGCTAAAATATTTACTTTGAATGAAATAGAGAAAGCAACAAATAACTTCGATTCTTCAAGAATATTAGGAGAAGGTGGCTTCGGTCTTGTTTACAAAGGTGACCTAGATGACGGCAGGGATGTGGCAGTGAAGATTCTCAAAAGAGAGGACCAGCATGGAGACCGTGAATTCTTTGTAGAAGCTGAGACGCTTAGCTGCTTGCACCATAGAAATTTAGTTAAATTGATAGGTTTATGCACAGAGAAACAAACTCGCTGCTTAGTCTACGAGCTTGTCCCTAATGGCAGCGTTGAATCCCACTTACATGGTAAGCAAAGTCACTGATGATGAAAGTCATCAACACTTTTGGAAGCCAATTCATAAGAGTCTGACTTTTGAATGCTCTAACTTGCTCCTAGGTGCTGACAAGGAAACCGAGCCACTTGATTGGGATGCACGGATGAAGATTGCACTTGGTGCAGCTAGGGGATTGGCTTATCTGCATGAAGATTGTAATCCATGTGTCATACATAGGGACTTCAAATCCAGCAACATCTTGTTGGAATATGATTTTACACCCAAAGTTTCAGATTTTGGATTGGCTAGAACAACACTGAACGAGGGAAGCAACCACATCTCAACACATGTCATTGGAACATTTGGGTAACAATCCCTTCCTAGCCCTTTTATGTTGATGCTTTTATGGATCATAGACGTGATGGCCAAATGAACACGTTTACAAAGTACTCATTTCATTCCAGCTTCTTGTGTTTATCAGACTTTTATGCGGATATACATTACCATTTCTGTGCATTTCGTCTAGATGAAACTGATTTTGTGACATTGCTCTTGTTTTGCAGCTACGTAGCTCCTGAATATGCAATGACCGGCCATCTTCTTGTGAAAAGTGATGTTTACAGCTATGGAGTTGTACTCCTTGAGCTCCTAACTGGAAGAAAGCCTGTGGATTTGTCACAGCCACCAGGTCAAGAAAACCTTGTTGCTTGGGCTCGTCCACTTCTTACAAGTAAGGAGGGTTTGCAGAAGATCATAGACCCAATTATAAAACCCGTTTTTTCTGTCGATACCATGGTAAAAGTTGCAGCAATTGCATCCATGTGTGTGCAACCAGAAGTCACTCAACGTCCTTTCATGGGTGAAGTTGTTCAGGCATTGAAGCTGGTATGCAGTGAGTTTGAGGAAACAAGTTATGTAAGACTGAAAAGCTTTCGAGAAGATGATCTTGCAACCAGTGTTCCAGGTGAGAGAGTGGGAATTTCAGAGTGTAACATAACACTGCCTCAGCCTGGTTAAGAACCAAGGTAGCATTATCTTCGTAAGAGATGCTCAGTACATGGGGCAAGGATTTTGAGTTGTTCAGGTTGTTTGTGTAGAGGGAGCAGGAATTTTCAAGTAAACTATCTTTGGGTGGGGGTTAGCAAATGATGTTCATATACCTCTTTTTTATCTTCGCTCATCAAGCCTGGACATATTAGAATCATATGTCTTGGCCTCTACTTGTGTGTGAAACTTTAAGTACATAAATTGACTCATACATGAAGCCATAGACAAAACAATGAGAAATCTCAGCAAAATGAAACAAAACTAAATAATCTGTTTCTGTCCGATTCTTACTCTGTTTGTAGCTCTGCATGTCAACAACTGATTAAGGACCACACACACAGTGTTGGGAAGTCCCACATCATCTGTTGGACAACTTTAGATGTATATTTGATTTTAAGATAAAATATAACATGGTAAGTTTGAGCTCATCCTTGTTAATCTTCCTCAAAGAGGAGTACTAAAATTCATTCATTCTTTTTCTTAGCCAACTCAATGATCTCACTTTTACTAGCTAGCACTATGTTCTATATGCTCTGAGAAAACACACCATTTCTGTCCATCCAAGTAGTTCTCATAGCAAAAAACCAAATTGCCACCCATCCATATATCTGTGTTGGGAGCCGGTTATCTAAACTAGAAAGATAGCATTGTAGCACTATATGATTTTGACTCTTTGCTTTGATGAATGGTTCTTCCTCTAATCCTCTTAATATTTGGCATGTAATGAGTGGAAGACAGTATCAAATCAACCAAATTCTGAAGGACTTCTACATAAATTAATAGTACTGAACTGCATATGTTTTTATACAATCTCTCAGTGGTCACATTTCATTAATATTAAAACTGGTAAATAAATTTCAATATTATTGTCAACAAAGGTGTAGCTGGACACACAAACAGCAAGAGTAAGTTAACAAAAAGAAAACGAGCTACATTCACGCTCAAACTCGGCATGAGCATCAACAGGTTCAGGCTTCCACTGTAGCGGCTGAAAATGTCATCCTATAGAAGCATAGAGGATTCTATTACACATTTACACTGATTCTGATAGAGAGCAAAAATTACAACTACAGTAAATAACCTAAAAAACACCATCAGAAGCTATGAAGAAGAACAAAAGGCTCCTGGAGATATTCCATTTTTCATTGATTCCCTATCTTCATGATATTAACAGTGTGGGAGCCTTGCCTGAGTTTACATTTCTGACCAAAGCCCACATCGACTGGTATTGTAATAGCAAGTGAACTGGTTATACAATAAAAGGAAAGGGCTGTTAGCTCATTACTTACGGAGCCGTGTGATGAACACAGAGCGAACTATTCTTTCGCCTTTTACTAAAGAATACCGTGTGTTCTTCACTTAAAGCGGCATACGCCTATTTTTGGAAGAGCCCTTGATTATTGGAGGGCTCTGCAATATTAGTACTTAGTATTGAATTGGATGCACTTAGATGTAATACCTTCCTTGTAGCTAAGAGTGCAATGAGGCAAGTCAAGCTACGAGTGTAAATGTCCTTTTTTTGTTTTATGCCCTTTATTAGACCAAGGTGTCGTGGACTTCTCAATTCAACTTCACAACACTGGGTAAATAACCATTCCCATTATTTTCTTTTTTGAATGGTCAAAATTCACATTGGGCAAGATTTAACTAACTTTGGTTTTCTTTGTTAATGGCAGACATCCAATCCCATAATGCCCGAGTATTCAATAATCCAATTCTTCTAGATCCAAAGCTGACCGTTTGGAGTCAAAGACCTGATAATGGTTATCCAAGTACGATGCTAATGTCATGTCCAAGTGATGAGGAACAATAATGTTATTGCCTGCACACACAATATTGGTGGCAATACATTTGCTTCAGAGACACATGCGGAATGTGCGGGTTGCATCACAAATATTTTGGTGACATTACATGACTAACAAGCTTTGATTTTGGAAGACATGGCAAACATACACCAGCTATCATGTGAAATGGATAATCCAAATTTTAATATCCTTACATTATCACCGGTTTCAGTTTAAGCTATTGGAGCACTATTATTGATGTAGACTAAGTTGATAGTTTCTGTTAGTTTAATTAGGATCTTAATTTTGTTAGTATCTTTTATTTGATATCACTTAATTATTAAAAAAATATTAATATTTTTTTAAAAAAAATCTTTAACTGAAGACATTTTGTTAGCAGTTTCTTAACTAAAAATGTAATATACAATTTTTTTGGTAGAGTTATTGTTAGGTGTTAAAAAAAAGTTAGTAATGCAAACTGAAATGGTTGAGATGGCAAATCTTAATCTTTCTATATGTTTCATATAGTTTTCCTCACAGATCTTATTGATCAAATGGAAATAGTTCCCATTTTTCTCACAACTTATTTTTTTAAAAAAAATGTTTTATATAAAGAGAAGGAGATTAGAGAATGACCACTGTCAAGAAGTGTGACAAGACGTAAGGCTCAAGCTGATAGTTTCATTCAATTTAACGTGCTCCGATAAAAAATACCTTAATTCACCACACAAAAAAAAAATCGAAAATACATTAAGGATAGAACAAACTTATTTGTTCAGTAAAACCACTTTTATATGACTAGTTACACCTCTTCAATTTCAACTTCAGAAGTCAGAACTATACTATTATTTTTATGTGGGGAAAATATAGAGTGAGAAAGTCATTTTATATTGGTCATACAAATTATACATTGATAATAAAGAGTTACTGTGTGTTTGGATAAAATATTTAAAAAAGATAATGTAATTCTTTTACGACATTTCAATTGATACTCAGGAAAATGCTTTGTTTAGATATTTACTTTTAGAATTTCATAAATTCTCCATGGTCCTTTGTTAAAATGAGGTATTTACAATTCCATTAAAATAGGTGGGATTTTAAATTTCCATTACACACCACGCACTCCTTTCCTCTCGATTTCGTAGCTTATTGACGACAGAAGATTACTCTACGAGATTGATTTTCAATGACCTCCTGCAACCGGAAACTCATCGGAGAACCGGGATGAGGGCACAAGTTGAAAACTCAACGCTTGAGCATCCTTCGCTATGGGACTCTGACGGACATGGGAAGCATTGATTGCTGCCAGCAGGTATGCTTCACGGATGTACAAGTTCTGACATCCTCACCACCACCGTCGACAAGAATCCCTCAACGTGGTGGTGTCATGCCTCCTTGCTGTCAAAGCTATCAGGGTTGCAAAGCTTCAAACATGACTAATGCTTGGTCTTCGGTCCATCAATGAGAATAATGCACTAGTTAGAATCTTGGACCGTCATGGTTGAAGAAGTTTCTCAGGTAGAAGGATATAGTGAAGACGAATCAATTTTGAGTTTTGAAAGGATGACAAGTAGATATCAACCAAATGATCCAAATAAAATCAATAACCCAAATAGATTATTTTGCAATTGAATGAAATTTGATCTCCTTCATTTAAATTACTTTGTATTTTAAATTCTCTAATATTTTAAAACTCTATGCAAACTTTGTTAAAGTTACATGATTGGTTAAAAAGACACATGACTTGTGTATTCTAATTGTGAGTATTTTTTTTATCAGATTTATTGATTAATATTTTTTTTTCTTATTCTTGTATGATAAAGGATACATTTCTGTAAAAAAAAATTTATATATATATATATAAAGGATACATCATAGTGTGAAAAGTTATAAATTAACTATACAAATTATATGTAAATCAAATTTAGTTTTTTCGACTCACTCTTGGATCTTGCACAATGTGCTTCATATGCAATGGAATAGCTGCCGGCTGACAAGCAAATATGCACAACAGAAAGAAATCAACAATTTAGATTGTCAAAGCAGATTATTCAGTATTTCCTCGGTGAGGCTTTGGATAATACAAGCAAACATAGGGTACTAATCTCTTTAATCTTTTACACCTGTTCCACAAAGCAGTTCAAAAATATTTAAACCGTGCGTGGCATGGTCCACAAAAACATGCCTAAGAGGAGGTTTGGAAATAGTTTTCAACCGGCAATAGACGCGCCTCAGTTAGAACCTCACTAGCTGCCTCAATGTTTCTTTATGTTATAACTTTTAATCTGAGTTTTTGACTTCAAGAATTTTTTTTTCACAGATCTATCATGCTTTTAAGTTTTCTAGCATGAGAGTTGGATTTTAGGAAAAAAAAATTCAAGAACTATTCTTTTTTTTAAAAGAAAAAAATATGTTTTTAGTATCTCTTTCCCTAACTAATTCATAAAAAATATTTAAATGAGATTCATTATGAAATCCAAAAAAATGTTTCAAGAACTCAAATAGAAATCTATCATTAGAGTAAAAAAAGTAAAATAAATTACTTTCTATGTGGCATCACCCAAAAAAATGATTTAAGAACCTAAAATTCTACAACAAAAAGTGACAATGTCTGTGTACTTAGCTTCTGACCGTTTCACACACATAATCAGCCTGTACATGATGACATATACTTTTTTTTTCAGAACTTCAAATCTTGGATTAAGAGAGAAGCCGAAAAAGATGAAAAAGTTTAAGTATATATAATTCTTGATGACCTAGTCACTAAGGATGAAGAGGAGACCTGCTAAAGAACCGGATATGGTGGAAATACTCAAGTTTTCAATGGCCTCTCCCCTTTCTCTCACACTAAAAAACTTCTTAAAACCTTTTTTCCACCCCCACCCACTTGAGGAATGCGAGCCCCTGATCTCAACTTTCTCTTAACAGTTTTAAATTTAAATTTAAAATGTTTTTTTCAATTTAATTATAACTGTTTTTGCTGATAATTCGATTTTGATTATTTATGCTGTATTATTTTGAATTTGTATATAGGCTACATATTAGTGATGTGGCGAGTAGTATATACATTTATAAAAAAGATAACTATCTATTAGCTCAACCTAATAATTTTGCTTACGTAGAAAGCTAATTTTCATGTATTTCAGTAATATATATTGATGAAAAGGGAAGGACCAAATTAACTTAGAAACTCACCGCTTCTTCTTCCCCCCATATTCTTCAAGAATGGCCTGAACGAGTTGAGAAAGGCAAAGCAATGATATCAAGAACGGCCATTAGGCTTCACCTTCACGTGGTATTCTATTCTTTCATTGATCTTTTCTTTTGTTAATTGTCTTCTTTAAAATCTTTGATATATGCATTGCTCTATTATTATGTGTGAAGCTAGTTTTCGATTCTTTCCTTCTCGTTGATCTAAGCTACATTTTCTTGGTTGCGATATACGTGAAATTGTTTAATTTATTTTCATGATGCATCGTCACATCGATCACAAATTAATTTATAAAATTCATTATTATCATTACTGTAACTAGTACTGTAGTTAGGATTGTTTCAATTAGGGTAAATTAATTTGTTGTAATTGATTTTATTATATTGTTATTATTATCGTTTGTTTTGGTTTTTCATCATGTGCTTCTAATTAACATTTTAATTCAAGAATCTTAATTAAAGATAAACGTTATATATTTTAGTAATAAGCAATTAATATCTTGGTTAGGATTATTAAATTGAGAATCTGAAATAGAGTTAAAAATAGAAAAGACTTATGAATACTTTATACTGATGTAACTTTAGATATATAATTTTGTTTCCAATAAATTCAAAATGTTTTCTTAGCTCAACTTAACCTGTTTATTTTATTTTATCTTTTATTTTGCTCTAGTTGGTATAAAAAATAGTTTTTAGTTGTTGTTGCATGTTGAAATTCTCACAATCATGGTTGGAAAACTAGTTTTCATGGAGAGACATTGAGGTTGATAAAATACTAATGATAATTAAATTTAAATATGCACACTTGCAGGGATCATGCAACATCTCAATGGGTTTATGAAAAATGTCAACAAGAATAAATTTGACGAACTCTTTCCCTTTCAATTTCTTGTTTTTTTCCCAGCACAAACTTGTGTTTTAAAAAACAAAATATTGAATGGGAATGAGTTCGTCGATTTTCTTCATGTTAAGATTCATCATCAGCTATCATACCGATTTATGTTTTACACCATGGTAAGCAAATGTATTAAAGCATTACTTTTAGATAGTATTTTGTTCGAGTGAAATGTATTGACTTTATTAGAATCCTCAATAAAATGAGTAAGATATGTTGTATTGGGCTCACAAATATGCGTTATCCTAAGTGATATTTTAAGACACGTCTATCCTCTTCCACGTCAGTTGGAGCGCGGATAAAAGTGTTTAGCACTCGAGCTCTATACCTGATAGGTTATTTTTAACATATTAATATTCGAATATCTTATTGAATGTAACTAATTATCTATAAAGTCACACATTATCTACAAGGTACATTTATTTACTAGCTTTCATTTCTAAACTATAGTTTATTTCTAACATTATCTATAAGCCAAAAATTATTTACAAAGACTATAATAACCCCTACAACACAAGGACCCGCAATTATACTCCACCCTTGTAAGTATCAGGTTTCATCGAATCCTCAACACATTTACATTCGCTCACACATCGAGTTTATGTATACTTGCTCTCATATGCATATATTTGTTTATTTTTCCTTACTCATATTCTTACTCTTACTTGAGTCTTAGAAGTCATTTGTTTTTACAAGTTTCTCTTTTTGTTCTTTCAACAAAGCTCATCCTCAAAACTAACGTGTGTGAAGTCCTGAAGTTTACTTTGGTCACATCTATGTCCTAGCTTCTAATTTTGGTAAGAACATATTTGCATGCAAAAGTTATTGTGGTATCTAAATATTGATAAAGAAATAATTTATAATTAAATATAAGTTAGCGGAGTCAGTATTCTAATAGGGATAAAGTTACGTGCGTTATTCGTAAGTTAAAGGTGTCATATTTTGCATTTGATTGAAATATGTGTGAAACTATTTTTTTTTTCCTCTCTTTCTTGCTACATAGTATATCATCACCACGTCATTGATCCTTACAATTTCCCGTTTTATTTTTAAGGCGAACAACAAGTAATATATTATTTTTAACACCTAACTGTGGCACGCTAAAACTCGTCTTTACAGAAATGGGTTTAAGTTTAAACCCGGCCTTGAGGAGATGCAACAACTTTTCCGTTTAGAAAAACCAAAACTTACTTGATAATTGAACAATCACTCTTCACTGACAATTAACAAATAAAATACATCAATTTCCAGTCCCACGGGCTATAACTAATATAGTTCTTCATGTCTTCGAATTACACCTTTTTTTTTCATTTTTGTTGAGATAACTTTCATATTACACACATCCTTAAATACCAGCCAATTTTCCCAACCTGTCCCTTAAAATCTTCAGTCCCATGTACCTGTGAAAAACATGAATATATTGTTAGCTTATACAAGGTGAAGATTATTATTTGATTTAATTACAAATTTGATCTTTATATTTGTTTTTCAAATTTTGTCTTTATACTTGCACCTTTTTTTACGTTTTGGTTACTATATCTAGAAACTAGACGTTTTAATATTTACATATGCAGTTTTAATTCTGCTTTAATCCTTACTGTTAAGTGTGTCTCAACTTTGTTAGATAAAATCACCACAAAAAGAAATTGGTAAAGTAAAACTGTCACAAATTTGTTGTTAAAAGTATATTTTTTGGAGGGTTTAAACTGCCAAAAAATTCGCGGCAGTTTTATCTGATGGAACTAAGACACATTTAACAGCTAAACCAAATTTAAAATGTATATCTAAGTGAACTAAAATGTCTAATTTCTATGTACAAGACCGAAATATAAAAATGTTGCAACTATAAAGAACCTTAAACCTTATTATTTGGTATTTGGCACCCTAACTTCTATAGTAGGTTGGTAACAAAGTTAATCGAAACATGTTTACTCAGTGTTTTATGTTCTATGCACAAACCTGCCCATCATCATCACACTTAACAGCTAAACCAAATTAAAAATGCATATCTAAGAACTAAAACGTCTAATTTCAATGTACAAGACCGAAATATAAAAATGTTGCAACTATAAAGAACCTTAAACTTTACTTATTTATTAGTAATTTGGCGCCCTAACTTCTATATATAGTAAGTTGGTAACAAAGTTAATCCAAAGATGTTTACTCAGTGTTATGTTCTATATATGTACATACCTGCCCATCATCATCACAGTAGCTTGAGGGTTGGTTCCTGGTGACTCAGAAAATGTTGAGCCATCAACCACACGGAGTCTATCAACACCAAGAACCTTATGCTCAGAGTTAACCACCTTCCCCACATGGCACCCACCATGGTAGTGCCAAATAGTGATCACGGAGTCTCTACAAAACTGTTCTACTGACTTTGTGTCATTGGGGCGCTTGGGAATGAGGTTGATATTGGCCTTCACACTGAGGTTAAGCATTTTCTCTGCAGTTTCTCTCTCACACAAAGTGTAGTTTGTGACGTGTTCTGACTGGACAACCTTTATCGCCAAGCGAATACCCTCCACACAGCGCCTAAGATCATAAGGGTGGCTGAAGTAGTTGAAGGTAACAGCAGGGTTGTCCTCCACGTTGGTGTTTTTCAACTTGAGCTCACCTGTTGACCAAGGGTTCGCAACTTTTGACAATATGAACCCTCCCCTGAATGCTTCAACTGGTATGTCTCTCTTGCTCTTCACATAAGCTTTAACAGCTTCTTGTGATCTTTGCTTTGGTGGAATTGTGGACAACTGTCCAATCTGGTTTATCGTGTTAAAAAGAAAAATTGAATTCTGATAGATATTGCTTATTGGCTGCTAATTTACTATGCATGTTTCTGGATTATGTTTAATGCTCAGTATTGCTCTAGGGACCTTGTTATGATATATGCAATTTCATAATTCAGATCAATTTCTAGTTAGTTTTGCTTAGTGTTTTTTGGTTATGATTAATTTAAATGGAATTTAGATACTAAGAGCATCTTTAGGAGGAGTTACCTAAAATTAAGCTACTACTACATAGTAAATTATAAGGAAGAGAACTAGAAAAGATTGCATTAAAAAGAGAAAGTTACTTGTATAAGCAATTGTTGTCTGTCAAGAGACATGCTACACACATAAATTTTGAGAGAAAACTATGCAAGTCTTTTTTAATTGCATGGATAAACATGTTCTAATAGGAAATAATAACTTGCAATAACACCCAATTGTTAAGCATTCCAATGTGCTTTAAGTCTCTAACAGTATTTGTAATTTTGTACCCACAAATACAATAAGTAAATTTAGTGAATAAATAGCATACCTCAGCTGACAAGATACCATGGTGGCAGTGAATGCTGTCTTTGGACTGGCCAAACCCACTGCTGGTCTCAATGTAGACACCCAAATTGGTAATACCAACAGTTTCTATGAGTGACTGCTGAACTGATCTTTTGGAAGGAACAAAAATTGTGTTCATGGGGTTATCAGCCATGCCTTTCCCAACAAATTGGTTGTCAAGCACCACAGGGATGTTCAATTTCTGAAGCTCTGCTTTTGGGCCAATTCCACTCAGCAATAGCAATTGAGGAGTCCCAAGTGCCCCACTAGACACAATCACCTCACTCTGCCTGTCATTTCCTAGATACGCCTCATGCTGCTTCCCATTTTCATCCTTGAAAATAACCCCGGTAGCTTTTGGTCTTTTTCCTGCAACAATAGCATCACCATTTTCACTCATGTATGTGATTGTAACCCACTTATAAGGGCCTAAAGTGTTAAACTTTCATTTAGGGAACTTTTTGTTTTTTCATTTATGTTCAACAATTGATTATTTTAAATATAAAATATAAAATTAGCTAATTTCATAATTTTTTGTAATTTTTTTTATAAAAACGGTTCTTTTAAATAATTTAAACGGCATAAATTGTCTTAAAATCATTTTTATGTAATATATTTAAATATAAAATTTATTTTATAAATTGATTATAATGATAATCAATAATATCCATAATCAAATACTGAAATAATCACAAAAAATAATTCAATTCATCCATACAAAAAAAAAAAACCTAATTCAATTCAAACTCACACTAATTCTCCAATATGAAAATTCACAGAAAAGGATATACTCCCATGACCATGAATTTGATTATAAAAATGTTAGTTATATATACATACCTGTTGTATCAAAAACAATGTTTTGGACAGTGGCATGGATCAAAACAGTAAGTTTGTGAGGGTTGGCAGAAGCAAGCAATTCAGCAGCTGTGTGGCGACGGCCAAATCTGTCAAAAATGGTTCCACCAACTTTGGTTCCGTACTTGTGATCATAGGTGAAGCCATTGAAAGGAGACACACCAGCTGCTAGAAGCCCGTCCCTAACTGCTCTCTGCCAATCTGAAAACTTTGGCCGGTGAACAATCTGCTTCTCAACCCAAGGATATGACTCATTCACTAGCTTTGTATCCCACCCCACCTTCCTTATAAATCTGCATTTTATTATACAAAATGTTAATGTTTTACTTATTTGTCTTGCTTACAAAGTTTGGTAGTAGTTTAAAATGTTTATTATCTTTTTTACAATTATCCTGCTCGCTCTAAATTAGTGTTTACTAACTATTCTATTTTTTTTTTAAGAAACAAAACATTGACATAATTTAAATCTATGGTATATATTTTTTAGAATTTAAGATACTCTTAATCTTTGAAAACAATACTTACATTAAAGACATGAGGAAAATTATTTAATATATTTTTTAAATATTTTAAATTATTTGAAAAATAATGAATAAATATTTTATATTTTTATATAAAGTGTATATATATGTGTGTGTGTTTTTTAATAAAAGAATCACTTTTATTTTTTTAATTAGTCTCTTGGTCACTAACGGTTGTTTGCAACATATATAAGTGAAATAAGGAGAAAAAAAAAACATAAAAGTGAAAAATAACAAGAAAAAAATAGAATAGAAAAAATGTGTTATTTAGATGGGTAGAAATAAGATGGAAAAAGTGGGGAAAAAATTCTTCCTACCTATTTAAAAAAGTGAAAGATATCATAACAATAAATAAATTATATAAAAAACAATTATATTTAATTTTATAGTTTTTTACTCAATTCTTTCTACAAAATATACAAAATACACATTGAGAAACGTGTCAACCTTCCATATCAATAAAATCACTCATTATTTATTAGGCACAATTATTCTTTAGCTTTTATTCATAAAATATAGTTTATCTTTAATACTATTTACAAGTTCTAGGATATTATGTATAAGTCAAGAATTACCTGCAAGAACAATCATAAATGATGTGTTTTAGTTTCAAATTTTGGTAAAAAAAAATTATTTTAAAAATATTTATAATTTTTTTTATGTTATGAAAAAAAAATTTAACTTTTAAAAGTCTATGACAAAAAAAAAAAAGGAGTCAAGGAGTAACAAAGCACCCACACTATATTTCCAATTGATGACCAACAGTAATGATACATTAACACTTCTATATTATAAACACTATTAACATTTATTATTTTTACTTCTTTTGTATTAATATATTAATTAATATATATCACTTGTATTTCTCTCTTTTTCTCCCTAAATATTAAATAGCATTGACTGGTCCATGTAACATCAAACAGCAACACTCATAATTTGACTGCATCCGTTGCTAAATCAGTGGAAACAGTTTAATTGTCGTTTGCAATTTGTGAATTTATCTACCTATTACAAGGGTTAGAATAGGAGTATAGGACCACCACAGGGCAAAGGACCAGAGATCCAACGAGCACTTTAATGATTTTACCGAAAAATAAAACCACCTAAACACAAATTGAATGACATTGTGTGTGTGGTCGCTTTTTCCACCCTTCCTTTTCCTAAGATCTGACATTCTTACCTAACCACTTCCATGGCATAAAATAGGGTTATGAAGGAACGCACAAGGAGCATTTAATTGATGAAATATCCTTCACTAGAAAAAAAAAAAAAAAAAGATGTAGTCTTATCATGAATATAAATGGACAGGATTCAGCTTAGAGCATATTTTCGGATTTGCTGAGGGAGCCTCAAACTCCCATTTAAGAAATTACAACGTAATTTTCTATAAAAAAAAATGTTAACAAAGCACAGCTTTATTTTTACAAATTGGTTGAACTAGAAGTAATAAAAATATACTAATTGTTATGTTAGGTTAAGAATTTTATATTAAATTTAAAACTTGCTCTTAAGATAAAAGTTTTCAAACTTCACTATTTATTCAAAATGGTTTCCAATTGAGCCTGCTTTGGGGAAGTAGTGTCGTCAATGCCATCTGATCTTCTGCCTTCACTTTGGTCCACTATTTAATAATTATAGGTATTAGGTAACTTGAAAGGGTTACATAGCTATGTGCCTTTTGTTTTCTGTTAGGTAGCATACAAAATGTTAACCCCACTACACAATTTCTTTTGGAAACAATAATCAGCAACAAAACCTAATAATAATGATAATGAAAGAGAAAGGGAAAATGGAGGAAAAAGCATCCATTATTTAAGTTGAGTAAAATGATGTTTGCACGTAAACATAAATGGATTCAAGATGTTTGTACTTGATGGTTGAAAGCAGACGACTGGACAAGTGTAAAATTGAGCCTTCTATGCAAGCGAGTAATACTAAAAAAATTTCCCATATAGATAGAAAATAATGATTGTTAATCAATTAAATCTCGCCATCGATTTTATTTAATGCGTCAACTATATATGCATTGCACATTTGCACTTAAAACAAAAATGAGGAAAAAAAATATCCAACGTACATAAGCTTGCAATATAATGATAAAGAAAAAAAATGAACATAAACGGAGTTTTTTTATAAAAAAAAATACTTGATTTCAAAAAATATGTAATTTCATATTTAAATTTGGCACAATGAAGTTAAGTACAAGTTTTATAGAAATTGTTTTTTTTATAAAAAAAAACATACAATATTGCATTCATCTTTCATAATTCAAAATAATAAAGACTAAAAAAACTAATTAAAAGAAAATTTAATACCTATATCCTAACGGTATAAAACAATTTTATAATATCATTCAACGATTATTTTTCTCATTAAAAAAAGTCAAATTTTCTCAAAGTTCGTTTGCCTTTATTTTTATTTCAAAAAATACGTAATTTCATATTCAAATGTGGCACAATAAAGTTAAGTACAAGTTTTATAGAAATTATTTAAAAAAAAAAAAGAAACATACAATATTGCATTCAACCTTCATAATTCAAAATAAAGACTAAAAAAACTAATTAAAAGATAATTTAATACTTATACACTAATAGTATTAAATATTTTTACAGTATCATTAAATAATTATTTTTTTCATTAAAAGAAGTCAATTTTTCTCAAAGCTCATTTACCTTTAATTTTTCATAGCAACCTATATTTTTTTAAAAAAAACTATTTATTATACTCTTTTTTATAAAAAAAAATAAACTTATTAATTTTTAAGAGGTTTTTAATATATATTTGACTCGTTTTCTTCTTTTAAAAAATGGGGAATAAAATTGGAAGGCAAGAGATTGTTGTTAGTTGTTACCTTGGGTCTGCTCTA
The DNA here is from genome assembly GCF_000004515.6 of Glycine max. NCBI lineage: Eukaryota > Viridiplantae > Streptophyta > Magnoliopsida > Fabales > Fabaceae > Glycine > Glycine max. The sequence goes on along the minus strand of NC_038251.2, from coordinate 1,940,017 downwards.
GTGTAGAAGCCAGCGTTAATGGAACTGCCACCACCCAAAACCCTTCCCCTTGCATTGAGGACTCCATCTGTTGAAATGAAGTACTGAGAAGCCGAAGTTGGTGAAGTGTCTGCCAATGTAATGTGAAAGTTGTGCAGAAATGACACATTAGGGTTGTTGAAAGGGACTCCTCCTCTTTCAAGCAGCAGAACTTTGAACTTCTGAGACAGGGTTGCAGCCAATGGACACCCTGCTGTTCCACCCCCCACTATTATATAATCATACCCTCCACTTTTCCCATTATAACCCAATGAACTTGCTCTTCTTATAAATGGGTACCCTTCATTCCAGTTCTGCTTACCTGCAGTGCAGCAACTATATTTATTAATTTTCATGTTCAAGATTATCCCTTATCCCTAGCTAGATAATAATAATGTAACATTTGTTGATCATCATAACAAAAAGGAGTAAATAAAACACAAGTAAATTAACATTTGTTGACTGTGATCTATTCTATTCTTATTATGTAAATAAAACACAAATCATTAACTATTTAATACATAAAATTGTTTTGAGATGGATTTGTGTCATTGTTACGATATATACTATATATACTATGAAGCAGAACTTGGAAATTAGTGTGAAGGTTGTACACAAGATGGAAATGAATAGTAGTAATAAGAAGGCGTTGAGTTGAGGGTATATATATATATATATATGATGACCTTGAGAAAGAGGTAGATAGTTGAGGAGGCATAATAGAACTAAGTACTGCAGCAAGAATTTGACTGCACCAATGAACGCCATTGAATCTCAGAAAAGCACTCACTAAGAAGCCGCTGCTTCAACCTCTAAATGGCTGCCTCTGGTTGGCCTTCTTTTCTCTGTGCGTGTGCACCATATAAATATTCTCGAAATACATCCTATCTCTACAATAAATGTGTAGCTAGGAAATACACTTATATTTTTTCTAATACATAACTAGTATTTTATTGATTAAAATGTATTTAAAAAATTATATCAGAAATAAAAACATATTAAACAATATTAATTTTTATGTGCATAACAATTTTACAATGTCACTCAATCTTATATTATATTATTAGTATAGTTTTTAAGATAAATTTAATAAAAATTATCAAACTTATTTTATATATATATATATATATATATATATATATATATATATATATATATATGATTATTTGTGGTTATATAACTAGTTGAAAATTATTTATATTATTAGTGTATAATTTTTTTTCTTCTTAATAATATATTAGCTTCACACTTTTTTTTCTTTTTTAAATAAGATTTAAATATATTTTTGGTTCTTTTATTTTTAAAAATATGTAATTTTGATCTTTATTTTAAAATAAAAATATTTAATTCTTTTTTTAAATCCTACAAAGTTTCATTATTTTAAAATAGATATATTTAATCTTTTAGTTTTATAAAATATATAATTTTTATTATTTCATCAAATTAAAAAAAACAATAAAAAATTAACTTGATGTGACTCAAATTAAATAATGTGACACAAAATAATTCATTAATCTATGTCATAGTTAATTTCTTAATAATTAAAATTTTTAATTTAAAGGAAAATCAAAATTACATATTTTATAAAAATAAAAAACTAAATATCTCTATTTTAAAATAAAATAAAATTGTAGATTTAATAAAATTCTCAAAACAATAAAGGTCTAGGACTTACGGAAAGGCGCCATTAGACATTAAAGTTCTACTTAAACGGTTCGATTGCTATTCAATGTCAAGCTGTTTCTTTGAGGACTCGTTGTTCCTCAAGTTAAGATTCTTGATTTTCTTTACAATTTATGCTAATTAAATAAAATAAAAATAATGCAAATTTACAATTAAATGGAAGATGGAAATTAAAAATACTAATAAGTATAATTTATACTGCATTAATATTATTAAATAGAGATGAAATATGAAAAGTCAAAATTATAAGAAAATGTCAGTTTAAATTATAGAAGTTTATTTTGTTGGTAATAAAAAATACAAGCATTTAAAGTTTTAAATTTTTAAAAAATAATTTAGTTTAATTGATAGAAATTAGTTTATTTATAATTTATAAAACTTGTATTATGTAAATAAGATTATTAAAAATATTAAAATCACTTAGACCATCTAGTTCAATCAATAAACCAACTAGCTAGGTAACCATGCAGTCTTGGTTAATAGAGATGAAAACATGTGAGGTTGTTCAATTCATTGAGAGCCTATAATTTAGTCTATATCAGACATTATGCCAACTCAGGTTAGGCCTATTGGCTAAATAAGTGAGATTAAAACTTTATTTAAAATCTATTTAATTAATTAAAAAGACAGTATTCTAAGTTATATAAAACTTTTTTATACTTAATAAACTAACATGTTTAAATGAATATAAATAATATAATAATAACAAAATCTTGATGTAAGTTTATATTATTATTGTTATTATTATTATTATTATTATTAATATTTTAATGTAAAATTTTGAGGTTATATAATTATTATTTTATTTAAATGCTTAAGTCAATTTTCTTACGTTAACTAACTTATTCAGACATTTTTTTTTTTGCTTATTTAAAAGACTTTATTGCAAAATAAGTTTTTCAAGCTAAATCATAATTTTGAAAAGGCCAAACAAAACGTTAAAAAATATATTAAATAAGCATGCATGCATGTCATATATACCTAGATTTTAAATTTAAACTCAGTCAAGATGAAGTCTTGTAGACTTGTACCACCTAGTCCCAGCGCAACCTAACTTATTTCTAACGTATGTGAGACTAGAAATTGAATTTGTGTGAATAGATATAAACTAGTTTTATTATATATTAATCGCAACTGCTAAACCAGAAGTCCAGAACTAATTATCAATCGCAATACTTTATTATATTTATTGCGTATTTAAATATATAATATAACTCAATTAATTCTATCAATAATACAGTAATTTAATAATTCGAGCGTAGGGATAATTATAGTTGTCATTAGTAAATTTGTTAACTTTTATTATAATTATTTATTTTGTAAAAAAACTCAACAAAACTCTAATAATTTTTTAGTACTAATATTTTATTTAAATGAATTTACTATTTCAGTTTTATTCTTTTTATGAAAATATTTTTATAAAAAATCATTTAATCATAATATTTATGTAGTTAATACTTTTGTTAAAAAAAAAGGTATATATTCTACAAATAACATGAAATATAAGAAATACTTAATATATATATATATATATATATATATATATATATATATATATATATATATATATATATATATATTTGGTCCTTATATATAGTATTGTTATTATATCGTGAATTTGGTTCTTTCATTAATTTTTTTACAATTTTGATCTTTATTATTTTAATTGTACAATTTTGTTTCATTCGTTAAATTTAGAGTTTTGCTATAACTGGATCTTTATTATTTTAATCAATACTTTATGACACTTGTTAGTATTTGTGATAATTTTATATTCACTATTTAATGGATGCAAGAGTACAGTAGAGTATTATGTCGGTATACTGTCACATTAGTATTGATGGTAAATACTGTACGTGCATACTACATACAAAACTAAAGTTAAAACAAATGAATCAAAATTTTACAATTAACATAATAAAGTGATTAAATTTGAAAAAAAATAAACGAACTAAATTCTCAAAAAGCAATAATATGAGCAGCAAAGATGCAACTTAATACTAGCAATGAATTTAAATCTCCCGTGCTTGTTAAGAAAGGCTGAAACAACATCGATCTGAAGAAGGCATTTAATGAGGAAATGAACTTCAAAAAAGTTTGTGAAGAAACTGACCGTTGGATTTGCTTGATCACATCTTCTGCAGACTGATCCACCACTTTTACACCAAGACAGCTCACTCACTGCCAAGAGCAATAAAGCTCTATATTTAATATTCTACCAAATATATGTAACCTCTCTCTCTATTCACTCACTGTATTTTGGTTGGCTGTTTATTTTTATTTGATTAATAATTATAAAATACTTACTACTTTTCTCTTCTTACTTTTATGGTTTATGGAAGAAAAATATTAAAATCTTTTATTTTGACCTCTTTAAATTTTAATTTAATTATATTTAGACTTTTTTTTTATTGAAAATTATACTTATACTTGGTCTTCTCTTTGTTATAAGGCATAGTTAAGAGAAAATTGATGGTCCTTTTTGTAATATATTTTAAAATTCCTATAAAATATTTAATTTTTTCCCATTATTTGTTTTTATTAAATATTTTAAGTATGAGTGTTTTTTTATTGATGATAATAGCAGTACATAATTGTTTTGGACTTTAATATTCTTACATCATGCATAACAAGTTAATGTGATTATTAATAAGGACATAATTGATACATTAGTAATATTTAAAAAAAAATCAATAAATCAACCCAACTAATTAGTTTTATTAATTTGTATTGCCATTGATGTTCAAAGTAGCTTATAATAAGTACCAGGTAGAGTATAGTTTATTTTATATATTAATCTTTTAGATTAAAATTTAGGATAAAATACAACTTCAGTCTTTCTATTTTATGTATTCTACTATTTTTATCCTCCATAAAATTTAATGTAAACTCCATATTCTATTTTTTCTAATTTTTATATAATTTTGTAATTTAAAAATAAAAAATTGTAATACACTTTGTTTTGTTTCATATTATTACCTCTTTGTAGTATATTAGAAATGTCAATAGGAGGAATTTGAATTTGTGATATTTTCTTCTTTTTTATATCCTTAAGTCTCATTTTCAATCAGCTGGTCAAATTTACATCTCCAATTAAGTATTCGTTTAAATATTAGTGTTCAAAAGTTAAAACAGTAATCTTTTCTCTTCTTATTAATTTTATATTTTGAAATTTAGGAATGTGCATTGAATTTTTATAAATAAATATAAAGATATGTTTTCAATTTTTATTCAGACATAGTCTATAAAAGTCACAGTTTTATAATGCTGAGGTGTCTCAACTCCGACGTAGAAAATTTTGTTGTTCTGATCATTGCCGGTATTGTTTGGTGATTCTGTTTATCAGGTTGACTGGTAATATTAATATTGCCAGACAAATTGGACAATGAATGACCCATTATATTAGTTGATCTACTTGGAGCGTTTGAAATAATTAAGCCCTTCGATTAGGAGATTAATTTGGTATTTTGGATCAGCGAATTAAACAAGTACACTTCACTGTGCAAATTGCAATCTTCATATATACTAGTACGTACGTTTGCATCTAATTAATTATGGGTTGCGTAGAAGCATTTAAACAGAAATTAAAAAGATCAATCTCAATCCAGAAGCATAGTAGTACAAACTGCAATTGCTAGCTAGATGCAATAAGCTTAAGACAAATATTTATTATGCCACCTCCTCCCCTAACAATTACGCACAAATTAATGTAGAGGAAAGTATATATACAACCATTCGTACAAATATTTTCCAGAAGATGTGCAACTCGTGTATTATTAATAAATGCAAGGATATATATTACTAATTATTGCCTTGTGTTATTGTTTTCATTAATTGCTTCTTCAGGACTTACAGTGCCTTGTGTCTACTATAAGTTGAAAGCTAGCCGAAATAGTCAAGGCTTCTGATTTATGTAGACTATGTAGCAGTATGATTTATCTAAATATATCCGAAGTGAGGAAGACAATATATACTAATTCATCTGAAAACATGGGTATGGAGAGATCTGTTTGTTTGCACCTACATCAAATCCACAACACATGTCCTATCTCCACGCACAACTGCACAAGGTTGGAAGAAAATAATGAGTAATCCCTCTATCCTAAAATAGTATTCATCCTAATTGTTCTAAACAGATCAATCAAAAAAATAATAATAATCAACAGATAAAATAGAATAATAATTTTATAAAATTAATTTTATATGTAATAATTAATTCATTTTTAAATTTTGAAGTTAATCGTAAGAGAAATAAATAAAAAAGTAATTAGTGTTATATTAAATAATTAAATTAACAATTATATTGGAATAATTTTTTATACCAGTTATAATAAGAACGGAGGGAATAATATATATATAGTAAAAACTGATCAATGAGAAAGTGATCATTTTCAATAAAAAAAAATCTTATACTGCAAGGAAATTAAAGTTAGTAATTCAAGAGGATGAAGGGGTTGATGATTCGTGGTGCATTAATTTCATTTATTTCAACACTAGCCAAAGGCAAACGATATGAATATATTGGTTGCATATACACTGACACACCAAATTGACCATAATAATTATTAATTTGAACATGCATGCTAGCTACATGCAAGGTGTGACATAAAAATTATGGTGATTAAGGTGATGTTTGATTTGAGTGTTTTTTTTTTATTATTTTTTTACAAATAATTTTTTTTTAAAATTTTAAGATTTAGAAAATATGTTTATTTTAATTTTAAAAAAATATTTATTATGTTCTCATCACATTTTCACTTTTTCACACAAGACTAAAGACATTGATTTATTATTTTCAGTTTTTAGCTTTTTTTAAAAAAAATATTTTTGTTTTCTAAATTTTGATGAAACTCATTCTCTATTTTTTTTAAAAAAAATGAAAAAAAAAACACTTTAACCAAACACAAATTGCCATGAGAAAATGGGGGCGTGGTAGAGTTATTACTAGCATAGTAGTTGGATCGATTCTTCTTCCCGGCCGAAAATATAGAATTTTGCAAACTCTAATAATATGTCTATGTCACACTTCTAATGTACTAGAACGTATTTAACCTCTGCTTCAGAGATGAAAAATCAATGGAGTTAAGCTTTAGATTTTACTTCATTAAGATTACGATGTACGCTTCATCTAATAATTTGCTAAAAAATATTGAATTTTATAAATAATCACGAAATAGAACAAAACAAAAGACGAATAATAAAAGTTTTAATATTTTCTTATGGGATACATCGTAAGACTATTAAGAGTTTAAAAAAAATAATTTTTTTTTAGTGACTATCTTTTAGGATCCCTAAAAGAAATCTTCCTTTCTCTAACAGTTATCTATGTAACTGCTAAGAAAGACTTCTGTCTCTAATTTATTAACAGCTTTACAGTACTAAGAAACCTCATTTTTATAATTATTTATAGCCTATTTGAGCTTATTTTATGAAATAAATATTTGGGTAAGTATTAGAGAGATGTTATGAAGATATATAATTTATAATCTAAGTTTTTTTAGTTCATTTCAAAGTTTTCATGATAACTAATAAGCAACTTAAAATTTATAAGAAAAATGTTCAATCATATTTCCTCTTCAACTATGAAAACAATTTATCGTGAGTGCTTATATGATTAACTTTTGAAACAAGAATTTAATTAAATTATTTGCTCATACACGCTTTGTGTTTTAGTATATTATTACTCAATAAATTGGATGATAACACACACACACACACAAAAACTATTAATTTGACTAAACTCCACGAATGCCGAATTTCCAATAAAAAGCAACCAACAATTCTTTTTGTCTGATTAGACTCATACCCAATATAATTTCCTAGGCTACTTTCAAACTATTTATGTTGTGCATCCACCACCATAAAATAAGTAACATAAAAAATAAAAAATTATATGCGATTTGGTTGCTTATTCTACATTAGTATACTTGTGTTGTCCCCATCAATATTTGTCAATCACATTTTAAAAGGGTCTTCTTACAAAAGTTGGCGTTGAGCCAAAAAAAAAAAGAGTGTTCGCTTATCCTCTTGGCGTTAGGTTGGCAATTAAGTTTATGGATCACAAATTTATCAAATTTTCAGAATTCATTATTTCCCATTACTTTTTCTCTTTTTGGGTGACTGTCATTAATTTGATTTGAGAGCTAATAAAGTATATACAAATCTCTTCATATCCTTGCCCTTTTTTGTGTGAATTAAAATTTATAACGACCAAGCTTCACTGAAATCTTTTTATAACTGACAGAATTTAAAGGTCTTTGCGAAAATTTGTGAATGTACTAGTATCATTTTTCTTTATTTCCGGCTATATATATATATTGATAATTTTCCCGAGGCTCATCATAGAAGACTTGATGTTTTGAAAGTTATTATGCAGCACGGCATTCAAGCTAGGGACCAAACCGATCATTGGCACCATGACCGAGCACTATCGACATGTCATCCATTTGCATGTATATATGCATACTTGTTAACCAGACACTCATTTTTGTTGCCATCAAAATATCATCCTAAAATTCTAAACAATACAAAACATTGTTTAGTGTCCAAAGTCAAACAAGCTAATTGAAGCAAGCAGTCTATCTTTACTTTCAACCTTGTTAGCATTACAAGTAGCAAACATGATCTTACACGCAGTTGCATCAGTCAAAATCTTAAGAATCTAATATAAACACACGACTCCAACATTTAAACTTTCAGAACACATTCAACTCTTACACACAAAATCATGTAGAATAACCTAAGTTCTCCAATTAACTAAAGAACCCAACTCGAACCGAGATATCTCTAAACAAAACGCAGCCCTCGTGTGCAGCACTCGCATAAAAATTAATACCTTTGAATGTCTTAAAAAATGATCACGAGTAAAAAACTTCGTGGATTAGCAAAAACCCTGCAGAAACCACCATCTTCTAACAGAATAGTTTGCTTTTAAGTAAGATATATATGACTACCTTTACCTACTCATGTTTTGATGAACTCGTATACTCGGCTCCATTGCCCGGTGAAGTTACACTAGATGAAGCACTAGATGAGGTAACTCTACCAGCAGGAATAGCACTTTGATTGTTTTTTGATGGACTTCTCCTAGGATCGTTATTTGCATGGCCCTGTCCCTCCTCTGCTAGTTTTCTGATAAGGTTCATGATAGTTGGAACAAACTTGCTAGACAAGGAGATGATTCCTGGAAGCTGAAAGAAAAAGAAAACATTAGGATACTAAACATATCTGGGAAATAAATCATATGGAAAACCATGTGTTATTTATACATAATTTTGATTAGTGCAAGTAAACTGTAGTTGGGAAATAGTTTCAAGAAATCCTTATAGGAGTATGTAAACCTTAGTTGGGGGTCTGTTTTTTACAAGGCATTTGGTTCCCAAGTTTCAGTTTGTTTTAATTCTAAATTTAAATGATAAAATGTAAGTAATCAAGCACCTAAGTGCGGGCCTATTGGTTGATTAACCTCTCTTTTCAAAAACTAATATTAGGGGAAGTTCAGAAAAGTTACATTTCTTATAAAAAAAATCAAGTCAACGTTTTAAGGAGTGAACAACAAATCATAAAAGCTACTCACAGCTCCATTGCGAAATTCACCCGTAATGTCAAGCTGCGCCCATAGGGCTTTAATGAGAAGATAGCCAACGAAGATGACACCTAAATACAAGGGATTTCTGCCATAAAGAAAAACAAATTTAGGTGAGACCAGTTAAGTTAGACGGTTGGACAAAAGTTAAGAAATTTCTTTAGGCTTGAAAAGGCCCATTCAATAGTTGATTGCAATTCAAACACAAATTACAGAGAAGATATATGGAGAGTTAAGAGCGAATATAAATAGAGCCTTGTTTCTTTCAAAGGAAAAGGTTAGAAAGATATCAAATGGGTAAAGTTGGCTTCCACCTTAAAAGTGTCATAAATTCATTAAATCCAAGAATAATCAAAGCCACAATCGCCCATGGAGGAGGTAACCAGTTGCTGCTACGATTGTTGGCTTCCTGAAATTAAAAATAAACTACATCATCAATAAGTAAAAGTTAGTAAAATGTTTGATCAGTGACAGAAATCAAATGCCTACATAATATGCATCCATGATGTTTTATCATACTAATTATGTCCACTTCTCAACAAATCATCGTGTAATCCTTACACACGAACCTAATCAAGACCGCAAAAGAAATTCATAGGTTTCACATTTCTTATAATTTTTCAATAATAGATTTTCCTATAAATAGAGGAACCTTGAAAATTATAAAAACAATGTATAGAACATCATGCCTGTGCAGAAATGGCCTGAGAGACACAATATTCTGTCTCCATCTTGAATTGCCTCCACAAGGATTTACACTGGACGGGTGTGATCAATGTTTTAGAGGGCGGTACCTACAGAGAAAATTAATTAGAACAAATGATCAGTGACAAGAATATAAAATATACTCAAATTATAAGAACATGCAGGAGATCAAAACACAACATTCTTTAGCCTAAAATATCTATTAATCATTCTTTTCCTTAATAAAATCTCTATCATTCTTCTATTTTCTTGCTCACTTCTTCTGATACAATTGTACCAAACTGGTAAAGAGTTATGTCTAGGAGCTACGGGTACCCAATCACATGGGATAAAAAGGTTTCAATGGTATCTACAAGAATGGAGGTAAGATTAGACTTAATGAAACATATTTGGAAATGTTTTGGAAACCAAAATAATGAAAATTAATTTTATGTAAGTTTATGTATTTTCAATCCTTATGTTTTTTCTTCCATGTCATTATCTTTGATTATGTAATAAGTCAAAATTTGAATTAATTAATTTATTTCAACTATAGTTAAGTGAAAGTATAAAAAAAATATAAGTTTCTTAAAATTTTTTAGTTTATTATCATTGAAACAAAATTGTGTATGAATTTATTAAGAATGACATAATAGTATGGGGACTACAAAAAATAACTTAAGAAATCCATTTATGGAACATCCATTAGAGGTGCTCTTAGACTCAAGAAATTGGAAGAAGTAATTAAGTTCATGTGCATGATGTGTGATAGATTGTTAGAGTGAAGATCGCCGGAATTCCTCAATTAATTATCGAGGAGCAAAGTTCAATAATTTGGTACAAACTTTTGATTAGGGCTCAAGTTTGTACCAGCATGCGTTCATTTTTGTTTCACTTAGTGTAATTTCCATACGCTCACACCCCATTAGTTCCTATCTCACTTTGGTATCAGATAGAGGGAAGAGATATACTAGTTAATTATCTTCATAGATTGCATTTCTGATCTATCATTTATCAAATATAATATAGCAATAATAAAATTGCACCTGATCCCAAGTGCTTGAAGCTAGTGGCTTAACTGCCGTCATGCTCTTATCTTTAGCAGAACTGCTTGATGAATCTGCTAATGCAACTATTAATGTTTTCTCAATATTATAAATGTCATCACCATCATCCAAGCGAATTACAGCCATTACAGACAGCAACTTCAAGCACTGTAAATTATTAAATTTGGTTAAAAAGGTATCTCTAATCTCAAATGTAATACAAACTCAGGTAACAATATGTGAATCTTAATTATATGTCATACCGAAGAGCGGGCAGACTTGGTGATTGCTCGAACATCTTCTTTTCCCGTCCAAATACGAGGCATTGAATCAGAATCATGACTAAACAATGTCAAAAACCTGCTTTGAAATTTAAGATAAGTGCCTCTAAAGCAAAACTCAACAAGTCTAACAAGTCAACTTAAATGTTGCATAAGTTTCATACCTGTCCTTCATACGGATTAGAACTCTGCCAGCTTCTTCCCTAGCCTTGGCTTCTATCACACCCTTTGCATAATCATCTAAACTCACAATCATGCTCTTTTTTGTTTGTTCATCCACATCAAATCTGATAAGTTCAACACAGAACCCAGAAACAGCTGATTGAGTCTCATGATTAAGAAGTTTCCTTATTGATGGCCAAGTATCACTATTAGCTGCATCCAATAGAGTTTCAACAGGTGCAGACAAGGCCTCTTTCAGTTTTTCCTGCAAGAGTACTATAATCAACAAACTTCCCACGAAGTTAGCCAGTCATCTATAGAAACACAGCAAACTTCCACCAAGTGTCACAAAGCAGACAAACTCCATATAAATTTTGACTTGCTATAATTAATAGGCACAATATTGACATTAGTACATTGTATCAAACTATCAACCAACACATTTTCTCCCCGGTAACTATGGTGGAAACTTTTCTAGTTCTGATTTCATATAACCATCTAAAAGATTTCAAATATTGTTCATTTGGTCTATTTGGCACAAACATATATCATCTGCAATATTACAAGTGCTATTGAGCTCAAATACACTCAAGAATTTGTGAAGCATGAATCTCAAACATGTACCTCATATGATGAAACAAGTTCTGACATCTTAGAAGCTCGTACAGATGCAACATGTGCATCAATATCACGCTGTAGCTTCTCCCTTACTTTAGATGTATCCCAGTTTGCTATTTCAATAACAACATCTGCAAGGATAATATATCAGTGCCAAATTGTAATTCACTAAAGTGAGTTAGATGCATACTTGCAACAAATAAGTTTAAATCTCTCAGTAGATTATTGGAATGAACAAAAAAGTTAGCAATTATGCTCTCAGCACCAATTTAATAATGATACACAATCAACTTCATGTATATCCATCTCTTTGGGTCACTCTTTTCCTTTCCAAGATATTGGGCATTCAACTTTAATCTGTTGATGTCTAATAGAAAAGGATAGACAGATTTCTCAATACCTGCACATCCTTCGTCAAACTGAGCCATATAAATCTCTATGCACTTATTGGCAGCAGAAGAAAACCCTTCCCCTCCATTCAATGCCTTGTCAAATGCTTCCTTAAACTTATCCAAAATTCCGGACCTCATATGTCCCAGCACAATTTGGAATGTTGGTTGGACAAGCTACCAATTGAAAAGGCATTAAGGAAAATATAACAACATTATAAATCTAAGAATTATCACAAATCTCCAAAAGCATTTAAGAAAAATAAACATGACAATTCAATATCTCAACTAGTCATTATTATTTCAACATCATCAATTTTTGTTTCTCTTTCGATAATCACTGGCTAATTCATTTATGTTAACATAAAAGAAAAGGTCAAACAATCATGATTGCACAAAAATGAAGTTCAGAATAATTACTTGAAACAGTTTTTCTTGAAGTTGCTTTTGTTTTGCAGATCTCACACCTTCGTCAAAATAGTTGGCTTCAGCATCATACCTAGAGTAAAAGAAAATATCTCAATATACCTTCAGTTCACATCAAGTAATTTTCATATATAATGTTTCAACAACATGCATGACAGGTCCCTGGAAGTTAAAGAAATAGTTACAAAGTAGTTATAGAATTAGTATGGTGCTGTTAGTAATAAGGCTCACCTTTAATAGTAGAACGAGATTCATATTGAATTGCTAGCTTTGGGGAAATTAAGCAGTAGCTCAGTTGTAGAAAGGGAAAGCCCTTTTTTGAAGGAAAGGCCATTATAAGTAACTCTCTCCTTTTAATATGTTTAAATAAAGATTTCCTGCCCTCCTAATTCTTTGTAATCATCTTTTCTTTGCCTTAATTTCTTCTTTTGTATAATAATAATAATGGTCTTTAATTAAAAAAAAAAGTGACAATCTAATCAACAAAGCAAAGACCAAGTATTTCCAAACAAAAATAATGTAAAGCTACCAAAGTTAGCAGGGTTATAATATAGCATCAGCATGGTATTCAATAAATGAGCCATAAAAGAAATATCATAAAATTAGCTATACTCACTCAGAAAGACAAGCAATAAGGAGTGAATTGAGCTTTTTCCCAAATTCAGAAATAGGGCCAGATTGCACAGCCTCTTCCAACTCACACCAATCCTGAGTTATAATCACAATGTAATTTCCATGGCTTTAGTACTTAAGATTGTCAAGCGTTGGACAACTATACAAAATAGAAATGTAAATACCTTATTTGTAGCAAAAAGGTCATATTTCTCGTTAGCAATTTCTTCACATCGTACAGTAGCTACCATTACCTACAGGTGGGTGGATCATAATAATTAATAAAATCAAGATACATGTAAAACAAAAGCAGTAGAACTCTAGATATTTACCTTGTGTGCAGGAAGGTCGAGATCCTTGTTCTCTTTAATGATTTTCCAGATTTCTTGAGCACTAAAAGAAAAGCCTGAAGCAGGAACTACTCCACGCCGATCCCCTGCAAGCCCACCTGGAGCAATAGAATGATAGAATCGTTGCCTCAAGTTGGCAACCTACATTTAAGATTAATCAGAATCAACAATATATGCAAATTAGAGTACTTAAATGGCTAACTTTTTTTTACACTATGAAAGCTAAACTAATACACACACTAAGCGACATTAGCCACCCATGCTGATAATTGATCATTCAATACGAACAACATGCAAACCAAAAGGAAGCTAGTACTAATTCATACCTGCTCCTTAAATTGTTCTTCCTTTTCTTCGAAACTAGAAAGAGCAACAACTTCAACCTGGTCATTTGTAGCCAAGTGCAAAGAATTAGTACTATAAAAGTCCAATACAACTCTATTATGTGTAAGTGAACATTAATAAGTTAAGTGATTACAATGAAAAATTCACTTAATGGGGTTTCTTTGTGAGCATCTGGTTTAGGAACAGAATCCCATATCTGCCAAGTAAAAAGTAGAGAAATAAAGGTTAACAAAAAAATTGGATACCTATTTGATAACATCATATAAAAGTGAGATCACTGCATTACCTTCTGAATATCTTCTCTCAAAACAGGTTCTAAATTTTCAAGTGGTGTCTACGAAAGGAAAAGGTTAACCACATAGTAAATAAAGATATATAAACAATAAAAAATGAAATACAGGAAAATATTTAGAATTATCAAAACAAGCAGCAACATTTTGCTGTCACACCTTTGTCTTATCACGTATGACAAACAACATTGTTGTTTTGCGTGGACTAAACAATCTCATCATGACCTGAAAGCAAATACAAGCATGCAATTAGATAAATAACAACTTTTTAGATTGGAAACTGTTGCTTGTAGTCAATAGGTTATTGAATGATACCTGAAACACAGTTTTTAAAAGCGGCTTATTTGCAGCTTGTTCGCGACCAATGTCATGACACCACCTTTACAAATAATAAAGGGGAGGAAAGATCAATTGCGCAAAGAAAGAAGATTTGACTTAAAAAAAAACATTAAAACAAAGAAGTACAACAGTTACACGCTTACACTAACTTTAAATTTTTTAGCATAAGTCTATATTAAAAATAATTAAAAGGAAGGAAGCGTAAAAGAACTCACATGTTTATTAGCACTATATCAGAAATAGCCAAAGCAAATAAAGCACTCTGCTTTTCAAATGTAGTATCATCCTGGGGGAAAACGATTTCAGTATAATGGAGAAACAACCAAAGGCAGAAGTATCATTTCTCATTTCTCTTTGTTCTAATATTTCCTAATGGAAGATTAATTACATGTTTGAATAGCCAAAAGTTCTGTATCATTGACTATTATTAATCCACTATAGTGCAAATGCAAAACCAGAAAGATTGCAGAGTTATGTATTCTTGTCAACTTACTAAAATACATAAATGTAATGAAACTAAGAGATAGTTGAATCCTCTCATTTAGCATTGCTAACAAAAATTTAAAGTATTATTTCACAAGGAAAAAATAAATAATTAAACATTACCCGCAAAAATCATGAGCAAATAAGAATATTGCAAATTATCATAAAAAAGGTATTATGTACTGTGTTCCACTGGGGCTACAAACACATTAACATATATGCATTGCCAAGATATGATATAAATAAAAATGCAAAAGGCAACAGACTCTAGATCATGACCGGAATGGTCAAGGAAAGTTAAGGTGAGAAAAAACCACCTCTCCACGTTCTCTTCCATCAGTACCCTCCAAATCCATCACAAGTGTACAAGGCTCTATCCCAACACATCTAGCCATCCAAATTCCTCTGGTTGTTTGAGACCTGAAAACAAACACGTCCTATCAGGTTCACCTTGTTAATTGTGATAGCCAGATTGGACTGTTGAAGTGAATGAATGGGGGTTGTAGAAACATGCCTTCCCTTAAATGCATCCATCTCTGTGAAGTTAGTACAAAACAAACTATTTAAGAGCGTGCTCTTGCCTGTCCAAACCAAAGAAAAAGGTCAACAATTTAAGCATCCCTTCATAGAATAAAATCAATAAGATAAAATTCTCAAAGGGGGGGATTAAGAAAAGGATCAAAGTGGTTGAACTTAATCATTAGAAATCACTAGTATATGTATAGGTAATTTAGTCATAAACCTATACCAAAGATCAACTTTAAGTTATTGCTCACTTGTCAGCTGTAACACACAAGGCACAAACACGAAACATCAATTTTATATTCCCAATTCCCATCAATCTTAATATACAATCACCTCTAGCATTCAGTATGAAGTAAAAATATATATATTAATAAGATACACATCCTCAAGTGCAAATTGACTGGTAACAAATCAGCTTATGAAAATAATAAGAAACGAAATTGAGATCACGAAGCATACCACTACTTTGTGGACCCATAATAGAAACCACGGCATAGGAAAGCCCACACTCACTTAATTTAACCTCTTTCATGAAGTTTTCAATCCCGGCAACATTGAAGGCACCATCTCCATCAATAAGTTGAGTGGAACAACATTTCTCATTGTTCGCTGTATAAGCACATACTCAATCTTAGTTGAGACAAAAATTAGAAGCACAAAACTTGTACAATTTTCAAGCACACATTAAATTAGGTGTCACCTCAACATTTTACTTTCACGTATAAACAATAAAGATGTATAATTTTGCCATGTTACGGATCAAATGGCCAAGATTAATCAAATCAAACCAACATCAATTAATAACAAACTAATCTTAACTTGAAAACTGGAAAAATGTTTATAAATAAATAACTGAAAATATCGTTATCCGTTATAGCTAGCCACTAACACCATTAATATTTGATGGCAATTGTAATAAACGGAAATTACAAAAAAAAAAAGGAGTTACTATAGAAGGCTTTGATGAGTATATTTACGTAGAAAATGCATGCATGAATGAGGGAAATGAAAGAGACGTACCCATTTGAATGTATCGCGATTTGGATTTGAAGCACGAAAAAAGGTTAAGAGAAGGTGCGATCTCTCATCTTACAGGGATCATTGCCATTTCGTTTTCGTGATAAACTATCCTTCAAACTGTCTCTGCCTAATGAAATACATTTGCCTCCCCTTGTTTCTGCCATACAACACAACACTTTTTTTTTTTGGTGTTAAACACTTTTACTTTTCTTTGTTTTTTTGGAAAATAATTCTTGTGTGGTAACAAAAATATCACTTACATTTTGACTAATTTATGCATCTTTAAATTTGGAAACAACATTTTGATTGAATAACTCTTTTTTTTCCCTTCTGATTCTCAACGTCAGATTGAAGTTTATAACACCTAATTCTTTTTAAAAGAAAAAAATAACTATTATTCTATTAAATAATAATTTTATTGTTGTTTAAAATTTTCAATTTTAATACTTATTATGTAGATATGCATTAAAAGCAGTATCGTGCTGTTGGTCTAATTCCAATTCAAAACTTACAGACGAAAAACAAAATATAGCTAGAAGAGAAAATTCATTAAAAGTAGTTCTGGACGTATATTAATCTTTAATAAAATCAATGAATACTTTATATTAATATATGATAAAAGAAATACTAAAACAATTTATCCTCCCCTTCTCTAAGGATAGGTTTTTCATAGGATTCGAAACAGAAACCTTCAAACAGATGATTATCTTTAACATATTCTTATGAAATTGATGAAAATGTATATAATAATGCATGGTATGGTCTCATTTTTATGCATGGTATGGTATGGACATGTTTTTATGGACCCAGCCGTCCGCAATTAAAATCTTAGTGAAGTCAAAGGGTGAAGACTATTGCATTACGTCATTCTCGTACTAAGAATAATCAGAATAATAATAATAATAATATACAACAATAACTAATACAATATAAAAATCAACCCGACCAAAATTGTTAACAAGATTTTGGTAATGTCTAGTAGTATTAGGGATTGAACCCGAGAGCTTACGGATATGGATTTTTTTTTTTTACAAATTTTGATAGTGTTTCCTACTTCCTAGTGTGAATTGAACAATGACAAAAATTAATAATTTAATCATACATTAAATAATAATAAAAGTTATTCACTAAAAGCGTAAAAAAAATTATATACTCAATTATTCACCTCCAACGTTATATATAATAAGTTTTACAATTTTTAAAATAATTATTTTAAAGTAGTTTAAATGATAATTTTTTATTAAATAATAATATAAGATTATTTTACACCAATAGTGTATAAATATTAAACTCTAAATAATCATATTTTTATATTATTAGTACATTTAATTAATTTTTATATTTATTTATATGTTTTTTTCTCACACCATTTATGTCAAATTTCTATTTTAGCAACATTATTGTGTAAATTTTAAGTAAATATTATCATAATATATATTAAAGAAATTAGATAAAGTATTTTTTTTTTATTTTAATAGTACTACTACTTTGTCATTTTTACAAATATTACTGTTCTATATTAAAAATTGAAATAAAATAGATTTGCTTAATAGTTGGAGTACGAAAACTTTGGAGAATGTGAGGCGAGTGGAAGTGGAAGTACAAATGAAATGAATGGGCAGAAGACAGAGAGAGTGGAAGTGTCTGGTTCTTGCAGGTTCTCTCCTTGGCTTCTTAGGGCAGATGGGGTCCTCTGCTAGAGCAAGCCACTTTCAGGAACCGTCACCGTCTCTATCTTTCCGAACAGGTCGCTCTTTAACTACTTTTCCTTTCCTTTCATTTCAAATTTTACTTACTCTCTTCTTATCTTCTCAGACTGATGGCAGTGTTCCCAATACTCTTGTTAAACCCAGGGTTGCTGCAGAGGTCACCACCTCTCTTACTGTTATTATGTTTCTAATTTATTTATTAATAATTAATACTTACCCCCTTAATTTACCTTTCTTTCTGTCTTAATCTTCCAGTTTAATGAAGAAGCTCGCTCTCCCTTTTTCAAGAAGTACAAAACTGTATTACATCCTGGCGAGGTATGTTTCTGGCTTAGTTATGGTGGGAACCACACTTTTCACCTTTATCACAGCCATTTATAATCAGTATTTTTAAATCTCAAATAGCTGCCCGTAGTGGCCAGCCCCAAAGTTAACTGGAGTTTACAACAACTCACACACATTATTCAACCAAGTGAGGTCTGAGGTAGACTATACCGTTCTGCTACAACAGTCCCTGTAGTGGGCAGGGGCTGCTCCACCACTGTAGTGCGCTATTTTAAATTTTATTTACTGTCTGCAAAGTTTGTTTATAATTTACTTGAGCATTGGGTTTAGTTACTTTTTTTTCTTTTTCAGGTGAATAGAATCAGGGAGTTTCAGCAAAACAGTAAGATAGTAGCTACTCACACGGATTGTCCTGAGGTGAAGCAATGCCTTTTATGTTTCCTTTTCACTGTCAAATTAGAATATCGTTATGTCTAGTATTTGAATTTTTATCCTCAATTTTTCTGTCAATGAACTAGTCAAAGTTTGATAACTGAATTATAATTTTCTTTTTTGTAAAACAGGTACTTATATGGGATGTTGAAACTCAACCTAATCGTCATGCTGTTCTGGGGGCTACCACTTCTCGTCCAGACTTGGTATGTTTTCATACATTCTTTTTCTTACAAAATTTGGTTCTTCCACACCTTTATTCATAAGTCAGGCTCCTGAAATATTAAGCCATACCTTTTTGTAGGTATTAACTGGTCATAAGGATAATGCTGAATTTGCTCTGGCTATGTGCCCAACTGAACCCTTTATTCTTTCTGGAGGTTGGAGTCTTTTTATTGCCTTCTCATCACAAAAGATGTCAAGTTTATTTTCCATTAGTTTAAATTTCTTACAATGTTTTTAAATAATTGTTATTGTGCTGCCATAACACTCTAACATGGCGTTTGCTGATCAAAAAAAAAAAAAAAAAAACTCTAACATGGCGTTTTTCGATCCCCTCTGCCATGGGCAATTTGTGAAGGGAGGCCTGCTATGGTTGCACCTTAGGCCAGAATAGTGTGCTTATATGGGTGAATTCTGGCCTTCCGCCATTGATAATGGATTGAACTGTCAAATTTCAATTTCAAACTATGTTTTGGATATCTGTCAAATATTAATGGATTGACTTGCTTATTTCCATATTGTTTTTCTCCTTTTCTATTTTGTTGTTTTCTGATGTACTTCCTTCACTTTTTTGTCGCTGAATTGTAGTGCACAGGAGTTCTGTAGTGTAGGTGATGATTCTCGCCTTATACTCTGGGATGCACGACTTGGATCTGCTCCAGTTGTTAAGGTTTAAATTCTTCAGTTCATCTACATTATTGTTGCTTTCTTCATGTTTCAAAACACCCAATGGTAATAGCTAAAATTAGTCAAGGAGATAAGAAAAATATTCTAAGTTTGGCACCATCACAAACATCCCATCACTTGTGGAATTTGAATTGCATAAAGAGTTTGGTGGCTTGTGAATAATGAACCTAACCCTTGGCAGTACAAATGCTCATAAATTTTGTTACTATTACTAATATTTATTCTAAGAGGAAAATGACTTGAGTACAACTTATGTTTTTAATTGAGGTTTTGTTACATTTGAATATTTGGCATATTTGAAAATATGGTTTTTCATAAATCCCATCTGTTTTTTTTTTGTGCATATATATATTGTCATTTGGGTTTGATACTTTTTTTTTCTTTCAATTACTATTATGCAACATTAGTAATTTAGATTTGAATATTCTTACATTTCCCTTCTTTTTTTTTTTTGCCCCATGTTTATCTTTTAAGCAGGTTGACAAGGCGCATAATGGATATCTTCATTGTGTTGATTGGAGTCCTCATGATATAAATTTTATCCTGACTGGGTATCCCCTGCCCCTGACTATTTGAATGAACATGAAATAAGCTCTGATTTTTCTTTATTTGAAGCTATCCTTTTTAGTTCTTAATGCTTTTAATGGGTTTGACTTAGAATAGAAATTAGGTGCTTTTATTTAGCTACTGAAACAGTTTATTTGCCTTTTGAATCCTCATATTTTTTGTTGCTTTGGATTCAGTTCTGCTGATAATACAATTAACATGTTCGATCGTCGAAATCTTACAAGTGGTGGAGTTGGATCACCTATCTATAAATTTGAAGGTCATGATGCAGCAGTCCTCTGTACAGGTGGCTGGAGGATCCCACCTTGTTTCTTTTAATTGCAGTTTTAATGTGCACTTCAGTTTTGGGCATTGTAATTGAGTGCTTGTTAACCTACAATTTTGATCTGTTTCAGTGGAGTCCTGACAAGCCATCTGTATTTGGAAGTACTGCTGAAGATGGTATTTTAAACATCTGGGACCATGACAAGGTTTGAACTCTAAAATTTTTTCAAGTCATAGACCTTTTTGTCCCATGCCACCTCTCTTTTTATGAAATGTGAATTTGTATATTATACTAATACTAATCAAATGTAGATCTTATGGACTTACAAATTTTATTTGAGTGCTAGAGCTACTGAAAAACCTGAATTCACAGGCCTTTTTGTTATTGTTGTTTAAGCCCTTCCAGGAAAAATAAGAGATCTAAATGCCGCACATCATAAATATTTGGAAGAATCTTCTTGCTTATCTGTTTTTATTTCCAACTGGGCTAGTCCTATCATGATAATTTAGTTTTCTGAATTATCACTGCTTGCTAAAGTCATGCATAGAATCCTGTTGGCAGGAAAAAAATGGACCTTTTTGTAAAAATCAAGATGAGGTTTGATGGGCTATAGCTATTCTATCACTCTTGCTTATTGTATTTTTAATTTTTTATGATTGATGGTGATGCCAGAATTTTGTTTTTCCTATATTGCATGTTTGTTTTTGTTATCTAAAATTTTTGGTGTCAAGCTAAAAAACTACTATTAGGTTGGTAAAACAACAGACTCTGCTAGTTCAAAAGCATCAAATACTCCCCCTGGTTTATTCTTTCGACATGCTGGGCATAGGTATGATATCAAATGGTTGTGTGCTTTCATTTCTTTATTCAGTTCATTGGAATTCAACATTATGTTTAAGCTGTTTGAGTTTTTATTGCAACTGGAACTGTTCAATTGCACAATATTGTAATTTGCTGTGATGTAATATTTGACTGTTGACAAAGTAAATACTCTGTGCCAACCATGCAACACTGATGGATCTTATTAATAATAATGTTTCAATACGATGTGTACTTGTGCATTCAGGGACAAGGTTGTTGACTTCCACTGGAATGCATCTGATCCATGGACAATTGTTAGTGTTTCTGATGATTGTGAAAGTAGTGGTGGAGGGGGCACCCTACAGGTAACAGAAATTTATGGCATCTTTTGGATTTCTCGTCCATAACAGATTGTGGCACAAGTGGGGTTGAATTTTGCCAAACCTAGTTATACTCCCTTGTTTGACTTATTGTATAAAGTAGTGGGTTTCTGATTGTTCCCATGAATTTCTTGATTTTATTATTATGTGAAAAGGAAATTGTAAAATGCCGGAGATATGAAAATATTCTGATATGTATCATAGGTTTTGGTCATTATTGTGCATGTAATATAACTAAAGCTTTTTTCTTTTTCCCAATTCTTTATGATGCAGATATGGCGGATGATAGAGATATAATATATCGACCAGAGGAAGAGGTGCTCACTGAGCTGGATAAATTCAGATCACATATTTTTGGATGCAACTCATGACATCTTGTAGAAACTATAACTTTCAACTCATGCCAGGATTGAGTAGAATGTTACTCGATCTAGGTTACAAGAAAATATTAGAATGTAAAAAACGACATGATACATCCTTCATCTGAGGGAAACTCTTTAAACATTTCGATGTTCTATTCTTGTTTTAACGTCAGCTCTCACCCAAGCAAAATAGGAAACACGTTTTGCATCTTTTGTTTGGAATAGAAGGTATATGATTTTAAGGGGAAAAAAATAGTTACAACAATTTTTTTATTGAGCGTGGGTTTTTGCCAGTAAAAAAACGTACTTGTGTGCGGCAGTTCCTGCTTTACATGTTCTTAATCAAATGTTGGTATTTTAGTTCAGTACTTAATTGGGGTGTCTTTCAAGTTCTCTTCATTTGCACTTATTATTATGATTTTTTTACCACTTCAGATTATTTTTTTTGGTTATACTGCATTGTATGAGCTTGTTCGCTTCAGTTTGACACGACATCCATGTCCATTGCAGAAGCTATTGTTTGTAACTTTGTATGATCACTTGTTACACCCAAATCACGTCAGTTTTTTGTTTTTTCAATAGCAGTGACAAGATTCTTCTTGAACTTCGTGTATACTCAATAGTCAAGGGTTGCATCCAACACATGTAGCTATTAACTTCTAAAAATCATGTCGAATACGCGTTTTATGAAAAAAAAAATGCAAAATCAAATGTGCACTAAATCATTTACAAACGACGAAACTTTCATCAGCCTACTACTTGAAAATATTTCATTTATGTTCATGGCACACCGATCAGTTCAAATTTAAAATGCACGAAAGGAAACAAGAAATGCACGAATTGGGAATGTGAACCGATAACTTTTAAAATAAGATTTGACACGAAAGGTTCATGCACACTTCACGAAAAATGTTTTGTACTGATTAGTATTAGCTTTTTGGAATGACACTTCAAACATGATATTTGCCTGGGGTTATGATTCTAATCGAGGTCTCAATTCCTGACATGGTTGTGTTTGCTGGCTATTTAGCATCTACGTAAAGAGTATTTTTTTTTTTTTTTTTTTGCTGAATGCTTTGATTTGAGGAGACAATCCTTTCGGAACAATGTTAGGTACTAGTATAGAATATCAGCACCATTAGTCTTTGTGGTTACTTAATGACTTGGGTTTAAAAAACAAACAAGCGATTGAAGACCGAAAATATTCTGAGCAGGCATGGCATTGCAATTGGCATCGATAATCCAAATACATCGTTGTTTTAACTGTTGGTTATCTAAACATAATTGGTGACAATGATAGTCTCAGCCATCCTCTTTTTCTTGTTTCTTATCCCTTGGCCCTAAAAGGGTAACAATGCTATATCATATGTCGCATTAATTTCAATTTAACTGGCTTCCATTCATAAATTTCTAAAATAAACTCAAAGTTGTATCATCTATATTCCATTAACAACCAAAATTGGCACAGGCAAAGAACCAAAAAGAACATTCCTGTGACAACACACTACTACAGGTATTGGATGTACATACTAAACTAACTCAGGAGGTTGCAGTTAACCAAGCTAGTAGTGTTATTAGCTTGAGCTTAGTCTTGATTTCCCATTTTTTTGCCTGTACAAACACAAAAAAAGTGGTTATTGGAGACTTGAATCCAACCCTTCCCCTCCAAGATGGGGAGAAGAGGCTCCCAAAACAAACTAAAGAAAAAATTGAACGGAAAAAAGAGAAAAATGAAACTAACCAAAATGAATCTTTCTTCTCCTGTGCTAACAATTCCTCAAAAGAAATTTCAGCAAAATCATCATCTCTGTTCTCTCCCAGTTCACTTGATTTTTCCTTCTCCATGCAAGCTCCAAGTTCAAGCATCTTTGTAGAGAGGTTTAAATAATTAGCATATCATAGAAAATGTAAGTCAATACAAGGAAAATTTCCTGAACAGATGAAAAGCAAGTTACAAGAAATCCAAGAACCGTATGAACAAGTAGTGTTTACATTGTAATTTAAATAACATCAACATATTTTTGCAATAAAATTAAAGGGAAGATGCTTATTAATCCTCCTATAAAGGCTTCAAATTAAGTGTATACCTTCTGGTAGGCTGGTGACAGTTTAAGCTGTTGTTGAAGCGAGTTATAAACAAAAACATCCTCTTCTAAACGTTTTTGCTCTAATTCTAGCTTGTATATCTAAAAATTAAAAAATTAGATCGTCAAATGTGTCTGCAAGCTTAGCTTGATGACATAAAGGTTCCCTTGTCACAACACATTATCTAACCAACCTGTTGATGAAGGCGGTCAAAAGAAGATCTATCTGCCTTACATAGTAAAGCCTTCGTTATTACAAACTTACGTTGAATCACATCAGCTCTGTTACAATAAGAGGATGTAAAAAAATCAGAATAACAGAGCATAGAAATCTTGGTGTTAGGAACCCAGAATAGAAAATAGTAAAAAGAAAATAAAAGTTACATTTCTAGATTGAAAATGAGCAAAACATGGTAAAAAAATCTCTCCGCCAAGGGTTTTCCCCTTTCACAGCTGAGCATTTGCTCAATTCCCTAATGCTAACAAATCAGAATGATCCCTCTTCCCTTATTTAACTAATCCGTTTCAACTAATTGTTCCTAACTAATCCTTTCCAAGTTCCAAGCAATCCTGATATCTCCAACATGAACAAATGGATCACAACTATCATGCTAGCATAGTTGTAAAAGGTAGACAGAAATGTCTAATGCCAAATAAGTTTGTACATACTTGTGTTGTAGCTCATTTCTAGCATCAACCAAACTATTAGCAAACTGCACAACCTGCATTATACATGATAAGAGAATTAAATTTTTAAAGGGTTCACATTAAAATAAATTTGACACTGATACCTCATTTTGAATAATAATAATAGGTTGAAACTTGCAAGTACCATTAAAAAAAAAGACCATTCATGATCCTTAAAGCAAAAACAACCTCTGAAAGTGAAATATAAAATGAATACTACCAAAGAAAGAGCACTTTGCTGTCAACATAGGAGTTAAGGGTACCCTTGGCGCATCCACAAAATCATATGGCAAGTCATGTTGTAGAGATAGACAATATTACCAATCATATACACTGAATTTATGTTATCTGCTCAATTGCACTACGTTTATAGTATGCTTGCTTCCTAAAAAAATTCTGTATATTCCCCCAAACTGCTCATCCAAAACAACCCAAATACATTCAAAAGGTTTACAGGTTTGTACTTCCACAGCTTGTGCCGCATATCTTCTTGAATTACACGTACTTATTTCAGAATTATTAAGGGTGTGTTTGGATAAGAGTTGAAACTAAGTTGAACGGAGAAATTGCATGTTTCAATGCAAAATTTAAAAACCAACTATATTGTAGCTTTCATCTGAAAGTTCGTTGGCATTGAATTCAACTGCCTCCCAAACACACACTAACATATTAATTGCATTATTTCATCAATCTATAGAACATACCCCGCTCACTGACACAAATACCACACACCCTTGTGTCAAATGCAACACTCCATATCCCTTTTTATTCACTACAAGACATTATGCAGTTTAGAGGAAGAACTAAACAAAGTTTTACTTTTCACTAACTCCAACGTGACTCTGCATCATTAAGAACAAAAAAAATCTGCTTCATTATCAGCTAGTGGCTAATGCTATCCTTTCAGCAACTGTTCTACCCTTTATTTAAAACAGATTTCTATAAATAAATAAAAAATTAAAAGGGGGTAATAAAATAGTGAAAAACAAAGACGTATATGACACAGGAAGCAAAGAAAGCATTGAAATGCGACTAAGAAAAACCTGGGGCAGCGTGAGTTTCTTCAAGTGGTTGCATCTGACGAGCTCATCATACTGCTGTTTGATCTTTCTCTGCATAACGCTACTGGAAGACGTAAACGGATACTGGCACGTGGATTCAAGTCGGAGCCCCGAGTCGGAACCCGAACCCGAATTGGCGGCGTCGTCACCTTGGGTTCTCTTCTTCTTGGGCTTCTTTCTCTTCTTCTTGGGTCTCTGTTCCTCTCCCAACAAGCTGGGAACTTTTTGAGTATGGTGGTGGTGTTCCTTTTTTGTCGAGAAGCGTTTGAAGAGAGAGAAAGAGAGGAAGAGAAGGGAGGAGAGGGACGCGAAGAAGAGGAAGAAGAGAATGGGATCGTGCATTTGTATCTGTGTGTGGCGCTCAAGTGAGAATGGGAATGGGGAATAGGAATAGGAAGGTGGAGGCTCCATGGAAGTGTAGAGAGAGAAGCAAAGTGAAAAAGTGATAAATATTCTATTCTCTGTTGTTAGCCTCTGCTTCTGCCTATTCTCATTTTCATTTCAAGTTTCTCTCTATCTTCGGAAATTGGAACTGTTCACTTCTCTTCTACATGATCATCATCTTATTAGAGAGAATTTTGTTCTGACCTAACCCCCCCAAAAAAGAGATGATTTTGTTTTGGATATTCTCTGACATTCAATGTAGCACAAGTAATTTTAACTTTAATAATTAGTAGTTTCAATATTGGATCGTCATAAGAAGGGAATTTACGTCGTTGAGACATTTAATTGAGTCTTCCATTCATATTAGCTGTAGTTTAAGTTTGAATTTTTTTTTAATTTTACAGATAAATGATATGTAAATTATAGCCAGTCAGAAAAATACGTAAACTATAGTATTTCTTAGCCTTATAAGAGAATGTGTCACCCTCTAATCTAATTTTCTTACTGCCAAAAAAAAAAAAAAAAGAGGATTAGTCCTTTCTATTAGATGCAGTACATGTTGGTGTGATGATGAAATGATGTTCCAACTAGGAAATAAAATTGAAAGAAACAGTGTTTTGTGTAGAAAATAGGAAAAATCAATTTAAAAGCTATTTATTGAATAGAAATGCATCTTTTTTATGTTTGTAAAGAAATAAAATCACCTTTGAATCTTCATACTACTTTTCTTTTGGTTGGATTCTTTTTAAACTAAATCTCCTTTACAATATGATTTCTCTTATTTATATTTTCCCGGATAATAGTTATTTGGGGGTGCATAACTGCATATAGATATCGTAATAAAATACTTTCTTTAAGTAGAAAAGTACATCAGAAAACGATATTATTAAGCACTTTTTAAAAGAAAATGATTGAAAAATCAAAGATAGAAACTTCTTATTAAAAATATGGCAGTCTATATTTCTATAAATCATCAATATCACTATAAAAGGAATAATTAGCAAATATGTATTACCATAAATAAAATTGTTTTGAAGTTAGGCATTGGATTCTTTGTTTCCAGATTTTCTTTGTGGAGCAGGTGACAACTTAAGATTGGAACCAAGCCACGACATCTTGACTAGTAAATATTTAAGAAAACACGAGGTTGAATATTATTACTAAATTCTTATTTAATGAGAGAGTTCGGCATACTTAGTTAGCTATGATGCATATGTAATCCGTTATCATGATTATTTTCCTCTCCTATAAGGTATGAATCATTTCATTCAGGAGTGAGTATACGTGTGCCTGTGTGTTTGCGACAGAGAAAACAGAATCACCCAATAGAAAGCAACAATATTCTAAACTTCTCCTTTGACCATAAGTAGCTCTTTAAACACATTATCTCATCTTCCATTCAATAAATTAAAGATAAGCATACGTTTTGACATTTAAGAATAAGTAAAGTAAAGTAATACTAGTATGAAACAAGAAGAAATAAAATTTGACATAAAATTAATTCAAAACTTGATAATAAAATGTTTATTTACTATCAGTGAAGTAAACAAAATGACAATTCCACACTTTCAAATTGGATGGGGGGGGGGGGGGGGAGATTTGAATATTAATTGTATTTTTTGGTAAGAAAAGAGAACGAGAATAATTAATTTATATGAAGAATTACTTCACGAAGGAACATAGAATTGAAAAAAAAATGCTGTACATCAACAACTGTTAAAGAATAAAATGGACAAAGACGTATACACTAAAAATTAGTATCGCCTTTATATATTAGTTGCAATTAATGTTTTGTCAAATTTCCTCATCCGATCACATTTTAAACAATTCAAACAATAATAAGTTAATAGTATTATCTAACCTTTAATTCCACTTCATTTCAATATTTATCATCAATCCAAAAATATGGTAGCATTATCTGCCTTGGTAGAATCAATATGATCTAATGAAACCCGAAAGAACTCTAAAACAAGAACATCTAGAAACCAAAAGCCACAATGCATGAAATAACGAAACCAAAATGACTGAATCTGATCTTTATCATCTTGAGAAGTTTCTTACAGGAAGAAAGAAACTAAATCACTATGAATGCAGCTTACAAGGGAAAACTAATATTACAGGAAGCAAGAGGCTTCCACACCTAAGTCTAAAACACTAGCACATGGACTCAATTCAGTATCGTCTCATAGTGCACCAAGCAAATCATCACCTTTCACCTCTGTATAACATGCAGAACACAAGTATATACACATATCCACAATCATCTCAGCAATCTTTACAGGCTTTCAACCATATGGTGTGTTGTGTTTTCTGCAACTTCACCTTGGTAAAGCCAAAATAATAATGCTCGTGTTGATCAGATTCAGAAGTGTAGACTTTGGTTGACCCAAAAGAACTGTATTGAAATGAATAGTGGTGGGAAAAATCAATCTGGAGAGTTTAATCTATTTATTTTCTGAGGTTAAAATGATCAGGAACAAATAGCTTCCACTGAGAGTTTCTTCAAGACATTTGGACATGGATCTCCTCCAAAATTTTCAGGTGACACTGTTACTGTGCACCAGTTCTGTCCAACACAATTCTGCAATAACAAAGTTATCATTGATTAATGAACCAAGTAATAAGATAAGACCATAATAATAAATGAGTAATTTGATAGCAAAAAAGAAAGCATTCCAAAAGAACAAAAGGCAATACCCTTTCAAAGGCATCATAAGACTTGTGAGCATGACAGCTTCCTTCATGGAAGTTTCCACAAGAACCTGCTGGAGTACCAAAGCTAGCAAATTTGATTGATGAGATTTTCTGTCCCGGGCTACATGATAAATGAACTTTTGGTCTAACAGGTGCTTTGCCAGAAGTTTGCATCTGATAGCTTATAAGATTTGGCTGCCACTCATAAATATCAGCACATACACTATCTATATCCCTTCTAACCAAAAAGATTCCATTGGGGTCTCCACCTAGCTCTTCAAACACAACCAATAAATTTCCTGTTGGCTTAAGCCATGATTGAGGAACATGATACCTGAAATTACCAGCCAGTAATTAGTTTCTCAGCAGCATTACACATAACTTGAGGGCAAGCTATATATTTCGCACTCACCATCTTTGGGAAGCCTCGCCACAGTTACTTCTGCATTTATTCTCGTTATAAGTTCCAGCATAGTCACAGTAATCACAGGTACCGGATGCTTTATAAGCAGGCCAGTAGCGGCCAAGATTCTGTCCATTTAACCACACTTGACCTTTGCCCATGCTGTCCATGTCTAAAGCCAATGGTGCAGTCCCAGCTGGCGCGTCAAATGTTGTCTGTAATGATATTAAAAAGGATGTTGCTTAAAGACCAGCCTCTCAACAAGTGTGTTGAAATTTTGGGGTTTAGATGGTAAATTTAAAAGAGAAAATAGATTAAAACCGATTGACTAGATGTGATGTGTTGCAAAAGACAAAGCACTAATAGTAGGGAGAGTAGTATCCGTAGTAAAAGATCATCTAAGATGCTCTAAAATATTCTTATAGATAATAGTGTTATGAAATATTTTCAAGATACTCTAACAAAGTGCAACCCAAAAGGGTCTATCTTGTTTGAACCATCAAGTTTTATATATTTTTTTAAAATGTTTTTGGTACTTATCTGGTATGTACACACAAGTACCCAACACATACCAGATATTGGTATATACCCAGTAAGAGCATGACATGACTTTAGGAGTACCCATGCTAAAAACAAAGGATAGTGTGGGGTTGAGGAATTAAAAGAAAGTGAAATGTGTCCTTTTTCCATAAGGAACATTCTTTGCTTCCTCTATGATTATAATATTATTTATAACAATAATAATGAAAGAGTACTATCATTAGAACAGGTAAATACAAATAAAATTAAGCAAAGCCTACTCACTTTGTACCAAGTCAATGGCTGCCTTTGAGAAACTAAAGATCCCTGAATCCACTCCACTGAGGAACTTCCACTAAGAGAGTGAAGACTCAAGATTTCACCTTTAAGACCAACCTACACAAAACACACAATCAGATTAATTTCAAGCAACTGAAAGAGAGGGCACGGTGAATGTTTGAGGAAAAACCTTATAAGACCATTTCTGCCAAGACAAGTCCCTTCTCCCTTCGTTGAGACCACTTAATGAAATTGGACCAAGAACACCAGCATTCCATGTTTCAAAATGAGGACCAACATTCTGCATGTTAAATATAGTCATGATTCATGATCATAATCCGCAGTTGATACTGAAAAATCAGCTTAGTGTGACGTGCAGGGGTGCATCTGAAATATCTATTTGGTGTGTATGTATATGTGAGAGAGAGAGAGAGAGCAAACCGGGAGTCCAACTGCAACACTCAGTAGAGAGATCTTGTTAACACCGGCTCTAAGCTTCACTCCCTCGTTAAATGTCAGTTTAGGGAATTCTAAGCTTCCATATGCAGTTCCTGATCAAAAGAAGAATAATAGGCTCAATAACAAAGCTACTGGAAAATTATTAGCTTCCAAAATCTAAACTAAAATAGTATATTACACTGTTCTAAAAAAGAAAGGTCAAACAAGCATGACAACTAGATCCATGATGTTTCGGTCCAAGTATTGGGTAAATTCCCCAATGAAACCTAGATTCTAGTATTTTTTTTTTTTTAAGAACCTAGATTCTAGTATTGTTTCCATGCAGTGTTCTAATTTATTGAACCCTCGAAAGAATAAAATAACTAAATTTAAAGAGTCGCCACTTCTTCCTCTTGGATCATACTGAGAAAAAGTACAGCAGATAACTGAAACTATTCTTATTAGTTAAGTGATACTGAAATTTTTAAGCCAGCACATTATGCTCCTCACCTGATAGCTGACCATTTATAAAAACATGCAAAGCATGCCCAGCAGAAAACACAGTAAGAACAGGATCCTTTCCGTTTCTCAGAAATCCTTCATTGGGATCAAGCACAACACTAGCAAAAGGAGCAAGACAAGTATAATATGTGGAAAAACCAGATTAGATAATAAGATTCATCAATTGTTCTAACAAAGAATTGTAAGAGGAAAAAAAGGAAGCAGAGTGCAGAGTTGTATGTCACTCACTCTGTGGAGTACCACAAGTAGTCAGATAAATCTCTTGTAGTATTTAACTGCTCCAACAGGCCAGTCATGGTGAAGGAACTATCATCAGTAGTGGTCGTTTCTTCATTGAATGATAGCCAAGAGAATCCGCCATGAATAGGAACACGAGTCATCTTCATCTGGGCACTCTGAGAACCAACCTGTACAAAGATTTTGGAATTTTTATTTTGGCTGAAATCTGCTGCCACTCGAAAAATTTTGAAAAATATCACTTTTTTTTTCTCCATTCACATATGGTTGCTTTCATGAAATAAAAAAGTAAAACAATAACCGGAGTATATAAAAGAATATATCCAGTCAATCACATGTGGTTGGCCAAGCCCTTCCGTACTCAAATCTTCATTATGAACAGTTAGTTGCTGAAATAAAAATATTTAATTTTCCTCACCCTTGCAGTGTTATAAACAGTGTTCTTGCAGTCAGGAAGAATGCTTATAGACCAAGGAGGCAAGTTGTAATGCATGTTTCCAAATGCCACTGTTGCATAAGATTTGGGGTTGTAGTTTGCAAGGAATGCAGCACAGGCTCCCGACTTTGATTTAAAGACATGAGCCTGGACATTAATGATGAAAATAGAAATTTAGTCTGGTTATGAAGCATTTTATTTAGATAGGATTGATAATTCTCACATCACTTAATCAAGTTATACCTCTTGATAGTTTCCAATCTTTGTTACAGTAGGATCTCCAGATACTAAAGCTGGTTCACAGAGTTTTATTGCTCTGTGTAAATCCTTCAGATGACCCCACTTTGGTTGCCTGAGCAATCCTGCACAGAGGAATAAACAAAAATAAGAATAAATGTATATCAAATATGTGAAGCTCTTCACGTATAGTACAAAGTAATAGAGCATCTCTAAGGCAAGGACACACCAATAGATGTGGGACAAGCACAAGTACCAATACATGTATCAGATTTTTATTGCCACACATCAAGAAGAAGCAATACATAGAAAATTGATTTGGATTTTTGGTTAACATATAGGAACAACAGCAATGTTCTAATTTGCTATGCCTCACAATATTAAGGAACAAAGGAGATTTATAGATTATATTTTGAGATTTATTTCTTGTAGGTCCTACATAAAAAGAAGAAAAAATATATCATAATATCAGTACTATTGGTCATATCAGGCATTTATAATCATTTGTGCTTACCATATTCATCAAGTGGTGCATCATAATCATAGCTTGTAGCAATAAAGGGACCACCAGCAGTTCGACCGAAATTTGTTCCTCCATGATACTGAAATGAACAAAATAAAGGGATTGAGTTGAATATTTAAAAAGGGTGAATATACACATCAAAATCAATAAATAATGAAGTTACCATGTAATAATTTATAAATGATCCCCCTTTCTGTATAAACCTTGCAACTGAAAATGCCAAGTCTTCAGCCGGTCGATGAGGAACAGGACCTCCAAACTCAGTAAACCTGCAAGCATAAAAGAGGAATAGAGGCAGTGAATAAATATGTGACATCTCTAGCTTGAATGGTTCTTATTCTTATGGAAACCTACAAAATAAGAAACAAAGCATCAATACCAGCCAGTCCAAGCTTCTGTCCACATCTTTGGCTTGTAAGCCTTATTTGGAGAGAAATAATCACAATAGAAGCCATTGCAAGTGTTAATCTGCGAAACATTTTACATTTGAAGTTAGAAGTTGAATACTTGGGAGTCATAAAAGACTACATCAAGAACAGAAAAAATAGACAGTATTCCCACCCAGGAAAAAGAGCTATGGACAATAGAGAAACAAGTCTATACATTATACCAGAGAAAAAAATGTTTTCTCAAAAAGATGAACTTCATCTGAACTTACAAGAGGATCAGGAGTGTCATCTTGCTTGCACATGACCCATGGAACCCCAGTACCAAGTCCCATAGCCATTTCTGCTGCCCACTTAGTGTAAGCTTTACCAGCAGCACCAATTTCATACTCCATAGGTCCATATTCATTTTCAATCTGAACAAAAACACCAGTAGTAAAGATAACAGTCTTAGTACTCATCCCCACTCTAGTCAACTAACAAAATACACAAGATAATATAAAGCAAGTGATTGAATTAAGTAGATGGCTGACAGCATATTTTTTCCTACCTGGGACATAATTATTGGACCACCCTGAGATTCATATAACCTCTCCGCTTTCATCAAATCAACAATCTTCGTGGTAAATTTTTGCATTTGATGCTTCATTATAGCAATGTAAAAATAAAAAATAAAAAAAAAGTAATTAGAAGGTACTCACAATGAAAAAGGAAAAGATTGAGAATATTTACCAATTCTTAAGGTACAAGGAAGATTGGAATCTAACCTTAAATGGTTCATTGTCTGTTCTGAAACTGATTCCTGGAATGTACTTTAGCCAAACAGGGAAACCACTGAAAACCAATCAAAGAAAATCTGTTAAGATATTTCTATTTTGAGATGCACCAAATTTTTTGCAATGAACACGTTCATTACCCAAAGTTCCACTCAGCACAGACATAAGGGCCAATCCTGAGATGAACATAAAGGCCTGCTTGCTGCACCAGCTTTATGAACTTCACCAGATCATAGTTCCCCTCAAAATAATACTACAGCAATCAACAAAACAACAACATTGATCATTACGAATGAGTAGCGAGGAATATTGAATAACCAATGTGAATGCAAGAAAGAAAAACTAGAAGCCATTATTTTTCTATTTTGAGCTACCTTGCCAGGTGAAGGTTCGTGTCCATTCCAGAAAACATAAGTCTGAATCACATCCAAACCTCCATCCTTGGCCTTTTGAATAAGATCTGGCCACATCTGAGAAACAAAGAAACCCCACAAGTTAGGAATGCAAAAAGGAAAAAACTTTAAAGCACCCATTTGACAAAAAGAAGAAAACATGAGGACCCTGAAGCACATTTGAGAGTAATAACAATAATATTAAAATTAATACCTCAGGGGTGCTCCTTGGGTAATGAATGGATCCAGAAATGAGGATCCTTCTCTGGCCATTAATGGTGATAGCCTTTGAGTCATAGGACACTGAGGCCTTAGCAGAACCAATTAGAGAAAAAACCAGAAGCAGTGCCACATTCCACATTATTATGAGCTTCAAGCAAATAACCATGATTCACCTTTGGTGGTGCTGGTTATTCTATTATGGCTGCAGAGGGAAGTAACTAGGAAGTGTCTTTGGTTTTCCCTTCTTCCTCTCACTCTCTCTCCCTTATTATTCTTCCTTGCTTTTTCTCTATGCAAAATGATGATCGGAATAAAAATAATAAAAATAACCGGGGCTGCAACTTTGCAATGTTTTTATATATATATTGTAAGTGACTTTAATTTGAAGATGTTTTAGTACGAAATGGAGGTGTTGCTTTTAAAGGCTGAGGTTAGGACTTAGGAGTGAACTGGTTTGGCTTAGAAAGACAGTGGGACCCAATTTTGAGTGAACTTTGGGACCCACGCACTTGTCCTTACGCATACCTGACGCGGACCTAGGCTCGAACCAATCCAATTATTTTCAGTTTTTGCTTTTTTTTTACTTATTGCCCTTTCCATCTTTTAATAATTTATAATTTGTTCGAGGTTAATAGAAAATTAGAAAGTTTAACGAAGAAATGGGAATTGAAGTTAAAGGCGTGTTTGGGAGAAGCAAGTTGCCCGAAAACGAGATTTTAGTTACCATTTTTATGCGACAGAGAGAAAGATTCTCCGGCCAATCCTAGTGTGGTCGGTTCCTATGGGGCTGTTGTATGTTTTGATTGTTTTCTGTTTTATTTGCATATACCTTCATTTCCACGCGCCTCAAACCCT
The DNA here is from genome assembly GCF_000004515.6 of Glycine max. Taxonomy (NCBI): domain Eukaryota; kingdom Viridiplantae; phylum Streptophyta; class Magnoliopsida; order Fabales; family Fabaceae; genus Glycine; species Glycine max. Next base: position 1,904,316 of record NC_038251.2, on the reverse strand, counting down.
CGTCACTTGCATTGCATTTACTTATGGTAATTAGGAGTGTAAATAAACCAAGTTTGACTTGTAAAAAAAAATAAGCCGAACAAATGGTTTATTTTAAAAACTTGAGTTTCACTTGTTTAAAAAACTAAAATTTCAGCTTAACTTATTTAACTCTTTTAAAATTTAATTATTTTTTAATTTACAAAAAAATCTTAAATTATTTTTTTAACTATCAATTTAGTAGTTAATAAAATACTTTATACTATATAATAACCTACAAATAAAAATATGTGTTAAACATATGATATGATAGTGTAGAATTTATATAATTTTAATTTTTTATATTTTATTTATAAACGACTTATTAATGTTAAGTTTATAAAGCTTAGATTTGATTTATTTAAATAATCAAGTTTAATTTTAAATTTAAATTTATTTATTTAATTAATCAAACAAATTTGATTAAATTAAATTTACTTGTTTACACCCATAATAGTAATAGTTAATTAGTTATGCAGGCACCTTCTTATATTTGAATTTGAGTGTAACTTGCGGTAATAGTTAGGGTCTTACGTTTTATGTGAAAGATTATATACAAATTTATGAAAAACTTCCCATTAATTGATGTTCATTGTCATTAAAAACTTTAATGTTAAAAATATAATACATTAATTACAATAATAAATATTTTTCAATGACTCCTTAAATAATAAAACGTAGATTAAAAAAATCCCTGTTTGAAAAATATACTAAATAATTGTTGAAAATAAAATATATCAATTACAATAATAAAAACTTTTCAATAACCTGTTAAAAAACATAATTTAGATTAAGAAAAAGTCTTCAAACAATATTTTATTTTAAATAATAAAAATATTCTTTTTATTTTACTTTTCCATATGATATTATTAGTTAAAAAATTTAAAGCCATGATTATAATAAATGAATGCACATATTGAAAATTTTCTTTACTTTATTATATAAAAGATTTGCTAGGAGTAAAATACATGATAACAAAATAATTTTTTACTCAAAAAAAATACTCGGACAGTGTGTAATTAATTTAGTTGTTTATATTTCTTTAAAATATTTTATAAACAAATACATCACAGATGTAGGATTTTTTTAAAGACAAAAAGAATTATACACAATTAAAATATTTTATTAACTTTTAAATTGTTTTACATTTTCATCGGTATATATATAAGTATTAAATTTTAAAAAAACGGAGTAAAAAAAAAAACAATGGTTACTTGCTTTGAGGACTTGCCAACAACAGGTTACTTTATGTACTATAGGCACAATCTAATAGCATTTCCGTTACAACTTAACTTCCAAATGTAGAAGCAAAACAAAAAAGAAAAATAGATAGAGCGAGTATGCATGCACTTCTCTCCCATTCACCCACCTCTCTTTCTTCATTTCAATGCTTGCCAACAACACTGATCCACATATTAAAGACTTAGACATCAAGGATTTTCTTTTATCTGTTGCTTGCATTGCATATTCCTTTTTATTTTTTATTTTTCAAAGACGCATAAAATAAGTCATAGTTCTTATCATTGCTTTCTATGAACCGCCTCTAACATAAAAGACTGATGTCGGTTTAGTTTGTTGATAAACTAAATTGATGCAACCTAAAATAAATATTTAATTCATATAACAATTATGTTGACAAAAAAATGCTAAGAATGTTTGTCGTTAAAGAACCACAAGATTTAAAAAATGGTGCACTAGGAGTTTGGATAAGTTTTGCTTCATTTGGAAGGTATTGGAGATTATATCCGAAATTCTATATTCATAAAAAAAAATCCTAAATTCTATTTTGCAATTAGCAAAATTCATCAATTTGTGTCAGAGAATTTCCCAGCAGATTAATTTGTGTCGGAAATTTCCCGATTCCAAATCTAGATTTGTGGAGCTATCTGATCAATCAATCACCTTCATAAGTGAATATTATATAATTCAGATTGCGGAAATTGGTTATAAAGATATGGCGAGATTAAAGAGAATATAGGAGCTATTAGTCAAAAACATTTTTAAGGACACTGATTATAAAAAACACATTACAAAAAGCATTTTAAATATCTGTTCTAGAGCAGGACACTGCCTTTGTCATGAAGGCAATTAGATGTGAAAGTGAAACATAAAAAACTTGAACTTGAAGCATTAAACTTTTTTTTTTCTGTAATGAAAGTTTGAAAACGTTGAAGAATTGTATCCTAATATTTTATGAAAACATGTTCTGTCTATCAAATTAGTTTCAAATTTTAAGTATATATTTAAAATTTATTTTACCGACACATTTTTTTACACTTATAACTGTTGGGGTAGATTGGACACTGAACCCTGTTAATTAAAAAAAAAAATACACCATTGTTTTTTACATATTGATTTATGTATCTTTATTATGACAAACTTAATTAAAACGAGTTGAACTAAAATACTGACAATTAATAGATGAGGGTTTCCTTTTCAAGCTTCGGATCAAAATACAACCTGTCATTTTATCTCAATATAATTGAAAACAAAACAAGTATTGGGTTAACATGCCATGTTTGATTAGAAGCTACCGTTCATGGCAGTGAAGGCTTAAGAGGAAATTAAGACACCCTATATCTACATAGTTGGTGATAGCTGTGATCTAGTTAGCTTCTAAAGGAAAGATGGACCCAATATTGACTATAATACAAAACCAGCTCCTACTTTTTATTATCAACAATACCATTTTGTTGGCTATAATACAAAGCCAGCTCATGTCTTCTATTTCAACCAATAACAGTAAATGTAATTGGCTGAACCTACATAATACATCACATTTAGAAGCTCCATAGTATATGCTTAATTAAATAAGCATCTCTGTACCATATCTACTTGCCGGTGCCCTAATTATTAGACAGCACGTGATGTGCACATGATCCACTCTAATTGATGACAAAACAATTATTTTGTGCAACAATTATATACTACCAAGGAGGAATTGGGTAGATGCACAACCGCGTGTAACCAATAAACATATTAATTGGGCATAGAGAAAGCACAAGACAAGAATATAACAATAACTGTAACAATGATTGAGTAGAAGGGAATGGAATTTGCCGTGTTCATAAATCTGAAAAGTTGCAGAAACTCGTGATTCTGCGATGAAAGAGCTCACATTTGTAAGAATTTTAAGGCATTTTAGTTTGTAATGCAGATAAAAAAATTGCCGTATATTTTTTACATTATCAATGTATTTAAATTAGATCTTAAAAATTAACCATTATCAGTTATATATATATATAACAATCAATACTTAGATGAAAGTATATATTTAATTTATACTATCGACATATTCCAAATAAATACTATTTTTTATGTTATGACAATATAATGATAGACTAATAATATGAAGAGATCGAGGCCTGAAATTACTTGAGAAAAGGGGAGGGGGAAGACTATGTATCTTCTTTTCCATGCTCTAAACAATTAGAAGTAATAGGAGTTTAATTAATATATCTGCAGACAAGCTTTTATTGGTCATTAACACATCATTTTTTTCTCCTCTATTTTCTTCATTTTCCCTAAACCTTAAATCCCTAATGGGAATTCCCCTATGCCCCATCTAATAGTAGAGTCTTTCCTGTACCCCAATATAAGATTTGATGATAAAAAGGATAACGAGAGAATAAAAGATGAGAAAAGTACAAAACCAAAAGAAGAAGAAAAAAATGACATGAAAATGGCATTGTAATCTATTTCCGGACCCTATATCATGTCCTTTCACAAAACAAGAATATATCTTGGTTTTTATATTCTATTATTTTTCACCTTGTAAGGCCTTTGCCATGTGGTGCTAGTTTACTCTTTTTATTGTCTAATTACCAAGATTTTTGTGCATTATACAAATATTTATTGATTAAGAAAAATATAAAATAGAAATTAAAAATATTTAAAATTAAAAACAAGATACATATAATTAATTTAAGTAAAATCTAAATATAAATTTTAAAAAAATATATAATTAATTAAAACGTTTAAATTAATTTTTTAAAAAATCAAGCTATTACAAGAACATATTAAAATATAAATTTAATTTAAAAAATATATTATAATTTAATATATATATATATATATATATATATATATATATATATATATAAAGATGAAATTAACCTATAATTTATAATACTCAATCGCTAATAAACCCCATGCATTTAGAATAACTAGTAAGTTATTCTGCACATTTCATAGATATTTATAAATACATGTTATATGTTAATTTTTTTGTTGTTTATTGTTAATATGCATTTGATTTCAGTTTTTTAAACTAACTATTTTTTTTATATATAAAACAAGCTAAAATTTGTTTCATTAAAAAAATATTTCTTTAACGATTATTTGTAATTCTCATTATCCATAAAACTAATTGAAATTTTTAAATATTTATTAAAAATAAATAATTAATTAGAGAAAATATTTATTTAATATAGAAACTCATAAAATGCGTATCATTACTTAAAAGTAAAACATATTAAAATTATTTCAGTTTCAAAAATGAAAATTTAAATTTATAATATAGAAATGAATAACAATTTCAGAAGAAATCATTAAAGTTATGTATAGTTGAACGAGTTGGTTCGTCAAAAATCGACTAAAAAATATTTAAATAGAATTATTATTTTTTAAATATCTCCCAAATAACTTTAAATTTTTTATAACCATCTGCATGTATAATATTAAATTTGCAAGTTTAACATCATTTTTTTTAAAATAAAAAAGACTGCTTTGCTTTTAATACTTCTTTTTTCCTGGACTTCGCATTTATATACTGCTTTTTGGTTGCGTTTACGAACTGAACAACAAATATTACAGTTGCGGCATATGGTCCCCCGATGGGCCCTTAACTCATGGCCCATTCATTGTTTATTTTTGTTGGACTTAATGAAATTTCAAGTTACTTAACTCTGTTCGATACTCTATGGCCTTTCAATAAAAGTTGGATCTAAAGTATTCATTTCGTCTTGTTTGAAAATTCGAAATATGATCAACAATAAGAAATTCTAATTTTAAAGTACCAAAACATTAAACAATTGCCAGTGCACTACGCTGACCCTTCAACCTTTCATTTGTTTCCCGAATTTTTCATTGTATTTCAGAATGGCAGGAAGTGGTCATCATTTTTGCTTTCCTTTCTGATGAAGAGATTTTTTTTTTCAAAAATAAAAAAATTGAGAGTGAATAATTTAAAATATTTTTTTGTATATACATCTTGATAAAATTAATTCGACTTTTACTAGTTTATTTTGCCTTAGATTTCAATAATGTCATGAAAATAGGGAGCGTTTGATGAGAAAATAAATTATTGATATCATGCACACACGTATACCAAATGTTGAAACATCACGGTTAATTTTTCATTAATGATTGAGATTATTTACTTTAATTTTATTTATTTTGGTGGAGTCTTTTCTGAATAATTTAGTATTCAACATTGTAATATATATTTCCCTCTTTTTTTAGGTTAGGTTAATAAAAATATGAAAATGTTGTACCTTGAAAAGACAAGGAGAATGAGGCAAAGGATTGTACTTATCTGAAATAGAAAGCGAAAGAAAAAAAGGGCAGACACAATGCAAGTGATATGCAAAATTGAGGCCACTCAAGGATGAGGTTGACACATAGGCACAGCATAAACATCATCCATTGTAACAGTGTTGTATTAACTTTTGGCAAAGAAAAGTAGTTTGAGATAGAAGGTGTGGAAGCCATGCACATCCCACAATCATCGGAAGCTATCTCAAAAAGGATGAGCTTGCCACATACATTTTGTGTTGGCATTGCCATTGTAGCTCTCCTCAGTCATTGGATTTGATATTAGGGTCCAATATTTAATCCAATACCACATGTGATCACTAGGATATGTGGGTCAAAAAGTGTATGTGTGGGACATATAAAGGGTGACTGATAACAATTCTTGAATTTCTTCTCAACATGTGATTTTGATTTTCTGTTTTTTACTTCTGGGCTTGTGTTATTTTACCGATCAATAAAAAATAGTACTATTTGAGAGTCATTTACAATTACAATTATTCCTTTTTATCTTACCTTATTTGTTGTGCAACGTTTGTATATTAATGATGAGACTGCAATGAGTATTACTATACATAATTTTCTCACACTCTTAAAGTACAAACTATGTTAAAATGATTTAAAAGGGTATTTAAATCTCTAGTGATGTAAATAAGTGTTAATCATTGAGATTTATCATCATCAAACACTTGAGTTATTAATTACTTGGTAACCTGAGAGATTGAATTCTACACGGCAATCAAATGGTCATAAACCGAAGACATGATGGTGTTTGCCACCTTATTTTATAAAAGCATCAGAGCCTAATTAATGGCGTCACCGTGGCTGCTCTGCTCGCATTAAGTAATTAAACAGCAAGATTGTTTAAGGGGATGGATTTCTTTTAGTTGAAAAGTGACTATCATGCTTTTCTCTTTCACACTACGTTTTCTTTAAACTTTGAGCACGCATGTCCATTGTTCTTCAAAATATAAAAATTGGATAGAGGTAATTGTGTTAGCTTTGAAAATATCATTATTTATTTTATTGTAGTTCAAAGCAAAAGCGATCATTTTTTGGGTTTTTCTCTTTTTGGTTTCTTTTGAAGTGTTGGGATAAGTTTTCTTAATGCTAAGACAATTTATCTTTCTGTCGTCTCACTCACACTCGTAAACTTCCAAAGCAAGCGAGTCCTGTTTCATAAGGGTAAAAAATCAGTGGCACCAATAAATGTAGATGTTTATTTATTGATAATTAGTCGGTATTTAATTATGGTCACAAAATATAATCAGAATCATCAATTTTGGCTGGATAGTAATGGGTATCAAGGGTCACTATTCTCATCAATCGCTTGTTTCTGCTTTTTCCCTAATAGATATTTGCACCAATCTTCATCAACAAACTAAGTAAGGAAAGCCTATGCCTGGGACCAAAATGTCTGAATGTATTGTAGTTAGATCCAGTTGGCATAATACTTGTATTTTTTTGTTCAACCACCATTGCCTTTGAATAACATGTTAATGTTCCTCAAAAGTTTTGAAGTTCCTGGGCCAAATGAACTCTTTATGGAAGAGTCAATTAGGCGATTTGTTCTTTCCCTCTGACTCTGACTCATGTTGATATGGGGACCAACCACATGTTCTAAGCATTGTACTTTTTTTTTTGTTGCTAAACTTCATTTGTTATACTCACGAGTCACGGGACTCGATGGACCAAATGTTCAATTAACCACACAAATTGTGCATGAGGATAATATTGCTTGACTCCAATTGAGTGTGAGCTACGGCTCCTTTTTGCGGGAAAGAGAGAACCATGTCTCTAGCTCTAGTCTAGATGAAACAAATCCTACATTTCCATTTTTATGAAAGGGTAAATGTTAAAAACACACTTTAACAAACTTTTTTTAATATGTTCTTTTTTGAAAAATCACAAAATTTATGAGTTTCATTATTTCGATTCTCTTTGTACCCAATACATTAATTTTCTTAAGCCTAGAATATAATGTAAACAAATATGTCCTCACCAAGATGTATACTGAATTGAAGGATGAGGATGACACTGAGTCTTATCTGCATTAGTAAAAAATGAGTTCGTGCTACCATCACTATCGTTACCTGACCCTCTTCATTTGTAGCAGAAGGCTAGCAGATTCTAGTATCCAGTGATGTAGGTTGAAGGGTAAAATTCATGAAACACAAATAATAATAATAATAATAAAAATTCATTTTGTATTTTGTTTGTTCTTATTTCATTATAGTTCAAAAGGAATACAGATGGGAAAAACTCTCTTCTCTAATAACCATAAGATTTAATCCTAATTAGTAGATTATGAAGAAGAAAAAAACTACTTTAGTTGAAACAACTTCATTTCATTTTAGGCAGCCGCCTACTGTTAATTTGTGAATATATACTTTATTTAAAATGTCAAGAGGATTAGTGGAATGAGAGTTAAGTCTAGCAAAACAAACTAATTTTTCGAAGTGTGATGAATTAAGATTTAAACTTTTGTTGAAAAAGTTATCTACATTTAATATCTTACCGTGACTCAATCAAATATTAGATGAGAGGGAGATAGCTGTGGGGAAAAAAAAAAGTTTAGTGGGTCAATTAATTTTCAGACAAAACACTTTAAAGGGAAACAGACATGTTATCTGCTACATATCATGTGATGGGAATGCCACGTATACAGCATGACATGGCCCTATTAAGTATTAACGGAAGCATATCTGGAAAGTTTTGGCCGGTTGACCTACTTCATCCAAATGAGGAGTCATATCCTATATAGTATATACAACTTCAGATGATAACCTCTGTTAATTTGAGTCATTATCCAGTCACCCTATCCAATATCCATGTTGCACATTCCCTTCGTGGATAAAGTTTTAGAAATAAAAAATGCATTATTGATGCAGAGAGGGACTATTTATACATTGTTTCCCTGCATATGACTACCTACATTTCAATCAATTTATGAATACTTTGGTAAGGAAGGAATGAGACATTATTGTTATACCTGTCTTTAAACTGTTACAATTCAATCTTAATACAATAATGATTGCACTTATTATCAAGATGAGGTAAACTCCCATAGTCCCATCATATCTTCTTTTCTCCGTAAAACATTACTAACATTTTGTAACACTTTTTTTTGTATGTTTTCTAAATTTTCAACACTTTGTATTTTTAAGTTTCTTATTTTATACTAAAAATTATTCTTTATCCCTCAAATTTCAACTGTTCCGCCTCTACAAATTAAATTGACATATATTATCATTAAAGGAAAATAAACTTTTAGTTTGCTCTTTCTTGGAAACTAGCACGTGTCATTTTTAACTTGTTCTTATAAATTTTAATTGATTATGCACATATTTTTATAAATTTAATTTTTAGTTTTAACATATATTTTTTAATTGTACCTGAATTAATTATAAATACATCTATTATAGTTTTAAATATTTTATTTAATTTATATACTTCAAAATTATCTTAATTTAAGATACACATGCAATGACGTGATACTCAATTTTCGTTGCAGAACCATGGTCTTGGGTGAAAATAAAATATGAAATTTGTACAAGAATAAGACAAAAAAACATATTGAATGAAGTAATTTTACTCTGGTCCATGCATGAAGCATATGGGCCTTTCTTTTTTAAGACATAGTGTTGAACACTTATTATTAGAACCTTTTTTTAATAATCTTTATTTTATTTTTTAACATATATTTGTTAATTTTACCTGAGTTAATTATGCATGCATTGCTTATTATTTTGAATATTTAATTTAATTTACATTTTTAAAAAAAAATTACCTTAATTTAAGGTACACATACAATGACTGGATACCCAATTTTCGTTGTAGAACCATAGTCTCGGGTAAAAATAAAATATGAAAAGTTGTAAAAGAATAAGACCAAAAAACATTGGATGAAGTAATTTTACTCTGCTTCACGCGTGATGCATATTGAGCTTTTCTTTTTTCAAGACATGGTGCTAGAACACTAGTCATCAAAACCTTTGCTTTTTTGGGGGTAGGGGTGTTTTCTCGTCACTTATATTTTAGCAACATGTGCAATCACAAATTTGAAGACATAATTATATTGACTTTTTTATAACTAAGTAACACTACTTATGATCCCTTTTATGAGAATGAGAACATTTTAAAAATAAAAGATTCCTCCAAACTATTCAAATTGTTAATAATTTGAATACTGTTAATATCTTGTGAAGTTGTTAAAAGACTAGAGGTAATAATTCCAAAGTAATAATACAAATAGACATCTTGGTCTCTGTCCCTAATATTCAGTCAACAAAATTCGCACATGAACCAACCAACTCTACAAAGTTCGAGCAAAATTTGCAAATCCCATCACGAATCTATCACATAAAACCAAAAGTTTCGCTGCATTACTATCTTCTTCTGACTTTACGCCTCTGAAAAAGATACATTACTAACAAACTACGGTGCCAGAACCTTTGTGCAGCAGAAAAATTGTTATGAAGGACCTCGAAGGCTTCTAATCTATAGTATGGAAATATATGCTGTTGGAATGTGGTTCTGATACAGCTTCTCCCGCCAAAGTAAAAGAGGAAGTCATGCTTTGCAGAAGAATACAATGGATCAAACAAAATCTTCAGAAACTGTTTTGCCTGCTCCTGTGGAATTCCGATTGCCTGAAGATCATATTTATCCATTGTTCAACTCACCTGCCTAAAAGTGGAAAGAAAAGGCAATTTGTTATCACCAAGCAAACCAAGAATACAAGAGTAGCTTTGCTTGTATGTATAAGCTAGATCATGCTGTTCAGCTAATGCAAAAGCAGCAGCTTTGTTGAATCATCATCCTCTTGACGCCTTCAATGAAATATTTTAAATATTTTCTTTATAACCCATGGATGATGTATTGTGTAGTTTAATGCTGTATTATACAACATCTTGCTATAGTACTGAGACTATTCTTATTCACAACATAAAAATTATTTCCACAAGATAGCTTTTACAGAATATTATTAATTCCTTCCTATGTCCTATCATGTTAGAGCATGCTGGTAGCATCAATTGCATGCATGAAGATTTGGTGATGTCAACAAGAGGTCAAACATCCAGAAAATAAAAATAAAAATTCAGCTCCAAAAATACCAATTAGTCAATTACTCCATTTATGTTCCTTTCTTATTTCAGTTTCTGTAGTTTCTTTGTTAACTCCAGTTTTCTGCAATATTAGAGTAGGTTTCTATCAAAATTTAACTGGGAAAGCAAAAACCAAACAATAAAAATAAATAGTAAGCTGGAGGGGATGATATGAAACTTACTACTATTTCCTCAACATTCAAAGCCACGGAAGAGTCAACTGAGAATCCCAACTCTAACATCAGCTTTTCCAAGCGATTCACATTTGTCAAATACAAATAGCCAACCTAGTTCAATGTCCGTGTCAGAGAAGAGGCAGAAAACAAGTTTCAAATTATAGGAAATAATTTGTTTTAGATTATTCTTATCAAATTCTCTGATTTCCAAATACAAATGAATGATATTAGATGGATATGTTGCAACACACATGTAAGCAGAAATTGCAAAGCATTGAGGTGGAAACTAGTCGTTACCCCTTAATAGTTGATTGTGCTACATATATTGCACAAATAAAAACAAGCACACTAATATTGTCATATAAGCTTTGTTTCAAAGAGTAAAGCTGCAGCTTGGAAATATGTGTATGCGGGTAAGGTGATAACTGTTCTCATGAGAAATACAAATCTTTACCATACAATCATACATTAATGTCACAATCAAATTTGAATAAACTCAATCATAATTGTCCATGTATATATGATTAAGACTTGTTTGCATAAGAAACGTTTTCAGGCTTAAACATGATCTTTTAAATACCATGATTTTCTCATTTGGTCTCTCATTTTAAAAAAGTTGTAATTTAGTCTTCATAATTTTTTTCCCCTTTCCTATATAGTTTCTTTGTTAGTTTTCCATTTGCTTTGTCTGTTAGGTGTTTACATGTCTCCTAGGAATGGAGAGTCAAATGGTGAACTTGTAATATTAGAGGAATCAAATGGATAAGAAAATGGTTTATAATCTTTTAAAAGTAAGGGACCAAAAAGGTTAAATTAAAAATTTAGCCTTTCATTTTAGCCCCTGCATAAAAAAACCTTACATTTAAGTCCCTACATGAAAAAGTTTACAAATAAGTCCTTGCCATTTGCCAAAATTATAACGGTGCCAAATCTTTTTCTTTTACAGATGAAAAAGAAGAGAAATATCAGGTAGGGACCAAAATGTAAAGTTTTTTAAAATGTAGGAACCAAAATGAAACATAATATAATTATTTTTGTAGGAGCTAAAAAAAATGTTGTCAAGTATAGGAACCAAATTTAACAGTTATAACATCGACAAACAGTAAGAACAAATTTGTAAGCATGTTTTCATGTAAGGACTAAAATGTAAGATTTTTTCATGTAGGATTAAAACAATAAGCAGCATCTATGTCAGAGAAAATACTATCTTGCAGTTGTCATCACCATTTTAGATTTAAACAAATGTATGAACTATAAAGGAAATTCTCAAGAATCAGACAACTACTTTGTGCAAGATTTATATCAACAGAAGAGAGAACCCATGGTTTGAAGGCACTGACTAGTGTTTCTAGTGAAGATGCTCTATTATACACAGCTGCACCAGCACGTTTTTTCGTCTTAGTTTTGCTGGAAACAATGTTCTTTCCCCATCGAAGAACATCCCTGCAACAAAGAACAATAAAAACCATAAGCCAAAACAGAAATTTTAAAAGATTTACAATGATCTACGGTCTGCCAACTCCTATCACACTGAGAGTATAATCCCATATTGAACCAGAACTACATTAGCATAATTGTCAATTAGTTCCTTTTCCTTTTCTAACCTCTCCTGATCTGATAAGAAGTTACTCTCAAGAAGTTTCTGCAGCAATGCATCCTGGAATGCAGAAAACATGAATAATTTAATATATCTTATAATCAGATTAGAAACACATTTTTAATTCATTAGTAACCGTCAATAAAATTCCAGGATATCGCCAGCCAACTGAAGCCAAAATTCATCATTTTATGTAGTTCTGTTATATTGACATCAGTTAAGGAATCGTTAAAAAAGAAAACTATGATTAGGATATAAAAACACTTGAAATGAACAGCTAGGATATGTAATTCAAAGTTCAAACAATGAAAAAAAAAATCTTTCAACAAATTCAGCCTTGGGAGAAAAGCTTCTGTGTGCAAACAAGAGTTATTAGGAGAAAACAAAACAAAGCATAAGATTTTATTATGAAGATTTATTTGGCCTGGCTTATTTGGGCTTCACTTCTAAAAAGAAGTTAATCCAAGCAAAATGTTAAGATTTGTTTTTAAAAAAAATAGACTTTTTTTAATGAAGTAAACTTTGAAAAAAGCAGAATTTTTATTTTTTATTTTAAAACAAAAGGTAGTGTTAGGAGCATTTGGGTTCTAGCTCTCTTTTTTTCCTTCTTTATTTCAAATACCAAGATTGAAGAACATACTACCCACTGAATTTTAACTTAAATGTAACTTCTAAGCTTAAAAAAATTATAGAATTACCAAACAACTTTAAATTTAAAGCTCATATTTTAAGTTTTAACTTAAGCCTATAACAGTAAATCAAGCTAGAAAAGTACACAAAATAACTTCCTAACTCCCAATTAGGTGACAACCAAGCCTAACAGGTTTATAGAATATAGATCAGAAAGAAAAGAAAAATGGCAAAATTATATGCCCATCACTATAATACTATACAATATCTAGCATGTTACTTATCTAACTTCATAGCATATATAATACATGAAGATAAAATAAGCAGTAAGGAAAAAATAGACATACTTGAGCTTCGCAACGAACAACTGCCATAACACGATCATTGTATTCTTCAATACTAAGGGGAGGGAATAAAAAGTGCCTACGGGCATATAGCTGCACGTTTCAAGGGGGGGAATGAGAATAAGATATCTAGAAGTTCAATTGACATAGTTGACGACAATTTATACTTTGTTTCATAAAAAATAAGAATAGAGTAAATTGCAAGTCTATTGTTGTGAGTTGTAACCAATTTAAACATCATTAATTCTAGCCATGGTTTTAAATTGCAATTTCAGTCGTGGTTTTGCTCCAATCCTTGACATTGCAAGAAAAATGTGGTTGATGCGGTAGCAATTGCGGTTGCAGACCACAATTTAAAACCATGTTCTAGCTATACTTTTACCGTGTATCAACAAAGTCATAAGGTTCTTAACTTCAGCACTTGAGCTCATTGTTAATAGTCAAAGAACAACTTCCTTATGGGAATTCGTTCATTTGATCAAATAGAGAAATCCAAAAAACAGTGCTAAAACATACTAAGCTCAGACTTCAAGTGGTTAAGCGGAGCCAATTTATGTTCTACTTGTGAATCCTTAAAAGACAAAATTCTTTACTTCTTCAGCCAGTCATAAAGATAGTTTCTTTTTTTTTTTTCTTTTCAAAAACACCCAGAACATGAAATTTGCAGCAAGTAAACTACTACTTAAAGACAATAATTAATTTATGAATAGAGTAATGGGTGGTGACAGAAAAGTAAAGAGACCTCGTATATGCAATCACCAATATAGGCTAAAGTAGCAGCATTAAAGACGGAACGAGGCTTGACCACTTTTGGTGGAGTTGGGAGCCATTTCTCATACCCCAAATAGGTTTCATCTTGTACTTCTTCTATATGCCCTGTATATATATATATATATATATATATATATATATATATATATATATAAGAAAATGAGAAAATTGAAGGAAGTGGATAATATAAAGGAAGAAGGGAGTGAAAACCTATGGTGGGGAGAGGAGTGGCGCGCTTGAGAAGATCGGAAATGTATTGCTCCCTCTTGCGCGTAATTGGAGGAGTGGGAGTGGGAGTTGCAACAATGTTATTCTTAAGCTTTCTGGGAGCGTTGGGATTGTAAGGGAGTCTCTGCTGTGTGTCCCATGAAGCTCTCACTAAGAATTTCAGAGAAGAAGATGTTACAGATAACAGAGACTCCATTGTGCCAACAACACGCAGAAAGAAAGAGCGAGTGATAAAGTGGCAGTGACCAACTTGTTACCTGTTTGATATATAAATAATACATTTCGTTTGGTTTTGGGCCGATATAATATAGTTTACAAACACTGATCTCAATTTGGATTATCAGCCCAACCCACGCATGTAAATTGTGTCAGAATTTCTTAATGGAGGGAGATTTTATTTTTTTATAGTAAAACTCCATTTTAATTCTCAACGGAGATTGACAAAATTAATTTTGAATAAAAATAATTTTATATAATTAATAGTATTGATTTTGATAGAAGTAGAAGATACTTTTACTTGTTTTAACTTTATCATGATTTTTATGTTAGAACAAATCTCTTTTAACCTGTGATATTACAAACTACAAAGAAACACAGGTTATTAATAAAATGCGGAAATTACAGATCAAAACATACCTCCAGCCATTGCTATGAAGAGTTTCTTGTTTTGGTTCTTCCAAGCTCTCTCTCTTCCACTCTCTAGATGGTGTATAAGACTGAATTCGAAGGGATGAGCTCAGGGACCAAATTCATGTGCTTATATAGGCATTCTACCATCAAGAATGCATTTATCAGCCATTACCACTCATTATTGGCTGTTACAATTCTTTATTGGCCATTATCATCCATTAACAACCATTCAAAATGGCTTTCAAAACTGATGAGCGTTACAAAATTTCAAAATGTTATGACCATGAATTATTACATTCTCCCACTTGGTCCAAACATTTTGACTTAATGCTCAATCTTCTTAAGAAATGAATATATGAATCATAGTGATAGTTCCTCTTATAACGAGTAATATCATCTATGTATTACAATATACTCAATTTCCCAAGCAGTATACTTAAAGTGGTAATAAAACTTCATGAATAAACCCAATGTTTATTCTTGGTCCAAAACATAATTTTTCTCAAATAAATCAATGTGCACCAAAATATGAGAAAATATCATAATATAAAAGTTTCAATTTTTACATATATGTATACAATCATAAATTGGAACCAAGTCCCATTCTTTCTACATGATCCTTAAATTTAAACGGTGGCATGCCTTTAGTTAAAGGATCAACGATCATCAACTCAGTGCTTATATGCTCAATGACCACTTTCTTGTCTTTTACTCTTTCTCTAATGGCTAAGTACTTAATGTCGATGTGCTTACTTCGACTTCCACTTTTGTTATTCTTAGCCATAAAGACAGCAGCTGAGTTATCGCAAAAAATTCTTAAAGGCCTTGAAATAGTATCAATTATCTTCAGCCCAGAAATGAAACTTTTAAGCCATACACCATGTGATGTAGCCTCAAAACAAGAGACAAACTCAGCTTCCATGGTAGAAGTAGCAGTCAAAGACTGCTTAACACTCCTCCATGAAATAGCTCCACCAGCCATCATGAAAATGTACCCAGATGTTGATCTACGAGAGTCAACACAACCAGCAAAGTCTGAGTCTGAATAACCAATCGCATCTAGATTGTCTGTCTGTCTATACATAAGCATGTAATCTTTGGTCCCTTGAAGGTACCTCAACACTTTCTTAGCAGCTCTCCAGTGGTCAATACCTGGATTACTCTGATATCTTCCTAACATTCCAACTGCAAAATCAATGTCAGGCCTTGTGCATACTTGAGCATACATGAGGCTTCCAACAACTGAAGCATAAGGAATGTTTTTCATTTGTTCCCTCTCAAAGTCATTCTTTGGACATTGGTTCAAATTAAACCTATCACCCTTCACAATGGGAGCAACACTTGGTGAACAATCTTTCATCCGAAATCTCTCTAGAATTTTGTTAATATAGGTTTCCTGTGATAGACCCAAAATACCTCGAGATCTATCTCTATGAATCTTAATGCCGATGACATAAGATGCATCACCCATATCCTTCATGTCAAAATTCTTAGAGAGAAATTGTTTCACCTCATGTAGCAAACCCCGATCATTGGCTGCAAGTAAAATATCATCTACATATAAAACAAGAAAGCATATTTTACTCCCACTAACCTTGTGGTATATGCATTGATCCATGGGGTTTTCATCAAAACCAAATGAAGAAATTATCCCATGAAACTTAAGGTACCACTGACGGGAAGCTTGTTTTAAACCATATATAGATTTATTAAGCTTGCAAACCAAATGCTCACCACTATTAGAGGAGAAACCTTCAGGTTGTTTCATATAAACCTCCTCCTCTAAATCACCATTAAGAAAAGTTGTTTTCACATCCATTTGTTGCAACTCAAGGTCAAAATGAGCAACTAATGCCAAGATTATACGAAGAGAATCTTTCTTAGATACTGGAGAAAAAGTCTCTTTATAATCTATTCCTTCCTTTTGAGTAAATCCCTTAGCAACAAGTCTTGCCTTGTATCTCTCAATGTTGCCTAATGAATCCTTTTTGGTCTTAAAGACCCATTTACATCCAATGGCCTTCGCCCCATTAGGCAACTCTACAAGGTTCCAAACTTTGTTACTCTGCATGGAACTCATCTCATCCTTCATGGCATCATACCATAAATTTGACTCTTTACAACTCATGGCTTGATCAAAAGTTTCAGGATCATTTTCAGCTCCAATATTATAGTCAGATTCTTGCAAATATACAATATAATCACTAGGAATAGCTGATTTTCTTACTCTAGTAGACCTCCTTAATGTTGCATCAACATTTTCTTGGGGATCATGTTGTTCAACTGGTTGTTCATCATTTTCATGAATTTGATGATCAACTTGATCTACTGGATTATCAACAACAGTTTGTGGAATGCCAATCATGTGTTGTTCATCATCCCTTTGAACTTGAGGGGTATGAATTACAACCAATCTTTCATTTGACGTGGAAGGTTGAGATTCTATATAATCAATTTCAGAACCTAAGTCCCTCAATTGATCACTCCCACTGATCAAATCATTTTCAATAAATTTGGCATTTCTTGATTCCACAATCCTAGTAATATGATGTGGACAATAAAACCTATAACCTTTAGACCTTTCGGCATATCCAATGAAATACCCACTAATGGTCCTCGGGTCAAGTTTCTTCTCTTGTGGGTTATATATTCTCACCTCAGACGGACAACCCCAAACGCGCATATGTTTCAAACTCGGTTTCCAACCTTTAAATAACTCAAAAGGTGTCTTTGGGACAGCCTTGGTTGGAACACGATTTAATATATACGCTGCCGTCTTTAGTGCTTCAGCCCACAAGGATTTAGGAAGATTGGAGTTGCTAAGCATACTCCGCACCATGTCCAATAATGTTCGGTTCCTTCTTTCTGCCACACCATTCTGATTCGGAGAACCAGGCATAGTGTATTGGGCAACAATCCCATGTTCTTGAAGAAACTTTGCAAAGGGACCAGGTGCTTGTCCATTCTCAGTATATCTGCCATAGTATTCTCCACCTCTATCTGATCTCACTATTTTTATTTGCTTGCCACATTGGTTCTCAACTTCAGCCTTAAAGACTTTGAAGGCATCCAATGCTTCGTATTTGTTATGAAGCAAATAAACATTCATATATCGTGAATAATCATCTATAAAGGTGATAAAATATTTCTGACCATGTGCATCCATATCTGGACAACAAATATCAGTATGAATTATTTCTAATATGCTTGAACTCCTATTAGCACCTTTCTTAGACATGTTGGTCTGCTTACCCTTAATGCAGTCCATACAAGTCTTAAAGTCAGCAAAATCTAGAGTATTGAGTACCCCATCTTTCACTAACCTTTTAATCCTCTCAATGGAGATATGTCCTAATCTCCGGTGCCATAACATAGAGGAATTCTCATTAATATTACACCTTTTAATACCAGTTTGAACATGCATAGAACTATAAGTGGCATTATTTTGTAAACCAAGAAGATAAAGACCATCAGACAATATACCATTCCCAACACATTCAGAATTATAAAATAACTCAAATGATGTGTCTTTGAAATTAAAGGAATATCCAAACGGTACAAGCCTTGAAATAGAAATCAAGTTTCGGGAAAAACTTGGTACATAAAAAGTCCTTTCTAATTTTAAAATAAAGCCACTACTTAAAGTCAAAATGCAAGTTCCAATGGCCTCCACATGTGAGCCTAGCTTATTGCCTGATAAAATGCTTTGCTCACTTCCCACTGGTTTCCTTAGGTTTTGCATACCCTGTAAAGAATTTGCAATATGAATAGTAGATCCAGAATCAATCCACCAGGTGTTAATATTAACACTAACCATATTAGATTCATAACATACTAATGAGATTGATTTACCTTTCTTCTCAAGCCATTTCTGGAATCCGGGGCAATTCTTTTTCATGTGTCCCTTCTTCTTGCAAAAGAAACACTTTGCCACCTTCTTAATATCAGCTTGAGGTGGTATTTTACCATTCCCCTTCTGATAAGCTTGAGACTTAATTGCTTTGTTCTTCCCATAAGCAGTAGTCAGTAGTGCACTCTCACCCATCTCCATTACAAGCCTTTCTTCTTCCTGAACACACATGGTCATTAATTCATTGATAGACCATTTATCTTTATGTGTGTTGTAGGAAATCTTAAATGGCCCATATTCATGCGGAAGGGTGTTCAAAATGAAATGCACTAGGAAGGACTCAGACATATCAACCTCTAGTTTCTTAAGTTGAGCTGAAATATCTCGCATTTTCATGATGTACTCACGCACACCTTTCACACTGGTGAGCCGAAGAGAAGAAAACTTCATGATCAAGGTGCTTGCTAAAGTCTTATCTGAAGTGATGAACTGGTCATCAATGGCCTTAAGCAAGTCTCGGACCTTTTCATGCTGGTCAACAGAACCACGTATCCCAGCCGAGATTTTAGTCTTAATGAACATCACGCTGAGCCGGTTGGATCGTTCCCACCGCTCATATAGCGCAACGTCAGCTGGGCTACTTTCATTTGTGATTGCAGGTGGTTCGTCTTTCCTTATAGCATAATCTATGTCCATCCACCCCAATTGTAAAAGAATTCTCTCCTTCCATATCTTATAGTTATCTCCTTTGAGTTCGGGAACATCACATTGAATATCAGAAAAATTAATAGTTTGAGAAGCTGCAAAATTCAAAGGCTTATGTCAAAATTTGAGGCATACTAATCTTAATTGTATCTTTTACCAATGTAAACATACCATAAAATTGAATCTTGTGACATAAAAATTGCCTGTGGGCTAAATTTTTAATTCAATAAGAAACAATTAAACCTTATGATAGAATAATCAAATTATTTGCTTAATATTCATGCTTTACGGGTACAATATGAAAATAATTTAATTTCTATCGTAAATTTTTACTTTATGATAAAATCGACAAATTATCCATACATCATGATGCCTGTGGGTAAATCATGAAAAATAATACGTCATTTTATCCCAATTAATTATACAGATATAATAAAAATTCTTGTGAGATAAAATTCATTATATAAGTATAATTAATTACAATATTATGTCTAATTCCTTATATGATCTTTAACCAACTTAATATATAATTTTAATCAAATATAGATGCTGTGGCTAATCCATAATTAATCAAAATCATAAAGATCACTTAGACATAAAAATTTATTATATGAGAATAAATAGTATTTTGCATTTCAAAATCAAGATACAATATAATTATGAATAAGATTCTCATATAATTTTATAATTGAAATATAATATTATGCATTTGATTTCATATATATATGCATAGAATAAAATGTTCTAGAATATATTCATGCATAAATTAAATCAAAATTCAAAAAACTGTAAAGCACAATGTGTATATAACGTATTAAAAACGACAACATATCAGAAAAGCCTTATTGGTTTAGTGGTCTGCACATACATTAGTGTTCTCGAAGTCAAGGGTTCGATACCCAGCTAGCACAAAATGTAGGAGTTTTTGTCTTTTTTTTTTTTTTTTTTTTTTTTAAAACACTGTTCATCATCTACAACCTTTAGCGGGTCAAACCCGACCCATACGCAGACCCGTTCGTTTTTCATTCATTCGGACACCATTTTTCACGATTCAAAAGCCAAAATTAAGGAAATCAAACGAAATACATATTTCTAATTTTATTTTTTAAGAAACAAGGCCCTTCATACCATAAACAAAATCAAATCGGAAAATACCGAAAAACGAAAATGGACAAGGCAGAGGCAATTCTTGCTCTGATACCAAATGTTAGAACAAATCTCTTTTAACCTGTGATATTACAAACTACAAAGAAACACAGGTTATTAATAAAATGCGGAAATTACAGATCAAAACATACCTCCAGCCATTGCTATGAAGAGTTTCTTGTTTTGGTTCTTCCAAGCTCTCTCTCTTCCACTCTCTAGATGGTGTATAAGACTGAATTCGAAGGGATGAGCTCAGGGACCAAATTCATGTGCTTATATAGGCATTCTACCATCAAGAATGCATTTATCAGCCATTACCACTCATTATTGGCTGTTACAATTCTTTATTGGCCATTATCATCCATTAACAACCATTCAAAATGGCTTTCAAAACTGATGAGCGTTACAAAATTTCAAAATGTTATGACCATGAATTATTACATTTTATACATCATAATTAATTCTACTGTGATTTTGAAAACAATTCAAATATATAAAATTTTATTAAAATCAAAATTGACTCATCTTTCTCATCATCATCATGCTCTATCATAATTTTGGAGACTGTCAAAAGACTCACTTATTCATTACTCATTTTTTAGATCTATTCATTACTAATTCTCTCTTTTGTAAATGGTTTTGTTTTGTTCGTTTCTTTCCATCTCTTCAAGTTTTGATTCTTAGTAATTTAGTGCATCTTGGGGCTTGGTAAATTTTTTTAAAAATAATTAACCATTTTTTTAAATTTTTCTCAAAAGGATTATAAAAAAGCCACTAAATTTTCAAACAAATTCAATTAAATTCATACTATTTTTATTAATTACATGTACTCAATTAGTCTCTCATTTCTATGGGTTAGACTTATTTCCATGGGTTCTCCTTGAGGAGGATTGCTCCATCAAGCAATATTTTTAGTGGTGTAAAAGATGTTGGGAAGTCTGAAAACCAAAACCTTAAAGTTTAGGTTTATGGATTTTTTCTTTTTACGGTGTTTAACATTTTTACTTTTCTTCGATGTGAGACTTAATCTCACACTTGCAATCCAATAAAAGGAAATTGAATATACATTGGTATAATTTGTTTAACCGAAGGAAAAGAATTAGGATCAATTAAAATATGAAAGAGAGAAATAAGATGAATTTAGATGTGTTTTTTAAAAAAAAATAAAGAAGAAACAGGAAAGAGAGAAATAGAAAAAAAATACACAATACTTGAGAAAGCACTATTTGTTAGGAAGGAAAAAACGATGTTATTGGTACTCCTAGCAATCTACCGTTAAACATCTAAAAGAAACAATATACCATTAAAAACTACATAAACAATATAAAAAAAATTGATATTTCTTCATTGATAAAGTATTACCCTAAGGTCATTCAGTATAGTCAATTAACTATTTAATTTTCTTCCTTTAAAGGTTCTCTTAACCCAACCCAATATTAACATTTTGTAATATAGGATTGTCAATAAAGAAAAAGAAATAAATAATTGAACATTACAAGAATCAAAACTAAAAAAAAAAAAGAAATATATTAGAACATATGAAAAGGTATTTTAAAAAAAAATGTATTTCGTATTTACACTTGTAGGAAGGTGCGTGTGTTCTGTTCAATCTCTTGTACATTAGGGTACAGAATTTTCTGCGACTGATCTAGCTGTGTTTTATATACTTTCACGGTATAGCACTTGCTAAAATTTCCTCCCACAAAATTTCATCTTTGTCAATAACTATAATAAACAATGTCAAGCTATCAAGCACTCCTCATAAAATGAGCCAACAGTTACAACCTGAAACAAAGATAAAGTAGCAAGAATATTATAGCCAAACAATGAAAAAATTATGCTAGCATGAACATAAATAAATTATATATTATTGGACGTAACCCACAAAAAAATACATAGGAATGATAAGCTGTAATCCGTTAAATTCAGCATGATATGGATACTAGACAGAAATAATAAATAGTTATAAATTCATGAAGAATGAACAAGTAACTATACCTGAATCTGCTGTTTATTACCAGTTGTGACGTTTGATATGGTCCAACAAGCTTCCTTCTTGATGCTTTTTTAATAATTATTGGTCAACAACAGATTCAGAAGGCAAGGAAGAGCCTGGTGATTGATGATAACTTATGGGGCAAAACACTAGGTTAAAGCAACCAGGAACATAAAAATAAAATAAAAATCATAGAAAACATATTTTGATACCAGAACGCATCATTTCCAAAATAGAGGCATGATTAGGTCATCTCAGCAGTAACCTTATTATTCTGCAGGATTGTTCATGTGTAAAACAAAAGGAAAATAGAAAAGAATATTGCAACTTGCAATTAATAGTCACGCTATCACTGTTTTCCTTATTCTGTAATGTACAAAGGCAAAAGTAACATATTACTGTACATAAAAACCATAGGAATTAGCACTGAAGGGAATGGGTGCCTGAATAAGAGTAGGAAATTTAGTATTTGGCATTAAAATGACACATAGGAGCATATATTTTTGCATAGCCATATTGTGAGAAGCAAAGTACTCACAGCAGCAGCTCAACAAGTCGGGGACAAACACCAGCTTCAATTACAGCTTGAATTTTATCATTTGTGCCATCAGAAAGATATGACAGTGCCCAGCATGCATCAGTCAATACTTCTTCATCGTTTGAATTGCAGGTTTAACCTGAAGAAATAAAACAAAGTGTAATGAATGAACTGTGACATAGAAGATAATAGTAGCTTATAATCAATCAGTAAAAGCAGGACACATACAAGAAAACAAATACTGGAAAGTCCAATGATTAAGTCAACGGGTAACCCTCCAAGTTATTTTTTTCATTGGTGCTATGAGCCCAGGATTTACTAGTGTGGCTATTACAAGTTTCAATACTATCGCTTTTACATGCAAGTACAATATTTAAGACTGAGATTTGATGGAATGACCTGCTCAAGAAGTACATACATACGTGCACATATATATTCAACAGGCAAAAATGTAGCTTGGCTCCTTACAACAAGCGAAATCTCTCATCAACTAGAAAATACAGCCAAATACAACCAAAATAGAAAAAAAACCAAAAAAACTGAAGAAAATAAGAAAAAAAAATATAAGATAATGCACACTCTTTCTGTATCCAGAACAACCTTTACTTCCAAAATACCCTCTCCCTCTCATGACCCCCCACACCCTCTGATAAACATTTGACTTTTTTCCCTGCAAGGACCCTCTCTATTCACACACCACCATCTATCTATTCTGTTATGCTCATGGTTCACACATCAATTTGAGTCCAGTAACGAATACTCTTTCACTACTTCCTCTCCCTCACAGCCCTTCCCTTCCTTATTTATCCTAGCATAGATATTTGTTTCAGTGCTTAAAAGCATAGTTTGCAACTTCGTAATAGAAAAGCAAGATAGGTTTTGCATAAAGAAAATGAAGAAAAAACCCGAAAGATGTGTTGGAATTTTTTATTCTGGACTAATATTATAAGATAATTATATTAATTATTTATTATCAGTGAATTTTATTTTATGTGATCAAATTAAGTAAACATGTTAGAGAACTAAATCATGGACTTAACTTAAATGAGCATATATCAAATGTTGGTCCATTAGGAGGATAATAGGAATCTTATTAGGTTAATACCTATAAGAAAATTATGGTCTCCAATATAATTCAGATTCTATTATGTTTGATATATTATAAGAATTTCCTAAAATTACAAAATAGATGTTCATCAGATCAAAAGACAAACCAGCAGGTATCGGTGCAATGCAAAAGAACGAAACGTTCTAAGTTATAATTTCCTTAGGCTGCTAGTCAATCTCATATCATGTACCAGCCAGTCTTACTTGTGGCGACCTGAATAGCCAAAGGCTGTGTCTCTCACTCATTACTTCAAGTTCTATTTCTTTATGGGTAAAACCATTGAATTCAATTCTTTGTACATATCAATGTAACTGTATCGTAAAAGAGCCCGAGGCTGCGTAAGGCAATCAGTTTCACTAATTTTTTAAACAGGTCTTTATTTTAAAAAAATATTTAATGGAGTCCTTGTAGTTCTAAAAGAATTTAAACTAGTCCTTGTTAACAGACTCCATGAACTTTTGTTAAATTATAGGGACATATTAAAAACTTCATGTGGTTTAGCAAAAGTTAACAGTGATTAGCATATAAGGAGTTATTTAAAAAATTTCAGAAGCATAAAGACTGTTTAAATAACTACTTATAAACTATGAGGAGTGAGGACCTACTAAATTATAAGGACTTGTGGAATAATTTAACCAAAAAAACTATTTGCATTGAACGGTGTCTTTTATGCCTGGTTGCACACTTGACACTAGGAAATGATATTTTGTATTAACGTACAGAGTTGTGCATTTGTATCTTGATCCTTTCTGTTATTTTGTTAGTGACAGACGTGAAGGATGTGATAAATTATGACTTCCCAGGATCACTTGAGGATTACGTTCATCGCAGCTGGTGCCTGAGGAACTGCATACACATTCTTCACAGAAGGCGAGGTTGCATTATTATCTCATTTATTTGTCTCGCGGAATGTGCTCGTGCCTAAAGGAGAAATAGGAAAAATAGGGAAAGAAGATATTCAGAATTTTCTAGTGTCTAAGGAGGTCAAATTGAACTGGCTAATTCCAATTACAAAAATAATTTAATTTTAAAAATATTATTTATTTTAATTTTAGAAACACGTATAATTATACATAATGATATAATCGAACAAATCCAATATAGTTGTGAAACCAACCTGATTTTAACCGATCAAAGTAATGGATTAATGGTCCAACCGATAGGTTAGTAATTGGTCTGGTTTGATCCGATATATATTAAAAATTCAAAATCATATATATATCTATTATATAAGTACATAACTATCAAAATGAGACATCAAAAGTTCTATACTCCAAAATCCAAAATAACAATATATAATAATAAGACATCAAAATGACATCGTAGAGGTGATCTATTTTTTTTTTTTTGTAAAACCGGTCGAGTCGGACCGATCCAGCTGGAATTCGACACCTAACCAGTTGAATTTGATCGGGTTAATTGCATGACTGATCCAATAGTGAAACCAATCCGGTTAAATCATCGGGTCCCGGTCAAACCGACTAACCGAACCGAATCGAGTTTCACAACTATAAAATACAATATAAAAAAAATCAAATATAAGCCAAATAACATCAAAACAAATACTAAATGATACCTTAATACATAAAAAAATGGTAGTGTTGCAATAGGTTAGATAATAATTTGACCCAAATATAGTGAAATATTTGCAACTCATCATTAAAACAACACTATATTAATTAAACTAATTCTTAATATTTTCAACTGCAACAATTACCAACTTTATTTATACATTGAGTCCGTCGCATGGATCAAGTGAAACCATACTATTATATCACTAACCATGTTCATAAACAAATAATCGACCTCTAATTTTTTTGTTATTTTTAATTGTTTCGTTTTTTAAAAAAAGTTTCAATACTTGCATTTTACATTTTATTATCTATGCTTATTTGTGAATATCACGCATACATAATATTTGTTGTTTTATATTAAAATGGAATAAGATATGAATTTTATAAGAGAGAAAAAAGAAGAATATAGCACAATTTTTAAAAATTAGAAAATAGCAAATTTAGGCATAATTTGATTGAAGGACTGTACTATAGTCAAAATATATAAAACTCAATATGATGAGCCTAATAATGGGTTTTTGAGTAGGATTATTGAGATTGTTGGTTTGATTGTCGTTATGGTCTTTGTATACTAAAATAATAATATATAATTTATTAAGTTAGTTAAGATTTAGTTTTTAAATTTTTTAGTTTAACAAAAATAATATGTTAAAATATTTAACAATTTTTAATTCTCCATTAATTTTTTCTTAACAATTTTAGTCATTTAATACTTATGTGACAAATGTCTATATTAACACCATAAATGATAATCACATCATAGGAAAATCATTGTGTCATGTGGCACCACATGAAACCCACGAGGTTGACACATTATGTTTACCTATGATGTTATGTGATGGTCATGTTTTGTGTTGATATGGATATTTCATTTGTTATGTCAACATTTAAGTCTTAAAATGCTTGTTGGACAACATTTCTTGCTTTCCAATGCACCAAATGTGAGAGGAAAAAAAAAGAAATTTTTTCTATTAAACGTAAAACTTTCAAACATGTATTAAAATTACTAATAGAAAATTAACAAAAAAAAAAAGTTACCAAAAGAATAAGAGAGTTAAAAATTGACCTAATTGATGAATAAAAACTTAATTATTCCTAAATTATTTTAAGACTTAAATATATTTTTAATCTCTAATATATATCTGAATTTTGATCACTTCTAAATTTTTCATTTGCATCTATTTCTAGATATTGAAAAAGTTTTGTTTTAGATCTATATCGTCAATTAAATGATACGTGTCTGTTAAATATTTGATAACGTGATTTGTGATGACTAAAAAATTGTTCATATTTGTTTCGAAATCAAATTTGATTTTTCTAGTAGTTAGAAATGATTAAAATCAATTAAAGTAAAAAAAAAAAATCAAACATTGAGAATTCTCCTCTTTCGCACTCTCATCTTCCACTTTTGTCACCCACCACCCCCTCCCAGCTCCTCGACCTCCTCTGCCACTAGCCTGACTCCTCCGCCCTCTGCCTCTTCCAATGGGCCTCCACCCAGCCCAACTACTCGGCCCACCCTTCGTCTTCCACGAGCTCCTCCACCAACTCCCACCTCCCACCACCCTTCGTCTTCCACGAGCTCCTCCACCAACTCCCACCTCCCACCACCCTTCTTCCTTGAAACCTATGCCACCTCCCACCACCTGCATGTTGAATTCAACCCCTTCATCCTCCTTATGGACAACGACTTTGCTGTCAAACCCAACACGCGCTTCAACAACGTTGCCCTCATCAAATCCAATAAGCTCAAGCTCATCGAAATGCTCCACTCAAAGATGGTCGCTGACACCGTTTCACTTGACGTCTCCACTTTCAACATTGCAATGACGGAAGATGATTGCAGTGGCTAAAACCCACGGTGGTGGTGGAGTGGGGCCCATAGTGGATCAGCGTCAATGTTGATGCAAAGGACCCATGAGTGGTTGAAAGCGGTGGCGCTAAGGAGGAGGTGGTCGGAGAAGAGAAGAGAGAAGGAGATGACCTTCTCTCAAAAAAAATTGAGATATGTTTTTTTTATATATAAAAAAAACTAAGATATGTTTTTTTTATATATAAAAAAAACTAAGATATATTTTGAAATAAATACTAACGATCTTTGAAACACGTCGTGACAATAAATATTTTTAACAAATATTAAAAAAATAGATTTAAAATTTTATTTACCAAAGATAATAAAATTTGGATGTATATCTGAAATAAAAAATATATTTAAGCCTTATTTAAAAAAAAAATTATATAGATAGATGATGTTTTGTTGAAAAGAGAGATTGGTGATGTAACGACGCCGTAAAAGCCAAGGATACAATACAATAGTGCTTTGGGATCAATCCTTTATTCATTCATTCATTGTAGCGTTCTTGCTGGGTTTGCTGGGTTTGCCGTGTTTGCGTTCTTTGTTCCATCGGAGAAGACCCTTTTCCCTTTTAGCTTCACTCTTTTCTCTCTCTTTATCTGTCAACGATCCAAGTCTACTTCTGAAGCATCTTTTTACTGTATGTATGAAACGAATTTAATTGAGTTTTATTTTTCATTGTTATGGTTATTTTTATTATTATTCTTTTCGCCTTTTCTTCTTGTAATTGTAGTTGCAATTCTAATTGTCAGAATATCAACATTTTTGCAATTGTAATCGAAATTGTATCTGCGTTTACCCTTTTAGGTCACTTGACATGGCATCAAGACACCGTGTTCACAGAGAACCCTTGAATGCTCGAAGGGGTTACCCACCGGAAGGGCCATATGCTCGGGTGGCTCCCATGCCTCGACCACTGCCTCCTATTCCTCCTCATCCGTCTGTGTTGGAAGAGGAACTTGAATTTCAGCATGCCGAGATGCGAAGGCTCGTGGCAGACAACAGGAGGTTGATTGATGACCGAATGGCGTTGCAGCGAGACCTTGGGGCCGCTAAGGAGGAGCTTCATCGCATGAATCTTGCCATTGGTGACATTCGCGCCGAGCATGAGGCGCATTCGAGGGAGCTTGTTGAGAAAGGCATGAAGATGGAGGCTGACCTTAGGGCAAATGAGCCTTTGAAGAATGAGGTCATGCAACTGCGATCTGAAGTTAAGAAACTTAACAATCTCAAACAAGAACTGACAGGGAAGGTTCAGACACTCACTCAAGATGTTGCAAGGTTACAAGCAGACAATCAACAAATTCCTATGATGAGGGCTAAGATTGATGGCCTGCACCAAGAGCTAATGCATGCCAGGTGCGTGGCTCAATTGCTGACAGGGTTTCCGTTTTCTTTTGTCAAACCCTTTTGTGGTAGGTATTTCCTCATCTGTATGCTTAAACTGATGATGATTTCATTTTTGTTTTTCAGAACCATGGTGGATTACGAAAAGAAGGCAAACATGGAGTTCATGGAACAGAGGCAGTCAATGGAGAAAAATTTGGTTTCCATGGCCCGGGAAGTTGAGAAATTACGTGCTGAGCTTGCTAGTGCTGATAGCAGACATTGGGGTGCTGGTATGTCAGGTATGACAGGTATGACTTGTTTGTTATATTGTCCTTTTTGCAGAATTTTGTATCCTTCAATAAATAACACCCGTGTATTTATTCGCAGCTGAGGTTGTTAGATAAATTACAAATTGTTGTTCTTTTGTCCCTTTGTTTCATGTTTGCTTCATTTATGAAGGTGGGCCTTATGGAACAAAATTTGGTAGCCCAGAGGGTTTTCCAGCTCCATATGCAGATGGATATGGCAGTGTTCACCTGGTATGTGTTCCTTAATTTACAGATTTTAGATTAAGCACTCCTTAATTTGAAGATGGATATGGTGTTCACTTTTCATGTTCTGCTGTTCAGGGTGCTGCAGATAAAGGTCCTATGTATGGGGCGGGTGCTGCCTCAAGAAAGGAGCATGAGAAGCCACACATGAATCGTCGTTGAAATTCAAGTTATTGCTATTGGTGATGAAGAAAGGCTTGCTATCACTTTGCCTTCTCTATTTGCAGAATAGCTGAGATTGAGTTTGATGTCCTTCTGTGTATGCATGCGACAACAGTGGTCATTTTATCTGGAACTCTGGATATATTTAGTCCTAAACTGGCATATGTAGGTTTTAGTGTCGCTTTGCTTTTTTTTAAAGAAAACATTGCTGCAGTATCTCAGTTTATAATTTAGTATGATGGAATTCTTCACTTTATCTATCTTCCATTGATACATATTTCATGTTTCAATTATTGTTATGTTTTTGGTTGCTTATTGTTGTCTTTCTTCTGGGTAAAAGTTTGTTTTCTGTTCATCATGAGCTGGAATGCAGCATTATAAGGTTGAGGTTTTGTAACTCCCATGTGCTGAATCATGCGGGCTGAAGTTAAATAGATGAGGGGTTTGTCAGGCTAGCATTATTACAAGACTATGGATATTTTGTTTCAACTTTCAACTGCTGTTGCATATGCTCCTTGTTGAACTCCTGGCAATATGTTGAATGAGTGGTGTTGTTGAATGCATTTTGTGTCAAGGATTATGGATGTGTGGTTTTGGAATTAGTCTACTGGGTAATTACTACTTTGTCAGAGGAGTGACCACATGTAGAGGAAATTGAAGCATATTTTATATTAGGTTATATTTTCTAGTTTACTCAAGTGAACAAAATGAAAAGTTGCTCTTTTTCTACAATTAGAGTATGTTTCTGTTAGGATAGTGTGATAGATTTAAATTTTTAACTATTTGTAAGATTGGATAAACCTTGCCCAGAAGTGCTGGAGATGTTGGTGGCATGTTGGATTTCATTTGGCTATAGCCAGTGGACTTCTGCAACCGGTAAAACAGGCATCATCCTGCTCAAATTATTGGAAATATAAATTTGGGAATGGCTTATGTTGGGAATGACTTCTGGGGTGTATATAGGACACCCTTTTCTTGGAGATGAAGTTGCAAGCTCTCAATGACGAGTGGAATTAATTTTTTTTTCATTTTCCGGAAAAGATGCTTGTATTGAAGGTGGCTGTACTCACTTTTGGAGTTGATTTATTTACCTACGCAGAACATTTAAGTTTGGGAGTATTCAATCATTTTTGTTCCTTATCTTCTATGAGAAGTTTCTGTTTCTGGTAATAACTACTACATTTTCTGGCATGGAGGGTGACTGGTGAAATGTGTTGCTTTTGCCTTAAAATGGCATTGTTGATGACGCATTTGCATTGTAGGCTATAACAATGTGCTGGGGCATGTGTTTTCCTCTTTAGATAATCTGGGATTCTGTTATGTTTGTTGATTGTGGAAAACCAATAATACAATGAATGCAGATGGAGTGGATACATATATAGATGTATATTGTACCTATTGCTCTAAAAAATCTGAATTGTTCAGTTAGACCTTTTGGGATTTCAACACGTTTTACTTTGACTACTGAGGGTCTAACACAAATGTCCTGCTTTACCTGGAATTGGGACTGGCTATGAGATTTTGTAGGATAAGACTTATGTTGTTGTTGAGATAGACCTTGAGTGCTTTAAGTTGGTTAATACTATATGGAGATTGGTATCAATTACAAAGTATTGTTTTACATGAGAAGCTGAGTTCATGGAAATTTTACATTCACCCAGCTAGATAGTAGTGATATAGGTCTTGTGTTGCTCTTGCAAACTATTTATTTGAAGTGGACCAGAAATTGGCTGGTAGGATGAGCTTACATATCTGCCTAGCTTTAGGATTTCAGGGGGATGTTATCCATTTTATGCCATTTTTAATATTGAACTGGTAGTGTTGTATCTCATACCATCACAAAGTTTCTCATTCTTTATACTGGTTGAGGTGCTGAAATCTCTTTGGTCAAGGTCCTCCATGATATGCTGGATTCTCGTATGTTGCTAGATTCACTGTGGAATATCAGAAGAGAAGGCTTCGAGCCTGCAATGTGTGTGAAGGCTAGCTGTTGATCTAAAGCTCATAGGCAAGTATTCTGCTTCTCTTTATCGGTCTGAATGATGCAACAAATGTAGAACTTGCTATTTGTTACCCTGCTGCTTACAATCATGTACGGTTCAGTATTTTGCTTATTATGAAACTTAATTGTTGCACACCTGAATTAGGGTATATTAGTGTTAGATCATCTTCTGGTTTTGTTTCTAGTGATATCATCTAACCAGAAGTTTTAGTGTAATGATCAGGAATTTAAAATCTTAATTCTATATTAGTGTAATGATTTAATATAATGCTAGTTGTCAATCTGTCCTACTTAGAATCTCAAGAACTATGATCTTCTATAGGCTCAATGATAGGTTTCAACTGATACAATGCAAAGTTTTAGAAAAGAATAAAGGCAATGAGCCTGTATTTTATTAATTGGGTTTGCTGGTCAATGTGACCATAGAATACAGTGAGATATTCAAGAGACCTCTCCTCTCCTAACAACTTCTGAGTAAATTCTTAATTGCCTAACTACATCCTCTTCTCTCCCTATTTATAAGCTATTCAGTTGCAACTGTGTTTCCCCCTCTATTAGCCCTTACATATACTCTCTTAACCATTGGTCTCCTATCAATCAAATAGTTGCATACTTGGAGCGGTCTGAAGTTGCAGGGTGGAAAAGTTCTATATGCAATGTTCCTATAGGTCTTTTGGTTGTTGTTAGGCTTCTAATATGAGCAAAGGAACATTAATCAAATCATTCAATATTGTTTGCTGCTTTTGGATTGCCGGACCACCCAGTTAAGTTGGATGCATTATAGCTAAAGTTCAGCGTTTACATCTTATAGATTGCATTTATTTCCAGTGGTTGGTTGAGTATACCAGTTGTTATTGGTACTTTTCTCTGCAAGGGATTCATATCTAGCAGAATTTGGAATTTTGGAGATTACTTTGTTGAAGGACAATCAGCTGCGGCTAGTTTATTTAGGTTATATTTTAGTTATTGTTGCTGACTTCAACATGAATTGTATGACTTGGAATCTGCAGTCTCTGGAATAAGCCTGACTGAGAGTATTAAGGAGACAAGATGAATAGTCAGCTTCCTTATTGAGATAAGGGTCTTGGGATTAGCTATAATGTTGATCTGATTTCCAAGCCGACCCCACCTAGTGGGATAAGGCGTTGTTGTTGTTGTTGTTGATCTGATTTCCACCTAGATCAAAGAATACCTGCATTCATTTCTTTTTGGGTAAATGCTTAAGCAATTAGCTTCATGAATCTTTTGAGGTTACTTGAGCACTACTTTATCAGGATGATGGATGCTAGCAGTCTCGTGGCTTACTTATTTAGTTCTCATCAGATTTGTTTGCTTATTATATATAATGATTCTTTTGTTTTGTTCAGAAACCACTATTTCTATATAATATAGCATTCAGCAGTATATTCTTTCACTTGTCTTTTATTATGCTTTCTCATGTATTTCCCCTGCTGAACTTTGTATACATATTCAATTAGCTTGCCATTTATTTCGTCCTAATCTTATATTTATTGTGGATGCAGATGGAAAGCTGGGATTCTTGTTTGGGACTGAGAAGTAACGAAAAACCCCATATATTTATTTTGAAGAACACTGGTAGGTTCTTTATTATTTCAAAATGTGAAATCAGTTGAAGCTTTTATTTGACTGAAGAACCATTGGTCACTGGTGGATGCATGTATTTTACCTGGCTGTGATGGATTGAGATAAACGCATTAGCACGCGTTTGTTGTGTTGGATCACATTATTGTGAGATTGGAAATGAAAGCTTTGGTGGTAAGCAACTAAGCATGGGTTGTTTCTAACTTACAAATGTTAGTTTACTTTGCGAGATGGATCATGAGTCCTTGCTTCAGATATTGCTTACTGTGTCGTGTCTGAGGGATGCCTCAGTATCTATCTTGACCTATTGTTCAGTACATGCCCAAATTCAGATTGATTCTACTCATCCACCACCTATTGTTTTGAGGCTGGCTCGAGAAAATGAAGCCTCTTTTACACTTTTTTTGTTGTTCCTCATTGGATTTGGCATTTAAAGATAGTCATGTTTGCAACGTGTGGAATAATATCCATGCGAATCCTACACATTGCAGACAACTCAGCATTTCATATTTTGTTGATTTGTGTTATCTTCATGCGTGGACAGCTTTACGTTCTCATCTTGGTTATGATCAAAGCTGCTCAACAGGAGTTGAGAGACTATTGATGCGGATGGTTTCCAATTTCTTACCCATCTATTTCAGTTTTCTGTTTCCTTAATGGTTGATTTTGGTGCAGTTGCTTTTGATCGTGTGATTGCGGTTTATTTTTCACTGAACTAGATGCCCGTTACTTATTAGGTTTTACTATTTTAAGGGTTATAAAGTTGTGGCCGAATTTTCTATTTGGTCTTGCAAAAATAGCATGATTTTTTTTTTTCATTTGGTAACTTATTTAGTATTTTGTAAATTCCTTTATCCATTCTTATGTAGTTATTGTGCTAGTCTTTCGTTAGTTTCGAATAGTTTTTGCATACTTTTTAGTCCTAAATAATTACGATTTTTTCTTGGTATTTGCTTTCATTTTTTAAAGATGGTCTTTCATTATTTTTAAGCCAAGTAGGCATTAACAGACAAACATGAATGGGAATCTAACAAAGGGATTGAATGGGAACAAACATTTTGTATAGAAGAACTTCATTGGATAATTTTTTGCAGAAGCATTTAGAGAAGAAAATAAAAGTAACATGAGTTAAATTTTATTTATAAGTTAATATTAACCTATGTATATTTGCTTTTGGAGGAGTTAAATAAGAGATTTTTTTTTTAAAAAAATTGGAGTGTACAAATTGTTTTTAATTTATTTTATTTCTTAAAAATGTAACATTAATTTTTGTTTTTTGAGAAGGCCAAAATTTTACCAATACAGAGGAACAAAATCCAAGTACAAGGAGGGCCTTAACTTTTGGAATAAAGTATAATTGTTAGTGACTGATAAGACAAGAGTAAGCAACAGACCACGGAACATTCCAAATACCTCTGCACCCTGCAACATATAGAAATAGAATATAGGATAAAAATAAATGGACATTTAATTTTAAAAGACACCTAGAGGTATACACCGGAGAAAGAAAAATATTAGTACGATAAACAATAATGATAAAAAAAATAAATTTTTAGATAATAATCTAAAAATGATCTATTTTTCATATATGCAAAACATATTTAAATCATACATAATTGATGTTTTGATATCTATGATCAATGTATACATGTAATATGTTATATATTTCTTTACTTTACCTTCACTATTCTTTGGACCCAAAATATATATCTTACCATTTGTTCTTGTTGGGTTCTTTTTTAGTTTTGTCTTAGTATTAAATGTATGTATTTTAACTCTTTAATCTCACTTTTAATATTATTTTATTAATATAGTTCAGGTGGTTAAATATGATAAATTGATAGTGAGTTATTGTAAATTTCAAATAGTATTTTTTTATTTCTACTAATAAAAAAATATCTTACTAATTTAATGTATTTCTTATTTTGAATGATAAATTATCTTTAAAAAACAAATAGGATAAATTTTCTTAAATTTATATAAAATTAAATTACATATATATTCATCAAGTTATTTTAATTAATTTTTAATTTTTTGACAAGTTTACTAATTTATTTGATCAAATAAAAGTATTTGAGAAATGATTTTTTTTTATTAATTCATAAGATTTGCTTTTAAACCTAACTTAAATTTAGGAATATTATTTTTGTTTTTATTTTCAATAAAATAATAAAATTTATCATTTATCATTTTTTTTAAATTAAATTATTTATTTTGATAAAACTCTTTCTTATCATTTGTTAACTAAAAATTATTTTTTAGATTGATTTAAATGTGTTTTTAATATATGAAAAATAGTTCGTTTTCAAATTACTGTCTAAAAATTTATTTTGTCAAATAATTTATTTGATAAAACTCTTTCAATGTATTACTTGACAGACAGAGAGTGTCACGCGTCATCAAGTCTAATCACTGACACATTATTATCACGTCATTGAAGATGATGATGTGACAATAATGAATCAGTTATAAGGTGTGGTGATATGATATTCCGTTTGTCAGATCATCACTCAATGGAAGATAACTAATGACAGGTAGTAAATTGAAACAATTTTTTTTCTAGGTAATTAGTTGAAAAAAAAATATTAAATAATGATATGAAAACAACCTATTTTTTAAGTATGAAAAATTTAATTAAGCCTAAATAATATAATATGATAGGTAAAGAAAAAAAATTGAAAATGTTGTTGGGATATTTCATATTTAGGAATGTCTAGATAACATTGGTCTTTGATTATAATTGTCGAGACTTACAATAATTGATGAGAGTAAGCAACACTTAAGACGACAATACACCACCCCATAGACCTCTTCACCCGTAACATACAGAAGCGTGAATAAGGTATGCTTGATCTCAGAGAATCTCGTGCATGAAGAATACCATAATTAGAATTCCGCTTTAATGTAATAGCTGAGTTATCATTGTCTTGTTCTTGTATAACCAAATTGTAATAAAAAACAATCAGTATTTCAGTTTGTACATTGTATAGGATAAATATTTACTTAGAAATAATTAAAATTTATAATAAGTAATATTTTTAAATATAAGAATTATATATATTATAGTTAAAATTTATAATAAATAAATGTTTTTAGATTAAATAGAAAAAAAACAACCATTGAAATACTAATTTTACTTAAAGACCTAAATCCTTAAACCCAATGGTAGAATAATATCATTATTAAATAACACCAAAAATAAAATTGTAAAAATTAATAATATGTTTAAATTATAAGAATATTCAAATTATATCATATTACTGTCAAGTTTAAAGATTTAAAACCAACCTATTTAATTAAGGAAACATTTAAGAAGGATTGTTTAAATTTACTTAGTTTCTTGTAATCTTATTTATTTTGTTTAAATAAACTTTATTATTAATACTGTTATGATTTATGAAGTGAACGCTTTGACTTATTAACCTTCTTTATTTAACGGCTTCCGAATCACGACTGCCTGAATGCTGGAATCCGCTTTCAGTTTCACAAACACTTCCAAAACCATGGATGGGAGGTTACTATAAATAAATTAAATAGATAATAATCAGTAATTGATTATTATATTGTGAGTTGAGCTCATTTGCTTCATTGCTAATTGACAACCAAACCCCTTTCTTCTCAGCGGAAAATATGAGACAGGAAAAGGAGGCAGATATTACTGATATTGATATGATAACTCAGTTGCCAGACCCCATTTTGCAGCACATCCTTCTATTCTTACCAACTGCTGGTGCTGGCTTAACATACGGAATTCACTCTCCATATTGCACTTTTCCTTTAACGAAAGTACTCAGAATCTCCAAAGCTTTTTGCCTTTGGTTGATGATTCTTTGTCCTCTCTACGATCACCAGAGGGGAATCCAATCATTCACAGCTTCGTATTGAACCTACACTTAGTCCGGGAAAGACGTCCTTTTGACATCAAGGGTATGCTTTACCTCTCTAAAATCATTACTTATATCCATGATTGGATCAGTCTGGTTCTGAAAAATTATGTCAAGCATCTCAAACTTAGTTTTTCAAACATAACATACTCTCTGACTCAGGATATTTTTTTCTGCGAAATTCTTTCTCACACTGAATATACAGGGTTCTTCTATCATGGGAGAACCATTATTTCCTAGTGATCATGCACAGTTTAATTGCCTTGAAGAGCTAGTTTTGTTGAGGGTTTATGCATGTTAACTGTTTGACTCTTGAAACAAATTTTTTAAATTGTTGCTAGTTTTTTTTAGGATATGCTGTTATGCTGCAGATATGTTGTTAGGTTGTTATGCTGTTCAGATATGTTGTTAGGCTGTTATGCTGGTTTTAAATTTATCTTCTATTTTTTAGGCAACAACCCATAGGAGTTTTATCTATATATTTTAGCATCTCTTTGTAAAATGCACTCTGTTTTTCAGATCAATAAAACAACCTTTCTTCTGCAGTAATATCCTGAGTTTCTTTATCTTTTAATCATTCGTATCTTTCTAAAAACAACAAATTGGTATCCTGAGCCTTATTCTGAGGGATCTGAGAGATTGAGAGAACCCATACACATTCAAAACACAAACACACATAACCTGGTCAGAATGAATCCAGAAGGTTCATCCATTCCACTTACACTTCCGCTGTTTGATGGTAAAAGTTATCATCTCTGGGCTTTTAGAATGGAAGCCTATCTCGAAGCAGGTGATTTGTGGGAAGCTGTTGAAGATGTGTACGAAGTCGAACCCTTGCCGGACAATCCAACGGTTGCTCAAATCAAAAATCACAAAGAAAGGAAGCAGAGAAAGTCAAAAGCAAAAGCAACTTTGCTTGCAACAGTTTCATCCACCATTCTAGCCAGAATAATGACACTTAAAACAGCCAATCAGATTTGGGACTTTCTGAAACAAGAGTATGAAGGAAATGAAAAGGTTAAAGGCATGCAGGTGCTGAATTTTATCCGAGAATTTGAGATGCAGAGAATGAAGGAATCAGAAACGATTAAGGAATACTCTGATAGGCTTATTGGCATAGTCAATAATGTAAGGCTCCTAGGTACTGAATTTTCAGACGCTAGAATTGTTCAAAAAATTCTAGTCACAATACCTGAAAAGTTTGAAGCCACAATTGCATCTCTGGAGAATTCAAGGAATTTGTCAAGTATTACATTGGCAGAATTGTTGAATGCACTACAAGCACAAGAACAAAGGAGGCTTATGAGGCAAGAAGGGTCTGTTGAGGGTGCTTTTCAGGCCAGATCACAGAATTACAAAGGAGGCAAAAATAACAAGAAGAAGCAGAGCAACAACAAAAATAGCCAAAGCAGCAAGACACGTGTCTTTTCACCTTGTCCTTATTGCAAAAAAAATAATCACCCACACAACAAGTGTTGGTGGAGACCAGACATAAAATGCCACAAGTGTGGTCAATTAGGACATGTGGAAAGAATATGCAAGACTCAACAACAACAACAAGGAGAAGCCAAGGCTGCTGAAGATCAGCCTATGGAGGAGCAGCTGTTTGTAGCATCATGCTTTGCAACCAACACCACTACGGAGAGCTGGCTTATAGACAGTGGTTGCACAAACCACATGACTTATGATCGTGAACTTTTCAAAGAATTGGATGAGACAACTATTTCCAAAGTCAGAATTGGAAATGGAGCACTCATTGCAGTAAAAGGCAAGGGAACGGTTGCAATTGAAGGCCACTCAGGTTTGAAATTAATTTCTGATGTATTATATGTTCCCTAAATTAATCAAAACCTTTTAAGTGTTACTCAACTGCTGGAGAAAGGATATAAGGTGCTGTTTGAGGACAAAAACTGTGTGATTAAAGATGCAAACAACATAGAAATGATCAAAGTTCAAATGAAAGGCAAGAGTTTTGTCTTGGACTTGATGAATGAGGAGCAGCAAGCAGCTGTACACAAAGAGGATGATAATACAATGCTTTGGCACAAGAGATTGGGGCACTTTCATCATGCTGCACTACTTTTCATGAAAAAGAACAACATAGTGAAAGATATGCCAGAATTAGACGATTTACCTCCAAAATGTGTTGCTTGCCAATATGGAAAGCAAACCAGACTTCCTTTTCAACAAAACAAGACTTGGAGGGCTTCACAAAAGCTGTAGTTAGTACACACAGATGTGGGAGGACCCATGAAAACACCATCATTGAATGGCAGTAAGTATTATATTGCATTCATTGATGATTATTCAAGAATGTGTTGGATTTATTCTATGAAGTTTAAATCTGATGTTGCTGACATCTTTGTGAATTTTAAAGCTTGGGTTGAAACTCAAAGTGGATGCAAGATGCAGGTGATCAGGTCCGATAATGGAACTGAATATACCTCTGAAAAATTTAACAAGTTTTGTGTAGATGCAGGCATTGAACATCAATTGACAGCACCATACACTCCGCAACAGAATGGTGTTGTCGAAAGGAAAAACCGAACAATTATGGAGATGACAAGGTGCTTACTTCATGACAAAGGGCTACCAAAGGAATTTTGGGCAGAGGCTGCACACACAACAGTTTTTTTGCTGAATAGGTTACCAACAAAAGCTTTGTAGAAAAAGACTCCATTTGAAGCATGGCACGACTACAAACCAAAGCTAACAAATCTGAAGACATTTGGCTGCCTATGTTTCTCCTACATACCTCAAGTAAAGAGAGACAAGCTTGACAAGAAAGCAGAACCTGGAATTTTTGTGGGTTATAGCTCAACTTCAAAGGCCTACAGAATCTACCTACCACAGAGCAACAAAGTAATCGTCAGCAGGGATGTCAAATTTCTGGAGTCAGATAGTTGGGACTGGAAAAATGATAAGAGGTCTGAGTTTCAGGAGGAGAATGAAGATGTTGATGAAGAACCCATTAGAGGAACCAGATCACTTTCAGACATCTACCAAAGGTGTAATGTTGCTGTAATGGAGCCTGAGGGATATGAAGAAGCTACAGCTGATCAGAAATGGAGAAATGCAATGAAAGAGGAGCTTATAATGATTGAAAAAAATAAAACATGGGAGCTGGTGGACAGACCTAACCATAAGAAAGCGATTGGTGTCAAGTGGGTTTATAGAACTAAGCTCAACTCAGATGGTTCTGTAAACAAATACAAGGCAAGGCTTGTTGTTAAAGGATATGCTCAAGTGTTTGGTGTTGATTTTTCAGAGACTTTTGCCCCAGTTGCCAGACTAGAAACCATAAGAATGTTGATGTCTCTTGCTGCACAAAAAGGTTGGATTATACATCAAATGGATGTGAAATCAGCCTTCTTAAATGGATACTTGGAGGAAGAAATTTTTGTTGAGCAACCTGAAGGGTTCGTTGTTCAAGGACAGGAGGAGAAAGTATATCGATTAAGGAAAGCTTTGTATGGTTTAAAGCAGGCACCGCGGTCATGGTATAGCAGAATTGATGCACACTTGGTGAACTTAGGCTTCAAAAAAAGTTTAAGTGAATCTACTTTATATGTGAAGAAGACTAATGGTGAAATGCTTGTAGTATCTCTATATGTTGATGATCTACTGGTTTCGGGAAGCAGCGGGGAGCATATTGACAAGTTCAAGGAAGAAATGAAAGATGCTTTTGAAATGACAGACCTTGGAAGGATGACATTCTTTCTCGGTATGCAGGTGGATCAAAAACAGAATGAAATATTTCTTTGCCAGGAAAAATATGCAAATGAAATTCTCAAGAAGTTCAACATGGAATGGTGCAAACCAACTGCAACTCCAATGAATCAAAAGGAGAAGTTTTACAAAGAAGATGGAGCTGAAAAAGTGGATGAAAAGCTGTATAGGAGCCTTATAGGCTGCCTAATGTATTTAAGTGCATCAAGGCCTGACATCTTGCATGCAGTAAGCTTGTTATCAAGGTACATGAACTGTGCTAGTAGAATTCATTTTCAGGCAGCAAAAAGAATTCTTAGATATGTTAAAGGCACAATTGATTTTGGAATTAGATACCATTATGTTAAAAACTTCAGACTTCATGGTTATTCTGATAGTGATTGGGCTGGATGTGCTGATGATATGAGAAGTACGTCAGGTTATCTTTTTAGCTTTGGTTCTGGAATTTTCTCATGGTATTCAAAGAAACAGGAAGTAATAGCTCAATCCACAGCAGAAGCAGAATATGTTGCTGCAACTGCTGCTGTAAATCAAGCTCTTTGGATCAGAAAGCTTATGACAGATTTGCATATGGAACAATAGGATAGTACGCAGATATTTGTGGATAATCAAGCTGCAATTTCAATTTCAAATAATCCAGTGTTTCATGGCAAAACAAAACACTTCAAGATAAAGCTCTATTTTCTCAGGGAGGCACAAAAGGAAGGAGAAGTGAAATTAATTTACTGCACAACAAAGGAACAAAGTGCTGATATCCTAACAAAGGCGCTTCCTAAAGCTAGATATGAATTCTTGAGGCAGAGGCTTGGTGTGTGTTGTTCCAGAGTCAAGGAGGAGTGTTAACTGTTTGACTCTTGAAACAAATTTTTTAAATTGTTGCTAGTTTTTTTTAGGATATGTTGTTATGCTGCAGATATGTTGTTAGGTTGTTATGCTGTTCAGATATGTTGTTAGGCTATTATGCTGTTATGTTGGTTTTAAATTTATCTTCTATTTTTTAGGCAACAACCCATAGGAGTTTTATCTATATATTTTAGCATCTCTTTGTAAAATGCACTCTGCTTTTCAGATCAATAAAACAACCTTTCTTCTGCAGTAATATCCTGAGTTTCTTTATCTTTTAATCATTCGTATCTTTCTAA
Source organism: Glycine max (assembly GCF_000004515.6). Classification (NCBI taxonomy): domain Eukaryota; kingdom Viridiplantae; phylum Streptophyta; class Magnoliopsida; order Fabales; family Fabaceae; genus Glycine; species Glycine max. The sequence goes on along the minus strand of NC_038251.2, from coordinate 1,862,109 downwards.
AAACAACAATGCAAGTAGTTATGTGGCTCGGAAGATACTATCTTACTCCCCCTTGCTTGAGAAACTTGTTCTCAAAGAAATTGGTAACATGGGGTCCCTTAAAATTTGCAACCTTCCCAGGCTTAGTTGTGTTGAAGTTGAACAAAAACTTGAGGACAAGCTTAAGATTGAAGCTCCAAATCTTCTTACCCTCATCTTACACATAAATGGGTCGATTAAAGCGTATGTTTCTGATTGTATCACGTGGACTGGTATCTACGGATCAAAATTTGTTTTTGAGCATGCCCGTTTGGAGACTTTGCACTTGTGCTTCAACTCATGTTCTAGGATAGAGATTGCGTGTTCTAACCTTAGAACTATGTCCTTCTCAAACAAAGGTTTTGAAAAACCACTGGATGTTGAGGTTGATGCCCCAAAAATTGAACAACTCAATTACGAAGGTTATGTTATTCCATCTTTCCAGGGTATGACACCTCATGTAAAGGCTACTGTCACGCTCAAACTAAGTCTTGGAGGTCGCCTTGGTTTGGATGTTGCAGTGAGAAGTTGTATTGAGATGTTCAACCAACCAACAGTGAATCTAAATTATTTTTATGGACAGGTATAATTTCACCTATATAGTATACAATGTATTGATGTCTTTTTTGAAGCTTGAAACCTGAGATATTCAAGTGATATTTTTTTTATTTTTTATCTTTGGTTCTTCAACTAGTTTTTCAAAGCACAGGAGATTCTCTGGCCAGGACAAGTACAACAAGTAGAAGTAAAATGTCTGATATGGTCTGTCAGCTCATCAAAACCAGCATATGCTTACCAATGCCTTTTAGATGGTTCACTTTGCAGCTTCCATCCCGATATTATACAAGTAGAAGGTAGTATAAAAAAATTTCATTTTTTAAAATAAAACACAACTTCCCTTTAATTTGAAGAAATTGTGGTTACCTCCTTCTATAGCAAAAGGATTATTTTTTTCAAAATGAGGAAGGATACTGTATTTTTTAAAACTAGAGGGAAGGTGAAAAGACAAAGCATTACTTGTCGTTAGCTTTTGATATAACTGAGAGTTAAATTATTATGAACGTGAAGTTCCTTTGTCATGAATTATTTGATAGAGAAGAAAATCCAGGCTCCTGTAAAGATGAACCTGAGTTCAGATGCTGGAGACATTACTTAAAGGATGTCACTGTTGAGATTCAAAGCCAGTCTGAAGCTGAAAAGCCAAGGACATTCACAGGCAAAGCTTTGAATATATTGAAGTATCTTAATACATCAGAGGCAATTCAGTTTCGCATGAACTAGTCACGTGATTTAGTAATATGAGATCAATTTACAAATTAAGGTGACACTCTTAGCTGTTCATACCGCCTACATTTTCTTTTTCTCTAATCACTGATCACCAAATAGCCAGTGCAATACTTCTACATTGGTTCATATTATGATGAAAACGAACCAAGATATTCTCCCGATATTTCTATAGTATACAGCAGAGTTCATATGTAATTATTTGTTGCTTCTATTCAATGCTTAAAGCAGAAAAGCGTTGCGGACTTATCAGCAAATTCTAGCATAGTAATCATTGCTTAGTATTTAAATTTGAATGAATAATAAGGCAACACAGCGGAACTGTGTTTTCAGATTTACTGATAAAGTGCTGTGGCAGTTTATATTGATTTGACTAGTACAACAACAGTGAGTTAAATCAACACGTAGATGATGTTTTGCATTAGTTTCAACAAATTAAAATTCAATGCAAATGAACAAATTAAGCATGAAGAAGCAGGGGAGCATGTTACCATGTGTATTGAACTACTCAGCTTCATGAACATTTCGCGCTGCACTTGGAATTCATTCACAGTAACTGCGAGAACAAGATGAGGAATTATCAATTCCACAATAATAATAATAATAATAGAGGAAACAATGAGTGAAATCGAATGAACACCGCTCACAACTTACCAATTAGCCAAAATAAAATAATGAAAAATCAAATTTAGCGAGATCAATGCAATTGGTGTCCGTTAGGCGAGTATGAAAATGATTTAAAAATAGACGGAATATCCGAATTCACAAGAATTGCAACGGCTTCATTTTCGAGCTAACCTTATTTATACTTAAAATAGTAGAATTAAAAGGTATAAAATTAAAATTAAAGATATATTTTATAATATGTATATTAACACAAGTAACATTAATATAAATATAATATTATATTATGTAAAGTGATATTTATTAAACTAAAATGTCGTTTAATAGATATTATTTATTAAATTTAAAAGTCTTATTATCTTTTATTTAAAATATGTTTTTCAGCAAGCATGCTATATAGCTAATTGAGAAAATTTTATTGGATGATAGTATAATATTTTATTATACCAACAGTATATATCTATTATATATTTATTTTTAAAAATAGTATAATTTTTAGAAATATAAGTTTAACTCAAAAGTTCCATAAATGAGAAGTTAAACATAAACGAAAAAATATAATCCGAGGGACATGCTAAGACTTAAGTACACATTTTTCATAGAGAAAGAAAAAAAAAGACAAGATATATATAATAATTTATAATAATTTTTTATTTATTTATAGGAATCAAAGACATTATTAAAAGGGATTTATAATAATTTACGTATGATGTTTAATTAACTGAGTTAGACTCGTTTGATAATGAAGATATTATTTATTTATAAATAAAACGAATAGTTTTGTTAAATTTATTTGTATATAGATTAAATATTCTTGGCAACTTTTGCTGTTAACAGCAAGTGTAGAGCTTGTATTCAGCTTCATGTAAATAAGAACACTTTATTTCGGTGTGAAAAAAGAAAAGCAAAAGAATGGTCAGTCTAGTCTGTGTGTCCATGTCTCAGTTGTATGGTTAAGTAGTAAAGATAGGGGCTAAGAATTTTGATCTTTTCCCCTTCACTGGAGATTTTGTGTCAGGAAAATGATCTCCACCATCAACCGTATCCTTCACAGACCCTTCTTGTGTTACTTTCACAGGGTAACTTACAAGGTGCACACCTTCCATGTCCACAGTTTCTTCACTACTGTAGACTCCCCACATGTGATCCCCTATTGACAGCATTCTCTTAACACATGACAAACTTTCTGGCTCTAAGAACAATTCCTCAGTGATTCCAGTGTGCTCATACCACAGTGACATTCTGTATGCATGAATATCACCACGGCTTATAATGTGGTGATCAGCTCCATCTTGAGATTGGTAGGCCCCAATGGCAATCTCAGTGTCCCTTTGCCCATCCATGGATCTTTGGTTCACATTGGCTGATCCTATTAATATGTATATATCGTCCACTGTTGGCACAAGCAACACCAACATAGCTTAGTTAATCTACAATATCAATACAGTTTGTACCACAATTATACAACTCAATTACTTTGATGCTTATGCATTAGGTATTTAAACAAATTCACTTGCACAATATTGAATAAAATTAAAAGTAACATTATTCCAAATAAGCTTTTATGCAAAGTAGTGGGGAAACAAATTTAATTGGAGAGTAATATAATCATACCTATCATGATCTTGGAGTGAACATAAACCGGGAACCTCCTATTTTTTTGTGCATTCCAGTATTGTGTTTCAGGATGGGGAGAATGTGGTGAAAGATACTCCTCTTTTCCCTTCTTTTCCCTATTTGCAAGGCAGAAGAAATTCAAGTAATCTCTTGGATGTCCTGGCTCACCACTTTCTATTATTGCTTCTCCAATCAACTTATACATCATTATCATTGTTTCTCTGGTCCAGTGCAGTATATCTTGAACTGGTTCACTTTCAGGCACTCCTTCTGGCCACATTGGGATGACTATGTACACTGCAAACCTCTCTCTTGCTTTAATCTTACTGACCACCTTGAGTGCAATCTCGACCGGAATCAGATTCCTGCATCCACTATGCCTATCTTTCTGCCACAAATGGCACCCCCCAATAAAATATTGGTTTTCGATGTACACAAACCTATCGGCACGCCTAATTGCTTCAACATAGGCTTCATGGATGCTTCTCTCCACAGTTAGCTTTCTAAACAACTGGCTAGCAGACACATGGTCAATTGACCTGTATACTTGAACTTTCCAATTCCTCTCTTTGGGAGGGCTTGAGCATGTGGGAATGAGATTTTCTAGAGTGTTGGCAGGGACTAGAAGAGAAGCATCACATTGCTTTGTCCATCTTTGCTCAAAATTGGTTAACACATCCCAAGCAGCATCACCAGTTACACTAGCATGAGCATCATGCCAAGGCTCTCTTGGCCCTCCTTTGTTGAGGCTAGCTCCTGCTATGTTTGTCTGGTAGAAGTCATGGTAATGTGATTCCTCGGTGAGTGTCTGAAACAGTGAGTGTTTCTCTGTGTCATACCGACCATCGCACAAATCTACACCACCCAAAAAGCTCATAATTTCTCTGGCACGAACAGAGTTGGGTGCTCTGGTGTCCACAGTTATGGTCTTCTGATGGTGAGCAAAGAGTGTGGGAAACTCGTGGTGTAACCTGGGACACTTTCTGCATATTACTTTTGTGTGTTTGAAGTAGGCAAAAGCGTCCTCATCATGAGTCTTCATCACACCTTTGTTCTTAATAAAAGGCAAAGATGTTTCATCATCCCAAATCATAACCCTCACAGCTACTCCTTCCTCTGCCTTCTTCTTCAATAGTTCACCCAGCTTTATCTCCCTAGCATGTGGGATTTCTGTTTGTGGATCTCTAACCTGCACATGTTTGGAAAAATTTCTCAAGGCTTATATATGTTTCATGTCTATGATAAATTAGTAAATTTTGTTTTGGGTTCCTAAGGATCCTGATATATTAAAACTTTTGTTTTAAATTTTTATCATTAGTTAAATTATATGTAATCTTAAACCTTTCCCTTATTAGTTGGATTACAAACAAGTGTACTCCTTCATCTTTAGTAAAGGCGGATTAAGCAAAAAAAAAGACTTTTTTTCAAAAGAGAATATATCTTCTCAATATAAGCACTGAGAAAGAAAATAAAAAGAGAGAATTAATTAAGTTTCTTCTAAATTAGCTTATGCATAAGTTAAAATTAACTTTAGGAGAAGCTAAATGAAAGTTTTAATATATTGATTTATGGATACATTAATTTTAACTCATCAGAGAAGCTTAATTTGTTTTACATTCTTATTTTGTTTTTCTATTTGTTGAGAGGTTTATTCAAACATAACCATAAGAATTTGAAATGAGATCATACTTACCAGAACCATCTTGGGATTGAAAGACCAGCCTGCAATATAAATCAAATAGTTTGCACCCTCAATGGCTTTATAGACATCTTCCCACAGCTTTCTTGGTGCTCCACATAGATCAAAAGGAGGTTGGAAAGTAGAGGAATGGTGAGCATCATGATAGAGTTTAACCTGGCAATTGGACCTTTGTGGGAATGTAGCATCCCTCAGCCCTTGAAATTCCCCATTGCTTAGTATCTTTGTCCAACTTGGTTCCATATCTGCTGGCTTGAACCATAACATGAATCTTAATTTTAGTTGTGGATTTGGTTTTCCATTTTCCATAAGGAGAGGGAAGAAACCATTGATCAAACTCTCTTCCTTCAACCGCTTGGCCTGCACGTGGAATTTTCCCAAAACGGAGCATGATGTTTTCAGTGTAATTGTGGTAGTTGAGTCTTCTGGATGAGCACACTGAATCTGAAAGGTTTGGTTCCACACACGTTCATGTTCTTGGGTCGTTTTCGCCACCCTATTGTTGTCTATGTTGATGGTCACATAAGCAGGCTTTCCATTTGTGCATACACACTGAAAAAAAAATAGAAATTGATACATGGTATGAGTACTTTCCACAGAATAATGCACAATTTCACATGATAGCTAACTAAAAACATGTAAATATGTAGATAGCATTATAGTCATGTGAGCTTACATTGAAGGGAAACGAAGGTGAGTAAGGTGTGGCATTGAAGATGGTAGCTTCAATTGTTCCATGGATGAGGAGCTTAGGCTTTTCCTCCATTATCCAATATTCACAAGGAGGAAATTGAAGATAAAAAAAAATGCAGTGTGTTTTGACTTATGAGGGAATGGAGGTCAAGTTACAACTGTTACCAAAGACATAATTCATATATATAAAGGTTGTAAAGTTTGGTGTTGCAGACGAAGAAGCAAAAGGAACCTTAAAATGCAATTGAACTATTGGAAGACAGTTTGGGAAAACTTGTGGAATTATGCATAATTTAGACGTATAGTAACAGCCAACCGTCACGTCTATTCTATCCCAAAACACAAGTTTTCGCTTGAAGCTCAAGTTTCTTAAACTCAAATCACAATTTTTCGGCGTCAGTGACTGTGAGACCAATTCAAAACATTGGTCGAGCATTTCGTATATTCTCGGTTAGTCGTTACACATACGAGGAATGTTCGGAAGATACTCATTGACAAAATAAACATTCTTTTATTATCAGATAAAATTTTATACGAGTGCTTTTGTTTCAATTTTTTTGGTTTGTATGCGTTAAAGATATTGCCATGTGACAAAAGGAAACTTGTCTCTTTTCACCCAAAAGAAAGTAAACTTATCTCTGTTTAACATAGAGATCACGCAAGAGGAGACTTAATTATACGTAAACTGAGTTATGCTATGTTAATACAAGTGCATGAATCTATTCGTTGTTGTAAATTTGCCCACGTAACAAAGCCTGTTAATCCATATGAAGTGACAAGAGCTTTATCCTATTTCAGTAAAAGTTTAAAATTGAATATCGTGAAAATAGAAATAGATGTTGGAAGATTTTTCTTCTTCTTTATATAGATATTGATTTTACTAAATTTAAATTTGTTAGAATTTAATATAACTTTTTTTACTGTAATTTTTTTTGTCTTAAATCATAGATATCATCCGTCTCCTAAGAAACTAATCATGTTGGCGGTACGTGACTAACATTGATCTAAGATAATTTTACACACAGTAAGGATTAAACATGGATCCAGTTGCTAAATAAATCATTTTCGCTCATATAATGAGATCTTATATCATTGTGTTAATCTTTTAGATTTTTAATGTAATTTAATGTAACTTTTAACCATCACAAAAACTACATTAATAAAAAAACCATAAAAAAGTTTCACAAAAATATTAGAAAATTGTAGTACTTACATTAATAAAATATATTAAAAGACTAAGATTTTATGGAATGATGAATTCATTTTTAGGATTAAGTGACTTACTTTTGTTATTGTATAAATATTGTAACTGTGTGATTTTAATTCTATATATTTTATTTGAGTGAATTTGTTCACAAAATATTGTAATTATATAATTTTGATCCATCGCTTAATTTCTTGTAAATATTTAATAAATTTTATTGATGTAACACTAATAGATGATGTGATAAATGATGTGTGTTAATGGGTGACATGATGATTTTGTGATAATTAAATACATCATATTAGTAATATGTTGACATGACATTATGATAAATAATGTGACAACAAAAATTGGATTATCACATCATTTATCAATTAGTCAAATCTATTAAATATTTGACAAAAATTGATTAACAACATTAAAATTTCACAATTATTTAAACTTTTGGTTGAAAGTTTGGAAGCAAACTATATCATTATAATTATAATTTAATACGTAATTGAATTATCAAAATTATTTTCAACAAAATAATTTGCTTACACCTACACCAAAAACAGAAACTTACATCTACACTAACTAGGGTTAACTTAATGATGAGGGTTGGAATAATATGTATGAAGTTGTATCTACGGTGTGATTATTGTAAAATAAAAATATATCTCCTTTAAAAAAATACAAACGTAACTACATTAGACCAACTTTGTATGTACATGGTAATTTGCAGAGATGCCCTTCAACTTTGAAAAAATAATGGTTTGCTCTTCCATCGGGACTGTAACTAAATAAACGTTTATTTATGCTATAAAAAGAAAAAAGGAAGCTCGCGTGTTTCCCTTTTTTTTTAATATATTTATTAATAAAATGTTATATTAAAATATTGAATCAATAAATAACAGTTACAATATTAATAATGAATAGAAAAGAACAAAATAACTCCAAATTAAAGGAGAGCCACATACATACCTATATACAGAAGAAAGAAGCATAAATCCTTGAAGCTTGAATAACATAAACGGTTTCTTTAAGCATTGAGCGCGGAAGTCTGAAAGCTATGTTAAGGTCTGCCTGCTATACCCCATATTCATCATGTGATTAGGAAATTAGTTTCACAAATAAAGTAAGCTTCCAGAAGCAAAGAATCAGAAGAACTCCTGACCACTAAATGCCCATGATTATTGATGGAAACAAAGGTGAAAGCAGGGCATTTGATCCTCTCAAGCAACACAAAAAAGAGTCATCAAAATAATTATTATTTAAGATTAAGATTTTAATAAGAATTACAAAATCATTATGTACATTAATTCGATTATATGATTCTCTTACTTGGCCAATATTTTTTCATTTTATTTAGTAAAAATATAAAAAGGCAATTAAAGTTAAAAGATCAAAATAAACTACCTCAACCTCCATTATACGCATATTATACAAAATTCTTTCTATTTCTAAAAGTTACACAAACTTACTCGTGTTTTATGAATATATTACACTTAAATTTAATTTTCAATAATATATTTCATGGAATTGTTTACTGATCATTAATTATTTTTCTAGAACAAATGAAAAACTAACCCTTAATATCTGTCAATTTTCACGCATTAAACAAATTTTTATTTATTAAACTTCACATAAACTTCCTCGTATTTAATAAATGCATTATAGTTAAATATTATCTATTATAATAAAATTTAAAAGTACTAATTAAAATTTTAAAAATGACGATTATCTAAAAAACGAATATAAAATTTAAGTCTTCTTTTGGCAAATTACGTGAAAAATACAACAGTAATTATTTTCCGTAGCAATATTTTTTTAAAATGGCATCGAACTCCCTTCCTCCACACCTTTGTGTTGGTGTGTGTGATTGAATAACTTTAGTTTAAAGATTGAGCCAGAAATTAAGAAATTTGATCATCTTTTTCATATGATATGTGCGTGTGTTTGAGTATTACTTCAGAGCTTGTGCCTGTAATTAAAAAAGTGCATTGAGTTGAAGGAAATGAAGCACCCTTGAAGTGAGTTTAAGAAATAAATTAATAAAGAAACAAAACAAAATAAGAAACCAACAAACAAATGCTTCCCCAAACCTACGAGGCTATGATCACTAAACAAATATTATGCAGTATATCTCCATAGGGTTAATTCAGAATCGTAATCTGAAGTTTTCCAGCACTATACTTAACCAGAAATTTAATTTATGCTTAAATATATTTTTTATATCTATAATATATCTCCTTTTCAATTACCTAGGCATCTATGTTTAGCTGTTAAGCATGGGCGCCAAAAAATATTGGTGCATCGATCCAATTGCAATTGTTATGTATCAAATTCTTTTCAAACCCCCAAATCTCAATTTTGTAAAGTATTTGACTTCCCTGTGCAACATGTGTTGAATGGTTGAGAGACAATTTTATTCTTTAAATATATATATGTATATGTATATGTAGTTATGGAATTGATTTTTAAGTTTGTACACATAGAAACAATTTATTGAAAGAAATCAGTTCTATAAAGAAGTTTCAGTAATTTCATTTTATCCATTTGACAATGTATATATATATATATATGCCTATGGCCGGCATTGGTAAGTGATTTTAGATGAAGGGAATATCTTGTTTGATATTCATAAGTTATTTACAAAAGGTTAGATGGTAGAGGTGAATGATGATCGTGGAACCAAATCAAAAGACTGAGAGAAAACAAAGGGTGTTTTATATAATTGTATTTGATGGACCCCTCGAAATGGAAAGAGTGGACACGTGGCCTTGCTGGCCAAGACCCACGATTCGCCTTTTCATATTTGCCGTCCCTACAACCTTCAATGTGCTCTCATCCACACATGACGGACACAACCCTTGTCCCTTCAACGAGGCTCTTTTCAGTGTCGGATCCTTCACGTTAAACATTAAATATAAATTTCCATAAATTTATCAAAAATAAATAATTTAATTACAACTTAAATAATCATTAAAAATAATAACTTTTAACAGTATAATAATAACTAAGTGCAATCAATATGTGTTTTAATTAAATTTATAAAAACATTTCATTATATTATACATCAATATGTCGTAGGTTTAACTGATATTGAATTTGATTTTTTAAATAAAATTTTATATTTAAGTTTGAGATGAAAAAAACATACTCAGACAAAGAGAATACCAACATAAATAACTAAATAAATTTTTTGACAGAAAGAAAAAGTTAATAAATATGTTATACCAATATTATGATAGCCAGCAAATATACAAGCATTCTAACATTATCTTGGTTTAATAGAATTGAGTTTGAATATTTTAGTATATTTTTACAAATATATATCTTGTAAATATTTATCTATATGAATAAAATATTAAATAATTTTAGATTAATATATTATTTTATATATATAATTTATGTTAAAGGAACTTTTAATTAGCAATAATTACTGAGAATATCTTATTCATTGAAAATCATTGAGTGGTTAAACTCCTTGATATGTTGCACTGTGGTATATATACTATTTATTAAGTATAAGTATAACTGACCAATTTGAATATTACACGGAATAGTCTTGCTGCGTGAATGAGATTAAAAGGGAAATTGTTTAATTAGATTGAATTTTTAACACTTAAACTGGAACGTGTAGTACAAATAAAAGTGTGTAATAATCTCTCGTCCCCACTGTGCCACTGGGCAATCAATCCCCTCCCCAACGGCATTGCAGAATCAGCAATTCAGCAATTAGCACTATGCGTGTCGCCCTTATGGATGGCCATCTTCTGTCATCTCTGTTCTCTAAGCTTATGTTTCGTTATCATGCCTTCTACATTCTATGTTAATTGTGTTGTTGTAGATAGATCGTGCCTCATTTTAAAGAGATTTAGTTTTAAAACATTTAAATGTAAAACTGCGCTGCTCATCCTTTTAGGTTTAATACAAGTTATATAATAATATTATATTTGAATGGGGTCATTTAATATCCGAATCAATAGACCTGAGAGGTCGACTCAACAAAAACTAAATGATATATAATTTTTCAATCTCAAGTTATAACATGAAAACATTGAATATGTACTGAGAGCATCATAGGAAACACAATTTCACAGTCTCAAATATTTAAGCACACTCAGACTAACACTGAGTAAATTATTCTACACAATCAAATCCAAAGGATCAGAGAGATATACAATCGTATAGTCTCGAGTGTATAAACACAAAAAAATTAAAATCGAGTAGATCATTTGATAAAATCCAATCAAAAGGATCAAAGAAATATATAATCTCATAGTCTCGAATGCATAAAAAAAAAAAAGACCGAATTGATCATTAGACAAAATTTGACCAAAAGATGCAAATTTAAATATTTTTTTAAATTTTTATCTTCTATATTTCCATCTTCTCAATTAAATACTAAGCTATGGGTGATTTGCAAAGCAAAGTATGCAAACTACACGAACAGCTTCGTTTGGCGTGGTACATGAAATGATGAAATCAATGATCCAATTGATCAAGAGAAAAGAAGAAATCAATAACAATAATCTATAACTCTTTAAAAAAAGCAATCTCGAACAATACCGTCTTTTCTCTTCCACTTCATAAAATTAATATAAATATTGTATCAATTACAAAATTAAACATGAATCAAAGCAAATGTATCGACACGTTTCATTAGTAGCAATATAAATATCGCAAAATAAAAAATACCAATATAAATATAAATATAATATATGTCCAGCTATTTAGTTCAAGTAATAATTTAAAATAATACTATCACATCATAGTTTCCTCCGCTCCTTCCATTTCATCCCTTTTCTTAAATATAAATGGAATATTTTATTCTTGTCATTTAAAACTAAAAAAAAATATTATTAAATTTTGAGTGGTGCACTCTTGTTTTCTCTCGATTGCGTGTTTGAATAACTTTAACGGGAGTTGTAAATAAGATTATTTATAAATAAGGGTGGAAATCGGTTACATTGAGAGAGATTTTGTTACGTCTGAGCTTAATTTTAGTTAAAAATATAGGATTTGAAAATGATTTATTTATCTACCAAAAATATTTTTTAAATGTTAGGTTTAACTGGCATAAAAGTTTGATTTAACTTATAAAATTTATTAAGGACTTACTTTTTGATAACTTAATATTAAAATAAAGATAAAAATATATATGTTGGACTTTATAAAAACTGAATATAATTTCTTTATATGGTATCAATATATTTTTAAAATCATAAGATATTGGATTTAATCTCTTGCTTAGATATAAAATCATTCCAAGAGAATTTTTTCTTCTTCTTAATGTTAATAAGATATATGTAAAGTTTAATGTAATTATTATATATTTTTGTTTATTTTGGAGTCATTGTCATGATCAATGATAAAAACATAAATCTAAAGAGTGTAACTCATATGGTTGAGCACTGAATTATCGTAAACCCTTGTAGCTATATTTGATTCTTAAATTAACAACTGATAAAACAAAAATATTGAAGCAAAAGAATTGATAACGAATAAAAAAAATGTCTTAAGTGAAATAATGATAATATAGGATATATGTTACTGATATAAAGCAAAATTACATTTAATTTCTCTATATACTAAAACATAATAAGAATAACGCTAATATTAAGTAATGGGAAAAAACACTAATAGTAATAATTTATAATATGATGAATTGTAAAATACTAAATAAAAAAATGTGTATCACTAAACTTTTAGAAAAATTTCTTTGTAGATAAGGCTAGTGTATGTAGATGGGAGTAGAGTCTAGAGAATGTGGAGATTCCTCTACACATCAAAATGATCAATAAGCAGAACATCTCTTCTCTTTCTGAACTAAATTGGAAAACCAGAGAGAGCAAATGTGAACTGAAAAGTAAAAAATCATTAATATCCATATTGCATGTGGCATGAGAAGAAGGAAGACAAACCCACAGGCACGTTATGATTAAAATAATAATCCATAAAATAACAAATAAAAATTCTCGTCGTATTAATCATTGATTTAGCCTCTTCTCTCTCTCTCTCTCTGAACTCAACCCTTCTTTCCTTCCGCGACGACAACAACAACGATGACCAACTACGGCACAATTCCAACCTCCTCCACACCTTCCACCAACCTCGAGTTCATCTCACGCGCCAAGCAGCGCGTCAAGGAGGGACTCGGAACCCGCCGTCCATGGAAGCTCATGTTCAATTTCCGATCCTTCGCCCTCCCCGCCGGCGTCGGAGACGCCGTCTCGCGCGTGAGGGAGAACATCTCCTACTTCCAGATGAACTACGCGATCGTCGTGCTCATCGTGCTGTTCCTGAGCCTTCTCTGGCATCCAATCTCGCTGATCGTGTTCGTGGTGCTCATGGCGGCGTGGCTCTTCCTCTACTTCCTCCGCGACGAACCGTTAATAATCTTCGGAAGATTAATCAGCGACCGCGTCGTGCTTATCGTCATGGCGGTGCTCACCGTCGTGCTGCTGCTTCTCACCGGCGCCATCGGCAACATCCTCGTGGCGCTGCTCATCGGAGCGGTGTTGGTGGTGGCGCACGCGGCGTTGAGGAAAACCGATGATTTGTTCTTCGACGAGGAAGAGGCCACTCGATTGTCTCCTCCCGGTGCTCCTCTTTCTTGATCCCCCAATCTTCTCCTTCTGCTTCTTTCTGTGAATTTCTTATTTGGTCAATTTAGTAAATAATTTTAGGTTCGGTTTATATGCTTTTGCCCTTTTTCGGAGGGGAAATTTTCATTTGGAGTCTGTCTGTGAAGAAAGATGTTTGGTTAAGTGAAATTCATTTTCTTACGCTTTGTTAATTTAATTATATCAGAATTTTTCTCTATGATACTTCTCTCTTCTTCTGACTTTGAACCGAAATCGAAATTTCTCATGTGGTTAGGTAATTGGTATTGGTTTGGATTTGGAAAGATAGTTAGTTGCTTCAAACATAACGAATTGACATGTTGACAAGAGGAACCCAATTGACAAATCACTAATAAGAATAATAATTAATCTTTCTTAAAGAATTTATCTCATCTGGTATAAATTTTCAATTTTAATCATGTTTTTTTTATTATACTCGAATTTAAGATATTACTTCTGAGAATTTTGGATCACTTTAAGCCAACTACTTATTTGTTTGCAATTCATTTCTATATGGATTAACTAAAAGTTTTCGGGAGATGATAAATATTGTTCTTTCAGTTTTATTTTTTCAAATGCGTGATTCTGTTAATGAGTTTGACAGAATAGTATCGGAAAGTATGATTTATTATTGGGCGCAAAGAGAGCTAAACTCTTCATAAAGTCATAACAGTTAATTAAACGAGATCTTGTATGATTTTAATACCTTTATCAATCTTAATATAGTAATTAATCTTTATTATTCAAATATACAAACCTATTATATATTCAGTGAAATAATTATAACTTTTTCAGTCTAGCACGTGTGTCATGTGATTGACGACGACCTGAAAAGATACGCCTAAATTATTTTGTTTCAAATTACTTACAAGTTACAACACAATTTTAGCATGAATTAGGCAAAAGCACTTATATCTAAATATTGTTAACATTGAAAAAATATATAAATGAATTTGTAGTGTAAAGATCTCTTACTATACAATCTAATATATGATAAGTTTTATTGATTATAACAATTATTTAAAAAGTTGTATTAAATATAATTTTTCATTGATTGAGAATATAAAAAAAAGTTATCATGACCATACATACCTATAAAACCATTAAAAAAATTTACTTTTCTCAAATTTAAATATAAATTAACCCATTGCCATGTACAGTTATTTCGTAAATAAAAATTTATTTTTTTATATAGTTTGTGATAATTTTTTGTACAACGAGAATTTATATGATTACTAATTTGATGACCCATGTCATGCACGGGTGAATTATTGTATTAATTTATATAAATTTGTAATTAAATATGTAAGATAAAGTGAATTTATTTTTTTCAAAAATAATATAAATGCAATATTCCCACTATATGTTCATTAAAAAATATGTAGTCAAATTTTATTTAGATTTTTTTGGGTAAAAAGATTACTTTATTTACATTTTAAATTAATCATCCATCATGAAATAAAATGGAATCAAAATTCTAAAATCTTGTACTTACAAAATATGTAGTTGTATAATATAATAATCTAATCTAGTTATATAGTAATAATAATTAAGATTAAAACAAATACATTGATTTAATTTAACATGAGAATAAAAACTTATATTTATAAAAGAAAACATATTTTTTCAAAAATAAAGGATTCTTAAAATACACATTTACAAATTTTTGAATAAACGGGAATTTCATTTATACAATGTGCAATATAAATATTTAATTTCATATAATTAAAACTCATAATATTGTTTTAAAATACATAAAGTATATTGAAGCTAAATATTTTAATAAGTGTATATTTTAATTTTTTTAATAAATAATTTAGATTGCAATATAACATTATTTTGAAATTAAAAAAAAAAAAATACTTGAGAGAGAAAAAAATAATTATACAGATACAAATAAGAGAATAGTTCGATATAGTTTGTTTTTTTTTTTTTTTTGCTAGTTATGTAAAAATAGGATGTAAAATGTATCTACCAAAGAAAGAAAAGAAAATATATTAATGCGTAACTAAAAGAGAGAATCTCCCTCCTCAAGTAAATTATATTGTTTTTAAGAAAATTAAATAATTACTTCAAACATTTTATATTTGAAAATAATTTTTTTTTTGAAAACGAAAGCTTCTTGTACCATTCATCAACTTAGATCCAAGTGGCTCTGTGTTAACATATTCATAAGTGTACCAATTTTATCACAAGTATTAAAGTTTAAAATGGAAGTTCAAGTGTGAGTCCACGTGAACTTTGGTTGTACTCAAGTGATGCAAACTCGATTTTATTAAGCAATGAAGAGAGAGAAGAAGACAGAAACAATGAATTGTAAATGTGAAATTTAGAATAAGACAAACAAAAATTAAAGGAAAAAACAAACAACAATTTAAATGTGAAAAG
Organism: Glycine max; assembly: GCF_000004515.6. Taxonomy (NCBI): domain Eukaryota; kingdom Viridiplantae; phylum Streptophyta; class Magnoliopsida; order Fabales; family Fabaceae; genus Glycine; species Glycine max. The sequence continues at coordinate 1,845,971 of NC_038251.2, read as the reverse complement.
ATAGAATCAGAATGCAATGATGCTGGGCCTAGTATGTTAAAACTACTTATGATGTAATGTAAAAAAATTTCTCTAATTAATGAGTTCTATGTTTCTACCTGCATCTACTCAATTACGCTATCTTTGATTTCTTGCATAAAGGACATAATTTATTTATCATTTTCCCCCAAATTTCTTTGTAGAGATAAAATAACAAACTGACAACATATGCAAGAATTCGTGGACAAAATAAATGTCAATCTATTTCTAGCAATGAATTTATTAAGTTACCCTTCCTTAGTTCTTTAAAAAATAATCATTTTTCACTACATTGCTCTCTAAACATTATATGGATGATAATAATAAATGAGCACAGAGAAAAATAATAAAAATAGAATAACATTAATTAGATAATAGACAGAGAATTACATTACAAGCGTTGTTGGCCTCCAGACACCCAATAATAGGGACTTAGCCTCTCATAACCATAAGAGACTTTACACTTTAGGGGTTAATGGAAAAAGGTGATAGATGACTAATAATAAGAAAAAGGGGAATGACTAAAAAAAAAGGGATTCCCCAAGGAATAGATTCAGACTTTGGATTTCTCTGAGACTCGGTGTGTCTTTTCCTTTTACTTCCTTCTTCTAGGCCTAAGGTAGCTTACTTTTAACGCTGACCCTTTTAATGCTGACCTCGTGCCGAGCAAGCATCTATGCACTAAGCGCACACTGGGCTTCTCCTCGTGGGCCTTCTTGCACTAAGTTAGTCCTGCATGCGAAACGAGCATCACACGTTGAACTTGGGTTGCACATTGAGCGAGCTATGCAATTCTTCCAACTCTTCTTCAATTCTTTTTCTTTCACATTTTATTGTCAAATTCCCTCTAAAACACTTTAATTCTTCTTCTTTTGACTTATGCTAATCATAAATTGCAAAGATGTTAAATTCTTCGTAATTTCATTAAAAACACTACTAAAATGAAAAAAATTATTATCATTATTAATAAAAAATAACTATCAATTTAGCTTAGATTTCGCAGTTATCACACAAGCCTTGCATCCATTTATGTTTTGTGTCGGTAGTTAGAGCCTATATTATAGTGAGAAGGTAGGTAAGTCTTCATTCTAAAAAAGGGCATGTGATTTGAACAAAGCGTTCTAAATATTTACAAAAGCTCCATCATAAAGCACCTATCTTTTCTCGTAATTTTCTTGTCTGGAAGATAACTCGATGCATAGGAAGATATGCACAGAAAATATCATTGCAAATGCTCCATTCTCATAGTTCTTGAAGAAATATGCTTATGATATGTTATGGACAAATGCAAAGATCAATAATTCAGGCTGACAATCTTGGTATCAAATCCAAGCACCAACACTTATAATCTGATCTAGACATGGCATAAAGTTCATCCGGTGTGAGGTTGTCAAGTTCCCTAGATATCCAGCTATCAGGCATGCCAACAATGTTGTTACTCAGGGTCATTGTTCCATGGTCTTCCTCCGGATGAAGTTGAGATCGTATTCTCTTGTATAGTCTCATGACAGAAATACAATCTTCATAAGGGTCATGAGTGCCGGATTGGATATCATAACTGTAAACCAAAGAACAATAATACTGGATGAGATTAAACATTACGGGATCTGCAATTAATATAGTAGCTAGCGGTTATATTATGAAAGCAGTGACTATGGCAATTTAAAAGTAAAACAAAAAAGTATGGATGCAGCCTTTTGTGATAGATTTGCTGCTTTAGCCAGAATGTGGAAAAATAGAATTGATGTGTTTTTTACCAGATGATGTTTACAAAGAAGTAGGAGATCAAGGTAAAGACTAAAGAAAAAATATAGCAGATTTCTTTATATTGCACTAATACTCTTAACCGTCCGGAGAACTGTCCCAACTTACAGGACACACTCACACATGCAATAACTTTGGGCTTGTTTAAGATGATTATGAGTTTTTAATTTTTAATTTTCAAACAGAAATTTAAAACAAAATGCATTTGACTGAAATGTAGCCAAATTGCTTTTTAACCTGGTTTTGAAATTCTTTCAAGATCAGAAAGTTTTGCTCACCAATTTCATTTTATTTTATTATAGAAAGAAGATTCATAGAATCTATTATGATCCTCAGCAAATTGAAATGACGGTCAATGTACAATTGGTACATGCAGGAGGAACAGATTAGATCATGCCAATTTGATTTTAAAAACAGAAGGAAAACTTGAAAATGGAAGAAGCAATTTACGACTGAAAAAGGATTGAGGAAAAAATTAACTTACCCAAGATATGTTCGGGTGAGATACTTGAGTGAATGGCTGACCAAGTTGGTTTTCATCAACGGACGGTACTTTGCAGTGTCTCTGCAATGTAACACAAAAGCATAGGCAAAAGATGAGTTCTAATAATTACACAGATCTGCTCTCATATAAGAAACTGTCAATTCAAATAGAAAATTCAATCAACCTGGCATAATTCACAATATAATATAAATCTAAGCGATCGAATGGTCTGGATCTTTAAAGTCTGGAAACTTATTTTGGATAACAAGAAAAACTGAGCAGTATAACAACTTTATAGTTCAAAAAGTGAATTCATAAAAACACATTGTAACCTTGTATATGAAAAAAAGGGAAAAAACAGAATAATTGTTTTGTTCATCATCATGACAAATCCTAAAAGTTCTGATAAAGAAGATAAGTACAAGACATGGTTGTCAAGAATGATTCTGTCAAGCATGATTTAAGCATAACTAAGTTACTCAAGAAGCATCTACCTCAGCATATGATCAGGATAATTCATTTTTAAACAATCCAAATCGTGTGCTAAGTCATGCCCCACAAGAAGCCTTGCTTTTCCACCATCCAGTCTAACTTTGCCAATGGATTCTCCATTGTGTAGAATTTGCAGTAGCTTTTCTCGAACTTCCTTAAGTGGCATGGCATTTCTAAGATGCTCTTCTGTCAATCCAGTTATATCATATCTGAAAATAACAAACAAAATCAACCCAAGCACTCTTTTTTCCTTGTCCACTTTTCTCTTTGACAATAATGCTTTGTGTGGATTAGAAGTGAAAGAAAGAGTAAAAAATAGGAAGGATAGACATAAAAGAGAAATAGAGCAAAAAAGTACCTGTAATTAGTAACAGGTATTTCAGGCTGTACATAAGTATGGAAGATTAATCTCTCATCTTCATCAACCAAACACACTCTAGCACAAAGTTCCAGAGAACCATCACTTCCACCACCAACCATTTCACAGTCCATTGCAACTGCTCCTCCAGGGCCCTCGCCAGCATGGTTTTCATCAGAAAAATCTTGACAATCAAACTGGGAATCAATATAGGGCAATGCGCTTGTTCCCTGCAACAGTTCCACACACAACATAAACTTCCTAATAAGAACATAAAAAGAGTAGACAAGAAACAATGATTGTAAGCAGGTTTCTTTGATTACTTAGGGTGAATAACACACATAAGACATTTTATTTTAAATATAAATATAAATGCTTTACGTTGCCAATAATCAACTTACTGGACAAGTAGGGGCAGATATGCGACATATTTTTCTATGATCAATGAGAGACCCGGGACTATCAAATAGTGCCAGGCAAAGTTGACAGCCCTGTTGAGAGAAAATCTTTGAACAAATTCCTCTTGGCAAAGGACCTAAAACATGGAAGAAAAGAGGCACGAAAAAGGATAAATAATGAGCTAAAACATGAAACCAATACTGTAGACATCAGAGATTGAATGCACAAATGACTCACCAGTAAGATGTTCCCTCAGAGACTCAAAAGATTTGCAGTGCTTTTGACATACCCCACATCTTGGCTGATGAACAGAATGATACGAGGTTTTCATGTGCTCAATAAGATGCTCTTTCTTCTTATATTGCTTATAGCATGCCAAGCATTTGTGTCTGTAGGGAGAAATAAGTTAGTATTCTTCAAAGAAACTAAGCAAATAAACAATTATACCCAAGGGAATAAAAAAAAAAAAAAAGTGACCACAAACGGGCTGAGAAAAGTAACTAGAATATTCTTTCACATGAGAGACGGAGTCCTCTAAAGTGCAGTAATAACCAATTTAAAAATTAAATGAGTTTGATTTTAACATTTTTCCTAATTTATTTTATGACAATGTTTGAATTTCCGATCAACGGCTACCTCCAGAAGCAACACGGTGATCATCATGGAAAAAAAAAAAATTAAAGTGAGGGAGCAAAAATTGACCTTGTGATAGGGTTTTGAGGAGGGTCCGCTTCGGCGTCCATGTCCAAAATATTGGACGAAGCAAAAGGCTACTCCGACCAAAACCCTAACACCACGGATGAAGAAGACGCAGCAGCGACTGTTTCAAGTAAAAAAAAAAAAAAAAAAACGCAACGTAGCAGTACCCTCTAAATTAAATTCTATATCAGTAATTTTTTAAGCATAAATACTCCAGTTCAGCATATCTGAAATTATTTTTTCTAAAATTATTACCACTTCTCATTTTAATACACTCTCTTTTATATAATTTTTTAAAATTAAATTTCAATAGCTTTTTAAAGAATGTTTTAATAGAAAAAATAATGTTATATTACAATTAAGTTATTCATTAAAATATAAATTTTTAATTCAAAGATATTTAGTTATCATGGATTTTAATTATAATATAATCTATATATTCAAAAATATTTATTAATAAAAAATATACAGAATAAAATACTAATTATAATACATTAAGTATCGTTATACTAAATTACCAATGTTAAGCATCGATAATTTCCAATAAATAAAGTCTAAAAGCAAAAGAAATTAGTTCTACGAGGAAAAATATATAAAAATTCCTTTGCAGACTCCGTATAAGTTATTAGATGTAAGTATGGATTTATTATATTGTTGTGACAAATTTCTCTTAAAATCTGTTAAATATGTCATCTTAAAAATGTAAGCATCATTAGATGATTGCGAAAAGACTAGTATCCAACAAGCACTATGGGCCGATAGGTTCGCGGGCCTCTACTTGGCGCTTAAGCGTAGTGAGGCTTTGTTCTAGATCAGCAAAATATTTGTAATTGTAATCAACAATACTACTGTTGTTCCCTAATCCAAACATTATTCTGAATTCTCATGTCAAATTTTCATATGCCTCGAAACAACAGTTAAGGAGTATTTGATTTTGAAGCCTTTCCAAAAAATTGTTAGAACAATATTGGATTGCATGTTTGTGTTGGTATCTTTACGAAAATTTGGTCAGAAATTGAGTACATATTTTTATTCCGGGAAACACGGATACGGCCAAAAACCAGGCGTACTCGTAGTACGGTACAAAATACTACAAGTTTTGAGAGAAAGCTGAGCTGGTACTGCTTCGTTTCAAAACTTTGATTTGAGGATTGAGTTTCCTAATTAATTGAATCTGCCCTCAAACCCATGGCTCTCTCACGGCAAGTTCTTCATTTCCGGCGAGGTCAACGTGTCACATTTTTTTCTATACTTCTGCTACTAGAAAGACAATGTCATCATTCTTTCCAAACTTGAATGATTGTCCGGTAAATATGAAGAAAAAAATAGTTTCAGTGAATCTAATGTTTTTTAGAAACGATTTTGTTTATCGTGAATATAATTTTCTGTAAAATATTTTGTAACTATTTAATGGTCATCTAATATATATCTAATTATAATTGTTCTAAGGTTACATGTAACCAGTGATGATTAAATCATTTTAAAATCTATAAACACATTCTAAAAATTGGAGAACTAAAATTCAATTTAGCACATTTATATGAATTAAAAACAAATCTACATTGGTATATCATACTCAAATATCTTATCAACTAATAAATGCTGGTTCAAGTGAGGAATAATTGAACTTTATGTTACTCCATCTTATATTCTCTCTTTCCCCTCCATTGATACCTAAAATAATTGTATTACCTTAACATTCGGTCTCCTTTCAAATCAACCATTCTATTTTCCTCCGTTAATACAAATAAGAATAAGAATATAACATACTAGAGTAATTTTGTTTTTTCTTCTCTCTACTTACAAACTAAAGAAAATTATCTCCTATCCTCTTGAAACAAACTAAATAAAAGGGAGTCTTCCTCTCTTCTTTTTATTTATTTATTAAGATATCCCCTCTCTATTAAACCAAACAATGCCTAAAGAAAAAATAACTTAAAGCTAAGCTGCAAAAATAAAGTTAATTTAAGGAAATTACCTTTTTTTCCTCAACAAATCTAAGTCCTATTGTAACCTTGATAGTAATTTGGTAGAGAATAATGAACAGGTAAAAGTAGTGCTTAAGAAAATAAAAAGGAGAAACAAAACCACAAAAAGCATAAAAGCTAAACGAGAAGTTAAACCTCATCGATACCAAAATTGAAAAAGACAAAGCAATAATAGTACCGTACGGTTTGCACGTACTTGAGGAACAGATACCTCTGGATTCTGGACCTTGTACCGATGTTGATTTATTACAACATACAACTAAGATCCATGGACCATATATAAAATCATACGAGTTTCCCAAGGATAACGAGTGTAATCCTTTGTTACAAGATGCCAAATCATAACCCAGAAACAAACATTTGACATGCGACTTGATCACGTTCAGCCTCTCAGCCTTGTCATCATCAGCCAACCAAGGTTTCTTTGTTTCACTTTCACATGCTTCAAATAATGAAACCTTAGCTTTTTACACTTCAATTAAAGCTACCACACTACCATTGTCTGTTGCTATTTAAAATCACAATCCTCAGCCCAAGTTTTGTTTGTTTCTTAAAGCAAGCATGAAAACACATGCACCAGAGAGAGACTTGAACCAAACCAAACATACAAAAAGCTTTTTGATCCATTTGATGAGCATAGTCATTTAGACACAGGATTACATAATTTTTCCCTAAAGAATTTCAAAAGCTTCTATATATTACTTTTCCTACTTTCATAGTGATATAACTATACACAGATGCAAAATTAGATTAAATTGCAGAGAAATAGAAAGATAAGTACAAATTACAAAATACTAAGGCAAGAAATATATTTAGCATAACAATATTGCAATTTTCATCTGAACCGTTTTAACAGTTCTAATCTCTTCACATGTTGTCTGTCCACTTAGACTTGTTGCTTTCCCAATAGGAAAGGCTTGAGGGGTTCCCACAGAACGCTTCCATTGACTCTTACCAAAGGGGGACCACTGTTTTAATGGCGCTTTCTTTGCTTATGTTTCTGGCCAAAAAAACAAAATCAACCACCCCGGTTTCCCACATCATAACTGGGAGTTGAAATGTAATTCGGATCCATGACCGTGTCACCCTCCAGTATTCGAAGAACCTTGAACAAACAAGACAAGTATGCCATCAAGATCAGGTGGGGGAAACCAAGAGTGGTGTAACATCAATGTGCAAAGTTAGTATTCAGCACAATATTGGAAGCCATTGCTATTTATAGTTCTCACATAAGAAACCATCAAGGTTGATTTCCTAAAAGTTAGTGTTCAACACATGAGGAATTCCTTCAGGTTTCCTGATTGACTATTGATTACAACCTATAAGGCTATGACTGCTTAAATCATGTTTTAGTTTAGGAAATATGTAATTGTAGCCCACTTAAGTAAAACGTGACAAAACAAAAATATCTGTTGAATTTTTTCCTTACCTGTGACATGCGTGGTCTAGAATAAGGATCTCGCCTTATGCATAATGAGGCAGCATGTAGCATGCAATAGACCTCATGTTCAGAATAGTGACTTCCCAACCTTGGATCAATCAGTTCCTCAATGGCATATTCTTCCAAGAGTGGCCGTGCCTGTTTCATATCCAAATGCTCAAACAATTACTCAAGGCAAGGCTTGAACAAAGAAAGAAACTCATGGTCCACTGTTTATTTATTGAGTACCATGCTTGCTATTAATGACCTTCATCTCAAAATGATGCCAATATCACACAATTAAAAATCATAATAAATTAGATAGAATATCATTCAACTTACCCACTCAGTAAGACACTGTTGTCCCTTCGGTCGATTGAGATCCACGGCCTTTCGTCCTGTAACAAGTTCCACCAATACCACACCGAAAGAATAAACATCTGCCTTTTCAGTTATTTGGCCGCTTTGAGCATATTCTGGAGCCAAGTACCTACCATGGCACCAACAAAGCTTAGTTGAATTGTTGATATTGTACTGACTAACTAGACAATGAAACTAAATAGGATTAATGCACCACATACCCAAACGTTCCAATTACTCTAGTTTCCACTCCTGTGTCACCATCAGGCTGCCACCTTGCCAGTCCAAAATCACCAACCTTGAAGAATTTAACAATTATTTAATGAAGTGAAAACTTTTTGAAACAAAGATAAGTGCTGGTGCCTTTCATATATAAACTATAAAACTGCTGGCTGCAAAGTACAAAGCAGGCAAAACACAACCGTACCAGTGGTTCAAAATCATGAGTGATAAGAATGTTGTTTGGCCGCATGTCACGATGGATAATGCAACCCACTCTGCACTCTTCATGAAGATATCGTAACCCTCGAGCAGCTCCAACAGCAATTTTTTGCCGGGCAGTCCATTCTAATGGTTCTCGCTGTCTCCCTGAAAAACATCCAAGTAATATGCCAGTTAACAAATCAAGCCAGTATCACTAAAATGTATCCTATACTATATGATATTTCAATCATTGTATTTAATATGAAAATAACACAATATCTTTAAATATTCTGCATTGCTATAGTCCTCAACAAGAATCCTACAGCATCCCATGGTTTGGCAGGCATACGAAACCATTCAAAATCATCTCAAAAACATAATCACAAACTATTGGAAACACATATGAAACTAAGTTTTATCTAATAGTCTAAGGGCTCGGATCTCATTAGCTTTACAAAAATTAATTTACTATATCAAATCAACTTCCCAAATATTAAGATGATGCATAACTTTTCAAGTAACCTATGACCTTGGCCTCTTATGGACTACAAGAATGTTGCATGTTGAATGGCTTAAGTAAGTTCAAGCCAATTCAAAAAACATGACTGTCATGAAAGAACTTGGTCTGAAAGCAAAAGAAATTACCATATAAATGAGAATCCAATGATCTGTTACATATGTACTCGTAAACCAATAGCCTTCTTTTATCCTCTATACAGAACCCAATCAACATAACAACATTTCGGTGCTGAGCACAGCTCAGGACTTCTACCTCCGAGCAGAATTCAAGATCACCCTGAGAACTAGCCAATTTATGTTGCTTGACAGCAATGACTTGTCCATCTGGAAGAAGCCCTCTGTGAACAGATCCAAATCCTCCTTCTGCCAAGAAATTGGCTTTTGAAAATCCACCTGTGGCAAGCTCCAATTCAGCATAGCTGAACCATTTGGGAGGTTTTCCAAAAACAGGAGCTTTGTGTTGACAGATTGAACATAAGGGAGGTGGACCAGGTGGGGTATTTCTAGATAATGCCACTGCTTCTCTTACATTTCCACTGAAATTGAAGTCAGTCTTATAGGTTGAGAGTTCAATTTCAGCTTCTCTATCAAGTCTTGAGAACTTTTCTAGCAAAGCTCTGGCGGTAGATGATTGAAGCTTATTATAAGATCTCTCTGTTCTTTCCTCCTTGGGTTGAGATGATCGTTGATGCAAAAGTAAATCAGTGATCCATGGCTGGAATCTCAAGCTTGCTGAAGATGTGGACAAATTTTCACTATCTGTGTCTGATATAGAATCATCAAGTTCTGGATTTTCTATGATAGTTTCCTCTTTCTTTGACTCACCACCACCATTCATCTCAGAGATGAAGAATGGTGAAGTTCCTTGATCAGAGCTTGAAACCGAAGAAGTACCAGCTTCAATTGTAGTAAATGGTGTCCCTAGCTCAGGGCTGCTAGTTGGAGTGACAACTGGTCCTTTTATAGAATTTAAAGAATCATGCTTCTTCTTAGTTTGTTTTCCAGGCATCTCAATTTGTTCAGAAAGTAATGGACATAATTCTTCAAAATCCTTCTTTTGTGTTCCAACCAAATTCAAGCGGAGTACCTTGGGTTGGGAATGCTTCATAACCACGATGTTGCACTGCAGCTCTTCCATGCATTGTTTTTCCTCATGTTTAAGCTGTCTGTAAAGAAAGAAATACCAAAATACCAACTGAATTATAATCTCAGATTAATATAATAGTGAAAAGAAATTAATCAACATGTTTCATATTACAATAGCATGCCTTTATGTGGGGGGAAATATTAAAGAATATTACTTGTCTAATACGACCCAATTGGCTTGGGATTTCTTGGCTTCCGCAGCCACTGCTCCGCAGGGTGATCCAGAAACAATTTTAATCTTCACATTTATCTGTTGAATAACTGTTAGGTTGGCATATGGATACAAACACAATATTCACTATGTGCGCTTCTTGCATCAAGGCCACTAACCTTGTTAGGATCATAGACATCATGGAGCTGAAGGATCATTTGAGAGCAAGAATCAGTGATATCACTCTTATGTTCTGAACTTGATGATCCTGAAGTAGACTTCTTTTGACCATTGGCACAGTCGCCAGCAAACCTTGGAAAACCCCATAATCTTCGACCTACATATGTGCAGAATAATAGTAAGGCACACATAATAAAGGAAGAGTGAAGACTCAAATGCCCAATCAAAAACAACAACAGAGTGGGGGATTACATAGAAGACAGGTACACTAGATATAGCAATAGTACATAACTATACTCATCAACAAACAAGAAAGTAAAACAATCATCAGACAAGGGGGGATTACATGTCAATCTGATATCTATTTGTTCATATTACAAAACGAAACAATTCGAATGATAAAGGGAATGACATACTCGATAGGATTTAACTAATTTATTACTTACTTGTAAGAACATGGGCATCAAAATGACCACACGGCATTAAAGAATATCTGGCAAAAAGAGCACATGGATAAAAAAATGAAGGCGAAAAATGGATTACCTGTACTTTGTGAAGGTACAACCACTAGCAGTGTAATGCAATCACCAGGTTGCACAACATGAGTTAGGGACCAAACAAGAGCAGTCTTTGGAATTTCCTTTGATGCCTTAACGGCAACAATAACCTTTTCAGCTCCATCAGAACCTTTTTCTTGCTTCCCTCGCTTCTGTTGTTCTCGACTCATCATCAGCACTAACAATCCCACAAAAACTGCCTTGCTCAACAGATATCACTCAATAACCATCAAACCCACATGTTCCTATATTCTAAACAACAAGGGGGAGAACACAAGAACATGTTTAAGATCCCTAGTTTTCTCTCACTTTGTCAGGCACCACTAGAATTATTATATATATATATATATATATAACCAACATGCAACATGTTTCCAAGCAGTAACAGAACAACCACTGACAATACTCTTTTAACCAGAACTCAAACCTTCAGTGCTACAGAATGGCTGGTAAACTTTCATCAAAACCATGGCTTTCAGTCACCAACAGGATGGATTCTGCAAGTACGCTACCAAAATAGAAGCAAATCTGTGAAGAATCAGATACCCTTTCAGCTCAGAAAGCAAGATGTTGCATCCTTCAAGCTTTACCAAGTACTATGTATCAAAGCACTACACATGAAGGCCCGTGAGACAATCCATTACAAGAGAACAGTTACAGACACTAGGTGTTCTGTGGAGTCTTCAAATCACCCTCCACAAATCAAAACATATGGCTTCAACTACTTGTTTTTTTACTTTTGATCAGACTCCAGAGGAACCCCCTGCCAAAGATCCCACCACAGAAATAGTAGCATGTCCTTCACATGTCAAGTGTTCCAATCACTTATTGATATGACTAATGGTAGAGAGGTCGTCTAGCTCTACGGGACACTGAAAGTTCAGTATCAATTTTGACCCTGAATAGTCCCAGAAGAATCAACTTCAAAAGTTAAAAATAATTGTAATAATCATATCAATAATGCAAAGAAAAAATGCAAGAGAATGGGAGACATACAGATAGCTAATCACTAGCAACCACCATTAAACATCATTGACTACTAGAAAACAAGAAGAGAGATGCCCCGAGTAAGACACAAACCTTTCTTTTTCTCTATTATTATTATAATTATTATTATATTATATTCACACATTTTAGTATTTACCAATCCTCAGGACACTGAACATGCAGCAAAAAAATAACAACAAAAAATAGAATAAATACAGCAACATGAACAAATAATAACGCACACTTCACTGTTTATGATTGTCATAATATCATTACCATCAGAGCCTGAAAGTTTTCAGCGAAAACCAGTAGAGTTAACTTGAAAACGGTTCCTTATACAATAAAATATTGCCAAGGAAAAAAAATCAACAGTAAAACCTAACTGAATAAAACAATGTCATCACAACCAAGCATTGTAAACATAGACATGAAAAAAAAGAGCGACGGTGATCGAGCTCGAAAAATTGTTTTCAGAAATGAAAAAAAAAAGAAAACAAAAAAAAAGGAAAACGGATTGTAACCCATTTGTGATGGTTCAGAAAAGTTGGAAAAATCTCATCAAAGCGTAGAGTTAAAGGTTCATTGCTTGCTTACTTTGTTGCAAATATGTGTAGCAAAATGGCACGGAATGAAAGGAAAGCATGAAAATGGGTGGGAAAGGGACCGAAAAAGTGAAACGTTAAAGAGAATGGAGAGAGTGGGAAAATGGTTTGGTTTCCGTGAAGGGAAGAAGAGAAGAGGTTGTGTTTGTTGGTTACTTACTTGAGTAGCCAATGAAGACAGAAGATACATGACGAAGGGGAGACAGAATGATAGTATTAAATTAAATACATATTTCAAAAATTGCGAAGTCTAATAATTTATTATTGTATTATAATATTATAATTTAATAAAGCACGATGGTGTTGCAATTTGGTCTACGATCCCTTATAGGAGAGCAAGTGAGAGAAAAAAAAAATGACTAAGGAAATACTTTTTTTTAGTTGAAAAGAAAATGACAAAAATATACTTTATAAAATGCAAAATTTTAACATTTTCATTCCAATTCAAATTTTAATTTTTTTATTTCTTTCATATTTTCCTTGCATGCAACCAAACGGATCATACAAGATGAAATGCTTTGAATGCAGAGAGAGAGAGAGAGAGAGGGGAGAGTGAATCAGATTTTGTTTGTGCAGAGCAGAGCTACGCTGTAAATCGCCGTCTACATGTGTCCGTTTTGTCATCTCTGATAGTTTGCTTGTTTCTTTTCATTAATTTCTGAAATGACCTCCCTTTTTTGTTTATTATTACTATTATTATTATAAAAATAAAAAGGTGTATTTCATACTTTATTTTGTAAAATAATGAAAATAGAAAAAATATTCATAAAGTACTTCAAAATATGTATGTTTAAATTGAAATATTTAATCATAAATAATACTCCATATTTCTAAGGTGGATGAAATAGAATGAAAAAACCTGTGCTACTTAAAGAAAATATTCAATATAAAAAGTAATATTTATTATACATATAATAAAGGTGATACTACATGTTTTGTTAACCATTATCAAACCACTCATTATTATATTTTAATCTCATTTTTCATTTTTTTATTCAGACAACTGATTTGTTTAGATTAGCTTCAAGGTGGAAAATGATCAATTATTTTCATGGTAAAAGTTTTTATGGTAATACAATAATTTTTGTGAGATATAATTTATTATTAAACACACTATTCCACATTTTCCACACGTAAATCCTTTAACTAGCTGGTATAAACTACTCAAAACCTCTAACATCTTTCTCATTTGTCAAATGCCAGAACAAAATATCTTTCTTCTCCTAGTTAATTAGTTAATTTAATTTTTATGTTCTCATTTTTTTATTCAATCTCTCACATTTTCAATATACTCATTTCTTGAACTACTAAAAATCACTATTAACCTCCTACATCTTTCTCATTTGTAAAATGTAAGCGCAAAGAAAAAACAATAAAATACAAAATAAGTATAGATAAAAAGATAATGATATAACAATGATGCAGTAAAAAATGATACAGCATTAATTGAGAAAAAAAATAAAGTAAATTACAATGACACTCCCTTAGATTTTTTTCTGATGCATATAATATCTCTTATTTTTTTATTCTTACACTAAATCTCTTAATTATTTTAAAAATATTACACCATGTGTCCTAATAAAGGGGATAATTGTAAATGTTAAAAAATAAGAGGGATATGTGCATCTAAAAACATCTTAAAAAGTATCAGTATTGCTTACTAAAAAAACATAAAATCCTCTCAAGTGTTTTGGACATAAACAAAAAAGGTTATTGGAAGCACCAATGATTAAAGTAAATTACATGTTGTTGAGAGACCTTATGATAACTAACATCTCTAAGGATTTCGTTTGACAGGAAGAAAGAAAAGGGTGAGAAACGTGATAAATGAAAATAGAAAAAGGTAATTAATAAAAATAGGTGATAAATAATTTTTTTAAAAAAATTATTTAAGAGAAATAGAGAAAAATAAGTTGGTGAGTGATCGTTATATTACAAACTAGATTTTGAACTTATTAATATTAAACGTAATCCATTTATACTCTTAAAACTTAACCCTTCCCACTAATTGATTAAAAGAGAGATTCAAAATATAAAAATGCATGAGTAACGTGAGAATGATAGGTAGTAAAATTTATACACAAGACAATGTGTCTCTACTATGTTTGGTTTAGTGGGAAAAAAAAGAGAAAGAAGGAAAAGAATTAGAAAGTGTAATAAGGAAAGAAAAAAATTATAAATGCAAAATTACATAATACTCTGTATAAAAAAAAATCTAATATGATATAAAACAATATATTTTGGCCATTATGCAAGAGATAACACCCTTTCTTTATTTTCTGTCCACATATGGACAAATTATAAAAATCGATCTCGTGGGACTCGGTTATTATAAATCGACAATCACCAAATGAGTGAAGTCTTATATGTTTTTTAGTTTTCTTTCCCTTCTCAATTAATCCTTCTCATTTTCTTTTCTAAACTAAACACACTCTAAAATATTTTTTTCGTATACTATATCAAATTACAAGCATTTTTAGCAAGTATATATGAGAGTGAAGTAATGAGAGGATTAGTGTATCAAAACGTCACCAAAAAAAAAAAGGAGAATTTTATATATGAGAGTGAAGTAATGAGAGGATTACTGTTGGATTTAGAGATGACATAGGAATTAACTTGTTGGCTTGGGAGGAAGTTTTATTTTCTAAGCTAAAATAATTCATCAGATTTTTTTTTCTTTATACAAGGTGGAGCAAGATAAAATGCACGATAAAATGCGCGTATGAGAATGTATACGACATTATTCTATGTTCTAATCATGCTAGTATAAGAATAAGCATTTCCATTCAGGAAATAATATTATAAAATAAAACTTAAAAGAACAAACCATGTGCGCAAACAGAATTTTGATGCTTAAAATGAATTTTAATAATGTACTTTCAATACTCTTACATTTAATAATATATTTTCAATTTTCAATGGTTTTAATATTCAATTTATGCGAACGGGACAGTTAGCATGCTCCAGAAGTTATATCATATCATATGCCAATTGAGACCAGAATAATTGGACGGGAAATCTTGTCAAGAGAAGAATTCCAATGAAAAGGCATATAACAATTCTAAGCAATATTTTTCGTGCTATTTTTTTATCATGTAAGATAAAAATAAAAATAAGTATTCAATATTTTTAAGTTTTCAAAATACAGTATTAAATATTAAACATATATTTTTTTATCAAAGTATTAAGGAGAATAGAAGATAACTAAAAAAGTACAACAATACACGAGAAAGGGAAAATGTTGTACCAAAATTTCCCGAATTATATAACCTAAAAGTAGTTAGAATTACATTAGGGTGCGCAAGAGCGATAGAGCATGCATGAGAATTAATTGAGATCATGATGTTCTGCATAAGCCTGAGCTTGGTGTGCCACGACTCATTGGGGTCATCATCAGTTTGTGAATCGTGCATGGGCATCAACTTCATGCTTCCCCACTTTCTTTCTAACTACCAATTTCTATGTCCTTATCATATATACTAATGTACTACTTCATCTTTATATTTAATATAATGCACTGCTACTCGTTAGTTTTTAGGGTTTAATTATTATGTTTTCGATCTCTTTTTTTTTTTTAATTTTTTACTTTTAATTTTAATCTAAATTTTGATTTGTTAAAATTTTGAATTTTTTTATCGTCACTTTTAATTTCTACATTTAAATAATAGGGTGATGCAAAAATAACATTAACAATCTAATAATTTGTTATATTATTCAGAAGTTTAACAGCCAGTAAATAGACGTGTAGTCTTTTTTTAGTAAAACTAAGTTTTTAATATATTATTTATTTACATTAATCAATGAAAGATTCAAAAACATGATTTACAGTTATGTGACTTTCTCGTTATACTTTTTTTGATGTGATAAATTATTAAATAATATTATTATATCATTAGTTAATTTAAATATAAAGTTTAAAATAGTAACGGAGAAAAAAAATCAACCATTTCAACGGTTGAAAATTTAAATTAGAAAAGCAGAAATATTTACAAATTTGGTGTCATGTTGCAGTCTCCACTTCTCAACAATGTTGCAAATTGAGTAGTTTTATTATTCACTTTTTTTTTTATAACTCGTCTACTATAATGTGTACTGTGAAGTGCAACTAATTTTGTTTATAAGAAAAAGTTTAAGTGAATTAAGTATGGAAACTCGTGAAGGTTAAAGAAGGTAAAATTCAAAAAATATTTATAGAAATATTTACGTGTTTAAAACTAATTTTTAGGAGATATTTGATTTAAAGGGGTGAATGTGAGATATAATTGAATTGAGTTTATTTAAGATAAATAATATTGGAAATTTCTGACACATTTAACACATGCCTAATTAATTATACAAAAATACACCATTGATTATTCTTTTTATCCAATTTATTTTACCTATCAAATTACTTTAATTTAAATATTTAATCATTTTTATACTTACTTTTATTTCTATCAAATCAATTTACTTGACATTCTTTTTGATCTCTTATGATTCTTTCCCCACTCTCTACCAAAAACACTCATGGCAGTGCAGTGCAGCTAATTTTACAAGTCAGTTACTGGCTTCAATACAAAATAGAAATGTAAGTGAGAAACAAAAAACAAATTATTTAAACTTTGAATTTGAAAGAAAGGAAAGGTGGTGGCAATAAATTGTTAAAGCATTGAGTGCAGTGCAGCTGCACATGAAGGGCAGAGTGTGCATAATAATATTGTCCCTTGTTATATCTCTAATCCCCAATCTGAATCAACTTTTTGAAGCTTCTTGTCATAAAATAATAAATGCCACTGCGGTGAAACTTTAATAAAAACGCACCGTCACGTCAACTTAGCATTCAATCTTCTTCCAAACCCAAAAAAACAACGAGCAGAGCACAGAGTTATTCAGTGCTTGCGGTACCACACGACTCCACTGGGGACCCACTCGCCGTTACCCTTCTCCGTCCATATTCACCCTCGAATCGTTCCCAATCACTAACGCTTTCCGTCTATTCTCACTCCCACGTGTCCTTGCTTCTGTTTGTTCTGTGGTTTTCGAACCAGCTCAATTTTATAGTAAGTTATTTATTTATCTATTCGGTGTGACAGACATTAGAATTAGAAAACGGAATTAATATTTTTCTATTATTACTATGCTGATTAATTATTTTAAAAAGAATACTATATATAGACACAGTTTCTTCTTCTGCTAATTTAAACCTTTGTCTTGCTTAGGAAATAACTTGAAGTATGGTGGTAAAAGACAAAAAGAAGGGGTGTTGCTGAATCAGCAAGCTGTTACTTGCTAAACAATTATGAATATATGAATTGGCTTTGGTCAAGCTGTTCTTGCTAAACCACAACGGCTTAATTAATTTTCCTGTCTGTACTTTTATAAACTTTGTTAAATGTTAAATAGTACTACTATAGCAAGCATATTACTTACATGCACGGGATTTGTGAGTGGTCTTTTTGTGTAAGGGAAAATGCACCCATTAATATGTTTGCTTCCGTCCTTTGTTTATGTGACGTGATTTGTGGGAGGATGCCATTAATCAATCATGTATGTTCGGAATATCGTGTACAGGACCCACAAGCTTTGATTAGACATTTTCAGAAGTATAAATGCGAGATTAATTTATAAATTAAAGGACAACAGTTGGACAAATTTCTCTTTAGAATCACGATTTTAATATTTGAATCATTGAAATTAGCACAAAAATTCGTTCGGGTCAGAATTTTTACAGGCGTTTTTATCAATACTTGTTTTTACCAGTCGTGCGTTTGATTTTGTTTCAAAATAGGTTTTAGTGAGGCTCAATTTGAAGAGGATGACTCTTCAAAACTACAAGTCACTGAATTTGACTAGCATTTATTGAAGGGCTCTCTAATATCAGGTTGTATCTCAAATCCAGGTGAATTAGTAGTACCATCAGCATTATGTACGTTATCATACTCCAAGATCAAGTGGGCTCTTCCACCAAAATTGAGATAGCACAATTAATCAATGAACCTCAAACTAATTAATGTACCTCAAACTGCACTTCAGATTATTTCTGTAAACACACGTTATGAGAGAAAAGGAATTACATTTTAACTGATTTAAGAGAAGAGATAATGTTCCTTTAAAAGGTTTTAAACACTCTACTTGTCAATCCTTTTGTGTCTAGTATCATTTACCCTAAAAGGATAATAAGATCAACCCTGACATAGTGACATTGTACAACTTCCTAGATTCACATTCAAATGCAAATACTAGTAATTGGCCGCCAACTTGAGTTGGTAATCACCATCAGACTCATGATCAAGATCAACCATTCTCATCTGTAAATATAAGAGCTCTTTTCACAGCCAAGTATCTCATTCTTTCTCATTCTTTTCTCCATCCTGTTATTTTATTCCTGTGCTGAAATTGTCATTAACCTAAAGTATCGAAAAAAAACATGTTTTTGAAAATGTTGGTTTTCTATTTTCTAAAAAACTTTAAAAAGATCCTGTTAGTAACTTAATATACATTTCTTAAAAAAAACAAACAATGCAGAGTAAATAGGAAAAGTACTACTAGTATCGTTTAAAATCAAACTTTTGAATTGTCTCTTATGACAAAATCGTGAATTATTTAATGTGGTTGATTAGTGTGTGGGGCAAGTGGGGATTTGGATGGTTAGGTCATTTAATGCTACTTGGGCATTGCTTATCCTCAAAGATACTATTGTCTACAGACATCCAATTTATGCTATGCCCTGCCCTGCCATGGGAGCAACCTGGGAACTCGATCTTCTTTTACTGTTCTTGCATTAATTTGTGACCTACTTTCAAATACTGAGGTTCAAAACAAATGCAACGGCACAATTGCTTCGGATTTCAGTTTCTTTGACATAAATAGCCAATTGAAAAGAAAAAAAAACTTGGCATCCCTCTATTTTTGTTTTTTTAGGCCGCTTGGGGTCGCTATCCTAGAACCTGTCACCTGTACAGTTTAAGATTTTTATTTTAAAAAAATAACAGTAAGGGATAAATTCATTTTCATTTTGAATGAAATGAGAGGAAAAGTTATCTCTCTTTTTTTTCTTTATTTTTATAATATAAAATTAAAAAACTAATAAATAATTTATGTTAAGAAAAGATTAAATAAAAAACATAAATTTTAAAATTATTATAAAATATTTTTTTATATAATTCATTTATTTCTTTTTACTCTCTTTTCTACTCATCCAAATAAGCAAGAGATAAATTCCTCCACCTCCTTCATTTCTATTTCTATCCATCTAAACCACATATCTTTTCTTTTTATTTCTTTTCTATTTCTATCAAACAATTTAATAATCAACTTCCACCTTCTAGATTTGATCTAACTTTTAATTTTCAACTATCTTACATGATGATTTTATCAAACACATCCTTAATATTCAATAAAAAAGATAACAAATAGATAAAATGAACATATTTTAATTTGTAAAAAATCACAAAACTGTTATTTTTTTTTCTTTTGTTGTATCTTTTTAATACTTTCGGTATTCAATAAAAAAAGATTTGGTATGTTAAAAGCATAAAAAGTATACAACCAAACATGGATCAAATTGAAGTCTTATGATAGCTACGTAAAATATTCAGATTGAGAGCTTTATCATCAATAGTAAATATTAATTTTATCAAGTTGAAATATGATTATTTTGAGTGAAGAATATATCTCATAAAAAACATATAGCATAAAAGTATGTTTGATATTTTGTACGTGTTTAATAATTAACATAATTAATCAGAAAGATTTGACATTATTGTAGTATTTTATTTCTACCTATCATTTTAACATAACTATGGATCATACACATCAAATATACTAATGATTTAAACATTGATTTCTCACCTTAAAGTTACTTTTTTTTTTCCCCTTGATCTATTTATTAATACTACATTTCAATTTGAAGCACATGGGGCCTTGACCATTATTGAGTGGTTAATTTGGTGAGGATGAAGAAATTGCGCCCAAACTACTACTAGTATAAATTTTCACTGTAGAAACTTTTTATATTGACCGATTGAACAATTATGTTTACTTGCTGATTAGCCTCGTTTTCAGCACACAAATAAAAGCACTGATTACATGACAAATCAGGAGATATTAAGGAGGGATTAGGGAACATGTTAGGTGAACTAGTAGGGCACTCGAATGAGCTAATCTTCATAATGTAGATCATTTTCGTTTACTCTCTAATGTGGCCTACATGTACTACTATGCATGTTTTCTTTTTCTTATCTGGTGCTAGATGCTGGCCCTTGTGTGTTAGGGAGACACGACTGCACGTATGGCTTCAACCGTGTAAACTCCTTTTCATAGGAATGCCGTTTGCATTTATATCTGCCTCGATCATCTGTTTCATAAAGTGTGCTGAAATAGTATTTATATATATATTTTCCATCAATGGGAAAAATTGAGCCTAATCATGAATTAATTACCATTTTGACTGATCGATCATAAAGGGCAAGCACACATATCCACTCTTTAGTAGTTTGTGTGTAATGTATTTTCATATATACTCAGATTAACAAATTTACAAAGTAGTATTTATTGGTTCAATTGATGAATAATAAGTGATTACAACTCTAAAACCACTATTTAGTTAAAACATTCCACACTGGCTCATATTATAGTATTATGCTTTTTTCTGAATTAGTCAATACTTTGAAGAGGACAGAGGAAAAGGTAGGGGGATAGGGCAGTGAAGCAGAAGCAGGACTACCCAAGCAAAGACTCGCATGCAAATACATTGGCCCTACAACTGTAATAGACAGCTCAAGGATTATTGCCAATCATCTTTTAAGTCACAAACCTACTTATACAAAATCCACTACCAAAAAAATAAAAATAAAAATAAAACATTTAACCACTCCAAGCTCTTAACAGTTTGTTTCACAGGCTCAATAATGCAAGGCATCATGGGGTGGGCCACTTGGAATTTGTGCCCACATGCATTTCATACCATGCATGGTGTCCAAGGTACACCCCCATGTTTTACCTTGTTCTATGAAAAGATGAGAGGGCTAGGTTAGCCCCCACTGGAGGGTCTTTATTTCTATCCCAGCATTGCATTTGCATATTGCTCTTTGTGTCTGTCACCATTCTGAAGTTAATGATTCCACGTAAACTGGAAAGCGAGAAGAACCATGTAATAATTGTTTGTGGCCATGAACCATGAACATCCAACATTTTGCAATATGCAAACCCAGTAGACATCGAACCTTGTCTTTTTATGATAATTAAAAAAATATTCTGATTCCAATCAATTATGACATCTAAATATGATAGATCCATTTCCTCTCTTTCTCCTTTTTGGCTTAAATTTTCCCCTGTCCCTCCCTTCTTTTCATCTGATATCAAGTTGGTGCTATGGACCTCATTCCCCTATTATGTATTGTACTACTGTATGAATTTTCTTTGGTGTAGACTATATGGTACTAGGACAAAAAAATATTATTCTGAACAAACACATGGAATATGTTGACTAATGCATGTCCCTTTAACCAAGCTGATTGTTCTTTTTTTACTTTTGCACTAAATCTTGGCTGCATTCATTCGTGTCGCATGTTTGTTTGGCCTCCCCCATAAAAGCTATTCATGTTTTGCAGTTTTTAATTAATAAATTACTTAATTCAGCCTTAACGTAAATTAGATTTCGTACTTTCTCGATGTTGGTTAAAGCCTTACTAAAGGATAGCCTCCGGGAGCAAATAAAGTGAAAAAGCATTCTTTTTATTGGTCAGCTTCCCTTATGGGTTATTTGATACAAAAAAAATACGAATACTACTTTCTTTAAAGAAGCCATCTTAATCCACCCAACTGGCCATTGAACAAGGAGCTAAACTGCCCTCTTTTTTTTTCTCCTGGGTGGTGGTCTCTCCTAATTTACTGGACCAGTGGTCAATCTTGCTCGCGAAACGTGATCGCATTAACTTAAAAGAATTTTATACATGATAAAAATTAAATACAATTATTCTGCTAAATAGATCTTTTCCCCTCATATAAGCACAATCATCTTACACTACACCAACCCTATTATTCTGAAGTGCACTCTAATATCTAAATACATTTCTCTTACTACTTACTACTGGAACAAAATTATAAGCACCACATCCTCCCATATGTGGAATGCCCCTCCGTGAGATTACTAAAATGAAAACATTATCACTAGGCTTTCGATTTCAGTACATCTATAAGAGGCCCAACTTCATTTGGAATTTTGAGACCGTTTGGACTGGCATTTGGGCCTCTTGTTTATTTCGTGGGTATTGCTAGGTGCACCTAGCAGAATTGCTGGTGCACCCAACATTTTCATATTGTCCAAGCAAAACTCGAACCTATGACTTCCAGGTTATTAACTCAACACTCTAATCAACTGAACTAATCAATTACGTTGTAAAATAAATAATGTTTTTACATATAACATTAAAATTTCTGATGTATATTTAATGCGCATATAAATTTAAATAATAAATTTTGTAATAATTAATTTTAATATAAATCATACGGATTATTTAATTCGTATATTTTTTTAAAAATAAAAAATATTTACTATTACAAAATTTAATATGTATTAAATTAAATTTTGTAATAGTGAATATATATTAAATTTAATATTTATTTTTTTAATTATTAATATGTTAAATTACTCATTTGTGCATTAATTTTTTTTTACTATTACAAAATTTAATATATATTAAATTTTATAATAATAAATATTTTTTATTTTAAAAAAAATATACGAATTAAATAATTCGTATGCTTTATATAAAAATTAATTGTCACGAAATTTATTATTTAAATTTACACGTGCATTAAATATACATCAGAAAAAACATTATTTATTATACAACGTAATTGACTCATTAACTCAGTTGATTAAAGTGTTGAACTAACTAATAACCTGGAAGTCACAAGTTCAAGGGGAAGGTTTTTTACGGAAGAAGTTCTTCTTTCATAAACTCTTACAGAAGAAAGAAACTTATGGAAGAAATTCTTCCCTAAAATTGTGTAAGGAACAAAATTGAAAAAATGATAAAATGCTAGGTGCACCAGCAATTCTGCTGGATGCACCTAGCAACACCCTTGTTTCCTTTGTCTGAATAACCCAAAATTTTGCATTTCATTTGCAATTTGTCTTCAATGAATAAAAAAGACTTTTTGGACCTAAAAAAATGATCCAAAAGAGCCTCTTAGACCATGACAACCTTCAAATATGCCTTGTCCTCCAAGCACTATCAGTAAGCTGCACTGCACCTATGTTCAACCTCATTCTGTCATTTATGCTTCAGTATGGGGTGACATTATATGTGTCGATCATTTAATACTCTTTGTGTCTTCCGTGTAACAAATGGTTTGTGCATGTCTATGAAGCACCGTTACTTCAATTTGCCTCTCGTATCCCTATCGGATATATATTTGATACTGATACTTTTGGATACTTTACTGATAAGTAACTGTGAAGTATCCAAACTACGAAAAACATCAATAGTTCTATTTGTTTCACATATCTAATACCAAGATACTCTTTGGATATTTCGCCGATATGTATTGATAAAGTATTTAAGCTTTTATAGAGTATTTTATGAAAACTCAATACAACTGCATGAAACACATATGTATAATATATAAACGTAGAATCATTGTCCCTTAATGAACCAAAAATAAAAAATGTTATCTAGCTTTATGAATAATTTCAAGAAAAGAAGAAGATTGATAATAGTTTTCCTATATGTAAATAATAGAAAGTAATTTATGATGATAATGAATTATAATTTTTTTGCTTTTCCTAATGTTGAAGAAATACATTTTAAGTCTGGGTTTGTAGAATTGCAATTATACATTTAAAATGTTACTTTTATGATTTTTTTATATATTTCTAAATATGTATCTTACATGTATAATGTCTTATATATTTTTTAAATAATCGTATCGTCGTATCAAATATGTATCATCCGGTACACGTATCATATATGTGCATCATAGGTGCTTGTTGTTGCACTAATGCAGTAATACTATTTTCTTCCATAAAGAATCTGCATCATCTTTAGTTTCCAGTCAATTTGTTCAAACTTTGACTTCAGCTTGCACTCAAAATAGTATAATAGACTTTGTCAATATATTTGCTTTTTCTATGCACCTTTATTCATTAGTTTGATCAGAAAAATTCTTCCTAGAGGTAGCTAAAGAAAGGGATATGTTTCTACAATTGTGTCAATCTGTTGCGTACTTACTGGCTTTGCATTTGTTAGTTATGGTTGGTTTAAATTATCTGAAGATTAGTTTGGATTTCTCAACAGTTTCTTAATTTGCTTGTTAAGAGATCCAAATGGACTGAAATCATACACTCAGTTTGGTGGATTTCTTCATGCAGCATATTGGTTTTAGTTCTCAACATTGAAATACTTTTGTTGTAGTAGGCCAAAATCACGAAATATGACCCGATCTCGAACCCATGAATTAGATTGCTCACGAAGGAATGACACAGTGTCTGTGACTTTATATTGTCTATTTGTCTTCAAGGACTTATCCATGTGATGCATAAATTTCTCTACATTTAACACACTTCTTCCTAACTCTTGTACAAGCAACGGAACCAACAAGATTCTTTTATGTGAACAGAGGAGCTGAGAGGAAAAAGGGAGGGAGAGAGCTCAAAATGAAAAAGGTTTCCAGTTAAAGAGTCTCTTTTTAAGAATGTAGAAGTCAGGGGGGAAAAAGGTGAAGTATACTACACTTGCAAAGCAAAAAAATGTGAGACGTAAACTTTAGAACCAAAAATTCAACGCAAAGAGCATGAAATTCATACATTGGATACTGTACAAATACAATGACCCATAAATAGGATTGGATTAACTTGTCAAATATATCACCAAGTTAAATGGCTTTATGAAATAGAACTTGCAGTACTTGTAGAAGTAATTTATGTTGCTGCTGGGGTTGGCTTGTCTTGATTGATAAGCAGGTGAACAGTGAACACATATTCAATTTAGAAATTATTTATGTGGCCAACTTATGTGGTAATCAGCACTAATCGAGCAAATACTGATTTTATAGGTACATTCCATAATTCGATTGATTAAATTCTTTGGTCATCTTCAAAATAGTGTTTGTTTTTGTTCTGAAATATTGGACAACTGTTCTTACGGTTTAGTATAGTTTTTCAGTCTAAGTGATGATTGTTTAGTTTAAAGGAGAGAAAAAATAAAATTGTCTACACAACAAGTGGAGACGAGGAAGGCAATTTTGTCCCTTAATTATTTTTCCTCCACCAAACATCTATAAGTCCCTGGGAAGAGATTGAAAATTTTATATCGTTATTACAACTCTACAACATAAGAACTATTAACAAGCATGCTTCTAGAATAAGAAAAAAAAATCACACTTTTTTCTCCTGCACCACTTGCGCTATAAAGGAGTATTGTCTCGATTAGTACATTCCATAATACTGATTTGACAGAACTCACTTATAAAAAAGGTCCATTTCATTTTCATGAGATTTTTTTAAGAAAAAAATTGACAAAAAAATATTCAGAGTTAGAATAAAAATGTATTTAATTTCATTAAAATAAAGAATAAATAGCAATTGTGAAAGATTTGGCGATAAAAGGAGAAGCATTGCAAGGAAATTATTTCTTTGCAGCTTTTTAAAACATATAGAAAAATATTAACAATATATTTTTTTATTTAAGTAAAGTTTACGGAGTTGCATGATTTAATTTTTTTATATCTAATAAGAATTTACTTAAGAATAAAGAATATACTATTTTTAGAATTTTTTAAAGAAAAATATTATTTCAAAAAATAAGGAAACGCAATTAATCATGCAACACTTTCTTGCTTTCTCTTTTCGTAGCTGGTGTTGTGAGATCCAACAACGCCTTGCATTCAAGAAAAAAAAAAGAGGAGGTTTAGTGCATGGCATAGTAAGCAAATTAAGTGAATCACTTGCATGGAGGCACATAGCTTTTCCTGATTCAATTGCTTATCTACTTTAAACAACTAATTACTCAACCGAATTCAATACTTTTCTGGGAAAGCATAGAAGAAGATAACAAATTAATTATTAATTATAATGGAAAAGCACGGTGACGGTGAAGGTTTGATTTTTTTAGTTAAACATTGACCACAATCTTGACTTGACTGCCCCAAAAAGTTTGTTTGCTTGTCTCAAATCAAGAGAAATTGAAAAAGTATGGTCTATATATGTTTGGTGGCCATGGAAACGGGTGGGGGCGGATTTCACCATTTCCCTTTATTTCTCCAACCTGCTTCTCTAAACTTGTTTAATATTGCAACATTTTAATACTATTAAATTCCAACTAAATAAAGGTCAACAACAAATTCAAAGCAGCGAAAATAATAAATAAATAGATAAATAACAAAATTTTTGAAATACATAGAAAAATCTAAATTCTAAACATTAACATAGATCTATATAAAATAAATTACACTTATTTCACTTGAGATGAATGTTTATCACGCTTACATTTTTTTTTTTCTAAAATCACTTTTTTTTTGTTTTCTCTCAACAAATGATGTTAATTTTTTTTTAAAATGTCCTAAGAACTCTTATCATTCTCCCGAAAACTCTTTCAAAAATAGAACACAATAATATAGCGCACATCAGAGAAGAGAGTATCCCCTTTATAATATAATAAGAGAGGTCCCCTGTGTCCTTTCTTTATAGATGGAGCAATCTTCGCTCGACAGTTCGAAAGTGAATCAGTACAAACCCACGTGATCCATATTCACTTACGTACCACGCGTGCTTCGTCGTACAATTCTTAGTCCTATTTCACCGGCTTACAAATTTACTCCTAGTCCAAGTTCACATTGGGTTTTACGTCCGAAAACACCTTCAACTAGTTCCTCACCTAACTTGTCAATTTCGTTGCCTTCACCAACCACAAAACTTCATCGTTTTTGCCTCCTCCAATGCTTTCTACGGCCTCTTCCAGTGCTACGACGACCTTGCTAACAACTGATGCTCTAGTTGTGTGTCACGTGTGGTCACCTAGCTTGACACCCTCTACAAATCACATACCTAATTCTTGTTAACGTTGACAGTGTTAGTGGGTCAGAGAGTCGTAGTGTAATGGATGGTAAAACAAAATAAAAATCTTGTGTATGATAACAAAAAGAATAAGATTGAGTGTAATTTAATTTATTCATTTATATATATATATATATATATTATTTATATTTATATTTATAGACACACACCTAACAAAATTATAACAGTCAAAGCCTCATACACTTTATGCAAAAACAACAACAGCAAAAACAAAGTAGCAATACATAGATGACAGGCCACAAGAAATATAATCATTTTGAAATCCATCTTTCATCCTCTGCAATTTTAGTTATTGAGGAACTGGGAGTGCTTTAGGTAAAGGTTTATGAGCATCAATTGAACTCCAACTTGCAATCAACGGATATTATTGGAGTAGAACTACTAATACTGCCGTTTCCTTCACCAATAGCTTTGTTAATAAAATGGAGCAGAACATCATAAAGTTCTTCCCCATCTCTCCAAGCATGTACCTCTGCCTTTATGAGATTAGAGTTTTCAGATACTAAATCACACAATGGAAAATTCTTTCTTGGCATCAGATAATCCCTATCTTTGAGCTTCAAACTAGGGCAAAAGTCTACACTTCCATCTCCAAGATAGATGAATTTCTTTCCTGCAGCATCAACCGAATTTTGGATCCTTTCTATGATCATTCCCTATATGTCATTAGGAAAAGTGTCAATGGAAGAGACTTTTTTGGTACACTAGTTAAAAAATTTGAACCCTTGCCAGTAATATATTAATTAAATTTTGTCAGTAGATTTTGGTGAAAAGATATCATAGACACTAATCTATGAAACATAATTTTGCCTTTACGTTGTTGGGATCCCTTGGATTATGGCTTATATGAATATATGACATACACCAGAAAAGTGCATATAATAATTGAATATCGTCAAAAGAAAATTTGACCAGAGCTAATTCCAATGACAGCCTCTTGCTCATTGGCTCATCAACAACAAATTAAGGCCAATTTATTACTAGTACAATTTAACGTAAAAGAATTATTTTAAACAAAGATAATTACATTTTTAATTTTTTATACGTTTGTTTTAGTTTTTTTAAAAATAATTAGAACCTGAAAAATATTAAATTTAATTAATAATAAAAGTTATTTTTCATAGTTTCTCATGAATCATCTATTTTTTAAGTGGTTTTTATTATTGTAAACAAACACAAATTAGTTTCAACTTTTTTCGAAATCTCCAAAAATAATCGCTACATTATTTTAAATTTAAAATACTTTTTTTTAATATAGAAACAGTAAATAAACTAAATATAGTTCATAAAAGTGATTAAGTATATAGAAAGAATAAATGCGAGAATTCATTATTGGGTTATAAATAAAGAGATTGTTGGAGTTAGTGCAGTTGCCTTGCAGATGTTTGGTGGGCAGGGATTTTTGCATCCATGAGAACATTTTAGAAAATCATGGTAGGGGGAAATTCGGAGTCTCCCTTCTTCATTAACATAACTGGGGTTTGCAATAACCTCCGAGAAACAATTCCACACCCCATGATGCTTCAAAATTGTTTCAATGAAAAATATATTTGCGTCGCTCACAATCTTCAGCTCACACCTGAATATAATCCTATCTTAGACTTAGCATCATTATGAAGGAAAATAAAATTAAGTACTATATATATATATATATATATATTAACCATTTTGTCACATGGGTCAGTTCGGTTAGGAGGAAAAAACAATAAATTTATGGGAGTGAATGAAATTTCATATTTAGAAAATCTACCATGATACTTGTTATTACATGTTTGTTTTCAGGTTGAGACATCCAAATTATATTAAAATATTAATTAACATAATTTTAAATAAATAATAACATATTTAGTCTTATGTTAAAGAATTAATTTTTTATCAAAAATTGTTTTTGAGTCGAAATAATTCAAGACACTTTTTGTCAGATAAAATAATTAATATTAAGTTTTATTACTAATTTGTTTTTAGAAAAAACAAGACAAAAAGAAATTATTTTATTTCAAAACTAATTTTGCAAAAATAAATTTAGCAAACACTTATCTAAATACACACTTAATTATTCACCTTTGTTCCTACTATGCTATTAGGCATATCGTACTTGTAATAAAGGGTGAGTGAAAAGAGAAAGGAAAAAGGTATATACCCAAGGGAATATGATGCCTTAATGGCTGGGACAATGCTGGGATGCATTGGAGTCCTGTTCAGAACTTGTACAATGTCTTCAATGGTTTTTCCTTGTGAATGAAGTTCATTCATCATCTTATCCTGTAAAATTTTAGGACAGACAAAAATTATTTCCCTATCCGGGAAGAAATAAGCTTAATTAAGCAAGAAAGGGAATATATACGAATTAGAGAATAACCATCAGAGGGTTCCAAGGCATGTTAGGAAGAAGCTGATAGAACTTTTCAGTTAAACCAAACTCATCAAGAACCCAATTATCACTGTCACACTCGATGATTGTCGAGTCGAAGTCAAAAACCACAACGTTCCCAGCCATTAAAGCTAATCTTGTGATAACTTTATGTATATTAGTCCTGAATGACTTAATGCATGTGAATGTGATCATAAGACATGGATGGGGTGTATTTATAGGCAAAGAATGCAAGCTTGCACGTAAGCATGCTAGATGGAATATTTGGATTCCAAGGAATCTTACGTTGTTATATTGAACTAGGATTGTATTTTAAGGCTATAACATTATTATTTTTTTACTGAATTCTAAGGCCTATAACATAACAAGTGCTATATTTTACAAAGAAAATCATTTAATAAATAATAAATTTCATTTCAAAGTGTTAATGAATTTTAGAGAAAAATATATTTTTATCCTTTAACTTTCCATTAAACGGTTTTGATCCTTATATTTTTCTTTTAAAAAATTGCTACAAACACACTTTTTTGGATACATATTCTTTTAATGATTTACTATCTTAATTTTATAGTTTTCAATAAATTTTAATCAATTAAAAAATATATTTAAAGGAATACATTCTTAGTACTCATCATCTTTAAATGACTTAAATATATTTTTTGCCCATAGCATATTTTTATTTTTGATTCTTATCCTTCTTTTTGTCCATGGAAATTTTATAGTCGTTAAATAGGAGAATTAATGTATACCAATAAGCATGACGGTTGTAATTTTATAATTAATAATAATTAATTACTATAGTCCTTGAGCATGAAAAAATAATAGACCTTTACAAATTTAATTACTATTAAGCTAATTGTTGTACACGTTAACAAAAAGTTTATGCATAAAAATATATATAAAAGATTTATATGTAAAAATACATTTGACTTCTATTAAACAATCACTATTTGCATTTACTAATAATGTTTTTGGATAACACAACAATAAATTTTACTTCACAAAATTATGGTGATACCATAAAAAAAATAACTTTTTGTTGTTTTCTCATCATCATGAATCTAATCCAAACACATTATAAATGAATAAACAACAACAAAAAATCCACTATAAATGAAAATTAAACTTATAATAGTCATTTTTGATAAATAAAATAACATTAGATATCCAACTCGGTCAATCAAGATATATGAATTATTATAGATTTACTTATACAAGTTTTTAATTTTGATTGATAAAAAAGTAAGATGTGATGATGTTAACTAAAATTAAAAAATGAATAATAATAATAATAATAATAGAGCAAATTTTATATTTATATATCCTAAATATGAATAATTTTAAGAGTTTAATGATATACTAAGTGTAAAATTTATTTTACATTCTCATTCAATTATAAATCATACCTTTTTTACAGGCATGTTAATTATTAATTTATTAGTTTTTATAGGGTATAAAACTATTTCTTCCTTCCCCTTCTCCCTTCAATCACAAAATCAGAGCTTGATATGATATTTAAGGTGATGTTTTTGTACCAGCTATAGCAAGAGTTGCAACCAACAACATATCCCAGTATCTAGTATCTACCATGGCAACAAGAAGTAACTTATTCCATAACAAAAGTTAGTCAACTTCTCAGCATGTCCAAGTCCAACTCCAAACAAGTAACTCTCAATAAACAGAAAACTAATTTATGCTGTAAGCACACCATGCCCCTATCACCTGATCCCCAAACAAACACCACTGTCTAATTTCTAAAGTGAACCAACTTGTATCCAATCTTAAAAGTTACGTGAAAGCTAAAAGCTTTCATTTCACCGTCTAATTAATTAGCCTTCTCAAATTGCAAAAGATAAGTTTCAACACGTGATACACTAGTGAAACTTACTTGAACTGGAAATATATTTTCAAAAGTGTTGTTAGCACACTGTTCCTATAAACGAGTATAACGTGCAAGGCATAATATTAACTATCCGGGTCGCATTGATTGATGTGATAACTAGATTTTTAATTCATTCCTTCATAAACTGATTAAAATGTATTGGCGGTTAGTGTTAAATTTGTTGATATTTCAAAGACATTAAAGTAAATTTGTTGATATTTCAACGATATTAAATGCTTTTATTTTTATTTAATATTTTCTTTTTTCTACCTGATACGAAATGTTCATAAATTTTCAATATTTTATTTTTATTAGAAGACTCAAATTCAAAATCTTCAAATTTTCTTTATGAAATAATAAGAAATTTTGTAAATATTAGGTAAAAAAAAAATTTCTTACCAAAACAAACCTTGTTCCCATAATTTTAGTTTCCCAGTCCCCATCCTCTTTATCCGTCTGTGTTCTCTCCACCACACAGTCTTCTCTCTCCTTATTTATTTGTATTCATTATTCATGAATGCCACCTAGTCACTTAGTACTGCCGTGAAGTACATGCATTTTCTCCCACGTAAGCATATTCGTATTAATTATAAAATATGAGTATTAGAGTTAAAGAGTGACCTAAGCATTTTTCTTAGATCCAATGAACACATTTACTAACACCAACGATTCCTTGGAGTTGGATGCAACTGCAACACCATGGTTGCCTCGTTGCTTTCATTGTGGTGGAATCAGTTGGGCAATTGTAGTAATGCAATTTATTTATTTTTATATAATTTAAATTAAATTAAATGAGATTTAGATTCATTAAATAGGATGTACAACTTATAAAATTTAGTGATTTAATTTCAACTATTATTTTCGTCTTTTTTAAAAAATATCTAAAAAAATAAGTATTATATTTTATTTCTTAATGTAACGTTAATTTTTCTTTTCTACGAATATTTCTAATAAATATTAATTTAGTTTTTAATATAACATTAATATTATATTCTATATTTATTTAATAACATTCATCTTGTAAAATATTATTTTTTTCATTTATTTATTAACTTTTTTAATAAAACAACCTAAAATTACACCTATTTTAAAACAGAAAATATTAAGAAAAATTATATTTAAAATAATTTGTTGATAATATTATCATATGAATAAATTCCAACATTGGACAGGAAAGGTAATTCTGATTATTATTATTATTTTAAAAAAAAGCAGGTAAGAAAAGGAAAGTAACACTCGAGAAATGTTACATTTTCAAAGATTGAAGTGTCATTATGGCTGACGCGGGCCTCGTGAGTAGATGGTGCAGCTTTCAATGAGCTGAAATTATTTGAGCAGTTTACTCCGAAGATATTTTGTTGATTGGCATCACAGAGATATTCTCCAGGAGATGTTGAGTTTCAAAGATTAGAACCTGCAAATTAAGGAAAAATTAGAGTTAATGAGGAAGTATTATATCGAGGAATCTTCTCAATCACTTCAGATATTCAATTTGATTTATTGTTCATTACACTCTTATATATATATATCTTCCATGGGGAGATTTGTTCAAGTCATGGTAAGGCAAAATTCTTAATCTTCCCTCTTCATTAAAATAAACACGGTTGGTGTTAATCTCTGAGAAGCATTCCCTTATTCCTAAGTGCCTCAAAATTGTCTCGATGAAAAATGTATTTGCATCGCTTACCATCCTCAAATCACACCTGAAAAGCACAAAACGCTACCATATATTTCTTCCTCTCCAAATTGTTTTTTTAAAAAGAAAATACTTGATTGATAGGAAATACAGAGAAAAATAAATTGCGGAAAGAATAAATTAATACCCTAAAGCATGGGCAACTTTGATGGCAGATATCATTCTGGGATGTTATTAACTAGGCGTGTTTTTTTTCTTTTGCTTCCTATTCCTTTTATAGGGGCCAAGATAGCTTATTTTTCACGCTGACTTTGCGCTTAGCACTTGCTTTTGCACTAAGTGCACCTTTGGACTTCCTTGTGGGTTTTCTTTGCGTTAAGCATAAACTTGCCCGCTAAGTGAGGGTACATGCTAAGTCTGGATTGCACGCTAAGCAAATTTTTCAATTCTTCTAACTTTTCTTCAAATTTTTTTTTTCCAGTTTTTGCATCAATCTTCCACTAAATACTTGAAATCTTTTTCTTTTGATTTCTGCTTATAAAAAATTATAAAGATGTTAATTTCTTCATTATTTCATTAAAAAATAATAATAAAGTAAATAAATTATAATCATTATTAACCAAAATAGATTATCAATTTAACTCAAATTCCATAATTATTAGGTATATAGGAATCCTTTCCAGAACTTGCACAATGTCAACTATGGTTTTTCCATAAGAATGAAGCTCCATCATCATCCTATCCTATAAAATCGAAATAGGAAAAAAAAAAGCCTTAGTTGTTAATGTCATACACACAATGCATGTAGGTAATAAGAGATACTTATACAACTAACTTTGAAGAACATAACATTTCAATATTATTGGAATATAAATATGAGATATGAAATCTTATGTCAAATAAAAATGAGAAGGTTGAACATTATATAAGATTAAATAAAATTCATAAATTTAAGTCTTAAAATTTTAAATTAAAATATGATATCAAGATTAATTATATTATTGTTCATGATCCACCAAAAATAAACTCTCAATTGTGTTTTAAAGAAAAAACGAAAATTTGTGAAAAATGAAAAGGTTAAGTTAGCATACCATGAGAGTGTTCCAAGGCATGGTGGGAAGGAGATGATTGAACAAATCGTTGAAACCTAACTCATCAACAACCCAGTTGTCACTCATCAAAAACCACCACAATTCCAGCCATTACAATATTATGGTCAGAAAACGAATGTACAACTGTGTTCTCTTTCTAATTCTCTCTCAAAACAACTTGAATTCACTGCTCAAAGAGAGAAAGTGAATTTATAACTCGCTATATGCATGAAAAGCGGTGAAGCTTCCTAGGAATATTCTGTCTCATTACTTGCCTCGCAATTCTTATATATATTATCATCCCTAATAGATATTGATTGAATTGCATCAGAACCGTTGGATGAGCTGAACTATACGTCGGTTGAATGATCAAAGAACAAAAACGATGTGCTGGGATTTGATTATGATCGTTTTATCATTATCATATCTATAATAACAATGGAATATAAGATTATGCACATTAAAATATACCTTACAACCTATCTATAATAACGAGGTGCCAGAATAAGAACTTCTGAAAGATAAATTTCTTGAAACGATTTAACTTTTGAAATATTTTGTGAAATAAGATTTGACTGCCTAGCATGATCGAATATACCTTTGAATGCATAATTGCTTAACTTGTGCAGATAGATTGGCTTCTTTTGGTTCATTATCATGGATTTAATTGGTGGGAGTCTATATCATTGTTTGTTAGGAACTCCTTAGGTACCAACAAGAGATTTCCTATTATAGGTTTTGTTAGCTTTTTGTCTTGGGTATGGTCTGATCCTTTTGAATTCCTTTTATTTTATTATGATATATATTTTGAGATGGCTCTATTTGGTGTTGTAGAAACTAAGATGGTAACATAGTTAGGATGTCAACTTCTTTTTTATCTTCTTTTGCTTCAAAAAATAACTGCTTGGTTTAATGTTCAAAAAATGATAAAGTTTTAGTAATGGCGGATAGGATGAGGTGTTGGGAAATTGAGGAGAGTAAAATAAGTCATGAGACAATCAAATTTTTAATGTTTAGATTTATTGGTTTTTTTTTCATTTACATTATATTTAATTTTTTTACTTCTATTGTGAGATTTCAACTTAGACTTTATTCCAACATGAGGACCTTACCTCCATTGTCTATTACATGGTCTCTGTTCTCTGGAAGCAGTGGAAACCATTTATGAACCGTACACATGAGGTACCACAATTGCAAGCAGCACAGCAAAAGCAAAAATCATAGCAAGCACAGACACGAATCAAAGGCAAAGGAGGATGGTGACGTGGTAGGATGTTATTGGTTTCCAAAGATCACCTTGTCTTCTATTTTTATAATTCTGTTATGAGCAAATCTTTTCGGTTATGTCCTATAATCAGAATTAATAAGAATGCTGTTGGTAATAAAACTTTATATAAAAAAATCATGAAAGAATTAATAAGAATGCTGTTGATACTAAAACTTTATATAAAAAAATCATGAAAGAAAAAGTAAGGAGAGAAATATTGTTAGAAATAATTTAAGTCTCACATCTGATAATAATATAATCATATTAGATTTTATAAGTACACTCTCATCCCTTAAACTAATTTTTGGTGTTGAGTTAAGCCTCTCACATTATTCATTTTAAGATGATATCAGATTAAAAAAGCAACCCTTATTTCTTAAATTAATTTTTGAAATTGAATTAGGTTAAAAACTCACTTTCTAAAAAATATAATTAGAAATTCCTTCTCTTAATCTTCCTTTTCTAGAGGATTTTTAGTTCTCGAATTCTAGCAGCATGACAGTTCAATCTCTCTGAAGATTCCGCCTCTGATGTTACCATCACGCTCTTCATACTAGAATTTGTCATCTACAAATGTCTGCCAACTGGTTGCCGACGCCGTGCAACACAAACTTGAACCCCTTCATCTCTTTCTTCCTTATAAAATTGACTTACCGTCTGTTGAACTTAGCTGCAATTAAAACTCTTGTGGCGTTGGAATTGGATTCCTTGAGTCTGAAAGCTTTTTCCTCTTGTTGATCTTCCCTCGCTTAAATTCCTGGGTTTGTACTATGTTTCTTTCTCACTTATCAGAATATAGACTTCTTGCGGACCTTCTTTCTGGGTGTCCTAATCTTGAGGACATGGTGGACGGTGCTAATATATTGTTTAAAAGCTATGCAAATGAAGCAAAATTTTAAAAAATTACCCAAATTAGTCAGTGTGGTTATGGATAAAGGTCTTATTCCATTGGAAGTTGTTTGTAATGTTCAGGTCCTGCGCATCAATTGGGTACTGTATACTTGATTTGATTGCCATTTCTTTTCATCTTTCAATGAAAATGGGGATTTCTAATATCTTGTTGATGGGATGCACCTCTTACATATGAATTTCAAAGTGAAAATTATTGAAGACTTGATTCCCCAATTTCGCAATTTAATCCTCATTGAATTGCGTGAGGCAGGATGATTAGGTTATGTGTAGCATATCCATCCTCGTATTCTAACGTAAAAATAATATTTGTATTTCATCTCATAGTTATATCAGAGTTATATGGATAACAATTTTTATTTTTATTTTCGAATTGGATATTTACATACCCATTTTAGTATCATTAACTCTCGTTTCAGTTAGGTATAAAGTTAATAATAATAAATTTATAAAAAATTAATTAAAATAATTACTACAATTTTAATAAAAAAATTATTATTAAATAATTTAAACTTAAACAAATATACCATTGATTTATTTAAACTTAAGTGATAAATAAATAAAATTATAAAAATAATCATTCAACATAACAATTAATAAAATTAATATTCTAATTATTTAACAAAAATTCAAATTAAAAATTTAGTGTTTTCACTCTCTTATAGTAATATTACTAGAGATTAAAGATTTAGAATATTAATCATAAAAAATAAAATATAATTATTTTTCAATAAATTATTATATATATTGCTCATTGAAAGTAAAATGATATTAATGTTAAAAGGAAAACAGATATAAAAAAAATTAAG
This sequence comes from Glycine max, assembly GCF_000004515.6. Taxonomy (NCBI): domain Eukaryota; kingdom Viridiplantae; phylum Streptophyta; class Magnoliopsida; order Fabales; family Fabaceae; genus Glycine; species Glycine max. Next base: position 1,808,401 of record NC_038251.2, on the reverse strand, counting down.
AGGACCTTATAATTTTAAGAGACAAATTTTCATTTAAACAAAACAACTTATGATAAGAAAAGGGTAAAATTTAAAATAAAAAAAACATTTACAGATGTTACAAAGAAAAGAACTTATGAACTTATGATAGAAAAAGGTAGAATTCGAGAAAAAAAAAATTACAGATGTTACAAAGAAAAAAATTACAGATGTTACAAAGAAAAGAAGAAGAAATGCTCCATTAACTGGTAAATCACATTAATCTGCATATACTCTGTCATCTCTAGGTGGAGGTGTTTAAAGTGATCAAGTATTGTCCGAAACTTCAAAATCTTGTCAGGTTTGCTAAGTTTAAAGCCTCCAAGGGTGTTTTTTTTTTTTTTTTATGTTTACTAATTTTACGCCGTGTATATTGCTAAACAGGCTACGGCTGATTCTGGTTACGATGATGATGGTGTTCCTAGATGCATTTTATCGCACCTTAAAACATGCTCTGTTAATAATTATGGTGGCTCTGAAACAGAGTTTGAATTTGTAAGATATATCATGTAGAATGGAAGAGTGTTACAGGAAAAGGCTTAAAATGATATAAATAACACTTTTACCTTAAAAAAGGTATAAATAATATTCTTACTATGTATTAATTATATTAAATTATGATTGATGTATACGCATAATTTTTTATTTAATATGCTCAAATTTATGCTAAAAATCGTTTTGATTCATATTGAAAATATCACCATCAAATTATAATGATTACTCAAAAGGTAATTTGGTATAAAATTAAAAAGCAAATAAATCATAGAGAAATCATCTGTTATAGTTAATTAATTGTGTATTTAATCAATTAACTAAATTAATCTAATATAATAATAATAATGTTATCGATAACAATAATTTATTATCTATCGTAAAAATTTTGTTTTTCAATTCTCACATCACCATGTATGATGTATCATTGCTATTTCATTATCTTTTCTGAAAATATTTTTTATTTTATTATCTTTTTAATGATTAATAAAAGAATTTTTTTTGTTTTTTTTTTAAGATCACATGTATCATTCAAATTTCAAAGAGATGAGGGGTGTGTAAGATCCAACCCAACCCAACTCTATGACTCGGCCCGACACTTCCCACTTTAACGTGTTGTTCATAAGATTAAACAAATGTAGTCTAAATTTAAGATTTCAATAAACCCACAAAATAAAAACTGTAATTTATAGGCATAAAAGCTAAAGGAATAATACTGTAGCGAACTGATCTTTCCTCAAGTTTCCAATATTGAAAACTTTAGAAAAGGTTAACCCAGAATCAAAACAAGTAATAAAAATTAATAAGCTACTAGAATATTGGCTAATAAACTAAAAAAAATATTTATTATAAAAATAAATAAACAGTATCATTTTATGCATCTCAATAAAAAAATTATCCTTTTAATTCCTTAGTTAATATCTAAAAACACTTATTAGCATTTGACATGAAAAAAAAAAAAAACTAGCTATCTTTGAGGTAGATGAGATATCCAAAGATATTAAAGGGGTCTTATCGGTGAGCTAGTAGAACTTGAGGAAAAGGCTCTCGTATAGTCTCCAACTTGCAATCAGCAGAAATGTTCTGAGCACTTTCTCCCAAAGAAATTTTGTTGATTAGCTGCAGCGAAATTCGTTCCAGTTCTTCTCCATCGCTCCATTCATGAATTTCAGCTTTAATGAGCAAAGGGTCTTTGCATATTAACTCCCATACAGGAAAATTCTTTCTTGGCATCACAAAATCTTTGTCTTTTAGCCTCAGGCTTGGGCAATAGTCCCCACTACCATCCCCAAGATATATGACCCTCTTTTTTTCTCCTGAAGATATTGAGTCTTGGATTTTCTCTATGATTTCACCCTGTAGGGGGAAAAAGAATAATCTCAACCACTGTAGCAATCTTCAATTCATAGACTATAATAAGTGTATATGGCAAAACATTTAAGTTAGTTTTTAATTTATTTGACTAAGTTAAAAATGTATAATTATATTTTGGTAAAGAATTTATTTTTAAGTAGTCTAAAGCATTCTGATCATGTTTCATTTTCTCTATTTTATCATTATTTTTTCTTTTATATTATTTTAACGATTTTATCAAAAAAATTAAATTTTATCGGTTAACTTATCAAGTTTCAATTTTTTGCTGGTTGATACACAAATTTTGTGAATGGAATATTGTCTAGAGTCTTCGATCCTCAACATCGGTCGAAATTATTATATAATTTCTACTACTTAAAACTTAATGTAAGATCTTGAGGGCACAAATCAAAGGCCTAAACAAGGTTAGGAATTTCGATTGGTTTGACATTTCTTTTTAAAGCAAAACTCTGGAGACTTTTTTGTTTTTGTAAGACAAACTCTGGAGACTTTGGTGTATGGTCAACCATTCAGGTCAGGACTTATGAATGAACTCATTGAATCCAGTGACAGTGAGCACCCATGTTCTTAAGTATTGTTTAGTGTGAAGTTTGGAACTAAATTTTGCATGAATCTAAGTGATAGTTTTTAATATTTTACAAGGACTTATGAAATAATAGACCTTGCACATGTTTGGAGGACACAGAGTGCATCCATGGGGAGAATTGTTGAAGTCATGGTAAGGTAAAATTCGTAGCCTTTCCTCTCCATTAATATAACCCGGGTTAGTGTTGATCTCTGAGAAGCATTCCTTTATTTTTAAGTGCTTTAAAATTGTTTCGATGAAGAACGTATTTGCATCGCTTACAATCCTCAAATCACACCTGAAAATCACAAAATGCTACCATATATTTCTTCCTCCCCAAAGTAATTATAAAAAGTAAAAAAAAAAAAAAATCTATATGAAAACCGAAGGAAAAAGAAATTAAGGAAAGAGAAACATAACATACCCTAAAGCATGTGCTGCTTTAATGGCGTGGATTATTCTGGGGTGTATAGGAATCCTCTGAAGAACTTGCACAATGTCCTCAATGGTTTTTCCATGGGAATGAAGCTCCATCATCATCTTATCCTATTAAAGCCAAAACCAAACCAAAATGCAAATAATAAGAAACTAAAAAAAATGTTGTGAAGTGTCAATGACACATTCTTTCTAATACATTTTTTATTGTTATGTAGAGCTTATTGAAAGTAACATCATTATGATTTTTTAACCAAAAGGGAGACCATTCAAATAGACAAATGTGGGCATGATCTCAATGAGGTTGACACTATCAACATGATGCCTATTAGAAGAATCCCAAGAAATTCATTAAAATAAAACAAAGACAAATACAAAATCATGGGAGAACATGCACCAAACCCATGAAGAAACAAACTATTTGAACATATAATTTGGAAGACCAATTTTATTCCTATAGAACTCGGTTGAAACAAAATGTGGGATACAATCCCACAAAAAAAACCTGTAATCAAATTAGCATGAAAAGACTAACAAATCATTATGAAAATTTCATTTAATATCATGAGACTCACAAAATTTTGCTTTATGTAATAAATTTTAACTAACAAAAAAAATTGTATAAAAGGATGTGTTATACAGTGTGACTTGACATCTTTAAATATGTTTTCTTGAAAAGAAAAGAAAAAAAAATAGGGCATAGAACAACTGACAATGAGAAACATATATTTGAAGCAAATCAAAAGCTTACCATGAGAGTGTTCCAAGGCATTGTGGGAAGGAGCCGATTGAACAATTCATTGAAACCCAACTCGTCAACAACCCAGTTATCACTGTCACAGTCGACGATGGTCTTGTCGAAGTCAAAAACCACTACAATTTCAGCCATTGTAGTTACAAATTAAGCGAATGTACAAGATAAAATGGCAATGCTCCAAGAATCAGATTCTTATCGGGTGTCTCCTACTGCTCTCAAAATCGTGTCTTTCTTGGATTCAATATCCAGAGAGAAGATTGAAGGGTATTTATAGTGATCGTGAAGCCTAACAAACCCAAAAGGTATAGATTCCATCGAATATTTATTGTTATTCCTAATGGAGATTGATGGGTATTTATAGTGATCGTGGCTTTCTTTTGTTATTTTATTCTGGTTTATTATCTACACACTTGGATATCATCACGTTACTCCCAGCCCAACTGATGGAAATCTCACCTCAATTTAGATTCTGCTTTGTATTCTTCGCCTTGTTTGTTGTTTTGCAAATAAAGACACCAATCTATCAAGCTACAGCTCATAATTAATTTATTTGTTTATCTTTATATTATAAATAAATTCCATGTTTTACTCTAGTCCGTAGACAATTCTTCTGTCTTATAAATTTTTATGTCAAATTGAATTAATATTTTTAATTAATTATTCAATCAATATTTCAATTTCCTACATTAATATCAAATATAATAAAATTACAAATCATTACTAAAATAACACTTTATCTGTGCCAAAAAAATAACACTTTATTAATTATCTCTCTAATATATTGGTGAAATTTACCTTATGTTATAAAATTCAACAATCAATTTTAAATAAGAGGACTTTTAGGAATTCTATTCTCTTTGTTGATAAGTCGTTTTTTTTTTAAATTAATCCCTAATTTTTAAAGGTTTTCTCTATCGACCAAATGTTATATGGTTAGTTTTTAGCTTCTTGTTAGCAGAGAAATTCAAGCCTACAATCTCTTTCCCTTATATTATTTCTTCACCATTAAATCAACCTTATAACTCCATAATTTTTAAAAGTTTTAAAATGTTCCCTTATTTAATTAATGTCATATTTATCCTTTTGAAATGCTTGTCATTTTTTACTTTAGGAATGATTTTGAACCATTTTTTATTGAGTTAACATGAAATTTATCCTATTATATTTACATGTATGAAAACTATGAAAATAAATTAATGTTTGAAACAAAAATAGACATAAATGAGGTGAAAATTGCATGGAAAAAAATAGCCTAATGAGCAAGAAGAGGAAAGGATATGATTAAAATTTTCAGGTTTCGATTATTCATGAAATTCACTTTTCATATAATTTTTATCATGTTTATATCATTTTTTCTCAACGTTAGTTGGTTTTCATAATTTTTATATAAATGAATCAAATGAAAAACAATTTATACATCTTAAAATCAATAAAAAAAAAAAAGGTTTACAATCTTGCCCGATAATTGAAAACGATAAATTCAAAATAAAAACATAATAATTGTTTTTTTTCTCATAGGATTTAAGGTGTGTTGGGACATGAGATTTAAGCATGTGGTGTGCTATGCAAATTCAAAACACACAATTGAGCCTGTTGCGGGGCCGAACACCTATCTAGCATTTTTATAGTAATGAGATAGAAGCTTTTAAAACAATAGTGCAAAGGAATTGATATTGCAAATGTGTCACATGTGGAGAAAGGGGGACCAATGTCTGAACTTCTTAGCCAAAATGGGAGCATTTTTTTGTTTAGCTTGATGAGGCCCATAGAGATATAAATCACCTGTTGTTAGTTGATGCCATGGGTTCAGCTTTTCCACATAACTAGTGTTTTTTGTCTCTTTTTTCTTCCTTACCTCTTGTATTAAAAATAAATTTTTCTTAATGGCTTATTTCTATAAATTTACCTAATCCAACTTAAGTTCATTCACAAATATTGAAATTGAAATTTAATAAATTAGGTTATATGTCTAATTTCTTTGATTAAAGTCCAACCCTTAGAAGTAACCCCAATGCTTTAATCTCTTAGAGTATAAGAGGATTGATTTAAACATTAAATTTAGAAATCCACAATAGCACATACATCAATAAGTTCTATATATTCTGTTGCAAAAAAAAAAGTTTTATATATTTCTAGATTCATCTCAATATAAAGCAAACTAGCTCAAGATCAATTACATTTACAAAGATTTCTAATTATAAACACATGCAACTTGAAATCATTCAACTAATGACAAATCAATAAGGAGCATTAAGAACATATAATATCACTCAGTAGCATGAATAAAACTTGTATAACAAAGGATTCTCGTAGAGTTAATATCTGCAACATTAAGGAATTTAACATAACAAGAGTAAAAAAATAGAATTATAGAGGAGATGATGTTGGAGGTGAGTGGCTACATTGAATAGAAAAGTTAATTTCTTAATTAAGCATCATCATCTTCTATGTCAAACGCCACTTTGAAAAGAATAATCGACACTACACACATCATGCCTCCTCCTTTCGCTCAGTATCTGTTTTGGCGTTTTCTCTTTCGGTATGAAATGATGTGGATTTTAGTTAGTTGAAGTGGGGTGCAATTTACTAATAAAATCGCAGTCTGGCTATTTATTCTTTGCCATAAGCCTTTACATACACACACGTAATATATTCGTTCAATTTAGATAAGCTTAAAAACTTGACAAGAGGAATATCTCCATTTTTCGTTCACATGGGGAGCAGATAAAACCCATCAATCAACTCCAAGCATCTTGTTTATGTTATCTCTTATCCTTATTGATTTGATTCATATTTTGGAAACAGAGAAAGGCTTGTAATACATTTTCTATTTCACCTTTTTAAATATTTTCTTTATTACGGAATAAACTTTCTTAAATTCACAATTTTTTTATAAGTCTCACTTTTTATTTAATAAATTTTATTCATAATTTTTAATAAATATTAACTAATAATAAAAAGTGGGTTAAAAAATTGTGTTTAATAGTGCATTGCTATTGGAATTTGAGGTACTCAATAGTGGCAGCGCAATTGCATACAGATATATAGATAGATAGGATTAAATGTATGCATATTAGGAAAAGTTGGGTCTAGAGGATGTGTGCTGTCCTATTTTATTCAACAAATCCTGCTAATTTAACAACAGGGCAAAGTAGGACAAGACTAAAGAAAATTCTGTGCATTGCCACTTTATTTTCCTGTGGATTAGCACATGTCCATTTAAAAAATGGACCATTCTGGTGCATGTTGAGAGTTAGTGTTCGTATTTTTAATTTGATATTATATACTATTTTCTTGCACAACATAGACCCCAATTTGGCGTTCAATGCAGGCCCTAACATTTAGCAATTAGTAGTACTACCAACACATATGAGCATAACAAAGATCTTAGGCAGAAGTTAAGCATTCGAACTGCATTTACAAAACAAACATAATACCAAAAAAAAAAAAACTGTTAGGTATAAATATGTATGTATAAGGTCAAATCTATTATATTATTAATTTTATGAAGGAATTATTCTTTATTTTATTATCATATTTATTATTTTATTAAATTGTTAATTTGACAAGTCGGTTTGTTATCATGACAGAGATTATAATTATGAAAAATAAATCTTTTATAAGTTTAATCTAAACTATTTTTGATAGTATGATTATTGTAAATATAGTATCAATAATTTAGATAGATCAATATATATGTAATGATATTTATTGGATAAAGATTAACATATTTTATTTATTAGATTGCATATATAGATGATGAATATGTGGATGTCATTATTGAACTAGTTTAATTGAGAATTTCTAATAATTAACACTGTCTTATATTTCAATAAGAAGTTCTCAATAAAAAATATAATAATCTTTATTGACATGAGATTATTATAATAATTAACAAAATATTTTTTATATTTTAAATTCAGACACTTCATGCCTTAGAGCACTAGTTGGATGAATATTGGATATAATTAAATACTTATAAAATTAATGATTAATGAAGAAAGAATCCATCAATCATAGGTTGAGTTTGAGATCTATAATAGAATTAAGTTGTTAGCCAAGACAATTGAATAAATGAAGAAAATAATTTCTTACATCATTCATTAATTCAATATGTTAGCTAGTTTGATAATAATATTATATTTTAGAGTTAATTTTGAGCTATAAATAATGAAAGAAAATATTATATTTTTCTTGTAGTTCTAAAAGGTAAATGATGTTACTTCATGCTATCATAACATTAAAAAATGTTGTTAGACGTCTATCTTGATTAATAAATAAATAAATTATGAATAATTTATTACTAGTTTAGTATTGAACTTATGAAATCAGGTACAAATTAGTGTTTCAATCTTTATAAAAAAATAATTTATTTGATAATTAAATTAGAGAATTTAATTTAATAAAATAAATATTTTAGTGAAATATTATTATATTTTTTGCTACCACCAAGATTATAATTATTATAAAAAAGGAAATATTATTTTATAGCTGTTTATAAAATAAAAATAATATTCTATTACTACGAATAATGTAATTAATTAATTATCATAATTAATGATGTGATTAATTATGAAATATCTTTTTATATCTGAAACTTCTTAATTAATGACGTTGAATGCAGACCCTAGCATTTAGCAAATTAGTATAGTACTACCAACACAGGTGAGCATAACAAAGATCTTGGGGAGGAGTTAAGCATTCAAACTGCATTTACAAAACAAACAGAATATAACACAGAAAAGACCAGGGTATTTGACGTGCCTAAAATACTATTATTGAGTGCTTCATGCAGTTGATCAGCTTCCTTTTTTCTTTTTTACCTATGAACGAACTCAAAATTCATTTGTAAAATTATCTCTGGGTGGACAGTCAACTAATTAATTAATTAATTAATGGTTACATAAACGGGGAAATGTGAAATTTTAAATTATTTATTGACAAAAGAAGTAATAGAAAGATCATATAAACCGTAAATAACTTTTTTATAGTATCCTGTTTATGTACTAACCTGTATTGATATGATTGTAAGGGTTCAGATCTTTCAAATATGTAGTTTTGCATTTGTTATGAGATTCATGTGTGTCAGTGTGTGGTACATTTTATATTTTATATATATAGCTTAACGTTTAATTAATGTTGCTATTGAAAGAATCTTGCTCGGGTTGTTGGACACAAGACAACTGACGGATAGTTTATAGTTATTGAAGGAAACTAATTAAAACGAAATCCTTGGTATTATCTGACTTAAATTGTTTGATCACCTTTCTAAACTGAGTTTGATCATTGTAAAGAATTGCATGATTCAATCAGGACCTTCCAATTTTTCAGCCATCAAATAAGTCTAAGTTGATCAAGAGTGATCATCCATCAAAGTTAAAATATGTTGCTCAACATGATGTGTCTTATGGCGATAAGGACCCCTAGCTATATCACTGTCAATTAAGTCAAAAGAAAAATCAGCTACATATTGTAGATTGGAAGGAAAAGATAGCTTTCTCATTTTAACCAAAGAACAAATTGAACAAGAAGTAGATAGACATGAACCAGAAGGAGAAAGGGGCAATTTATTGTTCAACAACTGAGAACTTTATTAGACAAATTGCCTAGCCTATTATGCCACAATGTTATCCGTTTATTATCAACAGCACAATTAATGGGACAGGAAAGTACAGGTAAAGTAGAATCATCTATAGCAATGCAATTTGAGGTACATGCAACAATCATGTACGTGCAAAAGCAGTACAGTGCCCTTCATGCTCTATGCCCTGAAGTGGAAAAAATTAGTTGTGAAACTGAATAACAAGAATGATGCAATATCACCCTAATATGTAACAAATTGACATGAAGAAAGTCTACCTGATTTTATGCAAGATTAGAGCAGAAGGTAATTGGACAGTACAAACTTGAGACTATAACTCTAAAGAGTTATTTGGGAAAATGATAAAATGATTATGTTAAGGATGATGGAAGCCGAAATGATGTTAAGGATCATGTTATATTTGAGAAAAAATAGGCTGAATAAAGAAACTTGAAGATTAATTGTGTTATGATGTAAACAAGAGAGAAAGAATTGAGAGAAGAGACACGAACTAGAAAACTTCTCATATCATATTAAGACCGAGAAGCTCTGATGTACAAACTTGATATGCCAAAGCGACTAATTAAACTACTTCACAAGCAAAACCTGTTGTTACTTCCATTTCCACAAATCCCACCAGACATGTCTATGTGTGTGTTTGTTTACACGTTTGAGTCTCCATTCCCACTTCCCAGTGAACTTCCAATGTGAATCTATGTTCCTATGGTTATTCATGTTCAATTGAAATGAACTTTATTCAAATACACCCTACTTCAATATATGTAACTCTTCAACAAGGGCAATACAGTATTAACCCGGAGAATAAACAACTTAACATATTTGGATAAGTTTTTCCAGAAATATTTTTTGAAAAAAAAAGAGTTTCTCAAAAAAGTTAAAATTATTTTTCTATTAATTAATTTGTAGATGTTCTCTCATCTCTTAGAAAAATTATATGAAAGAACTTTTATAAATTAATTAATGATTAATTTATAGAGAAGTTTATTTTTATTTTTTTCTTCTTATTATAAAAATATTTCTAAAGAAACTTACCAATGTGAGTGACCCAATGCTTCAGTATATGTAACCCTCTAACTCTGCTACCTTGTATGGCAAAATACTATAAGCCGCGACAATAATTCACCGGCAGAGCTTTCGAGCAAATATGCTATACAAGTCCTAAACGTTAAAACAGTAAAATAAACTCCAAATGACAACAAAAATATTACAATCACTAATAAAAAATAATACTAATAAAGCTGCATACTTAGTACAGTCACACAATATTATATTTATAACGAATTTTCTATTATATGCATCAGGTGCGTGGATAAGTTAAGAGATTACAAATATAATTTTTTATTTATTTTAAAAAATAATTCAATTTATTTGCTAAAAACCATTTAATATATTTAAAGCTTTTTTTACATTTAAAACTGTTTATTGTTTTACTCACTAATTTATATTATTACCTAAGATAAAAAAAATGTAACTATAGTTATCAGTATAATAAGAATTGAAAGCAATACAATGCACAAAGCAAGGGTAATCAGAAATCAGTTGTCCAAACAATGACAAACTTTTCTTAACCATTTCTTTTTACATCCTTTTTACTATATATATATATATATATATATATATATATATATATTACAAGAGAATCACTGGCTTTATTCAACTAAAGAAAAATCCATTAAATTTTTGGATATATGAAGATCCAATTGATAAGAGACTTCATCTAACAAGTACCTAAGTGAAAATATGTTTGAAACAATAAAATTACGAATAAACTCATTACATAGAGAAATTTAAACAAATTTATGGTTTTAAATAAATTTTAATTAATAATAATATATGTTTATAGCAGTGTTAAAAAGTTTGTTATTGACGTTTTTCTTTAAAAAAGATTCCGTTTAGTGCCTAAGATGTTTACTAATTAAATATAATTTCTTGTTTACTTATTGGTTATCCCTGCACATGGGTTGCACCTAACCTATGCACGATTTGTTCCAAGACTAGCCTCATTTTCTCTGTTTTTCCTCGATCAATAGCAATCGTGTTATGAAACACACACACCCAAATGACGTCTTCTTCCCCTGCATGATGGTGCCATGTCAATTTCAAAGTTGAGCTTCAATCATCGTGAACACGACCTCACGCAGTATATAGCAATCATTTAGGAATTTGTCATTGTCCATCGTAAATAATCCTTTCATCCCCCCTAAAGAAAAAAAAAATCATGACAAATCTATTAGACAACGGCCTAGGGGTTTACTTTTAGAGATATAGCTTTGTCATTCTTACACTTGCAATCTGACACATGAAGTTCCTACACTTCAAATATTCCACTTAGTTATTGATAATATTTATTATTTAGTTTTTAAAATGTTGTCTTCATAACTAAGTTTAAGTAAATGATAAAATTTCAAAGGTTTTCTTTGGCAGATAAAATTTCAAATATTGACAAAATAATTTGAACTTTATATTAAAAAGAAAAATAGAAATACTTACCTATTTTAGAATGAGTGCTGAAATATGCGTAAATACCTATTGCACAGAAAATGTAACAACACTAACATCATAAGGGAAGAAAACTCCAAATACTAGAGAAAAAAGTGTCGTGTGTCTGTATGAGCAAACGCCCATCTCATGATCTCAAATGTCAAAATCAAGTTATTGGTCATACAGAGGTTTGGAATTGAAACTTGTGCAAGCACAAGTAATCACACACTCGTAACACGACTGCTTGCATTGCATGTGTTTTCTCACCATTCTCACATGCAAAGCGATCTTATTATCCAAGACCCAAATTTTGTCTTCTTTTTTTTTGTAACCAAATTTTTTTCATTCATTAAAATATTTCTTAAAAATCCTCTTCCTTTTTATAAATATGGTCTTGTTTCCCGATAAAAACAAGTACGAAAAATAAATAAAACAAGGACATTCAAGTCATTTCATAGAACGACATTTTTTTAATTGAACAATCCAAACAAATCCTTAATTAACTAATCAACTTCATCATCTTAAAAAATTATTCTTAACCTCACCTGACTGTACCACACAGCCATCCCAGTCCGGCCACACAGTATACACTCCTCGACTATCACAGTCCAATCAAACTACGTACACTTCGTTGAGTAACAACAAATGAGGTATCACAGACGAGGAAAATTTATAATTATATGTTTTAGTTAGGTACGTAAAAAAACAAACAGAGCCTACTGTCGAGAGAGAACTAAACACAAGTGTGTGTTAGTGTGTACGTGTGATTATGTTTTTTTTTTTTTTTTTTTCATCTCCAAAAAACCGTTTGCTGAGTAATTTTTTAATACAGAAAATTCCATTTTTCTCCTTGTAGTGAGAGAATAACTTAGATAGAGAAAGGGGCATAGGAGAGAGAGAAATTTTGGTCTTTTTTGTGTTCCAATGGTTCAACTGGGAACCCAAAGAGAAGAGAAAAGAAATTTTATTTTTTTTTAGACGGGTCTTTGTGAACCTATGATCTTGTGAAAACCCAGAAAGCGATCTTTGATGCACTCATAGGATTGGCCGATTCAGTCGCGTGTTCGGTGGCCGTTGATTTCGTGACAAATGAACGGTGGCGATGAGGTAGTGGCAGCTCCGGCGGCTCCACCGCACCCTCTGGAGTGGAAATTCTCGCAGGTCTTCGGAGAACGCACGGCAGGGGAAGAGGTTCAGGAAGGTAATTGTCCTACCTCGTATTCGTGCGTGAGAAAAGAGGGCATGCTTTTCGTCTCTCTGTCGGATCCAATTCCTGGTTTGGGATTAGGGTTTGATTCGATCCGTTTCGGATCGTGTTTCGTCGCCCCCTTGTTTGTTTTGTCGAGTAATGCTTGTTTTGGCTTTTGGGTCAGTGTTTTAATCCTTGTTTGGTTGTGGGTCTTGTTTGGTTTTAGCGTTGTTTGTGCTGCAGCCACTTCTGTTGTTGAGGATTGGTTGCTTTAGTTTTGTCAATCAACGTGTGAGTTTATTGAGTATGATGGCTTAGATCTTGGTGTGGTGTAGTTTAGTGAGTGGCGTTGACGATTGACTGTTGGGGTCTGGTCTTAACATGTGTCTTTGACAATGTAAAAGACAATTTGATTTTGGCAGTGTTTGCTAGGTTGGTGTCTCTTTAATTTAGGTGATAGTTTAAGAATGGGTGTGTGTGGCAATCCTGTCTGTGCCAGGCAGGAAACCTCATTTTCTTTCCAAACAAAAGTGAAAATAAAATGGAAATATTGATAAGTGTTAGTCAGATATGTGGTGTTATATGAAGGAAACTATCTAGATATGGAATTAGGTTCTTTCAAGGGGAGGGAAGATTGGGACTGACTGAGTGTGTGTCCTAATGGTTGCAAAAGAGGAATTTCGTCGGTGCTTTTGTATCTGAATTAGTTTGTGGTTCAAGATAATGTGAAAGTTTCCTTATTATTGGCCTTATTGTCTTCCTACAGTGGACATAATTTCTGCTATTGAATTTGACAAGTCTGGTGATCATCTTGCTACTGGTGATCGAGGTGGTCGAGTGGTTCTCTTTGAGAGAACAGATACAAAAGATGTAAGACTATTTTTTGCTTATGCAAGTGTTTTTGTGTAAAAAAAAAAAACCAAATAGGTTCCTTGTTATGCACTTAATATTGTAACATGTATGTTTTCTGAAACATGCAGCATGGTGGATCAAGAAGGGATTTGGAGAGGATGGACTATTCTATTGGTAGGCATCCTGAGTTCCGTTACAAAACAGAGTTTCAGAGTCATGAGCCAGAGGTAATCATCATTTGGTCAGTAATGTTGCACCAACATCCTATGGGTCAGAAGAGTCAATATTTATAAATGTATGATCATTGTTTCAGTTTGACTATCTTAAGAGTTTGGAGATTGAAGAGAAAATCAACAAAATCAGATGGTGCCAAACAGCTAATGGTGCCCTGTTCCTTCTTTCTACAAATGATAAAACGATCAAATTTTGGAAGGTATGAAATGAATGATCACCTTTAGCATGTTTTCAGTGCTGTCATTTATCAATTCATTGATAAATTGTGCACAAGTTTGCACTTCTGAGGAACTAAGTTTTACCAATTCACATGTTTTGGCAGTTTTCTGGTTACAGAGATGTATGCTTGAGCCCGTATATCTTTTATCTAATTGGATTTTATTGGAAAGGCTTTGCCTTCTAAGTTACCAATTATATTTTGAACTGTATTTATTAATAGAATGATGTAATGCCACTATCAGTCTGCCATGGTGTCAGTCTTAGGCACTGCAGAAATTGTGTTGAGAAATATTTTTGCTCTGCAGCTCTCACCCTCTACTGTTACAGAAATCATGGTGATTTGCGGCTGCAACTTTAAGTAGGGATTTAAAACCTGTCTCCGTCCCCCATTAACCTCATTTTGGGGGCTATCTCATGGCTTCTCCCTTTTTCTCCTTAGAGCAAAGAATTTAAAAACCCTTGATTGAATACTCTTTCATGCAAGCACTTTAGCACCCCCAAGATTTCTCTGTTTTGACTCCATTCCATTGGCCTACTGCTTGTCAGCATATTTCTGGCCAATCCCTGTAACTCATTGCTCTTTTCTGCGTGTCATCTATGGCTCAACTCAGTTGTCACCCAAGTCCTTTTCATATCACATAGGTCTTGCCTTTGGTCTACCTCTGTCCCATTACAGTGTCGTTCACCTTTTCTTTTTTGTGTACTCTGAGTTGACTTTAAGCCTTGGTCTTAAACTTATATGATTCCTTGACTTCTGTTGTTGTTGACTTGTGTGTTCATATGAATAATTTGATTGATCCATCATCCCCTAGGTCATTCATTCATATTTTACCTCATCTGATAATTGAACAGGTTCAAGAAAAGAAGGTCAAGAAGATTTCTGAGATGAATGTTGACCCTTCAAAATCTATGGGGAATGGATCTATTGCTAGTTCAAGCAATTCAAGTAGTTCTAGGCCATATCTTGTAAATGGAGGATCTCCAGATAGATACAATTATATAAGCAATGACTTTTCATTTCCACCAGGAGGCCTACCATCACTAAGATTACCCATGGTAGTTGTATTCAACCCTTCCACTTGCAATTCTTTTACTGTTAATATTCATGAAGGATAAGATTTTCCATGATATGACTTTTACTATGAACATTCGAGAAATTATTAGATAAACTTGAAAGCATCAAAGCTCTGCAATGCTTACTTTTTCTTCTTCAAAATTAAATGAAGTTATGTTGTTTCTTCTTGCATTGAATTTAAAACAGCCTGGCAGAAATATGTTGAACTCACAAAGCTTGGTACAACAAACATATTAATAGCGGTTGATTTCATAATTCTAGTAAAGATTTCTCAATTTATTTTAGGGTATAACAAGTAACAACTTAAAATTTCTCTATTTAAATAAATGAAATCTTATCAAATGTTTGGTTCAGTTATTTTATTTTATTTTTGCTTAAAAACTACTTTAAAGTATAAGCTTGAAAACAAGAGCTTTTAAAGTAAAGTAGCTGTTTGACAGTTTTCATCTTTTAACTTAAGAGATAGCCTGAGAGAGAGAGTGGGGAGAGAGACGAGAGAACTGGGAATGAGAGAGGGGAGTGGGGACAGAGAGAAAAAATGAGAATCCAGTTTTTTTTCCTAAAAGCTTCTTCCCTTAACTTTTAAAAAGCCTTCTCTTCTCCCTTTTCTTTTACTAAAATTGAGCTGATTAATTTTTATGAGCTTTTCAGAATTTGTGTTTAGTCCAGCTTCTCCTTTTAAGGAGAAGGGGAGCTAAAAAAAGTTGATCCAAATAATCATACTGACGC
This sequence comes from Glycine max, assembly GCF_000004515.6. Classification (NCBI taxonomy): domain Eukaryota; kingdom Viridiplantae; phylum Streptophyta; class Magnoliopsida; order Fabales; family Fabaceae; genus Glycine; species Glycine max. Next base: position 1,792,379 of record NC_038251.2, on the reverse strand, counting down.
ATAACTATTAAAACTTAGAGCATGTTGTGTTTGAGTGTGCTTAAGTGCTTTTAATAGGTGCATCTCAGTATATTCATATGGGTAGAAATTTTAGCTGTCCTGGATAGTCCTCTTAATAAAGAAGAGGAAAGTAGAGGAAGAAGCAACAAGAGAAATAGTGGAGTTTAATTTTGTCTTTTGATTATTCCATTTTTTTGTGTAGTTTTTACTAGTTTTTATATTATTATGCTCTCTGATCTTGATACTTTAGAAGAGAAGAAAGAATTTGAAGTGGTTGAAGTTCTTTCTTTTCAAACCCACAATTGCTTGTTTGAGAATCTGTAGTACTAACCTGTGTTGTAAAATATGTAGGTAAGTAGCCATGAAACCAGTTTAGTTGCTCGATGTCGTAGAGTGTATGCACACGCTCATGATTATCACATCAATTCTATTTCAAATAACAGGTATTTTAGTTTTCTTAATATGTATTTGCCATAGTCTAGCAAATTTTGGTTGAAATTGGTTCTCATTCTAATTAAAGGCTATTCAGTGTCAATCTTGCATTCATCATTTTTATTTCTCTTATTGTTGTGATGTTTCTTAAAAAGATGATTAATTGTTTTCTTTATGGGGTGTTGCTTTATGTCTACGTGATTTTGTGCACATTGTTTTTATTTTTTTAAAATTTTCATAGTTTTCTAGATACTGATCAAATTTGGATGGTGTTATGTTGCTCATATTTTCTAGCGATGGTGAAACTTTCATATCAGCTGATGATTTGCGAATAAATCTTTGGAACCTGGAAATTAGCAATCAAAGTTTTAATATTGTTGATGTAAAGCCTGCAAATATGGAGGATCTGACAGGTAAGCTTGATAAGAAAAATTATCCTTTAGTGTATACATTATCAGTATCAGGGTAAAACTCTAAAATTAATTAATTTATATAGTTCGAGAAATAATTGCAACGTATAAGTTGTAGTTGACTGACAGTGGGTGCTCATGGGCCATGGCCTACCCTGTTCATTAATCCAACCTAGCCTGTTGACTCATCTTAAAAATTGGGCCAGGTCTGGGCTCAAATTTCTCTACCAGACTTGAGCCATTCAAGTTGGGTTGGACCTGGGTTCATCTTAAAAAGTATCACAATAACCATTCTAAATTTACCATGTCAGAAAAAAAAAATGTTACTTTATGGTGGTTTTAAGCATCCAAACTATGTTTGTAATGCTAATTTTATCCTTTGATAATATATTTTTATTTCATAGATGTGTAACTTAATGAGTGACGAGACACAATTTTATGCAACCAGTCCAATCTCCTGTTTTCTCTTTAGGCTTGCTGTTCGGATTAGGTATTGTCTAAGCTTTGGGCTGGTGTGGCTGGCACAGCCTCACCTAGACTCAATCTTGACCAGCTCTAGGGTTGGGAAACATGATAAAAAAATCACCCAAGTCAAACTAAGGCAAATCCATCCCTTGAGCACCTTTTGCCCGGGTAAATCTTTCCGGTCTCAATTTGTTTGATGTAGGAAAGTGTAAGGATTATAATTTAACATATAAGAATTCTGGTTTTGTAGGGTGAATCAAGGGGAAAAACAGGTGGGTTGAAGGTTGGTAGGGAAAAACAGGGGGTTGAAGGTTGGTAGTGAGAGGGGATTTGCAAGTGATAGACTGGGGTTTTAAGGTTGTATTGATGGCTGTTTTAGTGCAGTGAACATAGTATTTGAGCTTGCATGAGTTTTAGGGCAAAGTGAAGGAAGAATAATTTGCTTTCTATTTTTTTGCCTGCTCAGTTCCATTTTAAAAGTATCGGTTGAGCCTTGACCCTAGATATTATTATTGCAGAGGTTATAACATCAGCAGAATTTCACCCTACACATTGTAATACGTTGGCATATAGCAGTTCAAAGGGTTCAATTCGTCTTGTTGACTTGCGACAATCAGCATTATGTGATTCTCATGCTAAACTGTAAGTACATTCTTTTGTTATAATCTTGTTGGTTCCTGACAAGTATCCCATTCCTCCCATAAGGCTTTCAGATTTTAACAAATGTTTAAACAGTTGACAGAATTTCTGGATAGGTCATCTGTTTCTCATTATTGGTCTGGACTTTGAAGCAGAATTTTTCTGAAGCCTGTTATATGCATGAATTTATGTATTTTTTTAATAGCTGGTAGACTCTAATAAACAATACCCTTGGCATTTGATGCAGATTTGAGGAACAGGAAGCCCCAGGGTCCAGATCATTTTTCACAGAGATTATTGCTTCTATCTCAGACATAAAATTTGGGAAGGATGGAAGATACATACTAAGTCGTGATTACATGACTTTAAAGGTTTGGAATTTTCTAATTTCAAAATCAATTCTTTCTGTTAAAGGGAGAATATTTTGGGAATGTATTTTTTTAACTACTAGTATTTTTCAATTAGCAAGAAATTTATTAAATATGCATGAAAATAAATATTTAAAGAAACACACTATTTAGGAAACTTTTTTTAGCATGATTTTGGCAAAAAATTAACCTTAACTTAATTCTTAAGTTAAAATTTACACCCAATCCACGTACAAAAATTAATCTATCATACAAATAACCTCAACACTCAGAAATTATATTAACAAAAAATTCTTCATAAATAACATTAACTAAATACTGCATATAACCCCAATTCAACTTCCTACATTTCATATGCATACAGAATCATCATCAAAATAGAAATTTCGTGCCAATGATGGCACACAATGGACAGAAAAAAACCATGTAAATGGGCAGGAAAAATTCATTCAAATGGGTGGGGGAAATGGGCAGGGAAAAAACCATTCAAATGGGTGGGAAATTGACATGGAGATGAACCTTTAATACTAGTATATATATATGGGATAATAACTATTGATTTAGGTCTCTGTTCCTTTCAAATTCAAATGTTGTGTAGATAAACATATCGACATCTTTCATTTCTGACTTTGTTTGGGGGATTTCTTCTTGTATGTTATAAATTCTTAAAGCTTCATCTCATTTCACTAATGACTTGTTTTGTCAGTTGTGGGACATTAATATGGATTCAGGCCCCGTTGCAACTTTCCAGGTTCATGAGTATTTGAGACCCAAGGTTTGATAAGTGATGAATTATGAATTTCTTTCTACTGTTTTGTCTGAGTTATAACTGGTTATGCTTTTTGTTTGAACGTGCCAGCTTTGTGATTTATATGAAAATGATTCAATCTTCGATAAGTTCGAATGTTGTCTAAGTGGTGATGGATTGCGCGTAGCAACTGGTTCTTACAGGTCTCTGATACAAACTTAATCTGCGGTTCAATCGCCGTTGGAATTGTTTATCCTGCATCTTACGATTTTGTTTCACTTGTTGACAGTAATCTATTTCGTGTGTTTGGTTGTGCCCCTGGAAGTGCTGAGGCTACAACTCTAGAAGCCAGTAAAAATCCAATGAGGTAATTTTATGGTAGCTCTGACATCAAGTATAGTCTTTAGTTAGGCATTGCAGTAGCATTTATATTAACTTTTGAGTTCCCTCAGACGACAAGTTCCAACCCCTTCAAGGCCTTCGAGATCACTGGGAAATAGTATAACACGTGTTGTAAGACGGGGTCAGTTTTCTTTTTCATTTTCCCTTGTATGATTTGAGCAAAGATTCCATAAATATTTATTGGTTTGTTACTATAATGTTGTCACAAGTCTCAATATTCGATATTCTTGAACAGGAGCAGAAGCCCCTGGAGTGGATGCTAATGGGAATTCTTTTGATTTCACAACAAAGTTGCTGCACTTAGCATGGCATCCAAGTGAGAATTCAATTGCTTGTGCTGCTGCAAATAGCTTGTACATGTACTATGCGTAAAGAGAGATGATTGAAGGCGCAATGTGTATCTGCATGGTCACATCATATTGCTGTGGAGAAGGCTTCTTCTTTTCCCATCTTACCAACCACACTGGGTTGGAGGATACATATACACTATTAACTCTCACACTACAAGTGCCCTTCAGAGAGCTTTTAGAAAAAGGATCCAGAAGTGGCTGTTTTGAAATTCCTGGATTGGCAGGAGACCTTATTTTGTTACTGGATGGGCAGCATCTCTTTTTTTTTCCTCTTCCCCTCCTTTCAATCCTAATATTCTTTCCCTCTATTTCTGTATCTTCTTCTGAAAGAGAAGGTGCAATCAATGTTTCAAATTGTGTTTGGCTTGCAAGTGAAGAAGAAAATGTGATTGTAGCTCTCCTACAACAGATACTAAAGGATGTTTCAATATCTGCCACCAGGATTCAGATTAAAAAATGTAGTTTTTCTTTTCTTTTTTTGCCCAGATATTTCTGTGGGATGGAGCAGTTGAAACCTGCAGTGCATCATTTTTTTATTGATTAATTTTGTGTTGGAATTTAATTTGACATGTTTCAAAGTCTAATTTTGCTGTAGTACCTGTTAATTTTTTGTTAAGTGGTAATAATTTTAGTCTGCTATGTAGGATAAACAGGATTATCTCTGCAACGTTTAAGCCGGGGGGGGGGGGGGGGGTAAGCCCCCATTTTTTGCTGGTTCTGGTTAGTATACATTTGAAGTTCAAATAACATTATTGGTATGCAATATGCATGTGCAGTGTGTATGTATCAAAGGGGGATTTAGTTCTACGATTGCAAGACGTGTGAGAGATGTGTAAATTGATGAAGTAAAACTATATCTATTGTAAAATTGAATTAAAATACTTTGTAAGCTAAACTTTGTGGAGTGTGGCAAATATTGACAATGAAAACCGAATGTATGTTTGGAACAATAGACAGGCAGATTGACAAAGAAAATCGATAAATAAACTCAAACATTCATTTGTCTTTTGACTTATGGAGGAGAAATTTCCACACTTCATGTTAAATTAACAAGGCGCATAAGCGATAATTGCTTTAGTTTAAATCGTTGTCTAACAATTTATTTCAAGTAACAAGTAATGGTTGAATTACTTTGTATTTGCATATAAATATCTAGCCTCTTAATCCTCTTGATATAACTTTGGCCGATAATGATGCACCAATCTGAATTTGCAATTTATTTATTACTATTATTTTTTTGTCAAAAGTTTACTAACCGTAGTCTTACATTTCATTTGGATATCTCTATTATGAGAAATAATAGCACTCTTTAATATTTTTTCTTCTAATTTAGAAATGGAATTCATTTGTTATTTTCAATAATTTTTAGTTAATAATAAAGTGTTAGAAAGAGACTATTAAAAAAATGGGTTACTTGCGTTTCTTCTCTGTTGCGATCGTTGTCGTTTTTCTCATTGCATCCAAAAAGAATATCATAATACTTATATTAAATGCAGTCATAATATATAAAAAAAACTTTACAATCTCATCTAATTAAAAATTGTCATAATTTTGTTGAATTTTTTAATAATTACTTTAAAAAAATTATTTAAAATAATTTTTTATTGATCGATAATATTCTCTCTACACTTATATATAAACAAAAATAATGATCTTATATGTTAGACTTAAATATAAATAAGTTTAACTAATTTTATCATATTTAATGTTATCATTTCTAAAATATCCTTCATTTTTTTTTAATTCTATTTTCAATGATCCATTTTTTTTATGATAATAAATTTCAATAAAAGACATTTTAGAAATAATTTTATTTTTTACTTGAGATTAAGAAAATTAAATGATATCAACTAATTTTCTTAATTAATATGAAATTACTTATTTTTTTATAAATAACTTCAAATACAATATTACACTAACATTAGAAAATTAAATTCCTTTACTTATAATGTAATCTTGAAAATTTCAACGACGTACCAAGTTGTTATTACATTTAAGCGATTAAGCTCGCTACATATTTATGTATTATTAAAAAGTAAATGTTAAACGGTGCTTTAAGAGCAATGGTTAAAGAATTTAAATTAGAAATATTTTTATCAGGAAGGACAAAAAATTATACTACCTATGATCTTTGTTATGTTTTTCTATGATTTAGATCATAAATATTTTTTTGTTTTAGTTTAATGAGACCCTCATTATATATAAGTACCTTTTATATATATATATATATATATATATATATATATATATATATATATATATATATATATATATATATATATTGTATAACAAGTAAGCAATCACATTTACAAGTATGAGAGTGAAGCAGTTAAAGTATAGAGGAGTAGAAGGCGACATAGCGGGTGGAAACGGTAATCCAATTCCAGCGCGAGTGGAGGCTCGATTCTGCATTTTCCTCATATCAATTTTCTACTAACTACCCCTTCCGGTAATCAAACAAAACCAATGTTGTTTGTTTTCACTGTTTTTGTCAGCGCCTCCCATGATGATTCGCTGGTTTTATCTAAATTTTCTGCTGTGTTTACATGAAGATCGATAGATGTCTTTGAAATTTTACGTTACACACCAAACATAGGCCATTATGTCTTTAAGCATTGTGAAATTATGAGTGGTTCCTGTGTCGGGGTGTGGCAGCACCTATTACAAGATGTAAATAGTAACTCTAGTTAATCTTAGTTAATCATAGTTGTAACTGAATTAGTTTAACCAAGTTAAGAGTTTGCTAGTTTACTATATATATTAATTACACTTATGCATTGTAATATGTTCCACTTATGCAATGAATATATTCCATTTCATAATTTCTCTCCTTTGATATTCCAAAGTTAACCGCACCATCGTGTCGAAATCATCGCCACTGACCAGCGTAACAGAACCACGCCGTCTTACTTTGCTTTCACCAACGTTTGATCGGTGATGCCGCCGCCACAGTCAGGGACATGGGGCTCAACCACCCCTTCCTCCTCACTGTCTTCGCCATTCTCGTCGCTGACAAATGGCTCTGTCCCCGCAACAATTTTCCTTCACTCATTCCTACACCCACTTTAATTTGGGATCCAGGTCCTGTTTTACTGCACCCAACACCTTGAGGACAAGATGCTTTTGATGGACCATGGAATCATAGGAAGAAGCTATAGCAGGCCCAAGAGGGCAGTTAGGAAGCCCAGTACCTTAAGGATTATGCTTGAAGGTCTTAGTGCTGCTTGCTCTGCAAAATCAGTTTGAGAAACTATTAGTGGAATTCTGTTACTAGTGGATTAGCATTTCCATTATGCTTTTTACCTGTTTTTGTCATTTTGTGAATGGCTAAGGATTATCCTTTCTGCCTCTGTGCTCTATAAATACATGAAGGATCAATAAAATGAACAAGTATTATCCTCTGTAAATTTCCTTATCAGTAGAATTTAATTAGTTTATGGAGGTTACCTTGACCTCGAATTCAAGGCACATTATCCTCTGCTCATAACATTTCAGGAATTTGGATTATACACGTATCATGTTGATTTTTTGAGGCGTAAACATCACTCAACGGATTGAAGTGTTTGTATTGTATTGCATTAGCTATAGGAATTGGATGACTTTCCAAATGTAAGCTGATATAAGAGACTAAGCAAAAACTTGTTGAGATCCATAACTATTTCCATTAACCAAAGATTATGCATTATAAACAATGGATGCCAGGATAAAATTTCTGGTGGATGATATGAAAACATTGACTGAAATAAACTATGAATCATCCGACCAATTTTCATAATGTAATAAAAGTTATGAAGCTTATAAGCCATTTCACAATCCTTTAATAGATGAACTTGCATGTGCTACAACGGTAGTCATAGATGCATCTATGGCAATGTATATTTTGATCAAAACTAAGGTGCGTCTGCATTTCACCTTTAGGCTTGACATAGTTGTTTTTTTAATATTTGATTAATGTTCTAGGTGGGATTGAACAACAAACACAGCTGGTATGTTCTTTCAGGTATTGAACTTGTTACTTATTTTTTGCAGTATTCCTCATCGTTACAATTCATTCTGGAAGGAATTAGATCATGCAAAGAACCTTGTGAAGAACAGGCAGGACCTAAACATGGAAAAAGTTGGTTTTGCTGCTTTGTTTGGACTGGAGTGTTTTGCATGGTTTTGGGGAGGTGAGATTGTAGGCAGAGGATGTACATTCACTGGCTACTATGTTTAAGTGGAACTGCTCTATTTTAGACCATGCAACTATTAGCTTTATTATTGAAATTAATATAGTTAGGAACATAAGGCCTTTGATCCAGTTTTACACATTATGTTTTGATTCTGATATTTTGATGTATGAAAATGACAAGTCCAGTCAATATGGCAAGCATAATAATTTGTGAAAATTGGTGGAGATTCATGTTGCTTCAATGCTTATTTAAATTATAAGCAATCTCCTTTGCTTGTTGGGTATGTGTGTACTTATTGGATTTTGGGTAATTTTGTCCCGATTATAGAATATTTGAAGAAGCTTCAAGGTAAAGATGCTTTTAAAATTAATTGGAATTAAGCATACTGAGCTGAGCTCATTAAACTTTAGAATGTTGCTGTTCTTTTGGTTTCGTTTTCATTAAGGCGTATTTGGGGGCATCTTCACTTTCCGGGTTAGCTAAATGGATTAAGGAACGTGTAGTATGTGTTTGCTGTGACGTACTAGTACCCTAACGGAGAATCTTGGGAAGAACCGTATTCTCATTATATGTAGTTGCTCCTCTTCTTTAGTTAAAAAGAATATAATATTAAGCATGCATGCCAGAAATTAATTAGAAAAGAATATGTTCACTCCGTAGGTCAGTATCAAGTATCAACGGATATTGAGACCTTATATTATATTCCACCTCGATACGAAACAACTTTTATTTTGCACGAGTTTTTATCTCGAACACACAATCTCAGCCTTACTTCTTAGTGTATATAGAGTTTGTTACAGTTAGTTGGAAAACAGTTAATTTAGTTAGCAAGTTAGTTGCAAGGTAGTTGTCTTTCTATGCCTTGAACCTACCTCACCTCATGTAACAAATCAATTACAGGTTCAATACTCTTTGATTGATCCATTTTCATTATCTTGTTTCTCAAGTTAACTCTGTTCTTCTTTATTCTTTCTATCATCATGTCAAGTATACAACTTTGATATTACTCATATGTGTATGATCATATATGCGTGCGAAATATCAAATATGTGTGCTTTCATCATGTAACTGTGATAGAAACCTGAACCTATATCTATATGCAATCTCGTTAGCAATATTTTGGGTTTAGTTGCATGTCTTTTGCTGCAAGTTCAGGGACAACCAATCCAAATAGTGGACAAACTCGTTAGCAATATTTTGGGTTTAGTTGCATATCTTTGGCATATATCACATCACACCTTTTACATATTTTTGCAAACATATCTTCCATTTTTCGTTAAAAAAGAAAAGAAAAGAAGATTATTTGCATCTTAGTTGAAGTAGAAGCGTGTAAATTCAAAACACTAGTCATGTGACTCACGGGTGGATGGCAACCAGTCAACTCGCGTTGACTACATTTCAGATTTCTTTTTATGCATAGTATTATTATATGCGCCACGTTCACACCTCATTCGACTAATGATAATTTTAGAGTTTCAATTAAAGATAGGAAAATGCTAGCTAACTTGTTAAGAAATTTAAAATATAAATATTTTTATTAGAAAATAAAAAAATTATATTTTTATTAGAGCTGACAAGCGAATAAATTTATAGGGAACAAAAATGAAAAAATATTAACTTATAGAAATAAAAAAAAAATCAAACCTTTAATTAAATACATCAAAATACCAATTTTACATAATATCTAACACACAAAAATACAAATTATTTGGATTTGTTTGATGGGGTTAGCAGGTTAAGTACTGCAACCTGCTTAGGTCCCTGAGATAAGGGAGAAAAGACACTGAAGGAGATAATTTATTTATTTTTAATTAAAAGAATCATTAATTTTTTTTGCTTAATTACCGTTTTTATTCCTATAATTTATGATACTCTTAAAAAAATTAGAGCATACAGACATTTCCTTCTCAAGACATTTTACTTTTTTTCATCATGTGGGAATTAGAATTAATTCCCGAGTTTAGAGGAAACGTTTATATTATGGAGCAAGATTATTTTTTTTTACAAAAATAAGTTCATATCATTTTATTAATAAAAAATTATCCCTATAATTTGTAGTACTCTTTAAAAAAAATAATCAGAGCATACGATTATATTGAGTTTAGAGGAAACCTTTATATTTTGGAGCAAGTTCTTTTTTTTCTTTTTTACAAAAACAAGTTTATATCATTTTTATTAATGACCAACTGAGCAATACAGTGAGGATTTTGCTGAAAAACATGGAGACTAGGACAATATAGTGTCACCCTAGCAAGAACATGCACAATATTATTAATTTGCTTTCCTAAGGAAACTCACATGAAAGATTTGATTGACAATCAATAAGTGACCACACTCACTAACTAAGCTGTCTAATTCAAATACAACATCATTTGAACCATTTATTTTATCTACAACCAGCTTGCTATCTGGTTCAAAGAAAACGTCATACAACCCCCAACGATATACATATTTGTTTTTATGTTATAGAGCCTTCAAACCAGCGTTCAAGCAAAAGCAAGAAATCCTTGCTTCTCACAAAACACTGCTTTGGATTTTGCACCAATGAGATCTAAGGCCTACACAAACAAGCTCATAATAGCTTACAAACTCTTGATATCTCTCTTTAATTCCTATATATTAATTAATCGATGTCTCATTAAACATAAGGAAATCTCCGGTTCGGATTAGAGTTGTGTGTGACTATTTTATACGAGGGTCCAATTTTGTTCACTTGACTTTTATCAGTAATTTATTCATAGGGTATTCGAAGAAGATTTAAGGGATATAAAAATTAAAATATAAATTACCGTGAGGTATGGTAAGGATGCAGTAAAGTTATTTAATTTCATCAAGGTTTGATGATCTAATTTCATTAAAATGAGAAAATAGAAGAGGTGCAATAATAACCGCACACATGTCATTGAGATCGTAAATGGGAGCCACCTAATGATTCATCTATGCGCACGAGGACGGTGCCTCTCTTGAATTCTAATCCATCAACCACACCAAATCACGGCCGTCAAATAATTCGTTACAGTGTTTGGACCCACATGCTCCCTTACAGTCACCATTTCCACATCACAGCCACACCAGTCAACTCTGAAGACTCCAAACAGCCAATTATAAGACAAACCCGTGGGACCCAGCTGCTTCCAATCTCACCCGCGTGTTGCTTTAGCATTTCCTGGTATTATAGAGATAAACAGTCATATTAGTTTTCAAAATCAAAAGTGTGATGCTGATAAAATGATTTCATATAAATCATCAATTTAGTTTTCTGAATATGTAAAATATGTAATGAATTATTTTTTTTATTAAATTTATAAAATTATTTTATTTTTAAATTATAATATTTTAATACTAATTGACAATAAAAAATATTTTTAAATATTTTTTTTATTGAATTACAAAATTTAATAATTAATTTATCATTAAATTATTTATAAAAATTTTTAAAGATTAAATTTAAATTTTTTATCTTTCATATTTAAAAAACCAATTTCTCTTGACAGTTTTGGAAATTTACTATTCTAGCCTATGAGTCAGTCGAGCACTTGTTAGTGCGTATGCCACTCATGGGGTCGTGCCACGTGTCGCGAGTGACATTGGCTGTGGGCTGTATTGGGGTGGCGGTAACTCAACGCAACCGTTCGCACCCTCATCTGACGTCCCTGATTCGCTTGGCTGGAATTAAACGGCCCTGATTTGCTGATGAAATCAAAATCATGATGGGGTGGCACTTGCTTTGTTCACGCGCAAGCCTGTCATGGATCACTGGGCCACAATTCCCGGCGGCTCAAACCCATTCGGCTGGCTTTGGTTCCCCAAGCCGAGCTGCGGCTCACAAGCTTGGACGTGTCGGTCAAGTCTTGTCTTAAAAATATACTATATGCTTTATTATATTTTTAGGAAAAAATAAAATAAAATACTAATGAGGTCATTACTTGTCTTTCTTAGGATGATGTGTTAATTAAGTTAGCAGAGACATTCTAATATCGCAAATGTTAAAAAGGAAAATAAGACTAGTTTAGTTTACTCACGAGTAAACGTGTTGATTTGTTAGTGAATTGTTTATTACTAGTTTATAACCACGGGAATATATGTTCTTACGCTTAATTCCCTCCCTCAATATTATTAGTTGTCTCTTTACCAATTTTTTTATTTCATCGTTGTTGTACTTCTATTTAATTATCATTACTTTTTTTGGACAGTTTTGGTACCGGACGTTGAATCAAATCAACTAAATTATTTATTGTTGTCCGTTGGTTTTGGACTTATTGACCAACAAAACAACATTGGTTATGTACAAATAGTAATTTGTAAATTTTCCTAAGAATTGTTTATTATCGATGATATGTATTTAATACCTAAAACAAGAGTTTTCACTATATTTCATATAAAATTAATCAAATAACATTGTCCTTTGATTAACAAAACTAATTATTTAACTATTGAGTGTCTAAATTAACTAGTGTATGGAATTCAGATTAACAAACAGTTTTAATTCAAGTGTTAGATGTATAATTGTATTAAATCTTTAGAAAAAAAAATACATATCTCCTAAAAGTGATAGATTTATTTAATGTAAGCAAGATTATCTACTAAAAGTGATAGATTTGTCTTTTTATAAAAATAGTGTTATTTAACTTTGTTTAAGTGGAATATTATAGCTCAAGATTGAAGCCAAACCTTGGAGTAGTGAAGAGGGGAGATTTTCTGTTTCTATTTGAAGGCTGCGGAGTGCGGTAGAGTCATCACTCGTTACAAACTCTGTTTAGATCATTTCATCTCCATCAACCTCTCCAACAAAATAAATATCCCTTTACCCTATTTTCTCGAATCTTGTTTGCTATCTCCTGAGTCCGGCTAAATCCTTGCCTTTTCAGCCAGTTTCCTCCGTCTTCCCAACCTCAATCACACTTATCCATCACACCCCATGTAACAACTTTCTGTCTCTAGCTTTGAGCTTTTTCTTTTTCTTTTTTCTTCAAACACAAAACAACTTTCTGGAATTAGTTACTTCTACTCTCAATAAAGTTTTTTTTTTTTTTTTATCATCAGCTTCATTTATTAGTATTTTGGTCGGTTCTATATCCTTCCTTTTTCTTTTTGTCTTCTTTCCACTTTCCCCTCACTTTGTTGTGAGATCTTGACAACAAAGTGCGTGCTTGAAAACTGAAGTCCCTTTTAGGAATACGAGAATGCAGGATCCAACGTTGTTCCAACCCATGAAACCCCACTTTCCGGAACAGGAGCAGCTTAAATGCCCGCGCTGTGACTCCACCAACACCAAGTTCTGCTACTACAACAACTACAACCTCTCGCAGCCACGCCATTTTTGCAAGAACTGCAGAAGGTATTGGACCAAAGGTGGTGCCTTGAGAAACATCCCTGTTGGTGGTGGAAGCAGAAAGAACACAAAGCGATCATCTTCATCCAACAACAACACCAAACGCGCTTCCCCATCACCCCCAGTTTCCTCTGCACCCGCTCCAGAACCCGACCCTACCCGGATTGGCCCCACCCCGGTTGTTGGTGGCGGGAGTTTCAGTTCCCTTTTGGCATCAAGTGGCCATTTGGGCCTGGGGAACCTCTTGGAGGGTCTGAATTCAAGTGGGTCTAATCTGAAAACTGTGCAAATGGAAGAGTTTGGGGAGAATGTTAGTTCGGGTCCGGTTGCGGATCCGGATTCGGGTCGGAATCCCGGGTTGGAGATGCAAAGCAATGGGAACGCAGAGAATTTTCTGAGTTTGCAAAATGGTGATTCAAGCTGTTGGAATGGTACTAGTGGTTGGTCTCACCTTGCTATTTTCACTCCTGGGTCAAGCTTTCAGTAATGACAAATTAATGAATATGATTACTCTGATCTGTATATTTAGACATATGTCGTACTATTATGGAGGATCACAAACCAGAAGGCCACTGCTATAGGATCATTAGGTAAAGTTTCTCCTGTTTTGGATTTTTATATTTGTGAATTGTGGTTGGTGTTCTTCAGCTATATCAATGATGGAAGAGAAATGGAAAGCAAGTCATATTTTAGGGCAGGGTATGGGGGTATATGAATGTTGTTGTAGTGAGATTGTTTTCAGTCTCATCACGTAGAGGAAGTGTTGCCATGGCTTGGAGATTCTAATTTATTTAATCTATATATGTGTATTTTACACGCGCAGTTTGTCATATGCTTTTTTTAATAATAGCTTTTTCGAGTATCTATGGCTGTATGTATGTATGTATGTATGGTAGTGCCCTACTTGACGACAAGTTGCTTAATTAAATACTTTTGGTAGTGGATGGAGTGAGGTTTCGTTGAATTTGGGTTGAGATCCAGAACTGCACTATACACAAATTGTAGACTTTTAAATTTTAATATACCTTTTCAATGGAGGTTCGACAAGGTTCAAAGGAAAAAAAAACCTATAATGCATGTTTGTTATATTTTATTCTTAAGTTTCCAACTTGGCCATTGTTTTTCCACTGGTCCTCCTCATTCTAGAATATTTAGTTTCTTTCAGTGGATTTCTACCAGAAAATCTAGGATTTGTTTGTGTTCATTCTAGATATGGAATATTTTGGGAATCAGCCTAAAAGAAAGCATCGGATGCACCATAACTAATTTCAATTTGAACTAGTTGTCTTATTATTGGTCGATCAAGTTGTGTCTGTCTGCTTGATGTGTGATCATCTTAAATGAACTCTCAAAGTGAGCTCTTGTGGACCATATACATTGCTGATGCTGTGTTTAATACTGGACCACTCTGCTATCCACAAGTTTCAATATCATTTATGCAACACATATGTTGGGTTGCTGGGTCAGTTTGACAAAGTCAAAATTTGGATGCAAGTCCTTAAGTGTTTTTGGTGTTGATCTTCAATGAGCATTAGAGATTTAGGGTTATATTTCATTAATGTAAGTGAAATTTCAATTCTAATCAGAGCATATTATTATAAGTACTTATGAATCTGCATATAGTTTTCATAGGTTTGAATTTAACTTCTGATCTCATTTTCCCCCACGTTATACTCGGCCATATTTTAAAGCTACTTGTAATTTATGGTTTCATATCAAAGGATGGATCAATATTTTTACATAATTATTTGAACTTTAATAAGTAATTATTTAATAAATAGTAAGTTAAAAAAATATTTATTATTTATTTCATGGATAAAATTAGAGATATGATTTACTATTAGAAAATTTAAAACAAATATTAATTCAAAACATAATTTTCTTATATATTTTTTTAATTTTAATTGTTTTTCTCTTGTATATGTGCAAAAGGTCCTAAGCCCTGCTTGCCCCCTTGGTGTGTAAGTTGCATCACTCGAGGGGTTTGATGAACTTTTAGCCAGGCTGAGGAGAATTGTAATTGTTAGCCAGGCTATCGTTGAATGAAAAGAAGCAGAGTCTTGATTAATTACTGTTGGAAAATATTTTTCTATAATTTAAAATCTAAAGTAAACATATATTTTTTTTCAACCAGATTTTTCTAAAGATAAAAAACTATATCCTATGTAATTATTCTTGCGGAACATATCTTTTTTTCTTTTCTTTCATGTAGCTTCTTCTTCTTAAGAAAAAGTAAGGAAAACACATATTGGGAGAAGAGTATATATATGCATATTAATTTTTTATTCTACCGGTATAGGGAGGACGTTTTTTCGATAAAGATAACGCATAACACGCTTTATCCCATTTTTTTTTTAACTCTCATTTGTTATTATATTTATTTGTTTGTGTTAAATATTATTATAAAAATTATTTGTGTATTAATTATATATTTCACTGATATGTTTGTAATTTTAGTTTCCTAATTATTTTTTTCTAAACAATTACAAATCTGCATTCAAAGATATCTGTCTTTATGATTTTAATCTTCACTGTGAACCGCTGACTATTTATTTGCCCTCTAAAATGATCAAGAAATGAAATACATCTTTTATACCAAAAGAAGAAAAAAAATATTCGTATTTATTTCCTTCATCTAATTAATTAATGTAGTCGACAACAACTCCTCGCCAAGTTTGGTTTCAGAGGTGGGGATGAATGCTATGCCTATACCATTATGACTTTTAGGCATGACAATGAGATCTGAATTAGTGGGTTCTGTTCTAAATTTATTTCGATTTTGATGGAAAAAATTTAGGATGATTGGAATTGAGTTTAGATTTTTCCCAACCGTCAAAATCGAATTTAAGGTTGAAAATGAGATTATTAACTGAATCATCTCACTAATAATTAATTTACAAAAATATCATTATATATATATATATATATATATATATATATATATATATATATATATATATATATATATATATATATATAACATACTAAAGCATAAAACTATTGAATTGAATTTTATGTTATCGTTGAATTGAATTTTATGTTGTCATGTACAATCTAAAAATATATTGCGATTACTATATGGAGAATAGAGAGAAAGAACGAGATAAGAAATCCTGTTGTCATGTTTAATAACTTTTACAATGAAGTTTTAGATATCAAACTCACTTTTAGCTAATTAAAGATTTCTTAAATTCATGAGTTTTTTCCTAATGGTGAAGTTGAGGTAGATGCCCTTTAAGTTCCATCCTTATTGTTGCTTTTGTAAGAAAAAAAAATAGATTCGTTACATTTGGCGGTTTTTTAGCCTATTATACTGAGAATAATTACTCCAATTTGTTTTGAAGAAGTTTATGTTATCATTTTAAAATAATTTATATCAATAATTCATTTTACCAAAAGAAAATATAATAATCAAGAAGGCATTCACATCAGCTGCACACAATGGCCATTCACTTATACCATATTTAATGGTTTTCAACTTAATTTATGTGACTTCAATTAATTTTTTCTCCAACAAATTTTTTTATTAGCAAGTTGTTTAATTATTTTTTTCTCTCTCTTTTATATTGAATACTAAGTTATGTAACTCATGAAAAATAAATTTTTTATATAAATAACTATCTTGAATTTTTAGAAATTTAAAATTACATGTGACACGCTAATATTTTTTTGTAAGCAATATGATAAGTTACTTTTATTGTAAATGCTCTTGCCATAGCTAATTTTCGTTACAAGTTTTTTAATCCATCACGAATATGTCTCTCTATCTTAGCTTTCAAACGCATGCATATTATGCAACTATAAATACATGACAAACTCTCTCTCTCTTGTATCCATTCGTTCAATTCAATACAATGAGAATATTTTCCCTCACTATTTGAGAACTCTTACTCTTTTCATTCTCTTTGATTCGTTGCCTTCGTCATTTTTTTTTATCCAACTTTAAGATGACGAGTAAGTGTAAAATGTATAAGATACCTGAACAAAACTTATAATAGTAACTGTTTGCATCCTCTATAATTTTGTGAAAAATCAATACCTTCTTATATTTCAAAATTTCATCCATCGCCCCTCGTCGTTGAGCTTGTAAAAGTCAAAGCATTAATTACACATTCAATGACAACGAGTTTTATAAATGAAAACAAAGAAAGCTTGATGAGGTTGAAAGTCTAAACATACAATCCCTACATCAATTTCCAAATGTAGCCGTTGCTGGGTTAATAACTTTTTTCTTCTTTTATTTTCATAAAAAGAAAATGATAAATAGTCAATTTCGTTTCTAAATACCTAAAGTGCCAATAAATTCATCGTCAAAAAATAAAAAATTCAAATTTTAGTCTCCAAATTTGAGGTTTGATAATTAATCCAATGAAAATTTATTAATAATTTAGTCCAATAGAAATTTACTACATTTTTTTCTAATTTATTTAGTAATCATGTTGATAATTATTTTTATAATATTTTTGTTTTTATGAATCACATAAGCTCTTACATTAATGGTAACATAAGAAAGTTTACATATAAAAAGATTTATCATATTTTTTTTTACTTTAGAGGATTAAAATTTGAATTTTTATCTTAAAATAAATTTATTAGTCTTATATACATTTAAAGATAAAAATCACTATTTACTTTAAATTTTTTTTGTTAGTATTGAAAAATTATACTTCCTTGTTATTGTCGTGAAGAACATAGATAATAAAGCATAACATTAATTTATAGTTTCCTCATACAATTTAGAAAATGTAAAGCTAGCGACATTGCATAGATATCTCCATCACATTTATTAAATTTTAAAAAACAATTTTTTATTTATCATTATGTACTAATAACGTAAGTACGTAACATACATCTAAATAAAGTAACCATATTTACAAAAATTAAAAACATATTTAAACATTAATATAACTAATAAGTGTCAACTTGGGATTTTTTAAAGTTACATAGCAATGGAACAAAAGTCTTCAAGACCATCAACGGCTAATTTGACAATTTTATTTTTTCCAATATATTTTAATAAGCAATTCCAAATGCTCATGAAGAGGGAATTTATTAAAAAGTTCAAGTAACTATGGAACCTTTTTGGTTTTCGTACATTTAGTTTCTATACATCTAATTTGTATACATTAGTCCATGTGTGTTAGTTTTTAGTGAAAAACCATCGCATCATCACAAAATGGAGTTACAAAGACTAAAATATATATTAAAAAAATTGCTTGCATAAGAATTAAAACATAGAAATTTTAGATATAGAAACTAAAATGACAAGTTGACACATGTATAGTTCATATTTAAATAAACATTTCCAATGAAATTTGTATCATTTCGAAGCATACAACACAAAAGATCAAAATTTGTTACTTCGGACGTTTTATTCATTGGAAAGAGTGAAAAATTTGTGTGGCAATGTGGAAACAAACATGCTCAAAAAGATAAAAAAAAAATTAATTAAACCTATTTATTTTATGAAATTTGGCGATTATTTCAATTATTTTTCCAACGATTGCATTTTTTCTCATCAATTTCACTTTAACACTGGGATATTACTTTTTTGTCTTCAACATTGGAAATCTTTTGTGTGTGGCATGTTCTTTGGGCTTCGGGCCCTTTTATTCCGTGAATGTTCTATTAGATGGGCTGTAAGCCCAGTAATAATAACAAGTAAAGCCCCAGCCGGGTCTATTCCAAAGCAATTAGGGTTTTCCATATACATATATATTGTCGTGCCATAAAGAAAACCATTCCTCTGCATTCATTCAGCGTTCATCTCAATCTAGATTTGTGTGCGGTGCGTCTCCGGTGAAGAGAAGAAGATGGCGACCGTACCAGGACAGCTCATATGGGAGGTCGTAAAGAAGAACAACTCTTTCTTGGTGAAAGAGTTCGGAAGGGGCACTCAGAGCGTGCAGTTCAGCAGAGAGCCCAACAATCTCTACAACCTCAACACTTTCAAGTACTCCGGTAATTATCTCTTTACCCAAGCGAAAGTTATTTTCAAATGTGTTATTAATCGTGGAAAACTGAAGCGTTGAATTAGGTTTTTACATTGTGAATAAAGCTCATTTTATGTTTGCGGTGGTATGATAGGTTTGGCGAACAAGAAAACTGTCACTGTTCAACCTGCGGGTAAAGACCAGTCTGTGTTGCTGGCAACAACCAAGACAAAGAAGCAAAACAAGCCTGCTGCTTTGCTTCACAAATCTGTCATGAAAAAGGAGTTCCGGAGGATGGCAAAGGCAGTGCAAAATCAGGTAACTTTGATGTTGTATTATTCCAAAAAATTAATTGTGTTCCTATTATTCGTTTTCTTCGGTAGCTACATTTATATTTGATTTCAAATCCAACTGCTTCTGCTTACTGAAAGAATGTTGAAAAATTGTTCTATGCCTTTTTGTTTTACATTTTGTAGTGTGTGCTGGGTTGATTACCTTTTCTCCCCATCAAGTGCCCCAAGTGGATTATTTTGGGGTTGTCTTCATGTGTGTGAAAATTTTCGTGTTGTTGCTGTTCAATTGCAAAAGAATTTGATGCATCAAACTGTCAGGAATGAGTGATTGTTTGCTGTTAAAGATATCTTGTCTATATAGCTTTTGGTGATTGCCTTATTTTGTTTTGGGCTGATGGTGCTAGCTTAACGTGTTTGGCGCAACATAAGAAGAATTTACGTGACATGCTGTCGATCAGTTTTTCACATGCTATTTTTATTTTTAATTTAAATGATTGTGTAGGTTCGATGATAAATTTAACTGTTGGAAACCACTTTGAATCTCTGGCAACATGAATGATTTTCCAACAGCAGTGATGAGCCTATAACATGTAAGAAGAAATCCCTAGTTGGGTTTCTTCAATGAAATTTACTTGTTACGCTTGGCTTCTGAGCTTTTAAAATTCAGAAGTTATTTCATGAATTCAATTCTTTTTGGAGGGTGACTTCTGTGTTATATGTTAATATCATGGAGTAAATAGTGTATAATTTCAAAAAGCTGATTCCTTTTTTACATTTTTTTTGTACAGTTTCTCACATTTTCTATATATTTTAATTGAATGAGTTGGCTTATTGATAAATGTGACGGTTGGAAACTTGTTCTGGTATATCAGGTTTTAAATGGAAACCATTTTTAACCTCTGCCAACATGAATGAGTTTCCAACAGCAGTGATGAGCCTCTAACATGTAAGAAGGAATCCCTAGTAGGATTACTTCAATGAAATTTACCTGTTACGCTTGGCTTCTGAGCTTTAATAATTTGTTAATACGATTCTGGCCTCTCTTTCCTTTGCTAATTAACTATTTTCTCTTAATGCTACCCTCTCTTTCCTTTGCTAATTAACTATTTTCTCTTAATGCTACCGCCTGCACTACAAATTACATAACAATACCCTCTCAATCTGCATTTGGTGTTTAATATGAAATTAGTTGTTTGGCTGCCACAAATATTTTACTCATTCTCGTAAATTTCTTTGCTGTGAATAAACATAATTTGCTTTTTTGCCTATGCAATTTTAAAATTATTTTTAACGATAGTGGTGATTTTTATTTTATTTTATAATTTTTTTAACTTGTTACGGTTTCTTTCTCTGCTCTTTGAATGCTTGCTGCGTAATCTTGCACTGCCTATTAATTCTTTAAATCTACGCTGCTAATTTTACTGCCTTTGCAGGTAGCAGATAACTACTACAGGCCTGATCTCAAAAAGGCAGCTCTGGCAAGGTTGAGCGCTGTCAATAGGAGCCTCAGAGTTGCTAAGTCTGGTGTGAAGAAGAGGAACAGACAGGCTGTGAAGGTCCCTAGCAGGAAGTGAAATTAGAAGAGTTAAATTGCATTCTACATTACTACCATCCTTTTCCCCCTTTTGTAGTTTGTGTTCCAGAACCAAAATTTAGATTTTCGAGTTTTGTTTGGAGAGGCAATTATTGTGAGTTTTCAATATACAACAACTGGAACTATGTTATAGCTTTCAACTGGGTTGGTATTTTTTTTTTCAATAGATGATTTAAGTAAGAAGGATGGATGTTCATATTATCGTATATCATCTGACAAGGAAGGTGGAATCGCCATAACTAGACACAAATTTTATCCCTTGAACAGAAAAGGGTCGAACAAGCCCAGGCTCTCTAATAATTTTAAAAACAATTTGGAACAATTGTAACTATAGTTTTGGGAACAACTTTAACTGACTCACCCAATGCACGGGGCAATTAGAGCATGATCAGATGAATGCTGTGTACAGTCATGAGTTGTTACGGCGGTAAATGAGTTATGACTTGACTTATTTGTGAACTATTCTAACTTGACTGGTTAAATATTGTTTAGAAATGATTTATGTTTTACAAGTTCGATATAGAGATATTGCTTTATTATATTACTTTTTGACCTAAGCTTTTAAGGCTAACGTGTACAGTTTAAAAAATATTATTATTGACAAACTACATACTCACTGGAAGCAGTTGTGAAATACATTATGTTTAATAAGTGTATGTGAAAATAATAATAATTAATGAGACTTAAATTTAGTTGAACAAAAAAAAAGAATATAAGCTAGAACATTAATAGTTTTGGTCCGGAGATAGTATATGTCAATATTTTAAATTTATATGTATTAAATGATATTTTACTTTATAAGGATTAATTTTATAATTTATAATGAATTATTTTTTTAAAAATTAAATGAGATATTTTTATTTTTTTGGAAAACGCTTCTTCCTCCCTCAAATTATGATTTTAAAATTATAGCAAAATATGTATTATGTAGTCAACCTACAGAGGAATAATTCTAATGCATGACAATACCTCCAAAAAAATATTATATTAGTAAATATCTTTAAAATAACATTAAAATAATTATTTGGCTCCTCAAAATATCATACAGAGGAAATTGTACTTTAAATGATAAAAAAGCAATAATTAATAACTATTAATTAGAAAATCAATGATTGAGATTGTAATTAAGTTTAGATTTATCAGTCACAGAGTTTGGGCCGTGTGAGAACTGGGAGAGCGGAGAGAGAAAGTGGTAAGGATGGTTCATGGAAGCAGCCCAACCCAATTAATCAATAAAAATTACGAAAGGAGGACACAACTCAAAATTCGAAATTCCAATCCAATTTCCCTATCTCTCTCTGTCTCTATATCTGTATTTCTGAATTTTGGGAATAGAAAAACCCTAAGCAAAGCAAAGCGGTAAGGATGGGGAACACGGAGAAGCTGATGAACCAGATCATGGAATTGAAATTCACTTCGAAATCGCTGCAGCGTCAATCGCGTAAGTGCGAGAAGGAGGAGAAATCGGAGAAGCTGAAGGTGAAGAAGGCGATCGAGAAAGGCAACATGGACGGCGCTCGAATCTACGCGGAGAACGCGATCCGTAAGCGCACGGAGCAGATGAACTACCTCCGCCTGGCCTCGCGCCTCGACGCCGTGGTCGCCCGCCTCGACACGCAGGCGAAGATGACGACGATCAGCAAGTCGATGGGCAACATCGTGAAATCGCTGGAGTCATCGCTGGCCACGGGGAACCTCCAGAAGATGTCGGAGACCATGGACTCGTTCGAGAAGCAGTTCGTGAACATGGAGGTCCAGGCCGAGTTCATGGAGAGCGCCATGGCCGGATCCACCTCCCTCTCCACTCCCGAAGGAGAGGTCAACAGCCTCATGCAGCAGGTTGCCGACGACTACGGCCTCGAGGTCTCCGTCGGCCTCCCGCAGCCCGCCGCTCACGCCGTCCCTGCCAAGGAGGCCGACAAGGTCGACGAGGACGACTTGTCTCGCCGCCTGGCCGAACTCAAGGCTAGAGGTTAATTACTCTGTAATAATACTATCATCGTTTCTCGATTCTCATTGCTGACGCAGTGGAACATTATATACTATATGTTTGTGTATATTTAACCGAGTTCGGTTGGCACTTGTTATGTGGACTCCCCCTTTGAGGGGTGTTATGGCCTTCGCTTCGTGTTAGTGTCATCGTGTGAATGCTTATTACTACATTAATAGAATGCTTATATTTGTCTTTTTCTCTTATGTTTTGGAACAATGAATTGGAGTTTGCTTTGCATCCTTCGTGAGTTACAGGCTGTGCAGAAAATCCATTAAACGCTTGTCTGCATAAAGAAAAATGCGTTTCAGTATTTTCCTCTCCGCATGGGTGCTTGAGACTGCATTTCAGAATGATAGAGGATGTCATGTAGGCTTCTTGCCATAAGAGATGGGGCAGAACCAGGCATTTAGTAAAGGATTGTTTCTTTAAGTAAGCACTCGTAGCTGCTGAAATTGTTTTATTTTTTTATTAATGAGCCCTTCTCAGGTTGCAACTTTAATATTTTTCTTACTTTTCTTCTGGCTATGAGATTATCCAGCCTTCTGTTTCTCTCCAAAATTAAACAGTTTTATCCACTTGATAGGCAGGCATGGGTTTAGTTTCCAACTTGGGGGCAACTTCATAGATAGAACAAAAAATGTAGAGCAAAAGGTGGTTAAGACTTGAGTGAATTATAAATCCAAGTGATACTCTGCGATCATGCATAGAATTTGTCCTTTTAAACCATTCAAATAGATTAGAAATTAGCTCTGGTGATACTATGCTTGTTGATATAAACACAGCCCACATGACCTCAGTTTGGTTTTGAATCTTGAAATAAATAATTAGGAAATATTTTTTGAACCCTTTACCTATGGACATTATAGCATTGCATGTTTTGCAAATTAGTTAGAGGCACAAACATATAAATAAATTAATTTGAGAATCTCGAAGATGTGGTGGTATATAAAACAGCAAACCAAAAAAGAAGACCCTCTCCACCATAGGTTATACACATAAATTACCTTAGGGTTCTTATATTCACACATTCACTTTCTCTTCCGTTCCACTTCCACTCCATTTTTTTTCTATCTCTCACTTCACTTTCCATCACATCATCTATCATTTTCTCTCTCTCTCTCCACCCATACCCTCAAAAATGGGATGCATGTTTATATTTTTCCATTACCTTAACCTCATCTACATCCACATTCAGAAAGAAAACATCTTGCAGAAATGAACTGGAACCTGGAAATTTTTTGTGGGCAGAATATGAGAGCATTGAGTAGACCTATGCTGCTCATGACCATATTCATTCTTAATTCTATTTGAAACTGAGTTCTTACTCAAACAATTGTGTGACTATAAATGAAAGCTGACTTGTAACTAAATGAATCTCCTGAAAACAGTTGAGACTCACAGGGGAGCCTTTATTGGTAGCATCATTGTTGTGGTGTTCCAATGATTTTGGAGTTAGTTTTCACAACCCTGGGAATTTTTGAGCTGCTGTTGGCCTTCCATTTGTTTTAAAATTACTCTGGAGCCTGGTAGATCTATTTAGAAACCGTAAAATCATTTATCAATAAATTTATTTATCAATAAATTTATCTTCTTACACAGTATAGATGCAGATGCCATATCAATCTTATTGTGGGTAAGCTATTTTGGAAGGCACAGCTTCTGTCATACACGTTTATAAACTACGTTTACCCTCACAAAATGCAAGTATATGAATCATCTGATCTAAGAGTTACAGGAGTATGCCTACAATTTTTTCAGAAAAAAATGATGGGTACATTTTTTGTTCGGAACTTTCCACAGTTTGAACAACTTGCAGATTTTCACGCTCCTTAGTCTCCTGTGGTTATCAATGTCTCTTGTGAAAATCAAGACTAGCGCAAAACCGAAAATATAAAATAATAAGAAAACAAAGAAAATAATCAAGAATGCAGCAAGAGTGTTCAGACGCAAAGTTTTCTTTTGAAGCAGATTTGTTTTGGTGGGCAAAACAAATACTTTTACGCTGCAATGAACTCCAATCCACGCCTTGTCTTAATTAATGACTTAAATGTAATTTTAGTTAGCTTATTTATTAAAATTTATAATTTTGATCTTTTTATTTTAAAATAAAGATATTTTTTTCATGTTTTTTAAAAATTTATAATTTTAGTCTCTTTATTTTAAAATAAAGATATTTAATTCTTCAGTTTTGTAAAAATTTATCATTTTTATCATTCCATCAAATTCAAAAAATGTTGATTGTTGAGAAATTAATCTAATATGACTTAAATAAATTTAGTGATCTGATTCGAAATTATGTGTTTAGTCTTTGTTATAATAAAAAAATGTTAATGTTTTCAGTTTAACAAAAAGATCAAAATGTCTTTTTATAAGAGTGAATAATTAAATGTTTCTGTTTCAAAATAAGAGATTGAAGTTATGAATTTAAAAAAAAATTAAATGTGTTTATTTTAAAATAAAAAATTGCATATTTCAAAAAATAAGATGAGAGTTGCATTTAAGCTTTAATTAATTTGAAGCTTTGTTTCAACTGACTGCTTTACTTTGTCGTCCGTAAGAATTGTATTGGCAAAGCATTGTATAAGTAGGAAGGACATATAAATATTTTAATTCAATGCAAAGTTGCTTCAAGTTGTTTCAATTGGAATAGTAGATGGAAGTTTTCACTGCGTCATGAATCAATAAAAATGCCACAAAAGAGAGAAATCATATTGAAGACTGCTACATTGATAAACACACCCGAGATGATCACTCATCAAGCCAGAGAATATGTTCATATAGAGCCAGTAATTCATATTCGTGAAAAAGCTATAAATCTTCACTCCAGCCCCTTCCGAAAATCTTGATTTTTAACAGAGACCTACAGAATTCATACAAAATGAGTGGTACCACATGCTTACCGTTTGATATATGACTACCTCAGATGATTAAGACAATGTTACTAGTATTTATCTCCCCCAACGATGCTTCTATTTGTTAAGAGAAATACTTAATGTTACTAAACAATTTTCGTATAAATGGCATGAATGATCTGGCAACGTACCCCCTTGTCTTTCGAGTTTCAATTCCAAAAGTGAGAAGCCCCTTTTTCTTGTGTGTTTCAATAACAATAGAATACCCATTGCAATTCACTTCAAGACCTACAACTGCAACTCCCTACTTCGCTTGATTCTCTTCAGCGTTACCGTATACCATACCTTAAATGAGAGGCAACTTTGCTCTCACCTCTCAAATGTGTGCTCACCCACCTAATCTTCATACAAATTAAAAAGAAATTCATAGATTGGAGTGGAGTTAAATGTCCTCAATCAGAACTGAAAATAGTGCAGTGAGAAAGTTTTCTGACAAATTGTGATTGAAATGGAACACAACACATTTAAAGTTCACTTTCAAGAAGAATGGAACATATGAATGCATCCTTTTTACACAATTTTTAATGTTTACATCTCTTTTTAATATTTCATTGCACTGCGAGTCTGATAACAAGAATATGTGAGGCCGTAAGCACAAAGCATATTGGGAGGTGATGATGCAACTGCAGCATGGGAGGCGGCACGAGTATGGAGAAACGCTGGAGTTTCTAATTCTGTTAAGGTCCATCATGTTTTATTTTTAATTTTTAAAAATTTATGCAAGTTCATGTTGTTAAATATTTGTGTTTTAATTTAAAATTTATAAATATATATTAATTCTATTTTATAAAATAAAATATTTATTTTAAATTTTCTTAAAATTTTATTTTAATGAGTCAACAATTTGTTAAGGTTGTTTTGATACCTCTAAGTTTGCATAAATGTTTATATATATCTTTCTTCCTCTCTAGAAAGAGAATACGAATCCAACTACAATCTCATCCTTTTCTCCCTAACATTTTATTTCTTCTCTTATAAAACCTTATTTCTTGAGAATAAGAGCATGGTTGTTCATGAGGTTCGGGGATCCTTTCGCTGCACACGATCGAAACCAACGGGTTGTCGTATCTTGGGAGATGAGCGCAATCAAATTTTCCTATCAATGCAGGGGTGTTTTTTCTCTAAGAATAGCGTTTATGCGCTTCAACCCAGGTTATATCTTTCTTCCCCTAATTTATTTTTTTCTTGTGCTTATTGTATGTTATAATGCATTATTCATGTACTGTCAATTAAATTTATTTTGCTACTATTATTTTTGTTATTTAATTCAAGACTATGCATCTTCTTCCTATTTATTTTCTTTCATTTTTTATTTTATTTTCTAACAGTCTTAGAGAGAAAAGTCTTTATACTTTCTTCTTGCATATTCCTTTTTGCGGTAGCATCCTATTTTATCAAAATATGTATAATAGATACATTGAGTCTTTATGCTGCATTAAAAATGATTTTTTATATTATTTCATTTCTTTAAATTTTTAAATTAGTGTGAGAATGTTGAAAAATATTTTCTTATAATTTGAAATTTATTATTAAAATATATTTTATTTATTAATGATGGTTTTAAAGATAAAATGCTTTCAAAATTAGTTTGTGTGAAAAAAAAAATTAAAAGCATCTCACTACTTTCATTCATGCCTTAGGAAGTTATCTTTTACTTAGTCAAATGATCCTGTGAACACAAGTATTTAAAATCAGAACGTTTGTTGTTTGGTTTTTTAATTTCTATTGTTTAACGTTATTATTATTACTGCAAGTATTTTGTTGTTACATGTTGACTGATTGTTTCTTTATATATAACTCATTGATAAAAGATAAGCCTGTGAAAATATAACACACAAAAACAATAGAATAAACACTTTGGTGAAGTTTTATATTTTGTTTATGAGCTATGGAGAAAAAGAGAACCAAATCTGAAATATCTTAAAGTGTGGGGGTGTTTAGTAAATGTTAATATCATTATTAATAAGAAAAGGAAAATTTGAAAAAAATATTAATTGTATTTTGTTGGATATTGTTTACATAATATTACTTATAGATTCTTAGTTGCTAATTCATAAGTGACTGAAATTTCTAATGTTACTATTATGCAATCTAGAGATGTTACTTTCTTTGAAAATCTTTTTCCTTAAAAAATAAATTGTTAAATCTTTGTATGATTTGAAACAAGCTCCAAAGCATTGACACAAAAGTTTGATTAAGTTATTCTTTTGTATGATTTTCAAATTAATGTTAGTGATAAATGTGTGTATGTGAAACAATTTGATGATAATGGATGTGTCATTTTATGTTTGTATCTGGATGACATATTGATATTTAATAGTAATATGCATTTCATAAATGATGTGAAGTTTTTCTTGTCTAAAAATTTTGATATGAAATACCTTGGTTGTGTAGATGTGATTTTGGGTACTAAGCTTATAGAGAAAAATGATTATGATTTTTTACCCAATCTTATTAGGTTGAAAAACTATATATTAAAGAAGTTTAATTATTTTGATGTAAAACATGTTTCTACTCCTTATGACTCATCCATCAAGTTAAAGAAAAATTTGAGTAAAAGAATTTCTTCACATAAATATTCTCAAAGTATCGGTTCTTTGTTGCATTTGACAAACTTCTCTAGGCCTGTTGATATTGCACATGCAGTTGGTAGATTGGAAAATAATTGAGGGATTTAGTGATACAAATTTGAAGTTCTGATTTTGATGAAATAAAAATGACAAGTGGTTATGTCTTTGCTTTAGCTAGTTGTGCAGTATCATGAAAATCTACTAGACAAATTATTATTTCACATGAAAGCAAAATTATTGCTTTACATACTGCTACTAGTGAGATTGAATTTCTTAAAAATGTATTATGTGATTTGTCATTATTAAATAAGTGTATACCTCCAATTCCAATGCATTGTGATAGTCAAATTGTTATATCTAAAGTGACTAGCAAAATTTTAATGAAAAAAGAAGACACTTAAGAGTGAGACATAAGTCTATTAGAAATTTGATTTCTCATAGTGTCATTTCTCTTGACTTTGTCAGGTTAGAAAATAATATTGCGGATCCGTTTACGAAAAGGTTGACATGTCAACAAGTATTTGAGTCGTCAAGGGGAATGAGATTAAAGCCCATTATTTAGTTACAATAATAGACACACGTCTCCGTGTGATTGGTGATCCCATGAATGGAGTTCAACGGGTAACAACGAAATTGTTTGTTAACTAAAGTACATCAAAATGAAATTTGGCAGAGCTGTTCCGTTTCTCATTCTTATGACGAGGTGTATTATAAATTGTGACAATATTAAGGTTAAGGTATTTATATATGTGTATTTTTGGTTTAAAAAAAATACCTCTTAATGAATCCGATGACAATTATTGTAGGGGTGGGGGTCACAACCCACTCTTTGAGGATTCACCTAGTGAGTGTGGTGGTGGAACCGTCACTGTGAGATATGGACTAATCTCTAAGTGACACTCACGAAACAAGATACAAGTGCAAGGCCGTGTAACGTGCTACCACTGATTAGAATCTAATTGAACGCCAATATTATAGGGGTTGTGTACGAAAGTCCGGTTAAAGAATATGTAGTTCAAGACAATCAAGTCACTACATTTTTCTCGGATGGAAGTTCATAAACACTAGGTATAAGGCTCAAACCCGGAATGTTTCTTATACCGAAATACAATATCATATGTTCTTTCTCTTATGTTTTTATACAAATTATCTTTTAGAAAATATATTTTAAAATTTTAAATTATGTGGGGTAATGTTGGTAAATATTTGTGTTTTAATTTAAAATTTATAAATATATATTAATTCTATTTTATAAAATAAAATATTTATTTTAGATTTTCTTAAGATTTTATTTTAATGAGTCAACAATTTGTTAAGGTTGTTTTGATACCTCTAAGTTGTTATCCAACGGTCATATTATTCTGTTGTTGCATAAATACTTATATATAATCTTTTTTTTCTCTCTAGAAAGAGAATACGGACCGAGTTACAATCTCATTCTTTTCTCCCTAACATTTTATTTATTCTCTTATAAAACCTTATTTCTTGAGAATAAGAGCATGGTTGTTCATGAGGTTCGGGGATCCTTTCGCTGCACACGATCGGAACCAACGGGTTGTCGTATCTTGGGAGAGGAGCGCAATCAAATTTTCCTACTAGTGCAGTAGGGCGTTTTCTCTCTAAGGATACCGTTTACGCGCTTCAACCCAGACTATATCTTTCTTCCCCTAATTTATTTTTTCCTTGTGCTTATTGTATGTTATAATGCATTATTCATGTGCTGTCAATTATATTTATTTTGCTACTTTTTTTTTGTTATTTAATTCAAGACTATACATCTTCTTCGTATTTATTTTCTTTCGTTTTTTATTTTATTTTCTAACCGTTCAGTTAAAGAAACCTCCAATCCAATTGGTTAAGCATATTATTTCATAGTTTATGATACTATCGTCAAATTTCAAAAGTATTGGATAAGTACTATGTATGTTATATATATGACAATTCACCTGTTATTTTAGCTCAAGATTCTACAATTAAAACAAATAAAAATTTAGTCATACCCTTACAAGTCACAACTTGAAAATTTAAACAAAAAGTAAATACATTTTAACTAATCTGGCAGAGCATTGTATTGCATCAGTTAGTAGGAAGGACATGTTTAGATGGCTACTAGAATTGATTCTAGGACCCAACCCAGGGTGAAAAATTGAAAAAGTAGAAGCAACTGTCTATTGCTTTGACTCTCAACATGGTTTAGAAATTAATTATGAGAAAACTGAATCTAATCCAAACATGCAAAGCTAATATTGGCTAATTTGATTTTAAGTCAGCTCGCAGCAGCTATTAACTTATGGTGAGAATAAGTCCCACATCGCTAAATAGAGATGTTTTGAAAACCTTTATAACAGTTCAAGTTCTAAATGTAAGTTGGATCATGAGGCGATGTGAGTGGGTCTATGCTTATTGCTGGACTCAGGAAAGTCCCCGGGCCACGACTGCAGAGATGCAGACTCGGAAACGGGTTAACTTCGAGCTTGGACTAGTCTCGCTCCTTTGGGGCGAGGGGCTGAGACGCGTGTGGAGCCTTCGCTAGTCCCGCCGAAGATATTGGCCAATATCACAGTCATTCACATGGTTTCTCGACTAACAGAACGGGGCTTATGCCCTCGTGATCCACCTTTTTTTTTCTTTCTATTCCGTGGTAGACACAAATCAGAACAATACAGCAATACACTTGAGATACGCAAAAGTGGGGAAGAAAACAGAAATTTGCACAAATAAATGTGTATGCAGCATCCCAAACATGATGAAAAAGCTGAAAATTTTCTTCTTTTCTTTTTACAGCATGTTTGCAGTAGGAAAACATTGAACTGAAGTCAGACTATCAAACATGGTATGCTATTCAGCACATTAAACATTAGGGGCGACAAAGTGAGTGAATCTGTCTCCACCTCCCTTATTTGCCGAAAATGAGACCCACCTCCTCGTGTGTGTGTATTATATATAGTCAATTAACATTTTTTTATGGCTTGTTGGCTAAGAAGACAATATCCTCATTACAATCATAATATAGTTCACTCAAAAACTATGCGTTTCCTGATAAAGCTAGTAAACAAAAATGAAAGATCTGAAGAAGCACAACTGTATCAGAAATCTACACTCTTCCAGTACATTATACATAGAGAACTCTCAATTTTGTTGGTCTTCTAGCCATCCTTGGAGGATGAAGATTTTGGAGCAGTGCTTGTTAACCAGAACAAGCCCCTCTGAACCTTCTGAAGCAGCGACTTTGATCGTGTATTACACAAAGTGAAAGCAATTGCATCCAAATACCAATCACTTCGCCCCTTAAAACCCACAACACAGCCTCCATCTATTGAAAAAGTGAATGGAGTCCCTTCTTCAACTCCATAGGGTCCAAAGGTTTTGCGGTTGCTCTTGAATGTCAATGATAGAATGACGGGGGTGCCTCCACGAACAACTGGACAGTAGTGGCCACTCACACTGACCAAGAACTCATCTGGGAATTGCAGCTTAATCTAGGATACATGAACAAACAGAATACTTTTTCTATTTGTTTGGAATTTGATGAAATAGTGAAGCAAAGAGAAGTAATAATTGAACTTACCTCAGCTGTTTTGTTACCTCCAACTCCTCCATGTTTTTTAGCTGTTAAAGGCTTGCCATTCCTATCATAAACCACCTGGATTGAGTCTATACAATGACCATAAACTAGTTTGATTTCTCTCACCCCTGTGAAGGTTCCATCATCCCAGCTATTTCCACCATTGCCTCCCCATGGTCCCAATATTATGCTCCTCTTCCTACTTTTTCCTTCCTGCAAAATGTATTGCCCTATTGGTTTAGCTATGAAGAAACGAATCTAGAACATAAGCATACCTACACCATAAACGATGGAAATTTTAACAACAGCATATGCTAAACAGGCGATTTTCTACATCATGTATTTGGACGGGACAACTAGTTCTAACGACCAACGTTAAAGAACAAAAGAAACAAAAATTATTATAAAAGGAAAAACGATAGTTATCCAATCTGTTCTTTACCATAAGGCCTATTAACTTCCAAAGGGGGCGTATACAAGATATCGCAAGAAGCAACGATACGTTATGATAGCGCAGCTACTGATTGGAATGCAAAATGATGTTTATTTAAGCAACAAATTAGTACAATTATGCAGCATCTGATTCGAACAATTTTAGAAGAATATCACTTTTTCTTTTCAATAAAGTATAGTAATACTAAACGAATCGGAACTATACATTTCAAATCGCTCATTTTCAATTATAATTTGCGATATATTAGCTGGCCACCATTGTGGGCATCACTGATTCTCACGGGTTATATTCGATGTCAAATGGAATTTAGAATATCAGGAACACAAAAATTGTCCAGAATGGAGCGTATATTGTTTTCCTACAAACAAAGTATCCACTGTATCATAATTTAATATAATAGTAACAAAAAGGGGGAAAAAAGAAAACGAACAAATTCCACAGCACAACTTTCTTTAAAACAATTTTTTGTCAATCATTTGTAAACAAGTCTTTCATGTCTCCATGTCATGTTCATGAGAATTCCAGCACAATCTAAGATTAGTAATTTGACACTCCAATGTTGTATACTCAGTCTTCAACCAATTATACCACGTAGAAGTCCTACTGTCTTCACTCACTTCGATGTCTTCAAACTTTACATCATTTAGGTCTTCAAAGTTGACATCCTTCAGGAGATGCCGCCAACATTTATTCTTGGAAGTACTATATATGCAACAGATTGGGTCCTTGTCTTTGTTCTTCATCATTTCATAAACTAACTGCAATTGTCATTTTTCCAGTTAATGGCAAAAGCAGTTCAAGAAGGCTTCCAGCGGTAATAATATTTTGCTTCATCATTGACGACAGATATTTAAATTCAACATGAATGTATGTATGAATTGGAAACAAAGACAAGAAAAAGAACTAACATACCTTGGGGAATTTACTGTCGGTGGGAGAAATTATAGATAGAGTCACTGGGTGCAATTTCCGTAACAAACTATTCAAAGCATCATCAATGCATGCTGATGAATTGATAATTTCACAGCCGAGGTCAGGCACTGGAGGCAATATGACGTTGTTCAAATCTTCATGAATAACAATACTCTGGATCAAAACACCAGGTAATGAAAAATAAATGAGGCTAAAGAGTTCTTTAGAAATGGAAATTCATCAAAGAAGCCAACCAAATAAGACTATAACGTTAAAAGGAAAGTACCTTATTAGAATAGAGAACCAATTTAAATCGTTCACGATTGAACTTTTGAATGAATGATTTCATCCTAATCCAAATCTTGTCACCATATCCAACAACTCTAGGTTCAGATTTAGGTACAAAAGAAAGCTTGGCCTGTGTGAGTCCGAAAGGGTGAATCTCAACCCAGGGCATAGTCTCACCCTTGCACTCAAAAGACAAAAGATTAGGAGCCTCTACTAAAACAATACCCAGTTTCTTGCATCCTTTCAAAGTGAATTTCTCAAGATGAGGATTTGAAATAATAATGAATCTACTCTTATTATTGGACATACTTAAATCCAATTTTTCAAGTAAGGGAAAATTGGAGAACTGATTTTCACAAAAATCACGAGTCACTTGGGGATGCTCCAATGTCAACCTTTTCAGAGATGTGCACCCCTCCAAACTAACTTTACAGGGACTTGTTTTCTTGCCACAATACCAAAATGTGTCAAGATTAGGAGCACTGATCTCAACCTTCTTCAGTTGAATGCAGTGGTGGATCTCAGCCCTTTTGAGTCGAATGAGATTTGAAACATGCAAATGCTTCAAACCTGAGCACTTTATGATTCTTAAATCCTCAACTGAATGACAGCAGGAAATAAGATTTTGAATAAAGTTCTCAACCAAGGGAATTTTGCGCAGATAAAGCTTCTGCAGATAAGGAAGCTTTATATTATTGCAAGTTCCCAGTTTGCAACCACTTAACCTTATGCCAGTCAATGTTTTGGATGAAAAGACAGTTTGTGGTAAAGTATAGCACTCGCCATTCTTGATGCCAACATGGAGATCTAGTTCTTTGATGTTTCTGTAGATAGCAATATTTAGCCAAAGTTCCAGACATGGGGCATCTTCTAATAAGTCAAAGGAGGTCATGTGCAACACCAATTTCCGTATTTGCAAATTTTTTGCATTGCTGGTAAGAAGAGAATTAGATACATAATCTCTAAACATCATTCCCTTATTACTGCTATCTTCATGTCCAATTTTTGCAGCAAACTTTCTTTCATCAAAAATCAAAACAGAATAAGAATACCACAGTTCTCTCCATCTCTTGGACAAAACACTGGTTCGGATTGCATCGTTCACGTTACGAAGGTGTGATAGAATGTGATGGATGACATGATCAGGAAATTGTGAGATACGATCCACGGATCCATCATCACTTGTGTCCATTTCATCTGAATCTTTTTCGCCTGGAGTTTCTTTCAGCCTAGCAGCCTCTCGAACACAGTCGAGATTATCCCCTAGGCTGCGTTTCCTTTTGCTCCCCGAAATCATTTGACTCCTAGAATACAGATATCTGATAATACTCAACAACCATAATTAGGAAAAGAAACACAGAATTCCCAAAAGCTTCATACTTTTCATACCAAAAAATACAGATTATATTGGATTTAAAGTTCATTTTGTTTGACTTGCTAGAAACATGAAGAGGCAATTCATTGAGATTAATGCGATAATCAATAACAAGTCATTACTAAAGACACATAAGAACAAGAGATAGCACAAAATCAACGCGTCTCAACACACTCTACGAAAAACAAGGTTCAAAAATTAGGGTTAACATTAAAAACTCCATGCAAAAAGGTGTCGGATTGAAGGAATAACATGAAATTTGGAAATTGGGGAAAGAAAGAAGGCAATTAGGCATAGGGCGTGATAAAGTTGAAGAATAAAATACCTTAAATTAGTTTATTTGCTTGCAGGTAACAAAGCGAAGCGTTAAGCAATAAGCATGACCATGGCAGAGATTACGTCATCACAGGGTTTTCGAAACGGAGTAGACAGAGACAGAGACAGGGACAGGGACAGAAAAAAAGAACTAACCAATGAATCGAGAGATAAAATATAGTGTGCTCTGTATTGGGCTACTTCAAGAGCCTATAGATATTTCCATGGGCCGAAGCAAGGTTTAAAAGGAAAGTTGAAGGAAGTTTAAATATGCGATTTAATTACCTATTTAGTCTTTATATTTGTCAAATTTATCAATTTTAGTCATTTTTTTTCCATGATAGTTTATCTTATAATCTCCCATAGGTCTCTACCGTTAAAATTATTGTTGCCAAGACCGCACCTTGCACCGTCGGTAACCCCTAGCCTCTTCACTCCCTTCCACTTCTCCTCTGCCAACGGAAAAACCTTGTGCGCTGCCGTCAACAGCGGCCTAGTGATGAACAATCTGGTAGCAGCTGCCGTCACACACGTCCTCCACAACAAGCGCAATTTCCGGTTGGTGAACGGCGTGGAAGATCTCCTTGTACTAAGACCGATGTAATTTACTAAATCTATATTTTTTCCGATGGACAGGACGAGGAGATCTTCCACGCCGTTCACCAATCGAAAATTGCGCTTGTTGTGAAGGACGTGTGTGACGACAGCTGCTATCGGATTGTTCATCACCAGGCCACCATCGACGGTGACGCACAAGGTTTTTCCATCGACAAAGGAGAAGTGGAAGGGAGTGAAGAGGCCAGGGTTGCTGACGAGGTGCGGTCTTGACAACAATAATTTAACGGTGTTAAATAATTTTAAGGAATTAAAAGATAAACGATATGAACTAAAAAACCACTTATTAACTACAGGAAATAAATTGTAACAGTAGAAATTTATTGAGAATTAAAAGATAAACGACATAGACTAAAAATCCATTTATTAACTCTAGAGAATAAAATGTATAAATTTAAAAACTACAAGAATTAAATAAATAATTAATTTTAGAATTTTATTGTTATTCAATCCTCTTTTGAACTCTCTGTATCACATTCACAATACATTCTCTTCTGATTGGATCACCCTGTATCCAAATTAATTAACACTATTTATGGACATTTCCGAAGTTTTGGATATACTATATTATAAATCTGTTAATATGATTTTTAAAATAATTTTTATAAGTTAAAAAAATTTATTTTACATGATAATTTATGATTGAATAATATTATAAAATTATTTTATATTGATTGTGTAAAAAGAATTCTTAAATTTATTCATAAAATATATTTTTGATAAAAAAAAAGTAAAAAAAAAAAAAACCTTTCTGGAGTGTGATGCCTAATGATATTTTTTTTTTGAACTATGCGTAACTGACAATTGAAGCTGTCTCAATTAACATAATTCTGAAAATGGCATTGGTTTCTTTATCATGGAAAAAGGTGAATAAATAAAAATTGTCACGTGCTGTGACTTAGACAACCCAATTGGACGTAGCCGCCCTTTCAAATCCACATGTTTATCATTTTCTAAATTGCTCTTTACAAAACAATGTCATACCGTCCATACATTTTAATTTGTTTATTTTCCAGGTAAAAGAATGTAGTATTTTTGTGTCTGTTTATAATTCTAGACAAAGATGAGTTAATATTTTTTATTTTAATAAATTTTCGAGTATAAAATAAATTATATTAAAAAATTCACTTAATGTGTGTTCATGATTTCCAATATCATACTCAAAAATAAAAATGTACATGGTAAAATAAAAATAAAAATAACAGAATAATAGTTTGAGATAATCGAAAAAATGTATTTTTTTGGCTAACGAGGATAATATGCAAAATACACCTCCAAAAACTAGAAGAGTGTTATAATTTTCTATTTAAGAGAACAGGGAGAGTAAAAGTTTTACCACCAAGTTAAAGATTTTAATTTACATTACAAGATATATATGAAATTTTAATATTATTATAAATTGCAACTTTTTAAATTAAAATATTTTAGAAAATAAAAAAATAAAATTTTGACATTAATATGTTTTGATTCTCTTAAATTTGCGAATCCAAAACCTCAAAAAGAGAAGACATGAGGTTGAGCTTTTCAGCCAGATCTAGCTCTTTAATTATTCCTGATACATGTGTCTGTTTATTGTGATGCCTCTGTTTCAGTTTAGCATTAAAATTATTGTACCCACATTTAAGATCGTTAATTGTGATATTATTTGGTAGCCGAAAGAGTCCTTATTTGCTTTAAGAAGTGTCTTGGTGCCATTAGAAGAAGATCAAGTGCGCCTATGGACTGGTTGAAGACTTTTAAGAGCTACAGACCTTGGTCATTGCTTCTCAGTTAGTATTTGTTGATTGATTTTAACTGTTTTGTTCATCCCAATGAGGGAATGCAAAATTCCTTCCATACATTATGAGAAAAAAATTTATTAAGTGCGACGTACACATCACATGGATAATTTCTATTAAACGTTTAAATTCTCTTTGAGTTTCAGATTTTGAGGGAACTTAGTGTAACATATCTTAAAAAATTAATGAATTATTTTTAGGACAAAAAATGAATAAATATCAAGTGAAAACAAAAAAAATTGTTTATATAACCAATAAATACTTTATATTAATAACATTTTTTAAAAATTCTCTGTATATGTTATTCACTTATCAGTGATATAATATAAAGAAAGGATCTTTACCAAAAAAAGGTGCCTTACCAGAAAAGTAATAAATTCTACATAATTAAATACTACTAAATGTTTACTATTACATTTACACTGACAAAGTCGCAGTACATATAAAATAATCTCGATACTGAAAAAAACAAAGAACTTTTAAAAATATCTCCAAACAAAATTCTATAAAAATGGCTAAAATGTTATCATTGTACTTAATAATATATAATATATGCTGTAGAATAAGAACAACAACAATACTCCTACTGCAACTGCATAGTTTGGTGAGTTGTGTAATTTTGTTTGTTCATCTTGTGTTGTTCACTGTTCTTTCCCAGACCCACCTCAAAGTTGAAAGCAGCCATGGGTTTTTTCTTCAAATGGGTCAACTTGTTTGTCTTTTTTCATTTCCTTGCTGCAACACCCATCTTCTCAGATTCCTCCTCCAGCTCAAATGCATTCGTCACCACCAAGTTCCTAGATTTAGCCAAGGATCCTCTGGTATTTGATTGGATGATTGGTATCAGGAGGAAGATTCATGAGAATCCAGAACTGGGTTATGAGGAATTTGAGACCAGTAAGCTGATAAGAACTGAATTGGATAAACTGGGCATCTCATATAAATACCCAGTTGCAGTCACTGGTGTTGTTGGCTTCATAGGGACTGGACTCCCTCCTTTTGTTGCATTAAGAGCTGACATGGATGCTCTTCCTCTGCAGGTCTACATGATTTCTATATATTTCCTTTCTTTCCATTTATTGTTACCATGTCCTTGTAATTGTATCAGGGTTCTAGCTTTTCAATTATTATTATTTTTATTGTTATCCGAGTGCGTGGATCAACTGGAGTGAAGTTGTTCTAACTTTATTATTAGTAGGTCTTGGGTTCGAGTCTGATATGTAGTTGCGATAAGTACTTGGAAGAAGAACTTTGCTGCTTGTAGTAATTCTACCCAACTCCAACAAGATTTCTTCCCATGGAGGATACCTGTAGTCTATGCCAACAAAATTATTATTGTTATGAAATCCATCCATTTGAGTTTGATTTAAAACTAATGTTTTGCCTTTAATCAAATTTTCATGATTAGCCTCCTACCCTTTTCCAGTTTATGGGTCATATTTCTAAGAGCTACACTTGTTGGTCTATATTTCGTTCATTTATTTTTGCTTTCTTTAACCTTAGGAAATGGTGGAGTGGGAGCACAAGAGTAAAGTACCTGGAAAGATGCATGCATGCGGTCATGATGCTCATGTTGCCATGCTTCTCGGTGCTGCAAAGATCCTCAAACGGCATGAAAATGAGATACGAGTATGATTTTTGACATTTATTTGGGGGGTCCATTACTCCATATAATTTATGCATAAAGAACGTGCTGTTTTACTTTTTTTTTTAAATGTTTTGTTGAAGTATTGCTCTTCAAATAATTTAGAATATGGAGAGTTACACTGCTTCCAGTTTGCCATCTCGACTAGAACATAAGATTTGACTCCTCTAACATGATTGGTTTCCCTTAAAGAGAAAAGTGAGACATTTCAGCCTTTAATGAGAAAGTTAATAGAATAGAAAATTTTTAACAAATTTATGATTTGTTATGCATGCACTTGTAATACCAACAGTTGATTTTTTTGTTAGCCATTGAGATTCCCTTAGTTTTTCATCCAAGATTGTGACTCTTCTGATGGTTATGTACTTTTGCTGTTTACAATTTCTGCCTTTTCATTTTTATTGTAATCATGTCAAAGTCAAACGTTGGCAAACTGCTACCAGCTATGACTGCTCATTATGCCAACTTTGTATGTAACAAACTTTCAATCATCCTATCACCCGGCTTGCAACTTTAATCTTAAAAACATAATGCATCTGTGTGTAACA
Source organism: Glycine max (assembly GCF_000004515.6). NCBI lineage: Eukaryota > Viridiplantae > Streptophyta > Magnoliopsida > Fabales > Fabaceae > Glycine > Glycine max. The sequence continues at coordinate 1,752,271 of NC_038251.2, read as the reverse complement.
AAAACATAATCTAGAAGAAGACTGGAAAAGAAATGGAAAAGGAAAATAGTTGGCCACTATATCATCTACTATCCCAAGACAGATACTTCAGCTTACTACTTTTTTTATTAATTGTGCTGTTCTATTGTTTTAGTCCTCTTATGGATCGTTGATATGATTCCTTAATTTGTCTCTATAGGGAACTGTTGTTCTTGTTTTTCAACCAGCAGAAGAAGGAGGTGGAGGGGCTAAGAAAATTTTAGATGCTGGAGTCTTGGAAAATATCTCTGCCATATTTGGATTGCATATTGTACCTACCTATCCTATTGGTGAAGTGGCCTCAAGGTCGGGTCCCATATTTGCTGGAAGCGGCTTCTTTGAAGCAACAATAAATGGCAGGGGAGGCCATGCAGCTATCCCTCAGCACTCTATAGATCCAATATTGGCTGCTTCCAATGTGATTGTTAGCTTACAGCATATTGTTTCTCGTGAGGTTGATCCTCTGGACTCCCAGGTAAGCTTATTTCATTTCAATCTTTCCCTTCCTGCCACCGATACTCATGTATTCTTATTTTATATGCTTACCTTACTGTCCAAGAGCATTCAGGTTGTACTATATTTTGAATCCATGACTACCAGAGTGGCCAGCCTGTCTTGTATATGCTCACTTATACTATGTGTGGGCATTTTCTTGGTTTTTCTTGCTTTCTTTCACTCACTCTTTTTTGTCATCTACACATAATTTGGAAGTATCAATCCCACCTTTTTGTCACTTACTTAATTTGATACCTTATGCTTTTTATCATTATACGAAGCATTAAATGCTTTGTATTCTTGTGGGTCTTGGACATAGATATGTTGCCAGAGAATAGAGATTCTCACAACTTAAACAATAATTAGATGGAGGCACACTGCCTTGCCTACTCTTGTACATTTGGATAATACTACAGTATAATCTGTTTAAATGATTATCGAATATGATGAAAGCCTTGTTTCCAGAAATAATTAATTGTTTATGGAGACAATCTTCTGTGTCTTCCTAACATAAAGAATATTGCACAGGTTGTGACTGTAGGAAAGTTTCAAGGAGGTGGTGCTTTCAATGTTATTCCAGACTCTGTCACAATTGGTGGCACCTTCCGAGCTTTTTCAAAAGAAAGCTTCATGCAACTGAGACAGCGGATTGAGCAGGTCTGTTGTGAAGAATAGATTCATTTATACACTTCAAGTGGAACTAATCACCTTTTTCTTTTTCTTTGATACTATTAACTCACAACAATTTGTGTGTTGTAACAATGTGTTTTATTCTTATTTGTTGCTGTACAAATTGTTAATTGACAAACTCCAAATAGATGCATGGATTTTGGATTTGGTTCCCTATGAGTTTTTCATATGATAAGGTCATGGTGGAGACACAGATCCTGTGCATAACAAAATTTGTTGGGCATTTTGCAAGGTTGTGTTGCAACCAACAGATGATTGTACCTTCCTGTAGTTTTCACTGCAATCCTATTAGGAGCTAAGGCTGATTCATTTATGTAGGTTATCACTGGTCAAGCCGCTGTGCAGAGATGCAATGCAACGGTCAACTTTCTTGATGATGAGAAACCTTTCTCCCCCCCTACAGTAAACAACGGGGACTTGCATGGGTACTTTGAAAGTGTTGCTGGGAGTTTGCTTGGCGTGAATAATGTCAAGGAGATGCAACCATTGATGGGATCTGAGGACTTTGCATTCTATCAAGAGGTTTTTCCGGGATACTTCTTCCTCCTTGGAATGGATAATGCCTCTAATGAACATCTTGAATCTCCACACTCTCCATATTTCAAAATCAATGAAGATGCACTTCCTTATGGAGCTGCACTTCATGTATCATTAGCAAGTAGTTATCTTCTCAAATTAAATCCGGACATATCAGTAGTGGGGGGGAAACATCACGATGAATTATAATTTATAACACAAGATTGTTGAAAGCCCTTGTTGGGCTATTTGTAGGTGCAATCACGGCGTAGTGGGGGCATTGGTTGGTTACATCCTTAGTTGTAAATGTATTACATTCAAATTAAAATAAATCCATAGTGCTTCCACATTATAATCGCTAACCCTGCTTGTCTAGGGGGCAAATCAAATGGGAAAGAACAAACAACTTTTTATTTTGATATTTTCTACAATTTCAAAGTCACTCAACTATTATCGAATTATACTCTAAGTTGAAATAGAATAACTAGAGACAGTACAATAAGATATTTCCTTTGCAAGTATTGGAGGATAGTGTGATGATGGGAATCCCAAAACATTGAAACATCTGTTCTCAGATATGCTAAATTTGCATGCTATTCGTATGAAATGTGGTTTGGATTCAATGTCCAAGACATCTAAATCCCGGGAGAGCAAAGTAGTTTCTGAAATAAACTAGCATGCTGCAATCAGCACTGTAAAGATTCACCCCAGAAGCCAGGTGGTTATATGAAAAATATTCTTGAAGAAATCCTGGTTGATGTCATATATTCCGAAGGTATTAAGATGAATACCACCTTTTGATTAGTCCACAAATGTCCGGAAATAGTGCTCGTCAACATATTCCGTTAAGTATACAGTACCGTGTCTTCGATTCGACTATTCTAAGGTTGACCTCTGGTGCCATGTTTTTGTTTCAGCGTTATCAAATGAAAGCATTAAGCTATACCATGACCATGATATGTAAAGGAAGATAATGCTCAAATTTCGGGAGAGGAATGCAGGACTCAGATAGGATGAATAATCATTCGTTTGAGAGATCAAGCAATGCATTTGCTTCGAGTCTTATTTCAGCATCATCCCTACTCACCTTCCCCGTTCATGAAACAGACAAACAACTACTTATAGCAGCATGTTTGGATACAATTCTCAATAGGATGTCACCTGAATTTTCCAAAGCTGTAAATATTATAACTCCAACATCCGCGCCGAAACTCAGCATTCGATTGCAGGGGCAGAGTGAAGCCGCGAAATGATGAGCATTTCAACATTCTGCTGCCACTGCACATTCGAAGGTTTCGGTCTTGTCTATCCACTCTCTCCTGTTCTCTCGGCGAAGATGTGGACCCCACTCCCAATTCCTACTTCCCCAAACGTGGTCTAACCCTGGAACTGGTGTGCGAATCCCTTGCTTTCAAAGGCAAGGGCCTCTGCTAGGTCACCCAAACCGGCTTCGTTGTCCTCTGCGACCGCCGCGTCACCCGCAAAAAGGGCAATTACGCTGAGCTCACTCACCTCTTCTCTCCATTTCCATTCACAAACACCTTTCTCTTTCTCATTTAATCGACTAACATTCAGGTAACTAACTCTCCTTATTGCGGCGGCTGCAAGACGCAAAACTTGTCCTACGAGGCTCAGCTCAGAGCCAAGGAGGAGCAGGTTCGCGACCTGTTGATTCACGTAGGAAGATTTTCTCGCGAGCAACTCCAACTGCACGGGGTTATCAAGCCCATTGTTCCTTTTGATATTCAGTTTCATTACAGGAATGAGGTTAGCCTGTGCTACTTCTTTTTTTAACCCGATATCGCCCCGAGGAGGTTAATTGATGGCTTGTGTTGTGTTTTTTTTTTTTTTTTTTTTTTTTTTTTTTTTTTTATGCTCTGTGTGTGCAGATGGAATTCTCGTTTGGTCCCCGAAGATGGTTGCCTAAAGAATTACTGCAAGACAGACGTGCTGATGATGATGTTGGTAACAATGAAAATTATGCGCTGGGATTGCATGCTCCTGGTTTTTTTGATAAAATTCTAAATGTTGACAACTGCTTACTGCAATCTCATCCTGCTAATAAGGTATGCACTGTTATTCCCCAGCTTTATACACTGCAGTGATTTTGCATGATATAGTTCTATTTGATTGGCTGTCATATCTTGGAAGCTTATTCAATCACTTATGTTTTTACTTGGAAATCTGAATAGGTACTTGCAGCTGTCCAAGAATGTTGGAGAGATCCACAACTTGGTTTTTCTCCCTACAGTGTTCATTCACACAAGGGATTTCTTAAGCATTTGATGCTGAGAACTGGAAGGTATATAAGTTATATCTTTCGATCTCTCAATTCTTTTAGGTAGATATGGATATGGTAGTTCTTGTAACTATACTCTCGGTCTTGGATGACTGCTCAAACATTGCATCGGACCTGGGTACATTCTACAATAAATTTTCTAAAAACTAGTGCATGGGTTCAGAAATAGTAATTTGAAGGGTGGAATAGCAATTTATTTCATTTTGCAGCAAACTGATTAACTTGGTAGCAAAACTTGGTGTTTTGCATGGCCAGGCCTACACTCTGAGAGTTAAAGAGCGTTTATAATTATTTGTGCACATAAATTAGGCTTGTAGTTGTACACTTGTACCTTTCGTACATTCTTATATATTTGAATTTGAAGGGTACCTTTTTTTTTTCATATCAATATTAATATATGAGTTTTGTTCCAGGGATGTAACAACTTATCAGCCTGAAGTTATGGTCAACTTTGTGACCTCTTCCTACAAGCCTGAGCTGTTGAAGTTCCTAGTTGATAAAGTTTCTGTATTTCCTGAAGTGGTTGGTACTTAAGTTTTTTAATTACTCTTTTTTTTCCCCTTATAAATGTGCTTCTTCCTTAACTTTCCAAACTGTATGTACATATTGGTTTTAATACCATTGAAGTTTCTTCTTTGCATGAATGATAGGTAAGTGTCGTTAATAATGTAAATACATCTGTTGGGGAGGAAGAATACACTTTGTACGGTAAATCTAGCATTACAGAGACCTTAAGAGGGTGTACATTCCAAATATCAGCCAACTCTTTCTTTCAAACAAATACTTATCAGGTTTGCAATAAGCCCACAAATTTTGGCATTCTCTTTAGACCCTGTCCCATATTTTATTCCTTAAATTTAGTCATGGTCATCTCTCAAGAAAAAAATATATTTTTATTTTCCCTTTTAGGCAGAGGTTTTATATAAGCTTATAGAAGATTGTGCTGGAGTCAGGGGTGATGGCTCAGAAATTGTCCTTGACCTGTTTTGTGGAACAGGCACAATAGGTTTGACGCTTGCAAGAAGGTAATCTTTGATCTCCATCTGGTTTTAGTATTTTAGGATAAACTGTGAAACAATGAGATTAATTTCTTGTCTTCCAATTTTGAACAGTGATAGACATGTTTATGGCTATGAAGTAGTTCCTCAAGCCATCACAGATGCTCATCTTAATGCCAAGATAAATGGAATAAAAAAATGCAACATTTGTCCAGGGAGATCTCAATAAAATTGATGAGAATTTTGGGAAGAATTTTCCTAAACCTGACATTGTCATTTCAGGTTTCGTTGCTCTAAGTTTCCTTATTCCTACTTATTCTTTTGTTATATTTATATCTCTTAATTAATTTGGTTTGTGCTAAAAGCTATTTACTTGAATATAATCTTAATCAGGAGTACATATGGAGATATTCTTCTACCAATTGAATTTGCCAGTTATTCACCTTGTTTTTCAATCACTTGAATTTTGTTTGGTTAAATCAGGTGGATAAGTGTCATGCAAATTTGAACTTGTCATGCTTTCTGTACTGATTTGTATACAATTGAGGGAACTTGCTACATTTGACTTCTTGTATGGAGAAATGTGCTAATTAGTAATTTAAACTGGTATTTTAAAATGTGCGCTTCAAGATTTCAACATACAGTTTCCATGTCAAGAAAACAAACTTAGCTCCATTTTAGGTATTAACATGCTGATCATTTATGTTGTTCACACTGGCTGAAGATTATAATTCACAATATTGGTTGTCGTTTTGTGTGACCCAATGCATTACACTTCTCACCATTGTAAACTTAATGCAGATCCCAATCGCCCAGGAATGCACATGAAGTTGATTAAGTTCCTTCTAAATCTTAGGGCACCTCGCATAGTGTATGTCTCTTGTAATCCTGCCACATGTGCACGCGACCTTGATTATCTTTGTCATGGTGTGGTATGTGTCATTTTATTTTATATTATTAGGCTTTGGGATTCAATTATTTGAGCTGTTAAAGGTTTTGTGCAGGTGGAACAGAATATAAAAGGATGTTACAAGTTAATAAGCCTACAGCCAGTTGACATGTTCCCACACACACCTCATATTGAGTGCGTTTGCCTTCTGGAGCTTCAGTAATCTGTGATAAATTAAAACTTTCCATTTCAAGGTCAGGCACTATTTCATTTTCTTTGCTACTTTAGGAACTACTTGGGAGTTTGCACCTTGGATGTCTGATGAATTTTTAGTGACTGTTTTGTTTGAAATTTCTAAATATATCAATTGATTCAATTTATTTGAACTGGATTTGGTAAAAAGACAAAACAATTATCATAAACCTATATATTGATTTGTTGTCAAATATAAATTCCATTTGTAATTACTATTTTTTAATGAAATGAATACAAATTGCAGAATTCAGTGGATAACTGGACTTGTTCAGCTGGCTTAACTGAGTTGTATCGATTGGCCCATGGTGGCTGTGAGAAACTGCTATAAAAATTACCATTTCTCATGTTCTCCATTTCTATTCACTGTTATCAAGTCTTTATTAGAGCAGCTGCAGCTAATATATTAATGCAGTCATAGGTTATAGCCTTATATAGGCCATCTCTGTAACATTACCCATTCCTGAATTTGTATAATGCTTTATAGGCCACTGATAGTATGAGTTGAAGTTGTGAGTGATAAACAATCCACAGTAATTCAAATTATGTTTCTCTACAATTGATTCAAATTATGTTTCCTCTATTTCTCTGTTTCTGACATGGCTTTCAGGGGATTACAAGCTTAATACAAGATGCAAGTCAAGATTGGGTCTTCAAGGTGATAGATAGGAAAACTCATACTTTTATGCTGCAAAGTGTGCCTGATGCTTTGCCTACCCAAAACTACTGCATCAGTGTACAAATTACAAAATCATTATGAATGGTGGTAGCATTGGCAAGCATGCAGGGATCACATTGTTGCAACCTTGCAAAAGTTTCTCATACATTTCCATTCATGCGGAGCCCCCAAAAGGTTTTGGATTCATGCTTAGCAACCTCCAAATGTGGATTATTGTTGAGTGTTGATCCCACTTCATATGATATGACAAGTTCATCATGAAATAGATCATATGCTACACATGTCAGATCCTTGTTGATAGGGAAGTAACTAGCAGCTGGCTTCGAGGGCCAGTACCTCCAAGAAGAAGAAGGAAAAGAAGGCAAGTATTTTTTCATTGATCTGCAGCTTATTACATCGGTATATTTATACTGTGATTCTCTAACAGAATTGTGATTATGTGCTAGGGAACATTACAATAACAGAATTGGTTATCCTTATCTCCTAGAGGTAGACAACAATATTCTGCAGATCCCTTGCTGCCAGCTCTGCCATAACAAGCAACATTCACACATAATCCCTCAGGTACGCAGGCTTTGTGATTGTTCTCTTGGTTCTCTCTTCTAGTTGCACCCTTGTCTTCCTTTCTTCACTAGACCCACTGACTGATGCTTCCTGCACCCCTGTTTCGCTATCACTTGTGTACTTGAGGTGGAAATGCAAGTACATCTTGAAACATTAGATGTTTAACTGTTTGAGTAAACAGTATTCAGCGTGCATATAAATGGATCATATTCTTCTCTTCATTTCTTTATCTTTAGAAAGAAGACTAAGTGCTATTTTTGTGGCTGTATTGACTGGGGTACGCTTTCGAGTAATTTTGCATGCTGTATTTGTACCGTTATTAGTCCTGTGAAAAGGGGGAAAGTGACCAAGAATGACATTGGAAGAAGTTATCAAGAGGGATCTCATGGTGAATAATATATTTTGGGATTTTTTCTTTAACCAAAGCCTAATGGTGTTGTGTGATCCAAGTAGATAATTTTACCTAATGAGATAATACTTTTGTTGTTGTATCTGTACTTTTATTCTAGGCATGTTTTCCCTGAGATAAAAGGGTACTAATCAAACCGAAAGCATCTTGCTGGTATAAACAGAAATTTGTACGCTAAACAAGACCTGTATGTTTCGCAATACTCACCCTATCATAGAATGCATCATAATAAAGACTTGGGACAAGACTGGGGTTTCTATATTCCGAAAATACCTAATATAAATTAATGAGATAAAATGGTTATAGATACTTTGATAGTGTTCAGGTTTTAGGTTGCAAGGCATATTATTCAAATGTTTCCTTTCTTGTATTTACCTCAGAATTTGGATTGCTGATCTAGAACTCATCCACAATGAAACACTTGGAACATAATTTTTTTTTATTATTATAAAGCATGTCAAACATGGCATATAACCATGCTAAGAAATGAAATGTTAAAGCCCATGAAATACTAATAGACATGTTATTGATGAAAAGAAGTGCTTATCTCGGTTATAATACAATTTCTAACAACATTATTAGTAAGTGATGCTTATTGCACCCTACTCATGTCAAGAAGGATATAAAGTCCTTGTTTCTGGGCTCGTAGGCTTTTCTAGTTTTAAGAGTTACATACTTAGTTGGTCTTTTATGTTGTAGCTTTCATGATTCTTTGATTGTATTCAATGGTATTGATTGTTCCTAAGGATCTTGGTCCATGTTCCAAACACCTTGATTAACTCTCAACTTAGTTAATTAGTTCATAACTCCTCAAGCGCTAAGCCTAAATGGTGTGAATACTTGTTATGGTTGGACGATCTACCCACACAGCCCACATGTTCACACTAGAGAAAACATGTTGAGAAGTCTTAACATTAGAGAGGGACTCAAGAAACCTCCACAACCTCTATTATGCGTGACCTGGTGTGATAGTGGGGGGTATAACACATTTTTATGCCATGTTTTATCTAACGGTCTTGTAATTGTTCCTACCTTTTGTAGGGGTGGTTTGTGTAGCATTGTTCTCACTTTTGTAAGAGGGATGATGCTTATCGTACTTACTCACATGTGAGAAGGATCTAGAGTCCTACTTTTTGGGCTTAATGGCATTGGTGTTAATGGGATTTTCTATTTCCAATGATTACATGCTTATTGCTTGTTTGAATTTCAGGTCAAAACTTACGTTTGGACTAACTTCCGTTTCTAAGAAGTATCCAAATCATTCCTTTTGAAAAACGGAATTTATAGATCATTAAAATTATCTTGGAATTCCTGCACCGCATTTTGAATGAACATCCAAACATACCTTTAGTCTATTATGTTGTAGAAGCTCCAGATTAAAAATCCTTTGATATTGGAAATATATGGTTCCTTGAGATGCGAGGAGTGACAAGTTGGAACATATTTTATATACCAGGAAAGAACATGATCATCTGGACCCTTGAAGTCAGCATCAGGTTTTGTATTTATATACATACTTGGAATGCAGTAGTTTGTGTACGTATGGGAGTAGTAAAACTTGGCTAGAGAAGAATGACAAAGTAAAATAACTGTAACGGTAATGAACAATGATGAATAATATTCCTTCAACTAGAAAGAGAAAACAAAAGAAAATGACACAGATGATTGTGTGGGCCTGGTGTCGTGTGCACATGGGGGTCAACATCATCAGTTCCCCCCATTGTAGGTTCTTTTATTTGGTTGTTGAGCTAAGGCCATTGAATGTGACAAACCCGTTCCTTTCATTCAACGATGGTGATCACACTCACATCACTTTTCCCTTTTCCTATCTGATCTTTGGTCGACATGTTTGTTTCATTTCTGTACCAAGAACTTAGTTTTTTATAGTATGCATGAGAAATTATTAGGATTCGAAATTATTTTGATTTTCACAAATCTTCACATAAGATGTAATTAAGTCTTATTAATTCTTTCTCTTTAATTAAATACTTGAATATATGTTAAGATTAGTCAGAATTACAAACACATGATAGTTCTAGACTACTTAATATATAATTTCTCACTGAAACAAAGATATATGGAAGATCTTGCAATGGGCCACCTCTGTTTAGTTGACATTATTCGAGAATTGAAGTCATTGAAGGCCTTGGGAATAATTAAGACTAATAACATAACTTGGGCCATGGATGGTTATGGGTTTACATGAATTGGGGCAGAAGCCTTTATCCTAATGGTCCATATAATGACCACTGCATGTGTGACGTGTTCAGTTTCTTCAATTCTTCTCCATCGTCCCCCCCTCCCCCTTTCCAATTTTCTCGGGTGTTTATTAGCAAAGGTTAATTATTGTAGCATAATAAAGGACCGGGTTTAATTAATTTTACAACTATTACATAAAACGATCACATCTTTTTTTTTACTGTAACTTGATTAGGAAAAGAACTACACGTAGTCCATAGCGTCATCCATGAGCCAAGTCAATGTTGTAAAGTACAACATAATGCAAATTTACAAGTGTTAAAGATACATAAGTCAATATTGTACTGTTTCAGTCGTATCTCTACTGACTCGGGACTTTGAGTCTCTTCGTATTTATGTGCTTGAGACTGAAGGACTGTGTACTGTTCCAGTTGTATACCGACTAACTTAGGACTCTGAGTCTCATGTTTATGCGCTCAAAACTGAAGGGTTGTGTATCATTCTAATTGTATATCGACCAGTTCAGGACTTTGAGTCTCTATGTGTTCCAGTCATACGCTGATGATTGATTCAAAACTTTGAGTCGCTCACGCACTCAAGATTGATTGTTCTAGTTGTAAGCCGACGATTTGAAACTTTGGATTACCCCTGGTTTGGTTAGTGGCCGATCAGAAGAATATTGCTACCATTATAACACTCCTTAACCCCTCTCTAAGGTCGTAATAATCATTAAAGAAATATTGTTACAAGACACCTATAATAGAGAATGAGTAATATATGGATGACCATTATCATCTTGGAAAGGGAGACCATGTGAATAAGAATCCCTCAATCGGAGCTCAGGAGAGAGATTACATTAGTTTCATTTGAATATTTTTGGGTTAAGTCTCATTAGGTGATACTTAATTACAATAACAAACATATAAAATAAAATACCATACTTGTTTGCTTTCTACATATGAAGTTTTTGAGAGTTGATAATTATGGTATATAATAGTAAACGTCTCATTGATGTTTGAGTCATGGCTTCAAACTAGTATTTTACTAGTCATGGCTGTGGGGTTCATCATCTTTATTCAATGCTTTAATTAATTTCAATTTTACTCAACCATATATAACCGGCAGTTTGTCGTAAGTTTCCATCCTGACGTAGCGGTTGAGAAGACTGTACGTCTGCCAAAACTAGCTTTGAAACTATAGGAAAATGAGTAGCATCGACCCAATGGTGTCCATGGGATGAATGGAAGAGTGAAAAAGTTATAAAATGTAATACATTAATTAATATGGTAAGTAAAAGAAAAAGAAAAATTGAGTGAAAAGTAAATGCAAGAGAAAATAAGTGTATTGTTGATAACTCAAAATTATAGTGTGTTCATATGGACTGCAGATTGAATACGATATATAACTGTCATGTTCGAGAAATTTAAGTACTCGATCCTTATCTCCGTTTTTTAAAATAGTAACATCAATCCCAGTGAGTAGTGTAATTGTTGATACTTAAAAAAGCGGGTCTCATCATATTTTTAACCATTTTTTTGTTGTCTCATACTGAGAGATAAAACTTACAGTTTTACGGTTAAAAACACCAGTATGAAATGGTGATAAATGGATAAATTCTCCCAGCTTTCTTACAATGAAAACTCATCCTGTTTTGTCATTTTAAATTTCTTTAAAATATATATTTTATTTTCGAACGAAACAACAAGGGAGTTAGAATTTTATGAATAAATAATTGTAGTAAGTACGTAGTTATTTGAACTTTATCTATGTAAAAAGTTTCTTTCACTTCATGATCCATGTTATAACTCTCCTATCTTGAAATTTGTTGATGAAAATTAACTTAGGAATGTGATATGAGATGAAGAAGAAATATGCAAAACAAAACATCCACATCAAACATTAGAAGGTTGAAATTATATACTGTATGGTATAGGATAGGATAATAATAATGTTAAGGATGAGAATGGTGGTTGGATGAGATGTTCTTGTCCCCACCCCAGTTATAATACAACATCCTTGTTTTTTCACCTTTTTGATTTGCTATGTGGACGATGTCTATCTAATCAGAACTTCAACCAATGAAAATTTGCCATGTCAAAACAAGAGCGTTTAGTTCACGTGTGACCTGTTATTATTGAAGGTTGTGGCTCATGGGGCCTACATTATAAATTAAGATTCTAACTTGGGGACTATAAGCTATTGAGCCGAGCTGACAAGCCAACAGCTCACGTCCTATAATCTTGGGCTGAGCATGCTTAAACTGAGTGTAGGCCCAAAGTGGGGCCCACCAAATTGTCAATGGACGGGCTATGGAAGTTTCTCCATCCAGTCATTCAGGCTTCAAAGTTCAAACACATTTTCCATTTTTTCCATTTTCAATTGCTTAGGAAATTACCATGAATAACGTTTAAAATTAAATTGATGGCAAAGTTTATAATTTTATCTTCTTAATATGAGTTTAACTATGAAGAAGAAAAAAATTAGAGACATCATCGAGATGCAATATTGTCACCATATAGGACCGAGACATTATTATTATGGGAGAAGAAAACAAGACAACATGAAAAAATAGATAAGAAGTTGACAATGACATTTGATTGCAGGATCCTAGTTATAATCGTTAAAATTAGTTTGATATTCAATTCTAGATAAATTTTAGATACCGGGTCAATTTTTTGAATAATTCCTACACATCTACCTTCCTACATACTAGAATGTAGATTAAGTTAGATTTATTTTGCTTTTCTAGATCGTGAGGTACGTTTACAATATTCTTTGAATATGAAATTAATTTTAAAATGAATATCAGTTTGACTCTCATCATAAGATTAAGATACCGCACTTACATTACAACAAGTTATAGAAGATAAAGACATCTCCAATATTACTAATAATATATAGGTTTAAATATAATTTTGATTTTTTTATTTTGTTCAATTCCCAATTTTAATCATACATTTTAAAATATAAATATTTGATCTTTTTACTTTAAAAAATGAATATGTGATTTTAGTTTTCATATTTTAAAATAGAGACATTGATTTCTCTATTTTAAAAAATTCACAATTTTAATCGTGTTTTTTATAAAAAAAAAATACAATTTTGGTCTAATATTTTAAATGTCTTTATTTTAAACGGTAGGGACAACAATTTTGAATTAAACAAAATAAAAAGTCTAAAATTACATTTAAAGTTAACATATAGTGAGACCGTTGGTAGAGACTAATAGATGCTAAAATGATGAACTATTTTTTTTGTTCAACTACTATAATTAAAACATTTGGCTTTTCCCTGGGACCATGAGATAATCCCACAAACTTTGATCTTTTGGCCTGATTACCCGATTTTGGGGATTGTATTGCCAACTGAGTTACACATATTGGGTGCCAAAATGATGAACTAATGACAAATAAAATCTATCATATCAAGTTAACCTATAAAAGGTTACTTTATAAGGCAAAACTAAAAAAAAAATGTATTTTTAGGACACTTGTTATAATTATCAATAATACTTTTATTGAATACGAATCTAATTGTCATTGAACATTTTAATGATAACTTATATTTCCAGTCAAGGACACAAAATTGCCGCCAAACTGAATTAGTTGTATTGTAAAATCTATTCTCAAACACCTTAATTTTTCAAATGTGTTATATTATACTTACTTTTTTAACCATTGAGTTAAACTCCCTTTATGCTAGATTCGTCTAACTTATAATTTAACCTACAACATATTTTGATATAACCTATTGGCATACAAACAATATTTTTGTAATTTACCAATAAAGTATAACTCATTTGATGAAATATGACTAGTTGTTGTAAATCTTCTACTATTAGTGTTTGACTTTTTCTTTTGAATAATAGAACAATATTTTTATTATTTAAATAGCTATATCTACAAAATTATATATATGCTATCAAATGGATTTTAAAGTTTAAACTTGTATTTATTTATTTATTCTCCTACAAAATGTGTGTTACCATTTTTGTACTAGATGGTGAAGGTGAGTAGAGAAACATAGGAGTTGACATGATAAGAGAAAGAGATGCTAAGGGAACCCATTGACTGAGCTGTAATGGTGGATGGGGGGCATGTGAGGAGCTGGCTATAGCTATATGCCTCATCAGAACTCAGACCCCTCACTCTCACTGTCTCCGTGGGAACAATCAAACCAACTCAACTCCTAATAAAGTTCAAAGATAAACTAAAACGTGACCAGACAATTTGGCATACCCAACTTGCTTTCTCTTTCTCTATCTCCTAATTTGACCGTCTTTGCTACCCTGCCACCACGTTTCGTGTTCCATTATATGCTTAAGTTCCATTATATGCTTAAGAATAATATTATGCTGGATACATTTTTCTCACGCTCACTTTTTAACAACAATATTTTCTCTCTCTCTCTCTCTCTCTCTCTCTCTCTCTCTATCGTATTACTCCCTCATTTCATTTCATACCTTTTCTCTTCCTATCTCTTGTCTTATTATAAAAGTTATTCTAAGATCTTTACGTCCAAATAGTGTTACATTATTGTTGATTACCTAAAAGAAATAATCCTATTCAAACATATTTGTAAGCCAGATCCTTTCCATGCCCAATTGTGTATTGCATATTTTTCTTCATAACAACTGTTTCTCTTATATCACACTTCTTTATAACACAATTCACCTATTACAGGAAATTTCAGCTGTTGTTATATATTGTAGATAAAAAAAATGACTTGAAAAAGGAGACCTTACTAAATATCACCAGTTAGATTCTTTACCAGAGATTTGATGAATACTTTGTACCTATGGTATGACAAAAAAAATACACATTTGGTCAAGGGATTAGAGAAGATGAAATTGGGGTTTCCTATCCTTAATACAACTGGTAAAGCATTTACATAAAAAGCAGAGCATAGATGCAGAGGAGTCCTATATAATATATGCAAGCAAAACTCATAAATTTGACTCATCCAGTTCACTAAGTTTTCGATGTAGAGCATTTCAAATTGCAAAAAGTTGAATCTTACATCAGTACTGTGCTTCTGATTTAATCAGTAGATTCCTCAAAGAATTTACCACCCCGACTTAAACAATTACGCTAGTAGAAAGTGAAAAACATCACAAGGCTATGATTAAAACTATGATTAACAAAAATCTTTGAAAAGAGAGTGATGCTGTAACAGATGCTCTCTCTTTCACTGTAACTTTACAGTGCGCATGGAATATCCATAAGCAACCAAAAAGAGGTCAGAGCTTTCCCCACTTAAAAAGAATACAAAAAGATAAAAAAAATATTCAATCAGCTGAGATTCAAAATTTTCATGCTCCCTGTCTGCAAAAATATAGTCTTACACACCCATTAGCCTTATCTTTTCCAAAAACCATTGTACTGCTCAAAAACTGTTAAAGCATATTAAATACCGTCTCCTTTTTCTTTCCTCACATAATACATGATCAATGTCTATTTATTGCACAATTTCCTGACATAATTGTTCAAGTTCCAATATTTTTTTTTATTGTAAAAGCTTATACCTTTTGTTCTTCCAATCTATATAAGCTTCCATTCAACAAACAAACACACACTGCATCATCAGTACTGGTATTCCATGGCATCTGAAGGTACAACCTTTATTCTCTCACTTTTTATTCTCTCATCTGTTTGTTAAACGTATTTGGTCAATGGTTTCAAGCACAGAACTAAACTTAAAGTCATTGTGTTACTGTTCATAACGAAACAGTACATAAAATTCAGTTGCCCCATCTGACATAAGCTTCGGTTGTTTTCTTTCTCTCTATCTCAATCTCCATCCTACTCAATTGAACAAGGCAGTTAATGCAACTACCAGATTGTACGAAACTGCAGATGCATCTTCTTCTGTTCAGTTACTGACTCAAGCAAGGATTCTTCTCATCCTGTTGGCTCTTGGGTTAGTGTTCTAGTTTTGGAAGCACCTGGATCTAGCGTTGGTAAGCCCTTCTTCACATTATCTAAATATGTACCTAAACATATATATTATTGGTTTCCTCTAGTCACCTGGAGGCAATCCAGTTCCACATACGATTTGTAACTAAATATATAGTTGGAAATATATATGTTTTGGCCTATATATGTATGCTATCTAATATAGTCTTCAATATGATATATAGGTAATTAAGAAGGATCAGTTTGTCATTCAGCTTTCAATTGGATCTCTTTTAGTTTCACTTCATCAGTGATAGTTGTCAAAGTAGTATCATCAATGGATGGTCTAAGTTGGGATGCCTCATCACAACTTGTTGCTAACACACCGGTCTTGTGGAGCACTCAGTCTCAAGACCTTGAAGGAGACTATCATCATTCCATGCCCCACCTAAGTTCAAGTGTTCTGAATAATCAAACAGGCTATGCATATCCCAGTTCTGAAAAGGCGAGGGGCATGGTTCAGTTATCCACTATGTCTGAGATAATGAGTATGATGCCAAACACAAATCTGCCACAAAGAATTACAGCAACCATGCCTGTGAAATCAGGAGCAGCTGGAGCCAGTTGGGAAGAGGCTTTAATATCCCAATCATGCCCATCCCTTTCGGTGAATATGAACCAAACTAGCAATTATGTAGCAGATCTCAACAAGGCCCACCAGCAACAACAACAGCTTATCAATGGCACACAAAACGGCAAGGCTACTACCTGCTCTCTTGATCAGTCAATTGATTGCTTGCTTTCAGCGACTAATAATAGCAACACAGACGCGTCTGTCGAAGATGATGGGATTTCGATGATTCTCTCTGACTGCAGAAACCTATGGAATAACTTCAGTTATGGCAGTGCAGCTTCCTCTGGTGAATCTGATAGCAATGCTTCCATTAATGCTAGAAACAGTGACATGCGGTATCCATCAGTCAGTGAGCTGGATGAATCAGTGTCTCAAAGTTTCTCTGATCAATATCTCAGTCAAGGAAGAGTGATAGATTCTGAAGTTATTTGCACAAAAAGGAGCAGTAGTTCATGCTTCAGCATTGCTCAGAATTCTTCTGCCACTGAAGGTGGTTTCAGGCTTATCTCAGAGACTTCACCAAAGTCCAAGAGACCCAGATGGATTCATAAGCATCCTGGTTCATCAAATATCAACTTCCAGCAGCCAAATTCATCTGTGACACCTTCCTTTGAAGAACCTGATCCTGAGGTCATAGCACAAATGAAGGAAATGATATATAGGGCTGCAGCTTTTAGGCCAGTGAACTTGGGCCTTGAAGCGGTGGAAAAGCCAAAAAGGAAGAATGTTAGGATATCAACTGATCCACAGACAGTGGCTGCCAGGCAAAGAAGGGAGAGAATAAGTGAGAGGATTAGGGTTTTGCAGAAGATTGTGCCTGGTGGAAGCAAGATGGACACTGCATCAATGCTTGATGAAGCAGCAAACTACCTCAAGTTTCTCAGATCACAAGTCAAAGCACTGGAAAATCTAGGCAATAAGCTTGACACAATGAATTGTCCTCCCACTAACATAGACTTCTCTTTCAACCCTTCTTTTCCCATACAAACACATTTCCCCATCCAAAACCCTAGCAGCCACATCCAATATTCCAAGGGTTGAAAACTTGACATGATTATTATCATGAAAGAAAAGATGTAAAAAGGGATCTGAGAACCTATAACTTCTAATTTTATTCCATCCAATGACTATGATTAACATATGCTCATGTCCTAGCCAAAACTGCAATTTTGTTCATTAGTAGTCGTTCATGTAATTTTCTTCTCAGAATATCTACAGTGAGACTTGTTTAAAATTCTCATTAATGATCTAGTTGCTATTTTTATTATGGGCTTGCACGAGTGAGTGAATAAGGTACTTTTGGTTACACTAATGCTTTTGATGCTTCCACGGCAATTACATTTTATTACTTTCACGAACGAAGATGGTTATAGTAAAAAAGTAGTGAAAGTAATGCAGAATGAGTTACATAACCTTTTAGCTCACAGAAAGGTCTGGCAATTATAACTCCCATGATTAAGATCAAGGGCTAGAAAGTGATTAATTTCCACTTTAAGTTCGTTTTAAAATAGTTTAATTCAACCTATGTACTTAAGTTGTTTTTTTCTTGGCGATCTTCAAGAGTTATTTTTTTAATAAGAATTTTGTTAATTAGCTAATCTATGTGAGAGACATTCTCTTAAGAGTAGTGAACTGAGTCAGTGGTCCGGTCTCCTTGATTCAACCCAAAGCGTGCTCTTGAAAATCACTCTAAACTCGTTGCTCAGCACGTGTATATTCTTCTTTTTTGGAAGAGGTGTTTGTCATAAGCAATATACAAATAAAACTTCTGTGTCTTGTTCAAAAGTTCTGAATAGAAGTTCTTGAATATTAGTGTAACTAATGATATTGTTAATGATGATGACTATGATAACGACGGCTACAACGAAACATGATGTGGCTAGAACATGGACTATTTTAATTTGGCTCGAATATCTTGGCTAAGCACATGCCTCTTTGATACTGTATCTGCATGTGGCATTTTGCAGTACAATATGAAACCCTTTCGGCCTTTCGTCTGTCATGCTTTAGAATTATTCCCACTTCTTGTTCACCATTGATCGATCATCAGCATATAATATCTCCCACTAATTTTTTCTTTCGATCCCAAGTTGTAAAACTAGTATTTTAGTTGTATATTATATGAAGTAAACAATTATTTTTATATGATTAAAATTTACAACAAATAACTGTTTTTAACATAAAGTGATATATTATAATTAAAATAAATAATAAATAAATATCTTTGTATGTATAAATTATATTTTAAACTTATAGTGGACAATTTAAATTGCAAACTAGTATTATTAGGCAAAGATATGTGAAATTATTAAATTAACACTCACGTTTGTTAGGTAAAATATCCATAGAGTATTGATTTCATGATTTAAATCCTTGACATTATCCATTTGTTTGGTATAATGAAAAAAAGTAGAAGAAAATGAGGGAGAAAAAGTTGGGATAAAAATGCTAAATTTTTAATGCTTGTTTGAGAACTGAGACAGAAGTGGGGAGAGATTTGTTTTTTTTTTTTTTGAGATATAAATAAAAACTTCTCCCTTTAATACGAGGAAAGTGATATATATAACAATTTTTCAGTAACATAAAAATTAAAAATTTATTGATTCAACGAATTTAAAGAGGATATGGTAGTTGGGCTCATTTCTAAATGTAGAAATTCTGTTGTGGAAAGTCTCCGTTGTGGAAAGTCTTCGGCATTGTTTGGATAGTCTCCGTTGAATTTGATCTTTCAATCAATAGATTGCGTGTCTTGGAAAAATGTTAATGTGGATACCAAAAAAACAAAAGAAAAGAAAAAGATGTTAATGTGAACTCGTTGGTTGTCTTGTTAACTTTTATGTTTTATTTGTTATTATTAAAATTAAAGGATAAATTGTCTTATGTTTTATTTGTTGTTATTATTATAAAAATAAGAGTTAAACTGTCTTGGACTTTATTATTATAAGTCAAAAATATTTTGTTGGTCCTCACAAATATAATTTTTTTTTAAATTCATTCATGTAAAATTTTCAGTATATTTTTCATCTTATAATTAAAATTGACTGTTTTTTTTTTCTCCAAACAAAGTTTAGACATTTAAATTTATATGCATGATTTTTTTTACATCAGTTATATATAACTATAGTAAAAAAAAATGTCACATCTTAGAAAATGATGTCATGTAAGGAAGAAATAACACATTTAAAGGTAAGGCTTTTTAAGCCTCCCCTCATGCTGAAGGCTACCAAACATAGGTGGTCTACCAATAAATCATAAAATTCAAAGACTAATATTAAGAACCGAACTGAACTATGAACATCAAACTGTTTTTATAAACAAATTGGACTTTACTGTGTTTTTTTTTTTTAAATTGAATTGTTTGAAAACTGAACTGAACCCAATCAAACTAATGAAACTCAAACTATTTTTATGACGGGGTAAAAAATTCTACTACTTCCAATATCAGTGAAAAAACAGTCGGTTCAATTTGAAAATAGTTTGGTTCGATTCAAAACACAGTTCAGTTCGAGATGAGAAAACAGTTTGCAAAACCAAAAAACAGTTCAGTTTGGGTGAACTATTTACCAGTTCAGGTCGGTTCAGGCGAATTATCTTCACAGCTCGGCTTAGTTCTCACACAGTTCAGTTTGGTTCAGTTGTTTTGAACACCCCACTAGTATCTGTTCAATTCTATTTGAATGTACGTTTCAGGGTTGCAATAGGGCAGGTATGAGCTTTGATCTCGTTGAGATCACTGCAACGATACAGGAGAAGAATATGGAGTTAGGAGTATTTCTTTTTAAGGATATTTGGATTGAGGTTCTGTTGCACAGGTGCTTGTGTCCTGACGTAGAAGGTTGAATTGTGAACATGGAATTATTATCATTTCTTCTATTTTCACACTCCATTTCAGTAACCGATCCTAAACAAAGAGTCATATGGAGGACGGATATAACATTTAAACAAGTATCACCGAGAAAACATACATACATACAAATTAAAGACCATATATTCACTAGTGCTTTCACTTGTGTGGCTTGATCTCATTCTGGCATTGCAAGAGGAAAACTACCTACCCTACTCATTTCCATCTTCAAACAGTCTTCGGTCATACATTACTCTAAGACAATAGTCATCTTATCTTGGGCAAGCGTTTACCTGGCCTGGGGAATAAATTCGGTATTCAGATTCATGGTGACCGAAGTAACTGAATCTCTTGTATTGGTACCTCTATTTTTAGTTCGAGCTAATTCCATTGCTAAAGATTCCTTCAGTTCAACCACTATCACACTTGTGATTGGCCTTTTGTTGAGATTTGGAGACACACAAGCTGTTGCTATTTCTACTGCTTTCCAAACTGAATTGGTATCATAAGCTCCTTCTAACCTTGAGTCAACAATGGCCTTGATATCCCCTTTCATAATCAAGGAGCTAACCCATTCACTTATGTGAATATTTTCTTGATTCCTCGCTATCACTGGTTGACTTGTGATTATCTCCAAAAGAACAACACCAAAACTATATACATCGCTCTTCTCTGTTAATCTATTGGTTATGAAGTACCTGCAAGACAAAAAATGCAACTCAGTTTTTTTTCTGTCAGAATTTGTGGGCATAAACATCCACATAGAATCACTATATTTCTCCGAGAAAATGATGGTTACGAATAGGACTATATAATTGAAGTACTCACTCAGGGTCCAGATAACCAGGAGTACCAGCAACAACAGTTGACACGTGAGTTACCCCTTCTGTTGGGATAACTTTGGATAGACCAAAATCAGATAATTTTGCTTGGAAGAGTTCATTCAACAAGATGTTTGTAGATTTTACGTCTCTGTGGATTATAGGTGGCTTGCAACCATTTTGCAGATACTCCAATCCTGAGATTAGATTTATGGCAAATACATGAGGGGAAAAGGGGAGTTATCAAAACTGTTAAAAACACATAATTTGAAGTTTATTTTCAGACCTAGGGCTGCATCCACTGCTATACGAAGTCTTTCTTCCCAGGTGAAGAATTTTGTTTTGCCATGTTTACCTGCAGAGTCAAGTTCCATTACTTTCTGCACATACTGTTTTTTCGTGACTAACAGTAAGTTATATTACTCGTACAATTGTCCAATAAGGAAATATTCATATCCATGGATTCAGAATACAAAACTAGTTTAGAAATTTATTTGCACATATCTTTGGAAGAAGTTGATTTTATTTGGGAACTAACCAGAGAGATGTTCTAGTAAGTTTCCATTAGCCATGTACTCATATATGAGACCCTTACTGGTTCCTTCATTACAATAACCAACAAGGGAGGTCAAATTTTTGTGATGAACTCTCATTAGAAGTTTAACCTGGAAATCAAAATCATAACCATGTTTAACCATATATATTTATTGCTGAGCTAATAAATAAACCTAGTGTAAAGTGATTAAAAACTTACCTCTGCTTGAAATTGTTGATAACCATGAACAGACGATGGGGAAAGCATTTTCACTGCAACTGGAGTGTCGTTGATATGGCCCAGATAAACTGTTCCAAATCCTCCTTTACCAAGAGTTGTATTGAAATTGTTGGTGATTTTAAGGACATCAGAGAATGAATATATTTGTTTTTTGAATTGCAGTAATGAATCATCTTGTTCTGTGTATTGCGGTGAGATCTGACTTTGATCCTTCTCTACCATCGAAGCTGTTAAATATCATGCAATTGTTTAAAAAACTAACAGGCTACAAATTGAGTTTGTTTGGCAAATTATCAATAATAATTAAGAATCTTTTGTCATTGTAGTGTCACCTTTCGATTTTCTCCTTTTAAGAGTCCACAATATAGCTGCCATAACCACCAGAAGGATCACAACCCCACTAACTGATGCTACTAAGGGTGTAACAATGTTATTCTTTTTCTTTTCCTTTTGCTTCTCGTTGCATTGATCAGATTCACATAGAAATGAATTTTGGCCCACACTAGCAAAAAATTATAGAAGATTCATGTTTTAACTTCCAATAATCTTACAAGTCATCCATAATTTCAATAGATACTTCAATTCATTTTGTTTGTTCCGATATATTCAGAGGATCAGCAACTGCCTATGGAAAAGCATAGGTGACATCATTGTTTAACATGAGAACTAACTTAAAAGAGTTTTGGATTCAGTTCTACTTGTGATGGGCATGGGCATTGAAACGCACTGTTTCATTTATATATATATATATATATATATATATATATAAAATAAAACAACCCCCTCAGTTTTTATAAAACCCGAGACCCCCGTCCCCCTCTCCTAATTTCCTTTTCCTTTCAATAACCCACCCGTCTCTCAAATCCTTTCTCTCCTTTTCAATTTTTCACCTCTCAATCTTTCACTCATTTTTCTCCATTGTTCCAAAATTTATCTGTATTCTGGTGTCACTCTCAAGCACAGAAAGATGATTCGAGTAAAATGGAACATCACTCATTTTCTTAAAATTTTTATTTGATCTCTTTAATGTAAATTTACAACTCATTATGTTAGATGAGTATTTTATAGCATAGTTTAGTTATGAGTTGTGTGAGAAGAGTTAGAAAACTAAGTATTAGGGATTATTTTGGTTTCCTAAAATATCCTAGGTATACTAAATTTGAGAATTTTGCTTAATTTTTTGTTCTTTTTATTTTAATTGCTTATATCATGTGAAAAAATACGGTAGTTAATTCTGCCAATGGTATTGTAAGACATTAATTGTGTTCTTTCTGAGTGAGTAGCTAATCTATTTAGTGACATTGTTTTAAAATTCTTTTAGGAGAAGAAAGTAAACTTCAAAATATATTTTTGTGCGATCTTTTAAATTTTAGAAGTACTTGAGAATAAAGTAAAATGTTTATTTTCACTTGATTGGAATGTGAGGATAGGATATTCAATATGGGGTTTGTTTTGTCTTTTTAGGGGAAACTCTGCTGAATTTTTTATAATCCTTTTTGGTTAATTTTTTAATTATGATTTAGAGTGATGATTCTTAGACTATAGTCTATACGCCAATAATGGTTTAAGAGTGGATCATGATAGGCATAAAGGTCTACACATAGGATTGGTGTAATCCATGATCTGGTATGAACTAAAAACAAAATGGAAATAGCAAGTGTGATTAAAAGATAGCTGCAAAATATTGGACAGAGATAAAATTTATGAAAAAGACTAAAATATAACAAATTGATAGTCATCACCATAAGTGTTTGAGAATTTTCAAAAAGATCAATACCTTAGGGATAGGGAACCTTCTTTAGATTTTTCAACAAGTGTCGAGGGAATTGAACCGGAGAGGTTATTCTTCTCCAAGTTCCTGTCAAAACAAAGAAACTATAATATAGTATCCTTTTCTATTTTCCGATACAGAGGAATCACACAACTATGTGAATCACTTAGTTTCAGTAATTGTCGAAGTAACTTACAAGATTTTCAAGTGTTGTAATTGAGACAGAAAATCAGGAACTTCACCGTTTAAGCTATTGTTTGATAAATCCCTGGAAAACAAATAAATGGTCCCTTTTAATTACGTTAGGAGTAAATAGTACATACATCGATCATTTTAAGAATTTTCACACAGTCATCCAATCTTTAGTAAGGTATGATAAGTCTATTTACTTTTACAATAACTAATTTAAATGTCATTTTAATAATGATATCTGATTGCTTGATAGTATAATTTTTTTTACACTAATGGTGTATTAATTGACATTAAAGTCGTGTACAGAAAAAAAAAAAAATTTAAATCGTGTTTGAATCTTGTCACATGTACCAAAAGACATCTTGACACATAAGTACTTATCAGGAAGAATAAAAAGATTTAAAATAAGAGTTTTCTGGTCTCATCATTTACAGGGCCAGGTGAAAACAAAAATAGAAGAAAAAGAAAGCAAGAAAAACTCACAACTTCTCCAACATGGCGAGCTTTGAGATTGAAGGGTCTATCTTCCCTAACAATCCACTTGAAGATAAATTCCTGTTTTGCACAACCAATAGTCATTATATATGTTATCATTCCAGTTTTATAAATCTATAATATTAATTTGAGAAGCATCACTTAGAAACTTACAAAGTTGTGATTCTTGGGGACTGATTTGCGGCATAAGTACAATTCAGACCATGCCACAAGTAGGCTACAGGGCCGCATGGATCACCTTGCCAATCTCTTGTCACTTTATAAACCGACTTGATGGTTGTAATCACATCAACTTGTTTTTTTAATGCAATTAAAAAAATTGTTAAGATTAGTTTAGAAAGCGTATATTATAGTGAAAATCGAGAAATGGATTTGAATATGAGAAATCATTATTTTTCTTAGCATACCATCTCCCTGGTACGTATCTGATTGCTGGAAGTCTTTAAGTCTATAAATTTCAATGGCATTGATGATGGGAGGTAGGTTTGAATTCTCGGTCATCTCAAGTGAATATTTAATTTTTTCCCCACTGGTGCCTATACCGCTATATATAGTGTCGGCTTTCTGGTACCGTGGAGACAAATTTTGATACCATGGCTTTCCATTCTGGTTGATGTTGAATTCTCTTGTCTGATTCTTCTCTAAAACTTCAACCTCCGTGAAGTGCATGTAAACATAGTATAACTCAGTTTGATCTTGCGGCTCCCAGCTTATTACCAATGGAGCACTAGCATTCACTGGTGTAACTGCGGTGCTCATGACAATTGCTGGTGGTTTGAAATCGCTCTGGCTTAAAGAATCAACAGAAATAGAAACATTTAACTGTGTCCAATCATTGTTGTTGCCATAGGTAAACCAGGCACGATCATATACATCATAGTTGTACCTGTGAGAAAATCAAACTAAGTCCAACAATATAATCAATCTTTTAGTGCAAAGGATTTAATCCAAAAAGTATTAGTTCACCTGTAGGCTTGGTTTGAACCTAAATCCCACCGGTTGTAAGTTTCCAGCGATCCAAATCGAGTGACATAAGTATCATTTTTCAAAGTCCTCAATTCTACAGCTGATATAAATGGTGTCCCATGGCCTGTGTTAACCAGACAGAGTTGTACGGAATCCAGTGAAGGAACATGTATGATCTCATTGAATTGGTCAAGGGATGCATTGTATATTGTCACTGTAGCCCACCGGTTAGCCCCAAGAAGAAGATCAAACTGTGGTAACATATTTAGGCCATCATAATTTCCGTACAAAAAACTTGCCCGTATCAAATAAGTAGAGCCTCTTGTGATGTTTATTTTGTAGCAGTTCCTTACTCCTTCTGGGAAGCTTCTGACATACCACGCTTGTTTCTGATAGCCATTTTTGAGTTCAGATGCTATTATCCTACTCACGCCCGTATTTATGAAATTTGCATCTGAAGTGTAATTTATTCCTGTTGTCGACTCAGTATAGTTCACATCAGGAGCTCCGCAATCTATGCTGATGAATCCTACACCATAAAAATGCATTGGAATTAAGGCTTCAGCTAAACTTTTAATGATATAATGAAGTTCATGTTTGAATATGTTATCAAACCTGATTGGTCTTGAGCTTGAATCAGAACGGCCAGAACTAGACTTACTAGCAAAACAACATGGAAACTCATCGACATTCCCATTTCTAATCACCTTCTGCCTTTGAAGTAGATCGAATATATTACAAAAGGATTTGTGTTTTGGCGACGTGATCAATTTTCAAAATGGAGGTAAATCTAACCAGTTTTTGTTCCTTTCCGTTTTAGTCTAATTACTCATTCTTCCTTGCAACTAGCCAGTATGGCACTAGGTACATCCACTTGCTAGCTTACTTTGAAATTCCTGTCATGTTCATCACTTGTCACTCATGCAGTTGCGTGCACCATTAAAATAATTCTACATTCAAATGTCAAAGGATAAAAACTAATAACAAATGAAAGAATTTGTCATCAAATGAAAAATATTTGAGCTCACAAAGCTAGCTGAAGAAGGATCGAGGTGAAAAAAACAGGGAACTTAACCTCGATCCTGGTTTAGTAAATTATTTGTACAAATTAATCCACCTTGTAGAGTCAGACAGATCCCATGTCAATCATTCTCTCAATTTGACGTCACCAAAAATTCCATCTCTGAAGTGAACTTAAATTACGTACCTGTCAAACATTACGACAGGTATTTTGCATGTCCTCCCACGAAAATTTTCATCGAAAATAATAAAAATAGAACGATTACTTTAAGTAATGCAGAAAAATGAGCATTTTGGTTGTTCTAATGAGTTTGATAAAAGACGTAATAATCTGAAGTTCCAAACTATGAATACTTAAATGATGAAAAGAAAAGAGCATATAAACTTTAGGTTCGACATACTAAGTCAATATTATTTTTTACCACAACTTTTTTTTTTAAGGGTGAGGCCAAGTCAATATTTATTGCTATAACATTGGATCAACACTAATGAATGATATATTAATATTTTACTCGTTAAGTTTATCAAATTAAAACTGTGAAAGGTTAAAATATATTTGTAATTCCTAATAAATATTTGAATTTTATGTTTGTTTAATAACTTTTTTCTTCTTTTTTATTTCTCATAAAAAAATTTATTTTTGGTCATTAGTACTTTTTTTAGTCGTTGATAATTTAATAACTTTTGTTTTTGTTCTTTGATAAAAAAATTTCATTTATTGTTAGTTTTTTTTAAAAAAAAATCATAACAAATGAAAAATTTATCAAACAATAAATACAAAACTTGCAAATTTATGGGAGATTAAAAAAATATACTAAAGACTGAAAATAAAAATATTATTTTATTAAAAACTCAATGTAAATTTTTTTAGAGGAAACAAATACAAAATTCAAATATCAATTAAGCACCAATAACATATTTTTGGCCAATTATTAAATACACCAAGTTTATAGAATAGCAAAATTTCTCTTCAAATCCTTGTCGATATCTACTCTTTAAACTACTGTAATATATTTTTTTTCCAAACTACTGTAATATATTTTTTTTCCAAGGACTAGGTTCTTCAAAAGGTAATTTAAAAATTTCATTTGAATTATAGACAAGAAGGAATCTTGATTTTCAAACACGTTCATGTGAATAAATCTTAAATAACAATGTGATGAAGTCAAACTCGGTTTAAAACATGTCACTAACAAATTTTATTTTGAATTCACATTTTATTTTATTTTTTTCTATACATTTAAGTTTACATTTTAAATCTCAAAAGATCGTTAAATTTTTTTTAATTCCGTGAGACTAAAAATTCACTTACTAAGCCTAGGACTAATTTTTTTTTAAAAAAAAATTTAACGGCTAATACCTTTTAAGAATTAAAATATAAACTTTAAGAATTAAAAAATTTAGTTATTAAATTTCAAAAACTAAGAAATCAATTTATTAACTATAAAAATTAAAAAAATAAATTTAAAAACGATAATGAATAAATGAATAATTAAACTGATAATATATGATTCAATAAGCACAGATGAATAAATTTAAAGAAACTGTTCGCTAACATGCATTTAAGCATTTTTTCTTTAATTTTATTCTATTTCTTCCAAAAATATAATTTTGCAGTACTTAGTGGTATTATTTTATTTCATTTTATACATTTTTACAAAAAAGAGGTCAAATAGTTTTTTTTTTTGTTTGAAACAGCTATGAACCAATTTATTAAAATTAAAGCTTAAGAATGGTATTCTTTTTTTCTGAGGCCCCAAAGATCCAAGCCAATGATTAAACTAAACCAATTTAGTCTCAATTGATTCACATGTTTGTTTGATAATATGGTCAAATAATATTCATATTAATGGATTAATTTGCACACGTATATATATTAACCAACCTACTTTTCCCGTTCGGTCTGGTTATTTTGGATATTGAATGTTACCCTTGTTATATAATAAACTACATGCGACAAGGTCAAATTTTTTAAGGGTATGTCTGTCCTAAGATTTGCAATCAGCCATTTAGTATAATAAATCAGGCACTTTCTAATTCCCTAGCTCTTTAGCCACAGTGCGGTGGAAAATGTCATGGGATTATAACAACTAGCTTTTATTTGATATTAGTATATAGTGCCATATATAAAGGAAAATAATATATTAAGATCATATTCTTAATTTGTGTAAGGATGGAATATGAAACAATCCAATTAGAACTATCAGCCTATCACATTCATTAAAAATTAGGAATATATATTTGTCTTCGTCATATTCGCTGCTTACCAAGTCTTAAAAATAAAAGTAAACCTTGGTAAAGTTATAAAATTCTATCAAATTTTGAATAAAAACTAAAAACAGTACCCATCAAATTATTGAGTTTTTATTTCCTGAAGAAAAGGACTATAGGAAAGTGAGAGAACAAAATAAAAATGAGATATAACTATCTAAAAGAAACGCGCTTAACTAGTTGGCGTTTTTCAATAACTAGGTTGCTTGAAAGGATAATTGATGGAACTTATTCTAGGCAACGTTGCATGAGATAGAAATGGCATTAACTTGTAAAAAATCATATGGGTTAGAAAAAGCATTAACTATTTTAGCCAAACTTGCAATAGGTTTTTATTATTGTCACTATTCCCATGAAAATAAAATTTTATTATTGTCACATAACACCCTGAGATCTACATCATGTTAACTGATCAAGAATTAATAGGTTTGGGTAAATATATAAGAAGTCATTGGAAACTGTTGCCCCCAATCTATCACGTCAAGTGATTTCACGATCTTCATGCCATTGCCCATTATACATGTCTCAGTCTCACTTTGCAAGTTGTCTCGCCCTGCAAATTCAACGGTACAAATATACAACCTAGAAAATGAGGAATAGCTTACTATTTCTAAGTATGCACGCTTTGTGTTGCTAAATTGTATTAAATTTCATGAACTAAATCACTTTCGACAAGTCTCTTATAACTGATAATTAATAGGACAACTAATGCTAACCATTAAGATTCTTTTAATTTATTTCTAATTAAAAGATTTCTGAAAATTTTATTCAACGTTGAAAATGAAATATCAAAGTATTGAACAGTCTCATTAGCAAAGCAAAAATTTATCGAAAGACATGTAGAACGGCACTTTAACAAAATGATGGCCTGATAAAAAAATCTGAGATGGTAAGCCAAGCTAGGAGAACAATCATGAAAGATAAGAGCCTAAAATTTAACCTGGGCACAGTAAGAGCATATGCAGTACGTGCAGGTTCTTATATAAGTTTTTTAAATTTAAGCAATTATGTTTAACTTTTTTTCCCTATTGAAATAAATAACATGTAGTTATTTATACAAGTATGGTTGTTTAACTAAATTTACACTATATATAATGTATTTTAAGTAATATTGTAGGACTCACTAAATTTACCTGCGACCATGTTAATTTTTTTTTTCATACACAAAATGTCTAAATTTTTGAAGGTATATGATAGCAGTGCTCGTGTTCTGCAGCTGGCTTCGAGGGCCAGGGCCTCCGAGAAGAGAAAAGGAAGGTGAAGAAAAGGGGAAAACTCAGATAAGAGAAGGAATGTATTGTTCTTATTCCATTTGCTAGTTATTTACATATATTTATAATGCCAATTTGCTAAGGAATTATCCATATCATATCTATTATCATATCTTTTCAGGAATCTTGGCATAATATCCTAACGGTATACAATTCTGGATGTTTCCAAGCAAAGGACACCTGGACCTAGCAAATTCTGCACGTGTCAGCTCAGCCTCCTCTTACTAGTGTTTCTGCTCATCAAACATAGTCTCTTAAGTGCGTGGGTCTGATAATTCTTCTTTTAGCTTTCACTATTTGTACCCCTGCATTCGTATTTGCTGCTGCCTTCGTATTTGCTGTGTCTGCTTCTTCTGATGTTGCTATGTGTACCCCTGTATCCATGTTTGTTACGTCTTCTGTTTCTGTGATTGTTTCTCTGCTCCTATCAACTTCCCTTGGCCCTTGAAGAATCACCTTGCCCTCAAGGTGATGTTCCTGCTTTAGCATCTCCCAATCTTCCCACGAAGTTTCATCCGGGGATAACCCACTCCATTGGACCAATACTTCCCATGGTGCATCATCTGTCGAAGACGATCGACGATAATCGAGAATGGCTAGGGGAGAGATGCTGGGCTGATTATTAATGAATTGCGCAGGGAGGGGAGGAGTAGTATCGGCGTTGGGATCACCATGAAAGGGCTTTAAGAGGCTGCAATGGAATACGGGGTGAATGCGAGTCCCCTCGGGTAATTTCAAGCGGTAGGCAACCTTACCAACGCGTTCTAGGATTTGAAAGGGCCCATAGAAGCGTTTTGCGAGCTTGCCGGTGGTAACCGGAGTTGCCTTAGCAGATCGCTGCCGATAAGGGCGCAATTTTAAAAGTACCCAATCTCCAACGTCATAATTAACGTCGCGTCTCCTTGCATCAGCAATACTCTTCATGTTGGACTGAGCCTTTAGCAATTTCTTACGAATGCAATTGAACACTTCCTCTCGGTGTTTCAAAAGATCGTCCACAGCATCAAATTTTGAAGTTCCCGAGATGTATTCCGGAAATGAAAAAGGTTTTCGTCCAAATGTAATCTCATAGGGCGTGGAACCTGTGCCGGAATTCCATGAAGTGTTGTGTGAGAGCTCAATCCAGGGTAAGTATTTACCCCAATTTCCGGGCCGACGGTGAACAAAAGCGCGCAAATACTGCTCAATTACTCTATTCATAACCTCAGTCTGACCATCACTTTGTGGATGGTAGGCTGAACTCATACGAAGGTGAGTGCCGCTGAGCTTAAAAAGCTCCTGCCAGAATCCACTGATGAACAAAGGGTCGCGATCGGAAACTAAGCTTCGAGGAATGCCGTGAAGCTTAACAACCATGTCGATGAATAAAGAAGCCACCATGTGTGCTGTGTGGGATGAAGGCAGAATGCCCAGATGAATGCCCTTAGAAAATCTATCGACAACAACGAGAAGCACTGTTTTGCCCTGGAATGGTGGAAGTCCGGTGATAAAATCGAGGGAGAGATCCTCCCAGGGCCGAAAAGGGACCGGAAGTGGGCAAAGTAAACCGGCAGTGCGCTTGGTTTCATACTTAGTGAATTGACATTCAGCACAATTAGCTACAAAAGTTGCCACGTCAGATCGGAGGCCGGCCCAAATGAAGTTTTCCGACAACCTAGCAATTGTCTTTGCTACCCCCATGTGACCCCCAAGTGGAGTTGAATGATATTCTAATAAGAGTGTACGAATGAGAGGAATGGTGCGGGAAAGCCAAATTCGTCCTTTCTGGAGAACAAGGTTCTGACGAATGGTGAAGTCAGGATACGAGGCTGGTGAGTTAATGATGTCTTGTCGGTGCTGGCAATAGTGAGGGTCGTTGGCCACCTGTCGATGTAATTCCTCAAGGAAGGTCAAACAAGGGATGGAGAGAAGCAAGGAGAGTGATGAAGAAAATTCCGGTGATCGGGAAAGAGCATCCGCGGCTTGGTTGTGAGCTCCAGAACGATATTGAATCTGGTAATCGAAACCCATTAAGCGTGCCAAGTATAAATGTTGTTCAGGGGTTTGCACAATTTGTGTAAGGAGCTCCTTTAAGCTTTTGTGATCTGTAATGATAGTGAACGGGTGGCCCAATAGATATTGGGGCCATTTCTTCACTGCAGAAGTAATTGTAAACAGTTCCCGGACATATGTTGACGCCGAGAGTAATTTCTTGGTGAAGGGTTTGCTGAAATATGCGATGGGATGTCCTCGCTGAGACAAGACAGCGCCCATGCCATTGCCGGAGGCATCCGTCTCCACCGTGAAGGGTTCTTGAAAATTCGGCAGAGCAAGGACAGGAGCTGTGGACAAGGCAAGTTTGAGAGTTTGAAAGGCAGTCTCTGTTTGATGGGTCCATTGTAATGGTTCCTGAAGAGTGGCTTTGACCAAGGGATCAGCAATCATAGCATAACCACGAATGAATTTTCGGTAAAAACCCGCAAGTCCCAAAAAACTACGAACAGCTTTCGTGCAGTGAGGTCGTGGCCAGTTAACAATGGCAGCTATCTTGTCAGGCAGGGGTTCGACACCTCTGGAAGAGACTACATGCCCCAAATATTCAACCTGCGATTGGGCAAAAAAACATTTAGAACGTTTCAGGACAAAATGATTGTCAAGTAAGACCTGAAAGGTCAAGGCTAGATGTTGTAGATGATCATCGAAGGAGCTGCTATAAATGAGTATGTCATCGAAGAAAACGATGACAAAGCGGCGAAGAAAGGGCCTGAAAATGAAATTCATGGTAGCTTGAAACGATGATGGAGCATTGCAGAGTCCAAACGGCATGACCCGGAACTCATAATGGCCATGATGGGTTCGAAAGGACGTTTTGGGAATGTCTGCTGAGTTCATTCTAATTTGATGATAACCTTGAAGAAGGTCAAGTTTCGAAAAGCATTGGGCACCCCCGAGTTCATCAAGCAGTTCATCTATGGTGGGAATAGGGAATCGGTCTTTGATGGTAAGGGAATTCAAGGCCCTGTAGTCTACGCAGAAACGCCAGGTCCCATCGTGCTTTTTAACCAATAAAACTGGGGACGAAAAGGGGCTATTGCTTGGTTGGATTAGGCCCTGTTGAAGCATAGATTCAACTTGTAATTCGATCTCTTGCTTCTGGAAATGCGGATACTAGTAAGGTCGGACATTCACCGGAGTTGATTGGGGAAGAAGGTGAATATGGTGGTCGGTGGTACGTGGCGGTGGTAATGTTTGGGGGGGTTTGAACAAGCTCGCATATTGGTCGAGGAGAATCTGAAGCTGGGGGTGTAAGTCTTCCATGGTCGCAGAAGGCGTGTGTGCAAGAACAGTGATATGGAAATAGAGTCCCTGGTGTTCGGTGCGACATAAATGTCGAAATTGGGAAGGAGAAATTGAACTCAGGTTGGCCGCCGGATCTCCCTGTAACTTGATTAATTGGCCCTGAGAGATGAATTGCATGCTCAATGTAGTGTAATCAGTTAACACTGGCCCAAGGGACTTGAGCCACTGGACCCCCAAAACAATATTGGCGCCGGAGATAGGGAGCACGTGGAGGTCAACAAGGAAGCTATGGTCCTGGATATGGATAGTAATGGCCTCGCAGACGGAGTTGCATTCGAGATATTGGCCATTACCCACCATTACCCGCAGGGGAGAGGTGGTCCGGCAGGATAAGCCCAATTGGGACACCAATGGCTGTTGGACAAAGTTGTGGGTACTACCCCCATCAACTAAGATCAGCAATGGGTGGCCGGAAATGGCTCCGACAAGGCGTATGGTCTCAGGGGCGACATGACCGGCTAAGGAATTAAGAGATATTTGGGCTGGGTAAGAAGTTGGGCTATCGGGTGGATTTGGAGGTTGGGTAGGTATCGGGTCATGAGTTAGTGGGTTAGAAGGGTCGAAAGTGGGTACATTAGGAATGGCCGGGTCGTCTTCATCAGAAATGAGGAGGAAAAACCGTGAGGCGCAGCGATGCCCTCGATGGAATTTCTCCTCACAGTTGAAGCAGAGTCCCCGTTCTCTGCGGGAGGCAATCTCCTCCGGGGACAAACGCTTCCAAGTGGTCGGAGTTGGTCGATTAGGTGGTGGAAGAAGAGGGGGTAAAGCAGTTGAGATTGGGGAATTAGGGTTTCTGAAAGGGGGTGAAGGAGGTGGGGTTGATAATGGTGGTAACAGGGTGGGGCTGGGTTGGGAAGAGGAAAGGGAAGGTGTTGGGCGCGGGGGGTAAGGCGAATGAGAAGGTCGGGGTCGAGTGGATAGACGCATGTCGGAGAACTTCTCCTCCTGGAGTCTTGCAAGGCCCGCCGCCTGGATCAAGGTGGCCGGCTGATGGGCTTGTACCTCCCTTCGAATCTTCGGGGTCAGGCCGGATATGAAGCAGCTGAGGAGGAAGGTCGAAGGTAAGCCGGCTGTGCGGTTCGCAAGATCCTCGAAGTCGGAGAGATACTGGGCCATGGTACCTGTCTGCGTGAGTTTGCTTAGAGCCCCTGAGGGATCATCAAATTGGGATGGAGCAAAACGCGTACGGAGGGCGTTCAAGAAGGCTGGCCACGAGGGAAATTGCTCGGTGGTGTTCATCCATTGAAACCACGCTAGAGCACGGCCTTCCATATGAAAAGAGGCAATTGTAAGTTTGTCTGAATCCGGAGTACGATGGTACTAAAAAAATTGATTTATTTTATAAATCCATCCGAGAGGGTCGGATCCATCGAATCGTGGGACATCTAATTTTATTCTGTGTATTGGTGTAGGGACAGGTGGTGGCGGTGGGAGAGGAGGCGGGGTTGGTGGTGGTGGAGAAAAAGCGGGGGAGACTCGTTGAAGGAGCTCGTCAATCTTCATGGTCATAGCGTTCACAGACTCGCCCAGGTATAACTGCAGTTTGGCCAAACGACTGAGAGCGTCTTCAAGCTTATCGGGGGGAAAAGAGGTGCGATCGGAATCTGCCATGGGAGGAACAACGAGAGCACCAAAATTGATAGCAGTGCTCGTGTTCTGCAGCTGGCTTCGAGGGCCAGGGCCTCCGAGAAGAGAAAAGGAAGGTGAAGAAAAGGGGAAAACTCAGATAAGAGAAGGAATGTATTGTTCTTATTCCATTTGCTAGTTATTTACATATATTTATAATGCCAATTTGCTAAGGAATTATCCATATCATATCTATTATCATATCTTTTCAGGAATCTTGGCATAATATCCTAACGGTATACAATTCTGGATGTTTCCAAGCAAAGGACACCTGGACCTAGCAAATTCTGCACGTGTCAGCTCAGCCTCCTCTTACTAGTGTTTCTGCTCATCAAACATAGTCTCTTAAGTGCGTGGGTCTGATAATTCTTCTTTTAGCTTTCACTATTTGTACCCCTGCATTCGTATTTGCTGCTGCCTTCGTATTTGCTGTGTCTGCTTCTTCTGATGTTGCTATGTGTACCCCTGTATCCATGTTTGTTACGTCTTCTGTTTCTGTGATTGTTTCTCTGCTCCTATCAGTATAACTGGGCTTAATTTTTCATTTAGTAATAAAATTAAAAAATAAGGTACTTTCTAATTTCCTAGTTGATCTTAAGACATAGTGCCATGGAAAATGTCATGGGATTGTAACAAAGTAACGTAGCTTTTATGTAATATGGATATATATTGTCGTCATATAAAGGAAAAAGAAAACATTCCTGTAAGAATGATATATAAAAAATCAAATTAGACCTTTCACATTCATTACAAAATTTTGGAACACATATTGTCATCGTCATATCATATTCGCTGCTTAACCAAGTCTTAAGGATTTTAATCCCAAATTATTCAAAGATATAGAAACGTAAACCCTAGTATCTAAAGGTATATGCCTCATAATAATAATCTTTCAAGATTTTATAGTCAACAAATTAGTTTATTAAAAATCTAATTTTAGTCAACAAATTAAATAATTTAGTAAAATTGTGTTTATTAAATTAAATATGATGGCCAAATTTAAAGTTACAAAAATTACATTCATTCAAATACGAATGCAAAGTAAAAACACCAATTATGCGCCGACTGGCAAAGAATGGAGCTACATCCCAAGCACATTTCACGCACGTTGCTGGAATAATCTTGTCCTCTTGAAATTTAATGTCAGCAGATGCTATTGGCCTAAGGGCATCTCTAGTATTAGGGTTTAGTTTTCCTTTGCTGTGTTTCTTTATTTAATTTCATGCGCATAAAAAAGAAGTAAAAACACCAATGATCAATAATTATACATCGATATTCATTCCTCAGTATTTATTTTTCTTCTATTAACACACTTCATTTCAATCACCAAGCCTAAGCACACAGCCACATGCAGGACAAGTTAATTTAACATTTAAACAAGTATCACCCAGAAAACATAAGGGCAACATAAAGCGGCTATTCACTACTTGTGCGGCTTCACTTTCAATTGTGTGGCTTCATCTCCTTCTGACATTACAAGTCTTCAATCATACATTACTATCTTATCTCGGGCAAGCGTTTACCTGGCCTGGGGACTAAATTCGGTATTCAGATTCATGGTGACCGGTTTAACTGAATCTCTTGAATCAGGACCACCATATTTAGTTCGAGCTAATTCCATTGCTAAAGACTCCTTCAGTTCAGTCACTATCACACTTATGATTGGCCTTCTGTTGGGATTTGGAGATACACATGCTGCTGCTATTTCTACTGCTTTCCAAACCGAGTTATTATCAAAATCCCCTTCTAACCTTGAGTCAACAATGCTCTTGATATCACCTTTTGCAACCAAGGAGCTAACCCATTGACTTATGTGAGTCTTTTCTTGATTCTTTGTTATCACGGGTTTACTCGTGATTATCTCCAAAAGAACAACACCAAAGCTATAAACATCACTCTTCTCTGTTAATCTATTGGTTATGTAGTATCTGCAACACAATGTATGTAACTCAATTTCTTTTGTCAGAATTTACAGACATATACATACTCAGAATCATTATATTTTCTAAGAAAATGAAGGATAGGAATAGGACAATATAATTGAAGTACTCACTCAGGGTCCAGATAACCAGGAGTACCAGCAATAACAGTTGACACATGAGTGCTCCCGTCTGTTGGGATAATTTTGGATAGACCAAAATCAGATAATTTCGCTTGGAAGTGTTCATTCAACAAGATGTTTGTAGATTTTACGTCTCTGTGGATTATAGGCGGCTTGCAACCATTTTGCAGGTACTCCAATCCTGAGACCAAAAATATATATTGAGAGAGGAAAGGAGGAGTTCAGAAAAGACTAACTATACATGTACTCTCTAACCTGATGCTGCATCCACTGCTATACGAAGTCTGTCTTCCCAGGTGAAGAATTTTGTTTTGCTGCGTTTACCTGCAGAATCAAGTTTTATAACTTTCTGTCTAAAAGTCAGTCATACAATTGTCCAATATGGAAATATCCATATCCAGGGTTTCCGCTTACAAACTACTTAAAAAATTTGTTGCCAGAAATTTTAACAAGAAATTAACTTTATTTGGGAACTAACCAGTGATATGTTCTTGTAAGTTTCCATTATTCATGTACTCGTATATGAGAGCCTTATTGTCTCCTTCATTACAATAACCAACAAGGGAGATCAAATTTTTGTGATGAACTCTCATTAGAAGTTTAACCTGGAACTCAAAATCACAACCGCGTTTAACCTTATATATTTGTTTCTGGGCTCAAAAACGTAGTTCGAAGTGATTAAAAACTTACCTCTGCTTGAAATTGTTGATAACCATGAACAGACGATGGGGAAAGCATTTTCACTGCAACTGGAGTGTCATCGATATAGCCCAGATAAACTGTTCCAGATCCTCCTTTACCCACAATTGTATTGAAATTGTTGGTGATGTTAAGGACATCAGAGTATGAATATATCTGTTTTTTGGATTGCAGTAAGGAATCATCTTGTCCTGTGTATTGCGGTGAGATAGGACTTTGATCCTTCTCCACCATAGAAGCTGTTAAATCAAATATACAATAGTTTTGAAAACTAGCAGGTTACGAGTTTGTTTGGCAAATTATAAATAGAAATATTTTTATCATTGTAGGCGTCACCTTTGGAATTTCTCCTTTTAAGGGTCCGCAATATTGCTGCCACGGCCAGCAGAAGGATCACAACCCCACCAGCTGATGCTACTACGGGTGTAACAATGTTCTTTTTGTCCTCTTCCTCTCCCTTTTCTTTTTCCTTTTCGTTGCATTGACCAGATTCACAGAGATGTGGATTTTGGCCCACACTTGCATAAAAAATACAAAAGATTTATGTTTTAACTCTCAGTAAACCTTACAGGTCATCCATAATTTGGTGTAACCATGTCCGTTGAATTAAAATATCTAGAGCGATTAAGAGATAACCGCAAAACATTGGACATAGATAAAGAAGATTTACGTAAAAGACTAAAATACAACTAATCGGTAGTCATTGCGTTAAAAAATGACGATATTATGAATTTGAGAATTTTCAATAGGATCCATACCTTAGTGATAGGGAACCTTCCTTAGATTTTTCAACAAGTGTTGAGGGAATTGAACCGGAGAGGTTATTATTCTCCAAGTTCCTGCAAAAAGAGGAAAGCTTTAATATCCTTTTCTGTTTTCAAAATTCAGAGGAATCACATAGTTCCTGACATCAAGTATCAGTCCGGTAACTTACAAGATCTTCAAGTGTTGTAATTGAGACAGAAAATCAGGAACTTCACCGTCTAAGCTATTGTTTGATAAATCCCTGCAAAGAAAAAAACTTGGCCGTTTTAAGTATGTTTAAATCTTATTCTTGAGACATAAGTACATACCAGAAATAATAGAAACATTCGAAATAAGGGATTTTTCTAGTCTCGTCATTATTGGACCAGGTGAAACAAAATAAAATAAAAAAAAACTCACAACTTCTCCAACATGGTGAGATTTAAAATTGAAGGGTCTATCTTTCCTGACAATCCACTTGAAGATAAGTTCCTGTTTTGCACAACCGGTAGTTATTATATATGTTATCATCTCAGACTCAGTTTTCTAAAGCTATATGTTAAAATGGAAAAGATGACTTACAAGGTTATGATTCTTGGGGAGTCAACTACGGGATACGTACAATTCAGACCCTCCCACAAGTAGTCTTTCGGGCTGCATGGATCACCTTGCCAATCTCTTGTCACCCCATAAACAGACTTGATGGTTGTAATCGCATCAACTATTTTTTTTTTAATTGAAATGCAAATAAATAAATAAATTATTGTAAAAAAAGTGTAGATTAACTATATTAGTGTAAACCAGAGAAATGGATTTTAGATATTAAAAATCATTTTTTGTTTTCTTGGCATACCATCTCCTTGGTACGTATCTGGTTGCGGGAACTCTTTCACTCTGTAAATTTCAATGGCATTGATGATGGGAGGTAGGGTAGAAGTCTCGGTCATCACAAATGAAAAATTAATTTTTTCCCCACTGATGCCTGAAGTGCTATATATAGTATTGACACTGTGGTACCTAGGAGATATATTTTCAGTCCATGGATTTCCGTTCAGGGTGATGTTGAACTCTCTCGTCTGATTCTTTGCTAACACTTGAATCTCTGTGAAGTGCAAGTAAACATAGAATGAATCTTTTGGATCATCTGGCTTCCAGCTTATTACCAATGGAGCACTAACATTTGCTGGTGTAATTGCGGTGCTCATGACAACAGCTGGCGGTTTGTAGTCGTTCTGCACTAAAGAATCAGCATCAATCGGAAAATTTAGTGGTCTCCATGTATCTAGATCGGCACCGCTCCAGTAACGATCATAAACATCATAGTTGTACCTGTGAGAAAATCAAAGTAAGTCCAGTATAATAGATTCTTTTAATGCAAAAGATTTAATCCAAAACTTGTGCAATTTCACCTGTAGCCTCTGTTTGAACCTAAATCCACACGGAAGTCGGTTTCCAATGATCCAAATCGAGTTTCATAAATGTCAATTCTCAAAGTCCTCAACTCTATAGCTGATATAAATGGTGTCCCATGGCCTGTGTCAACCATACAGATATGTACGTAATCCAGTGAAGGTACATATATGATCTCAAAATCTAGACTAACGGATGCATTGTTTATGTTCACTGTAAGCCACCGGTTAGCCCCGAGAAGAAGATCAAACTTTGGTAACATATTTAAGCCATCATAATTTCCGTACAAAAAAGAAGCCCTGATCAGATACTTGGAGCCTCTTGTGATGTTTATTTTGTAGCAGTTCCTTTGTCCTTCCGGGAAGCTTCTGAGATTCCACACGTTTTGTAGAAACTGATCTCTGAGTTCAGGTACTATTGTCCTGCTCACACCAGTATTTATGAAATTTGCATCTGATGTATAGTTTAAGCCTGTATTCGGCACAGTAAAGTTCACACCTGCAGGAGCTCCGCAAGCTATGCTGATGAATCCTAAAACATAAAATGCATACATTATGCATGGGTCTTAATGCTTCAGCTAAACCTTTATTAGATAATGATATAATAATGAAGTTGATGTTTTAATTTGTTATCAAACCTGATTGATCCTGAGCTTGAATCAGAACGGCAAGAACTAGACATCCTAGAAAAGTAACTAGGAAACTCCTGGACATTCCCATTTCTTATCACCTTCTGCCTTGTGCCTTTGAAGTAGAATATGACAAATATATATCAGGTTGCTGTTATATATACTACAGATTTGTGTTTTGGCGGTAAATCTAACCAGTTTTTGTTCCTTTCCGTTTTAGTCTAATTACTCATTCTTCCATGCAGCTAGCCAGTATGACACTAGGTACATCCACTTGCTAGCTT
This sequence comes from Glycine max, assembly GCF_000004515.6. Lineage (NCBI taxonomy): Eukaryota > Viridiplantae > Streptophyta > Magnoliopsida > Fabales > Fabaceae > Glycine > Glycine max. Next base: position 1,711,517 of record NC_038251.2, on the reverse strand, counting down.
TCTTTGAAATTCCTGTCATGTTCATCACTTGTCACTCATGCAGTTGCGTGCACCATTAAAATAATTCTACATTCACATGTCAAAGGATACAAACTAATAACAAATGAAAGAATTTATTATCAAATGAAAAATATTTGAGCTAACAAAGCTAGCTGAAGAAGGATCGAGGTGAAAAAAGCAGGGAACTTAACCTCGTGGTTTAGTAAATTATATATACAAATTAATCCACCTTGTAGAGCCAGAAAGATCCCATGTTAATCATTCTCTCAATTTGACGTTCCATTACAACTTACCAAAAATTCCATCTCTGAAGTGAACTTAAATTACGTACCTGTCAAACATTACGACAGGTGTTTTGGATGTCCTCCCCCGAAATTAAATTTTCAATGAAAATAATAAAAATAGAACTATTACTTTAAGTAATGCAGAAAAATGTTGTTCTAATGAGTTTGATAAAAGACCTAATAATCTGAAGTTCCAAACTATGAATACTTAAATGATGAAAAGAAAAGAGCATATAAACTTTAGGTTCGACATACTAAGTCAATATTATTTTTTACCACAACTTTTTTTTAAGGGTGAGGCCAAGTCAATATTTATTGCTATAACATTGGATCAACACTAATGAATGATATATTAATATTTTACTCGTTAAGTCTATCAAATTAAAATTATGAAAGGTTAAAATATATTTGTAATTCTTAATAAATATTTAAATTTTATGTTTGTTTAGTAACTTTTTTCTTTTTTTTATTTCTCATAAAAAAAATTATTTTTGATCATTGATATTTTTTTTTAGTGGTTGATAATTTAGTAAATTTTGTTTTTGTTCTTTGATAATTTTTTTCATTTGTTATTAGTCCTTTTAAAAAACATTCCTAACAAAAGAAAAAAATTATCAAAAAATAAATACAAAACTTGCAAATTTATGGGAGATTAAAAAAAGCACTAAAGACTGAAAATGAAATTATTATTTTATTAGAAATTTATTCTAAATTTTTTTTAGAGAAAACAAATACAAAATTCAAATATATATTAAGCATCAACAACATATTTTTAGCCAATTATTAAATACACCAAGTTTATAGAATAGCAAAATTTCTCTTCAAATCATTGTTGATATCTACTCTTTAAACTACTGTAATATAATTTTTCTCCAAGGACTAGGTTCTTCAATAGGTTTATCTAAAAAATAAGGTTCTTCAAAAGGTAATTTAAAATTTTCATTTGAATTATAGGCAAGAAGGAATACTGATTTTTAAACACGTTCATGTGAATAACATCTTAAATAACAGTGTGATAAATTCAAACTCGATTTAAAACATCTTACTAACAAATTTTATTTGGAATTCACTTTTTATTTTATTTTATTTTATTTTAATCTATGCTTAATTATCCATTTAGTTCTTATAGTTTTCAAACTTATCCCTTTTAGTTCATATAATTAATAAATAGATTTTTTAATCTTTAGAATTTACATTTTAATTTTCAAAAGGTCTCTATCGATAAATTTTTTATTAATTCCGTGAGACTCAAAATTCACTCATTAAACTTAGGGACTAATTTAAAAAAAATAACTTTAAAAACCTTTTGAGAATTAAAAGATAAATGATAGGGATTACAAAATCAACTTATTAAACTTTATAAACTAAAAAATCAACTTATGACTAAAAAAATAAGTTTAAAAACTGTAAAAACTAATAAATAATTAAACTGATAATCTATAATCTAATAGTATATGTATGAATAAATCTAAAGAAACTGTTCGCTAACATGCATTTAAGCGTTTTTTTTTTTTTACTTTTATTATGTTTCGTGGTACTAAAGAAACTGTTCGCTAACAATATAATTTTGCACTATTTAGTGGTACTATTTTATTTCATTTTATAAATGTTTACAAAAAAGAGGTCAAATAGTTTTTTTTTTTTTGAAACAGCTATGAACCAATTTATTAGAAATAAAGCTTAAGAATGGTATTTTTTTTATAAGGTGTAATATCCCAATTTTCGTAAACTAATTTAAAAATGATTGTTATTTGTAAATAAATAGAGTTTTAGAAAAAAAATGATGAGGTTTTATAATTAAATAAATAAGGGGAAATAACTTTATTAATTAAAATAATAATTTGAGAGAAAATAAAAAGGATATTTTATTATTCATTTGATGGAAAATAAAATAGAGTTTTTTTTTATAAAATAATAAAAATAAATAGAGTAAAAAATAGATCGTGAATACCCCTAGTTATAAATAGAAAAATGCTAGGTCAGACTCACTCCTCTGTCCCCTCCTCCGCCTCTCAATTTCGTTTTCCTTTTTCAACCTCTTTTCCCGCAGACCACCAAACATATCTCAAAAAAACAATGATCTCGGATTTATTTACCGTTGGATCATCGTGAAATTTAAGCACCAGGTTCGCAACCAAATTTCAAGCATTCTCACCGTTGAGAATTTTAAAATCATATATGAGCTTAGAGGAATACCCTTCGTATCGTAACCTTTTATTTTCTCGCAGAAATCCAAAATTGTCTCAGTAAAACTACTCTCCTGAATTGATTAACCGTTGGATTGTAGTAAAATTTGGATATGTTGTTGGAAATTCAATTTCTCACACTTTCACAATTTGGATATATTTTATTTATTTATATATGTCGGGTAGAGGGTGTCACATGATGTCCCAAATATCCAAGTCAATGATTAAACTAAATCAATTTCGTGTCAACTGATTCACATGTTTGTTTGATAATATGGTCAAATAATATTCATATTAATGAATTAATTTGCACACGTATATTAACCAACCTACTTTTCCCGTTCGGTCTGGTTATTTTGGATATTGAGTGTTACCCTTGTTATATGATAAACTACATGCGACAAGGTCAAATTTTTAAGGGTATGTCTGTCCTAAGATTTGCAATCAGCCATTTAGTATAATAAATCAGGCACTTTCTAATTCCCTAGCTCTGTAGCCACAGTGCGGTGGAAAATGTCATGGGATTATAACAACTAGCTTTTATTTGATATGAATATATAGTGTCATATATAAAGGAAAATAAGATATTAAGATCATATTCTTAATTTGTGTAAGGATGGAATATGAAACAATCCAATTAGAACTATCAGCCTATCACATTCATCAAAAATTAGGAATATATATATTTGTCTTCGTCATATTCGCTGCTTACCAAGTCTTGAAAATAAAAGTAAACCCTGGTATCTAAAGTTATAAAATTCTATCAAATTTTGAATAAAAACTAAAAACAGTACCCATCAAATTATTGAGTTTTTATTTCCTGAAGAAAAGGACTATAGGAAAGTGAGAGAACAAAATAAAAACGAGATATAACTATCTAAAAGAGACGCGCTTAACTAGTTGGCATTTTTCAATAACTAGGTTGGTTGAAAGGATAATTGATGGAACTTATTCTAGGCAACGTTGCATGAGATAGAAATGGCATTAACTTGTAAAAAATCATATGGGTTAGAAAAAGCATTAACTATTTAGCCAAACTTTTCCTTCTCTTCCATAATGGGATGGACACCTTTTTGTAGCCCAATGTTAGTTTGGGTTGGTAAAATCTGATGGGTGAGATTTCTTACTTATCAGTAACAACGTTGGATTAAGTTGGATAGAGAACTTCTCTCCACTAAGTCTTCACACATTGGAAAAAGGAATAGCAAACAAATTACTGTTTTCTTTTTGCATTGCTTCTAGCGCAGTATGAACACCCACTTGCTTACATAGAAATTCCTGTCTTGTTCATCACTTGTCACTCAATGCATCACAAAAATAATACTACATTCATCGGTCAATCAATGTAAACAGAAATAAAAATTAATTAAAAGCATACCAATAGATGCATCTTAACCGAATATTAAATTAGCAATAAAATATCTATGTATGTGATATGAATCTTTATACATGGTTGAAATATTCAGGGCTTTAGGAATCCTGGTGTTGTTTCTGGATGAACCCTTGACTGGCCTGGTCAATATATATAGCCCCTATAATAATCCCATTTGCTGAGACAAGGCTACTAATGTCAAGATTGGATTTCACGATCTTCATGCCATTGCCCATTATACATGTCTCAGTCTCACTTTGCAAGTTGTATCGCCCTGCAAATTCAACGGTACAAATATACAACCTAGAAAATGAGGAGTAGCTCACTATTTCTAAGTATGCATGCCTTGTGTTGCTAAATTGTATTAAATTTCATGAACTAAATCACTTTCGACAAGTCTCTTATAACTGATAATTTAATAGGACAACTAATGCTAACAATTAAGGTTCTTTTAATTTATTTCTAATTAAAAAATTTCTCAAAATTTTATTCCATGTTGAAAATGAAATATCAAAGAATTGAACAGCCTCGTTAGCAAAGCAAAAATTTATCGAAAGACATGTAGAACGGCACTTTAACAAAATGATGGCCTGATAAAAAAGAGGTACAATAATCTGAAATGGTAAGCCAAACTAGCTAGGTGTACAATCTCATGAAAGATAAGAGCCTAAACTTTAACCTGGGCCCTGTAAGAGCATATGCAGTGCTGGTTCTTATATAAGTTTTTTTTAAACTTCAAATTGTTTAACTTTTTTTTTTCCTATTCAAGTAAATAACATGTAATTTTTTATAAAAGTATCGATGGTTAACCAAATTTATATCATAAATAATGTATTTTATTAAGTAATATTATAGGACTCACAAAATTAAATTGAACACCTATTTTACTAACTTTAACATCATAGTAAAATTTTCTAAAAAAATACTTAAAACTACATGAAATGAAATTGTAAGGTGCAGATAAATAAGCCCTTTTAAGTAACATGTCATTGTTTAACTACTACACTGTTCTGGTTGCGTCTGGTTATATAGATATTGAATGTTACTCCTTGTTATATAATAAACTACTTGTGATTATGTTAGCTTTTTTTTCATACATACAATGTCAAATCTTTTAAAGGTATAGGCTTAATTTTTCATATAGTAATAAAATTAAAAAGTAAGTTACTTTCTAATTTCCCAGTTGATCTTAAGACATAGTGCAATGGAAAATGCCATGGGATTTTAACAAAGTAGCTTTTATTTAATATGGAAAAAGAAAACATTCGTGTAAGAATGATATATAAAAAATCAAATTAGAGCGCTTTCACATTCATTACAGATTTTTGGAACATATATTGTCATCGTCATATTTTGCTGCTTACAAAGTCTTAAGGATTTTAATCCCAAATTACTCAAAAATAGGAAAGTAAACCCCAATATCTAAAGGTATATGCATCGTAAGTCAAGAGGTACATTTTTTTTTTGGTGAATGGTAAGTGAAAGAGATGAACACATGCAGTAAGCATGGAAATCGAAGGAAATAGATTCTCATCAGAGAGAGATCAAAGCTTCATTAATTTTCTATATGGAAGTGTACTGTGAAAGACATGATATATATCCTCTTTACAATCTTGAGAAAACCCCACTAACTATTGGCCAAACTAACTCCGAGCACTGATCGAAGACATGTGAGAAGCACATATTCCATAGTCTTAGGCCAGTAAGGAACAATGCTCATTCACTTATTACGAGCACAATGCACAAAGTAAAAACAGCTTATTTTATACAAGGAAAAAATTTATAACAGTCATTTTCATTCCTCTTATATATGTAATTTTACTCTGTTGGCACACTGCACTACAATCACTTTGCTTGATCCCATTCCGGAATAGCACGAGGAAGACTACTTACCTAACTTATATCCATCTTTGAACACACTTTAATTAGTCATTTATTACAACATTTGTTTTTTATTCTTCTTATCGTTTACCTCGGCAGGGTGAGTTCCGTGTCCAGATTCATGGAGATTGGTTCAACTGAATCTCTTGTTAGATTCAAGGAGACTGGTTCAGCTGATGAACCTCTTGTTATTAGATCGGCATCAATGTGTTTAGTTCGAGCTAATTCGGTAGCTAACAACAACAACAACAACAACGCCTTATCCCACTAGGTGGGATCGGCTACATGGATCAACTTCCGCCATAATGTTCTATCAAGTACCATACTTCTATCCAAACCATTAATTTCGAGATCCTTTTTGATAACCTCTCTTATAGTCTTTTTGGGTCTTCCTCTGTCTCGAATTGTTTGTCTTCTCTCCATCTGGTCTACTCTCCTCACTACAGAGTCTACCGGTCTTCTCTCTACATGCCCAAACCACCTAAGTCTATTTTCCACCATCTTCTCTACAATAGGCGCTACTCCAACCCTCTCTCTAATAGCTTCGTTTCTAATTTTATCCTGTCGAGTCTTACCACACATCCACCGCAACATCCTCATCTCCGCTACACCTACTTTATTCTCATGTTGGCTCTTGACCGCCCAACATTCTGTTCCGTACAAAATCGCCGGTCTTACCGCAGTCCGATAAAACTTTCCCTTTAGCTTGATCGGTACCTTTGCATCACATAACACCCCCGATGCTTTTCTCCATTTCATCCATCCTGCTTGAATGCGATGATTCACATCCCCTTCAATTTCCCCATCATCCTGTATTACAGACCCAAGATATTTAAACCGTGTGACTTGAGGGATAATATGGTCTCCTATTTTCACCTCTGAGTTAGAAACCCTCCTTCTTTTGTTGAACTTACATTCCATATACTCCGATTTGCTTCTGCTTAGGCAAAAGCCATGTGTTTCTAGAGCTCGTCTCCAAGTTTCCAACCTCTCATTCAACTCCTCCCTCGACTATCCAAGGAGGACTATGTCATCTGCAAAAAGCATGCATCTCGGCGCTATCTCTTGGATTTGTTCCGTGAGGACATCCAGAATTAAGGTAAAAAGGTAGGGGCTAAGGGTTGACCCTTGATGTAAACCAATTGTGATGGGAAAATCGTCTGACTCTCCACCCTGTGTCCTAACACTAGTCGATACCCTATCATACATATCTTGGATAACTCGAATATATGCAACCCTAACCCCTTTCTTCTCTAGAGCTTTCCACAAAATCTCTCTAGGCACTCTATCATACGCTTTCTCCAAGTCAATAAAAATCAAGTGCAAGTCTTGTTGGGCCATGCGATATTGCTCCATCACCCGCCGTAATAAATAAATCGCTTCCATGGTCGACCTTCCCGGCATGAAACCAAATTGATTCTCAGTAACTTGAGTCTCCTTTCTTAATCTCCGTTCGATCACTCTTTCCCATAATTTCATGGTATGACTCATGAGCTTGATTCCCCTATAATTTGCACAATTTTGTATATCCCCCTTGTTCTTATAGATTGGCACTAACGTGCTTCTCCTCCATTCCTCCGGCATGCGTTTTGACCTCATAATTTCGTTAAAGAGTTCGGTGAGCCACTCAAGACCTCTATCTCCAAGAGTTTTCCACACTTCAATAGGTATGTTGTCTGGCCCCACCGCCTTACCATTACTCATTCTTTTCAACGCTTCCTTTACTTCCTGTTTCTGAATCCGACGATAGTACTTATAGTTCCGGTCCTCTTCTCTTGTGTCTAGACTGCTAGAGTCATATCCATATCCATCATTAAATAAGTTGTGGAAATACGTCTTCCACCTCTCCTTGATATCTTTTTCATGCACTAAGACTTTGCCTTCTTCATCCTTAACACACTTTACTAAAGCGTTCTTAAATTCAGTGACTACCATATTCATGATTGGCCTTTCGTTGGGCTTTGGAGAAAGACAAGCCTTTGCTAGTTTTACCACTTTCCAAGCCGAGTTACTATCAAACTCTCCTCTTAACCTTGAGTCAACAATGGCCTTGATATCCCCTTTGGCAATCAATGAGCTAACCCTTTCACTTATGTGAATATTTACTTGAGTCCTCGCTATCACGGATTCACTTGTGATTATCTCCAAAAGCACAACACCAAAGCTATAAACATCACTCTTCTCTGTTAATCTGTTGGTTATGCAGTAACTGCCAGACAAAAGCATGTAACTCCATTCATTTTTTGTACGTCAGAATTTGTTAGTAAACCAGCACATCATATATATTTAATATAATTGTATTGTCTTTTTAATTTAATCATCTTAATTTTAAGTGATCTAATTTTTTAAGTCTATAAATTTCTAAAAACTGCCCTGTCAAACATAAACTTCTAAAAATTAATGTGTTTAATGAGTGAATACTAATTAACGAATTATGGTAACCCTAATTGATTAATATATGAGAAATTAATTAATTATAGCATAACACAATACAATTTTCCTTCTTCTGGTCAAAAAGAGAAATAAACATTAATTAGTAGTATTTCAACAACAAAAAAAATAATTTATAAACAATGTTCTGAATGAAACAATTAAACATTGATGATCATTCCATCAATAGGTTTTTATTATTGTCACTATTCCCATGAAAATAAAATTTTATTATTGTCGCATAACACCCTGAGATCTACTAAATCATGTTAACTGATCAAGAATTAATAGGTTTGGGTAAATATATAAGAAGTCATTGGAAACTGTTGCCGAATCTCCATGCCAATCTATCACGTCAAGTGATTTCACGATCTTCATGCCATTGCCCATTATACATGTCTCAGTCTCACTTTGCAAGTTGTCTCGCCCTGCAAATTCAACGGTACAAATATACAACCTAGAAAATGGCATTAACGAGATATAACTATCTAAAAGAACAAAATAAAAACGAGATATAACTATCTAAAAGAAACGCGCTTAACTAGTTGGCTTTTTTCAATAACTAGGTTGGTTCAAAGGATAATTGATGGAACTTATTCTAGGCAACGTTGGATGGGATAGAAATGGCATTAACTTGTAAAAACATCATATGGGTTAGAAAAAGCATTAACTATTTACTTTTCAGGTAGTGTATTTTGTCTTCTCTCTTTTTGCTACCGCTGGGTCACTTGAAGTGCCTCTGTGAGTCCAAATGTTGCTATCAAAAACTTTTTGGGAATTTTTTTCTGCACCCCGTAATTTCTCCCACCACCTCCTTTCTTTATGGAAAGACTATTTTTAGATTCCGAAACTCTTTCCGTAATGGTGTCAGACATTTATTGAGGTGCGGGAAGTTTTAGCCAAACTTTTCCTTCTCTTCCATAATGGGCTGGACACCTTTTTGTAGCCCAATGTTAGTTTGGGTTGGTAACATCTGATGGGTGGGATTTCTTACTTATCAGTAACCACGTTGGACAGAGAACTTCTCTCGGAGGGGAGTTGCTACGTGCACCCAGCATTATTGCTGGGGCACCCAGCATTATTGCTGGGGCACCCAGCAAACAGTGAAGTGGCGAAACTGCCCTTCAGCAATTATTCTTCCGGAAGAAGGTTCTTCCGGAAAGTTTCTGGAAATAATTTTTCCGGAAAGTTTCCGGAAGAATCTTCTTCCGGAAGATTAATTTGTGTCTTCCGGAAATACTCACAGACAATTTCCGGAAGAACGTCATCCGGAATGTTTCCGGAAGAAGCTTCTTCCGGAAGAATTCCATTGTCTTCCGGAAGAAGCTTCTTCCGGAAGTTAGTTTTTTTTTTAAATGCGTATGTAATGACGATTTTGCCCTTGTGTAAATTTCTTTAAATTAACGTCTTCAGGCTGTGTTTTACTGCGCTTTCTTTGTTTCTTCTTCCGTTTGCTTTGTTTCTTCTTCCGTTTGCTTTGTTTGTTTCTTCCGTTTGCTGTTGTTTCGGTGGTGGTCCCTTCAGCAGTCTGTTGGTGGTCCCGTGAAGTGAAGTATTTGAAGATTTGGTGGTCCCGTGTTCCGTATTTGAAGTTTTATTAGTGGATGTTGTTCCTATTTTGTCGGAGGTACGCGTTTATTTCGTTTTCCGGTTAGCTTTTAGAGAAGAAAAACAGTAAAAAATGTATCCGGAAGAAATTTTAGGCACAGAAGGAGGAAGGTCCGGAATGACCACTTCCGGAAGACCTTCTTCCGGAAGTTAAGAAGCCCAATTCCGGAAGAAGGTCTTCCGGAAGTAGTTTCCGGAAGCACTTCTTCCGGAATTGGCCTTCGTAACTTCCGGAAAACCTTCTTCCGGAATGTTAAATTATTACTAATTTATTTTAATTTCTGTTTTATAATTTTTTTAATTTCTGTTTTATATATATTTCTGTTAGTTAATAATGAATTATTGGTTTAATTAGGTATAATGATATATATTGTGGATTATAATTTTTTTTGTTTTATAATGGTATATATATATATATATATTTTTGTTTTATAATTTTTTTTTATTTCTGGTTTATATATGTTGTGGATTATTGATTTAATTAGGTATAATGGTATAATATTAAATGATTTAGGTAACTTAAATGTATAATGGTACAAAAATGTTTTATTAGTTGTTTATTATAGTGATAAGTTTAGTTTAAGTAAATAATGTAGTTATAAATTTAGAATATAGTGATAATTTTAATATAGTCGTGTATGATGCATATGTCCTATTAATATGTTTGTTATTTAAGGTGCAGTAAATTTTTGGATGTGGTTATATGATAATTTGAATGTACTTGTGTATGATGCATATGTCCTTAAGATGGACGAAGATCAATGGAGGTATGACTTTGCGATGTCACAAGAAGTTGATATGGATTATGATTATGATAATCAAGAAGAATGTGGAGTGAATGAACGACATGTCGATTGTTCAAATGCTTTTAATACATCTCAGGTAATCATAGATAATTTGAGTCATTGGTTGAATTGATGGTTTGTACGAAAATTAATGTGTTAGGGTTGCGTTGTAGGTATTCGCTACTCGAGATGATGTTTTGCAATGGGCTCGAACAGTTGCCCATGAAAATGGATTTGTTGCAGTGATTATGAGATCTGACACAGAGACCGGTAGCAGAGGAAGAAGTTCATTTGTGTTAATTGGGTGTGAAAGGAGTGGTACGTACAAGTGTAGAAATAAAGAATTCGTTAGAAAAGACACCGGGAGTAGGAAATGTGGTTGTCCCTTCAGGCTTCGTGGGAAACCAGTGCGTGGAGGGGAAGGTTGGATGGTGAAGTTGATCTGTGGGATTCATAATCATGAATTGGCGAAGTCCTTAGTTGGACATCCATACGCCGGGCGATTGACTAAGGAAGAAAAGAAAATTATTGCTGATATGACAAAGTCGATGGTGAAACCGAAAAACATCTTGCTAACGTTGAAGGAACACAATGCCGACAGTTACACCACGATAAAGCAAATTTACAATGCAAGAAGTGCATATCGTTCTTCAATAAGAGGAGCTGATACCGAAATGCAGCATCTGATGAAGCTTCTCGAACGTGATCAATACATTCATTAGCATAGATTGAAGGATGAAGTTGTGGTGCGTGATCTGTTTTGGTGTCACCCAGATGCAGTAAAGTTATGCAATGCATGTCATCTACTGTTTTTTATAGACAGTACCTACAAAACAAACAGGTACAGACTCCCACTACTTGACTTTGTTGGAGTGACACCAACGGCGATGACATTCTCTGCTGGGTTTGCATATCTGGAGGCTGAGCGTGTTAATAATATTGTATGGGCTTTGGAACGATTTCGAGGCCTATTTTTAAGACACGATCGCCTCCCTCTTGTTATTGTCACTGACAGAGACCTAGCACTGATGAATGCAGTGAAAACTGTGTTTCCCGAGTCTACTAATTTGTTGTGCAGGTTTCATATCGATAAGAATGTGAAGGCGAAGTGCAAATCTTTAATCGGGGAAAAAAATGCGTGGGACTATGTAATGGATAACTGGGGTACTTTGGTTGATTGTCCGTCCGAATACGAGTTCCATGAGTCATATCAGAAGTTTCAAGTTGCTTGTTCGCCTTGGCCGATGTTCGTTGACTATGTTAACGACACATGGATTATCCCCCACAAGGAAAAATTTATTACAGCATGGACGAATAAGGTCATGCACCTAGGCAACACAACAACAAACAGGTATTAACAACTGATTTTATTTGTTAGTAACGATTAATATTAAATGGTATTTAATTGTTGTATATTTTCATGTTTGTTGTGTATTTTAAATGTAGGGTTGAATCAGCTCATTGGGCTCTCAAAAGAGTACTACAAAATAGCGTTGGAGACCTATGTAGTGTTTGGGATGCCATGAACAACATGATCACGCTGCAACACGTCGAAATTAAAGCATCCTTTGAAACCAGTACGCATGTGGTTGGCCATGTATATAAAAAAACCTTATACAAGAGGCTTCTTGGGATGGTTTCGAGGGATGCTTTAAATCAGATTGCTTCTAAGATTGACCGTCTACGTTATCTCGGCAACAATCTCTCTTCTTGTGGTTGTGTGATGAGAAGCACGCACGGGCTTCCTTGTGCATGTGAGCTTTCTAGGTATACTGCTAGCAGCATCCCATTGGAGTCAGTCCATCTTTTTTGGAGGAGACTTTGCTTTTCAGACCAAGGGTTATGTGAGACGGAAGTCACCATCAAGGAAGAAATAGAGGTCATATCTAAAAGGTTTGATGAACTTGATGTGGCTGGCAAAGTAAATCTGAAGAGTAAACTTCGAGAAATCGCATACCCTGATCATAACTCTATGTGCCCTCCTCCATCAAAGGTGAACACTAAAGGTGCACCGAAGAAACCGATGAAAAGAAGTCAAACATCCACAAAGCGTGATCCGTCTTACTGGGAGTATGTTGATGCTTTTCATTCTGTTCAAAGCAGCAACTCTCCAGTGAAACGAAGTGCATCATGTTCTCAACCGCGTCAGCCAACAAGGATCATTCCGATGTTGGATCAATTTGCGTCATTCTTTCAAGGTTTCATTCGTGACGTTGTGGATGTGAAAGCGGACGGTAACTGTGGATATCGGTCCATTGGCGCTTTATTAGGTATGGGGGAAGATTCGTGGCCGTTAGTGCGTAATGAATTGCTTAAAGAACTTGGCAGGTGGTCGCATGAGTACATGAACCTCTTCGGTGGCATAGAGAGATTTGAACAATTAAAGTTGTCCCTACTTGTTGATGGATTTTCAAAGGTATGTTTTTAGGTTAATTTTTTTTAATAACAATGTTTAAATTACTTACATGTGTATGTTTGGTTCATTGAGGTTAGTGTGGACAAGTGGATGGATATAACAGACATGGGATATGTGATTGCTTCACGGTATAACGTAATCCTTGTATCGTTGTCCCAACAACAAAGCATGACATTTTTCCCTCTTAGAAGTCAACCACCACCTGACTCTTCTGGCCACCGCATCATATGTGTCGGTCACGTGTTTGGAAATCATTTTGTTCAGGTACATTGAATATAGTTAGTGTAACAATTATGCAATGACTTCGCTTGTTCGTTTGGCACGGTCAGCGCATGATATAATGTTTGTTCATGTACAACAGGTTTATTTGAAAGACCATTGTCCGTTGCCGCCCCCAGCGCTGTTGTGGTCAACCAATTGTTATTCTCAGGCAAAGCAATGGGCAATTCCATATATTAGTAGAATGCAGGAATACACAAGCTTGATGTCATTCAAAACACACTATGTAGACCTAAATGAAGACTAAACATTCATTGTTTATTTATTTGTATTCATTATGCGATATAATTCGTTGTAACCCGTCACTAACCAATTAATATTATCAACTACTCGTTTGGTTAAGCAAGGAAATTGTTGGTCCAACAAAAATCATTTACGCGTACAGCATACATCATTGTCATAATTGACAACACATAATGACATGCATGCGTGTTACAGTTTGAGCGTGACAACACATTGGTTGACTTCAGTACACATTTTGAAACTAGCAGTCGCTCAACAACACATTGGTTGACTTGACTACACATTAGCGACAACACATTGGCTGACTTGACTACACATTTACGCGTGTCTATTTTTTTGTAAACAAAGTTAAACAAAGGCTCGGTCACAACCATCTATATATATGGCAGACTAGGCTACTAAATCACACATTATCTTGCTTTCAAATACTGGGGTTTACTTCCAAACTTCAACTCCGGTGCCCATTCGAGTACCAAATAGGTGTGATTTTGCAAGCCTAAAAACCAGAATACACAATACCCTTCAGCTATCCGACAAACAATTTTTGGATGAAATTCACTACCGGAAGCCATTCACCGATACAGGTAACCAAATTCGCTTTGAGTGTATCATTTCCTATTTCATCATGGCATCAAGATATAGAACAGAAGTTTCATAGTTTACCTGTAAGAAAATTGGCACGTAAATGGAAATGGTTCTTCATCTATTTCGTAGAAAGAGCTCCAACCCATAAGTGGCTGAGACTCCATGATCATGCTCCAGACACGAAGATATATAAAGACGTTGAAGTATTGAAGAAGGATTATAAGTCCCTTCCTTGCTGAAACAGTAGTAGAACGTGGGGAATATGAAAGGAAGTTGGCAATTTATATGAATACGAAATAGGAATATACGATGATGAGAGTAAATCATATGTAACTTAAGGTGGCTATTAATTGCTTGGAGAATGTGCGCGCCGCCTTCTATGCGTGAATGCGTTTTAATGGTGACGATGAGTATGCTTGCGAGAGTTACAAGAATACAAGGGGAATAAGAATATTCCAAGTTTGAACTTTAATGAACTCTCTTGCTTCTTTAATGAATAGGTTTTGAAGATTGTGATCGTGGAGCTTCTGTGCATTTGGAAGATTTGATCTTTTTTAGGATCCTTTAATTAATCCGTTTATCACATTGTAAACAAGCAAGATGATTAGGTCTAATATGCTGTTATGTAGCCTATAATGGAACTGTGCATGCTAGCTCTGCTTGCTTTAGGCCAATCATGAATTCGGTTATTACAGTAATTATTTACTTGAACATGGAAAAAGGGTTCATTTCCTATTTTTTTCGATTTTGAGGCTTTGTTTTGACGTGTTAGTTGACGGAACTGGGGAACGGGACTATTTTTTTTGGATTCTTTGACGTCCAAACATGAGAAATGGCCGCCCTCCATTGTCTCAGGGCACAAGCACACCCACGCAAAAAAATCCCAAACATGGGTACTTGAACATGGAAAAAGGGTTCATTTCCTATTTTTTTCGATTTTGAGGCTTTGTTTTGACGTGTTAGTTGACGGAACTGGGGAACGGGACTATTTTTTTTGGATTCTTTGACGTCCAAACATGAGAAATGGCCGCCCTCCATTGTCTCAGGGCACAGGCACACCCACGCAAAAAAATCCCAAACATGGGTACTTGAACATGGAAAAAGGGTTCATTTCCTATTTTTTTCGATTTTGAGGCTTTGTTTTGACGTGTTAGTTGACGGAACTGGGGAACGGGACTATTTTTTTTGGATTCTTTGACGTCCAAACATGAGAACTGGGGAACGGGACTATTTCCTGATTTATTAATTATTTTAAAAACTTTTATTTTTTATGTAATTCTTACAAACAAAACTCATGATTCTAGGTTCCCTTTTTTTAAAAATAAATTTAAAACAACCGTAAACTTCGCTTAAGGACCACAAACAATCGGAATAACAAACTATATTATAAAATAATAAACTGTGCAAAACACGCCAACTATATTAAACAAAAACTGTAATAATTACAAATATTCATGTCAACTACAACACAACAATATAAATACAATGATCAATGGTCCGTGCGGCGTCTCTGACGAGCCCTGACCGTCCCATCAGCACTGGGTCCCCCTCTCGCGATCGTCAGGCAGTCCTGCATAATGTCATATAACTCTGTGCCTGCAGTTACTATCCTAAGGTTGAGCACACGCTCCAACCTCTGTGCAATCGCCTCATATCCCTCGTAATCATCCTGTCAAAGTCAGTAAAAACATTTATTATGAAATTCAAAATAAACAACAACTCATAAAACATTAAACGCGCAAATAATCTTACCACATATGGAGGGGGGTCAAATGCCACTGGAACCTGGGGGCTGGGCGGCTGTATGTAGTCCTCAGGGTCTGCAGCTGGTGCATCCCTCTGCTGGTCATCTGCCTGGGTCGGTGTCATGAAAGGGTGAGATATGCGGAAAAACCACTCAATGTAATCCGCAGATACCTGCCCAGGCACTAAACAAGGCTGACCCGCAGGTAGTAAGTGATCCGCAAACTCCATCCACCTGTCATCTATCTGCTCCTGTGACAATCGTGCACTAACAGGCGGCGGAGGGATGCTCTGGATGTAACCGAACTGGCGTACCACCCTCTCCGGTCGAACTGCGACGATCATAGGACCCCATCTGAGCTGACCCTGGAACGATGAAATCTCCTGAAACGCCCTAACACCCCGATGCTCCGTGTACGGCAACCAGGACACATCTGTGACGGTCAAACCATCACAACGTGCCCTGTATGGTGCTCCTGTGATGCCCTTCATGTGCGCCTTCGACGTCAACCACCGGGAAGCACGTGGGGACGTCTCCTGGTATGTGTCGTCAGTCACGCACTGATGCACACTAGGGAAGTGCTCATAGATCCAGCACTACACAATAATTGAGGTTAACATAACATAAAAACATGTTTAAATCATAATCGAACCTAACATATTAATAAACACAAAATTTACCTGAAATAGCGTCAAGTACCCCGCAAGCTGTCGGGTGGTGGTCCTACAAGCCTCATCTAACTGGTCGTACATATGAACCAGCGCGGCAACCCCCCAAGCGTAACCACCACTATGAGCGAGGTCCCGGAAAGCGTCAAGGTGGACCACATGCACGTATGTTGCACTCTTATTAGCAAAAAGAGTGCAACCGACAAGGTGCAGCAAATAAGCGCGAGCTGCGACAATCCACCGCCGGGCCTGACATCTGGTCTCATAAATGTCACGAACCCATCCTAATCGTACATATGCTCCACGTGTGAGCGCTGTCTCGGCTCTGGCCTCCTCCGCAGACACTTCCAGCAACTCCGTGAGCAAGAATCTGGCCTCCTCCGTAGAAAGAGCGTGGAAACTGTGCAAGGCGCCAGTGATGGGCAAATGTAGAATGGACGACACATCATCCAATGTGATCGTCAACTCTCCTACTGGAAGGTGGAAGGTGCTAGTCTCACTGTGCCACCTCTCCACAAATGCGGATATAAGTCCAGGATCGCCAGTAATAACTGAACAATCTATCAGTGGACTTAATCCTGTGGCAGCCACCAGGCCTTCAATCTCAGGCACTGGCCTCCCAATCAGTGTCAGCTTCCTCCCATGTGACACTAACTTCAAATCAGGACGTTCCTGATTTGAAGTACAAATTATACAATTATTAAAAAAAAATTAATCATAAACAAATAAATAAACAATGACAAATAATTAACAAATTAAAATACCTGTCCACTCCACACGGCATGTGCAACATGCTCGGCAAATGATGTGAGCACTGACGGGTCACGTGGACCACCAGGGAATCCCTCTGCAGCATCATCACCATCTGACCCCTCACCACTATCAGCACCCTGTGCGTCCGCACGCATCTCAGGTGCCTCCGTAGGCTGCTCAGGGACATCATCAGTCATGTCAGCGACGTCCTCAGCCATATCACGTCCCTCCGTAGTCATCTGATGAACGCGTAGCCTACGGGCTGAGGCAGTAGGCCTACGCCTCTCGGGAACATCGCCAGCATCCTCGTCAGCAGCTCTATCTCTGCCTACAACTCTACCTATGGCACGACCTAAACCTCGTGTTCTGGCCATGATCTGTAAATCATGTCGAACACGTATTTTTTTCGGTCAAAATATACACAATTTTCTTTATAAAAAATCAACTTTATTTATAAACAAATAAGACTAACTTAAATCAAATTATTTTCACACATACACGACCTAATTTTAAAAAAAAAAATTAAACAACTTCATTTATATAAAAAAAAACAACTAATGTAAAACAAAATTATTAATAAACATGCACAACTTAATTTTTTTAAAAAAAAATTAAACAACTTCATTTATAAAAAAAAAAAACACAACTAATATAAAAATAATTCATTACTATGCACAACTTAATTTTTTTAAAAAAAAATTAAACAACTTCATTTATAAAAAAAAAAAACACAACTAATATAAAAATAATTCATTACTAAACATCCACAACTTAATTTTTAAAAAAAAATAAACAACTTCATTTATAAAAAAAAACACAACTAAATTACTTAGTAAACATCAACAAGTTAATTTTTTTAAAAAAAAAATAAACAACTTCATTTATAAAAACAAAACACAACTAATATAAAAATAATTCATTACTAAACATCCACAACTTAATTTTTAAAAAAAATTAAACAACTAATGTAAAAAAAAAATTATTTAGTAAACATCCACAATTTTTTTAGTAAATAAAATACTTCATTTATAATAAAATAAACTAATTAATTATAAAAAATTAGTATTTTTATAAAACTTCCAAAACACACAACTTTAATTATAAAAATAGACAACTTCATTTTTAAAGAAAAAACACTAATTTAAAAAAAAACAATAAACAAAAACAAACACAACTACTTTTATAAAAAAAAATTAATTTACAAATTAATATTTAGTAAAAATACACAATTTAAATTATAAAAAAAATATGACATCAAAAACCCAAACTTCATTTTTCATAAAATCTAAAAAACAAAATAACCAAAATAAATAAAATAATTCATTTAAAAAAAACAAAACAATTTCTGTTTAAAAAAAATTTTAAAAAAAAAACACAAAAAAAAAACAAAAAAACCACTTCCGGAAGAAGTGGTTCTTCCGGAAACACTCCGGAAGAAGGGTTCTTCCGGAAAGGTCTTCCGGAACTTTGAAACTTCTTTCGGAAGTGCGCGTCTTCCGGAATTCTTCCGGATGAACCACTTCTTCCGGAAAGTTCCCGGAAGACGTTTTCCGGAAGTCTTCCGGAAGAAGTGTTCTTCCGGAAGACGTTTGGTTACTTCCGGAAGAACACTTCTTCCGGAAACTTTCCGGAAAACGTTCTTCCGGAACTTCCGGAAGAACCCCTAACGGGTCTTCCGGAAGACTCCTCCGTCAGCCATTTCCGCCATTTTTTCCGGCGTACTCTCGTCTTCTCCCCTCTCGTCTTCTACCCTAAGGTTCCATTGCTATGCTAAGGTTCCATTGTTATGCTAAGGTTCCATTGCTATGCTAACAGTGATGCACATTACAAGCTAAGGGTAAGGGAAAGGGGAACTAACCTGTTCGCGGAGAAGAAGAAGAAAGCCTTGGCGCGCCTCGCGGAGAAGAAGCTTCACGGAGAAGAGAAGAAGCAGGTTCCGGGAGAAGAAGAAGCTGTTCCGGGAGAGAAGAAGCTGTGTTCCGGGACGGGAGAGAAGAAGAATTTGTTCGAAAAAAAGTGTTCCGGAAATGATTTGCGTTTTTTATAATTTTATTTTAAAGGGCAAAATGGTACTTTCAATCAATTGCTGGGTGCACCAGCAATATTGCTGGGTGCACCTAGCAACTCCCCTCTCGGAGTTGTCTTGCACACCTAATATTTTTATTCGAACACCTAACAATATAGATGAAGAGATTAAAATATTCTTCATATTTTCTTTAAATACAGTTCACAGTTCAGTAATCTGTATAATTTATATGGATGGATTAGCGATCTGTATTATAATCCATATGATTTTTTTTAAAAAAAATAAAAATAAATAAAATTGAGCTAAACTTTTATTAGATAAGTGATAGTTTAATAGGCCATGATAATTTAATATGAACTAAATCACTTTCGATAAGTCTCTTATAAATGATAATTTAATAGGACAACTAATGCTAACAATTAAGATTCTTTTAATTTATTTCTAACTAAAAAGTTTCTGAAAATTTTATTCCATGTTAGAAAATGAAATATCAAAGTATTGAACAGTCTCATTAGCAAAGCAAAAATTTCTCGAAAGACATGTAGAACGGCACTTTTAACAAAATATTTATTTTAAGCATTATAGGTAAAATTAACTATTAAATAACAATAGAGACTATATTTATCAAATATAATATGTAGTCGAATTATTAAATATATAAAAAATTATACTATTAAAACATGCGTTTTTATAATAAAAAAATAAAAAATAAATAGTTAATATGCATTCATTGTCATCTTAATATAATTACATTATCAACTAATTATAAATGTATTTTATGAATATTTTTATTAATAGTTATTATAAAAATCAATAAATAAACAAACTTATATTACATTCTAGTTTGAATGATAACATACATAAAAAGACTTTACACTATAAATACGTTTGTAATTGTCTATTCATAAATATATTATATTTAATAAATATCATAATTAATATATTATTGTATAAAATAGTTTATAAGTTAATGAGAAAAAAATTATATAGAGAGAGTTTCAATCATAAATTAACATACATAATAAGTTTAATTTATTGATTCTTATCATTATTAACTTAAAAGTAAAATATAAATAACATGGGTTTTCATTCTTCGATGGTTGTACTTTAATTTGGATTACGATTACCACTTCCAATCACAAATTAATATATATATATATATATATATATATATATATATATATATATATATATATATATAATTTGTTGACACTTATAATAATAAACTTAAAAAGTAAAATATAATTAACATTGGTTTTCATTTTTCATTATTTATTTTTACACCGTTTGTACTATGCACTAGGATCTTCACTCCTTAAAAAGTGAAATATCTGAATGAAGATATATAATTTATTTAAAGTTATTATTTCTGAAAATTAAAAAAAATAGGAAATATATCATGCAACATAGATTAAAAGTTATATGGTATTTTTTATTAGTTTATCCGATCATCAAAACTTTTAAGTTAATAAAAAAACCCTCTAACTAAACACCTGGAATTAATATATTTTTTTGGAATCAGTTTATTTTTTTATTTTTTTACTGATAAGTTACTTAAGCTACGCCATTGATTAGTCAAACATATAGAAACTAAACTTGACTGTATAGAAATAAGCTAAAGACTAATAGTAATAAGTATAAGTATATGTGATAATTAAGATATGTAATAAAAAAATAAAGATTAAATAAAAATTAAGCCATGAGATAGGTTTAGAAATTTGGAAGTTTTAGTACAAAAAAGCCAAATATAGACTTTTTTTCTCTCTTCAAGAAGTGAAGTCAAACTCCAATATCCGAACTTACAACAATTTGCACTCACTTCTCAAATTGTAGACTAAATTTAATTTAAAGCAAAAAAATAAATAAATAATTTATTTTTTAAAATATCAAATTACGTTAATTCATTTCATACAAACTCAATTTTTTTTTACCAAATAAGAACTCAAGGTAAAAATAACTTATTTTATACTAATCACAACATGTAAGTAAGTTTATTAATTTTTAAAATAATTTAAATATTAATTTGAGATTGAATGAGATTATAAAATTGTATTATCATGTTTTATAAAACTCTATAAATCTTATTCAAGGAAAAATTAAATAACACAGGTTTTCATTCTTTCATTATTTATTTTTACACACATCTCTTTTGTGGCTTGATTTCATTAACTCGTCTTCATCCTCCAACACACTTTAATGACTTATTTTTGACGACATTATGTTATTCTTCTTTAGGTAAGCTTCTACCTCGCCAGGGGCATGAATTCGGTGTCCACATTCACGCTAACCGCTTCAACTAAATGTCTGGGATTGGCATCACAATGTTTTGCTCGAGCTAATTCTTCGATCGCTAATGTCTCCTTTAGTTCAATAGCAATCTCACTCATGATTGGCCTTTCGTTGGGATTTTGAGAAACACAAGCCATTGCTATTTCTAAGGCTTTCCAAGCTGAGTTAATGTCATAATCTCCTTCTAACCTTGAGTCAACTATGGCCCTGATATCCCCTTTCTCAATCAAGGACCTAACCCTTCCACTTATGTGACCCTTTTCTTGATTCCTTTCCATTACTGGTTGGTTTGTGATTATTTCCAAAAGAACAACTCCAAAGCTAAAAACATCGCTTTTCTGTGTTAATCTACTGAATTTGTGGTAGCTGCAAGAAAAGACATGTAACCCAATTTATTTTCTGAGAGTTTGTGGTCATAACTCAAATATCCACGTAGAAACTCTCACTATATATATTTTCGCAGAAAATGATGGATAGGAAAATAATTGAAATGCTTACTGAGGGTCCAGATAACCAGGAGTACCAGCAACGACAGTTGACACGTGAGATTCCCCATCAATTGGGATAGCTTTGGATAGACCAAAATCTGACAATTTTGCTTGGAAGTGTTCATTCAACAAGATGTTTGTAGATTTTACATCTCTGTGGATTATTGGAGGCTTGCAACCATTTTGCAGATACTCCAATCCTGAGATTATATTTGCGGGTAAACATATTAACAGGGTAAAAAGGGACTTGACAAAACTGTCAAAATAATTAGAATTTTAGTTTCTGACCTAAGGCTGCATCCACTGCTATACGAAGTCTGTCCTCCCAGCTCAAGAACGTTGATTTGCTGTGTTTACCTACAGGAACAAGTTGTGTAACTTTCTATACATGTTGGTTTTTGTTTACTAGAAGTTAATCATATGAAAACTTCTATATCCAGAGTTTCAGAATACAAACCTAGTTTGGAAATTGATTTGCAGACATTTTTAACAAGAAATTAATTTTATTTGACAACTAACCAGAGAGATGTTCTTGTAAGTTCCCATTAGCCATATACTCATATATGAGAGCCTTATTGGTTCCTTCATTGCAATAACCAATAAGGGATGTTAAGTTTTTGTGATGAACTCTGATTAGAAGTTTAACCTGGAAATGAAAATCACAACCATGTTTAACCATATATATTTGTTACTTATCTAAAAAAGCTAGTGTAAAGCGCGATTAAAAAATTACCTCTGCTTGAAATTGTTGAAAGCCATGTACAGCCGATGGAGAAAGCACTTTCACTGCAACTGGACTGTCATCGATATAGCCCAGGTAAACTGTTCCAAATCCTCCTTTACCAATAATTGTATTGAAATTGTTGGTGATTTTAAGGACGTCAGAGTATGAATATATTTGTTTTTTGACTTGCGCTAATGAATCATCTTTTTTTGTGGATCGCAGGCGTAAGATCTCACTTTCATCATTCACTTCCATCAAAGCTGTTGATTTTTCTACAATATTGGAAAATTAATAGGTCAAGAATGAATTTGTTTGGCAAATCATTGATAAAAAAATACGAATCTTTTAAAATCGCAGCATTACCTTTTGATTTTCTCCTTTTAAGGGTCCACAATATTGCAACGGCTACTATAAGAATCAACGCCCCACTAATTGATGGTACTATGGGCGGCGTAACAATGTTCTTTTGTTTCTTCTCGAAATTGCATTGACCAGATTCACAGAGATATGGATTTTGGCTCACACTAGCATGGAAAGTAATCACAGAAGAGAATATATATATGTTTTAAGTCATCGATAATATAAAAAGATTCTTCAATTCATTTTGCTTGTGCCTAGAGATTCAGTGGATCAACTATTGCCGCTAAGGAAAAGGAAAAACAAAGGTGACACCATAAAAATTATTTTAAGAGATTTTCATAAAATGTGCTTGACCCAATAATTTTCTATTTTAAGGGGAAATCTAGAAAAAGATGGACCAAGGATGCGTTTGTATCAATGGTTTAATTAATAAGTGCTTATTGAATAAGTGTTAATCATGTAATAATTTTTATTTAAGTTGTTCCCATAATCAAAAGGAAAAATGGGGTACGGTTGAACTATTTCGATACAAGTCCTGAGGTGTTTTCATAAGTTATCGTTGAGTGTTGGAGACCCCATGCACTAGTGATGTGGCAGATCGACAATCATGTACAAATTGACTGGCGTATATAACTTGGGAGCAACTCTTATTTCATGTGTCAATTTTTGGGGTTAAAGTTAGGCAAAACTACTGAAGCTGAAATTTTAAGATCGAGTTGAAATCACATCCCAAGTACTGCCTTAAATATAACCAATTAATGATAATCATCACCACAAATAACCATATCATGAATTTGAGAGTAAACCCACCGAGTCGTGTGGCCCTCCTTGTAGACAAGTATAGATTGTGATTGTGATTCACGGTGGCAGTGCCACTGACCTTATCTAGCTTACACGAAAACCATTTTACACGCTAACTCGGTCAAATACTCTAAAAACACTTTGTGCTGTGAAGTATGAGACAATGACTAAACTAAAGAAATAGCTTTGCTCTTTGCTTCCAACCTCCACAACCACAAGTCTATACTTCCAAATTGGATTATTGTCTATTTATATAAATTTTAATTTTATTTCGGGTGTTGCAATTTTAACCTTTAATTAATTTAATTTAAATTCCTGTAATTTTTTATTTATGAGTGAATTATTTTAATTATTACATTTTTTCGTATTATTTATTCTACTATTAGTCTTATATTATATCTTAAAATATTTTTAATTAAATTTAAAATAAGCAAAAAAAGTAACCTATACTTGATTAAGCATTATACTTGTATTATATTAATTAATAACAGCATAATAGTTAAAATAAATAGCATCAATTTTGTAAAGTATAGTAAAAAATAATAATAAAATCCTATTTTATTTCAAAACGTGGAAAATAAATTTAATAAATATTTTAAAGATAAAAAATAAATAAATAAATTAGAATCTAACATTTAAAAAAAATATTATTTGAAGTAATATTTCTAAAAAATGTTAGAAATTATTAAAAAAAAACTTATTTTTTAAACAACCAAATAATCCAATGAATATTATATTGTGGGTTATCCAAAGGAAACTAAAAAAGGGTTACTACTTTTATTCTGTAAAAAAAAAGTTACTACTTTTATAATTCCAAAAAAGGAACAAAACAAGTTTTTGTTTTGTAGTCTATTCTTAGAGAAAGAATTATCTCTAAGGAAATAAGTTGAGAAGAATTAAAGTATAAATTCAAGAAATTTAACCCTATACAATGAATGCAAAATTAGATAAAAGAAAAATATCCATAAGCATGTGTTTTCACCTTTTATGCGTGTGTCAAATAACTCATACAAGATGAAAAAAATAAACTTAAAACTCTTAAAGAGTCTACTCTCTTTTTTCTTTTGGTTTTCTTTATTAATCTATTTGAATTCTAATCTCCCTTCTTTATTACCTAAAAAACATTGAAATATAAGAAAATAAATGAAAATTCTATCTAAATTCCAGAAAATAAAATAGATAACTCCTTCCATTATAATATCATAATTAAAACTCACTTATTTCAGGACAAAATAATTTGAAAAATGAAATTACTTAAAAATGAGTTACGTGATAGGATATAGAGTTTTTTTGTTCATATTGATCATAATTTTATAACAAGATTATCTCTCATGTTTCAAGGATGATATATGATCTTAAAAAAAATCTCCTAAAAGTAATATAAATAAATAACTAATCTTAGAATTTGGCAATACTTAAATCATATATATTTTTAATCTCAAAGACAGTACAAGAATTTATAATATTTATTAATTTTGTTCAACCAATTAGACATTTTCTACTTAAATCATATATAAAGATGAACATGGTAATATTATTCTCTTATATATATGAAGAATTAATTTGACAGCAAACTTTTACGATAATTAATGTTGTAAGTTTTTTTAAGTAACTATTAATAGGCTATTTAAGGGGACAAAATTTTGGGAAGTTCATGCAAAGATACGTATAATTTTCAATTACTAATTAGTTTAAAATTTTATTCGATGCAAAATAAAAAGAGGTTTCAAAATCACCTAAAGAAAACGAGGATTAAAAAATGTCTGTATATGCAAGGGAGTATTTGGTAGGGGAGAATTTTGTTCTTGTCCAGGAATCATGTTTTATGGGATTGAATAAAATTTGTTTAGTTAATCATTGAAATTTTTTATATAATTTTTCTAAAGATCAAAGAGTTTGTATATTTTTACTGATTATTTTAATTATTTTTTACATTATATAATTTTATAAAGACTAACATGATGTTTTTAAAAGAAAAATTCAAAAATATAATGTTTCCCATAAAAAAAATTTGTGGGAAACTAATTAAAAAAATATTCTCAAGAAACATCTTATCCTAAGAATGTTATTTTTTTAAAAATGCATGTTAAACATGAAAAATTAATTTTTTTTCAACTTATGATTTATGGGGAAAAAAAATCTCCGGTCAAATTCTTGGTGTGGAGAATTTTATTCTCCCCTCCACTTGTATTGAAAAGTTTTTATATGTAGGGACTTATCAAATTGCATTGACCAAATGAACTCGACAATTTAAATCAAATTAATTATTTTGATTCAATTATTTATTTTTAAAATTTGAATTAAATAAATTATAATTAATTTTTATTTAAATAAATACTTTTTTAACTTGAACCAATAGATGCTTCATTCAACTGTTATTTTTTAAGTAAAATATGTTTTTAGTCTCTTAATTATTCAAGATTTTTGTTTTTACTCCTCCAACTAAATATTTACTAATTTTAGTCTTTGATTTTTTTATCTCAATCCTTAAATTTCTCAGTTAAATGACAACATGATAATTTTTGGCTTCTAGAAGGATAACTTTCAACCCCACGAACTGACGCTACTATGGGTGTAACATGTTCTTTTTGTCCTCTTCCTCTCTCCCTTTTCTTTTTCCTTTTCATTGCATTGACCAGATTCACATAGATGGATGTGAATTTTGGCCCACACTTGCATAAAAATATAAAGAAGATTTATGTTTTAACTCTTAGTAAACCTTACAAGTCATCCATAATTTGGTCACCTCCGTTGAATTAAAATAAAATAAAATAAAATATCTAGTGCCATCGAGAGAGATAACTGCAAAATATTGGACATATATAGATAAAGGAGATTTACGTAAAAGACTAAAATATAACCAATTGGTAGTCATTGCGTTAAAAAATGACGATATTATGAATTTGAGAATTTTCAATAGGATCCATACCTTAGTGATAGGGAACCTTCCTTAGATTTTTCAACAAGTGTTGAGGGAATTGAACCGGAGAGGTTATTATTCTCCAAGTTCCTGCCAAAAGACGAAAACTTTAATATCCTTTTTCTATTTTCTAAATGCAGAGGAATCACAATAGTTCCAGACATCAAGTATCAGTCCAGTAACTTACAAGATCTTCAAGTATTGTAATTGAGACAGAAAATCCGGAACTTCACCGTTTAAGCTATTGTTTGATAAATCCCTGCAAAGCAAATAACTTGGCCGTTTTAAGTATGTTTAAATCTTATTCTTGACACATAAGTACATAAAAGAAAGAATAAAAATATTTGAAATAAGGGATTTTTCTAGACGCATCATTATTGGACCAGGTGAAACAAAATAAAAAACTCACAATTTCTCCAACTTGGTGAGATTTAAAATTGAAGGGTCTATCTTTCCTGACAATCCACTTGAAGATAAGTTCCTGTTTTGCACAACCAGTAGTTATTATATATGTTATCATTTCAGACTCAGTTTTCTAAAGCTATATGTTAAAATGGAAAAGATGACTTACAAAGTTATGATTCTTGGGGAGTCAATTACGGGATACGTACAATTCAGACCCTCCCACAAGTAGTCTTTCGGGCTGCATGGATCACCTTGCCAATCTCTTGTCACCCCATAAACAGACTTGATGGTTGTAATCGCATCAACTATTATTGAAATGCAAGTAAATAAATAAATTATTGTAAAAAAGTGTAGATTAACTATATTAGTGTAAACCAGAGAAATGGATTTTAGATGTTAGAAATCATATTTTTTGTTTTCTTGGCATACCATCTCCTTGGTATGTGTCTTGTTGCGGGAACTCTTTCACTCTGTAAATTTCAATGGCATTGATGATGGGAGGTAGGGTAGAAGTCTCGGTCATCACAAATGAAAAATTAATTAATTTCCCACTGATGCCTGAAGGGGTATATATAGTATCGACACTGTGGTACCTAGGAGACTCATTTTCATACCATAGCTTTCCGTTCAGGGTGATGTTGAACTCTCTCGTCTGATTCTTTGCTAACACTTGAATCTCTGTGAAGTGCATGTATACATAGAATGAATCTTTTGGATCATATGGCTCCCAGCTTATTACCAATGGAGCACTAACATTTGCTGGTGTAACTGCGGTGCTCATGACAACAGCTGGCGGTTGGTACTGTTTCTGCACTAAAGAATCAGCATCAATCGGAAAATTTAGCTGTTTCCATTTATCTACATTGTCATACCATGTATCTGCATCGTCATAGTTCCAGTAACGATCATAAACATCATCGTCGTACCTGTGAGAAAATCAAAGTAAGTCCAATAGAATAGAATCTTTTAATGCAAAAGATTTAATTCAAAACTTGTGCAATTTCACCTGTAGCCTTTGTTTGAACCTAAATCCCGACGGATGTACTTTTCCAATGATCCAAATTCAGTTTCATAAATGTCATTTCTCAAAGACCTCAACTCTATAGCTGATATAAATGGTGTACCAAGGCCTGTGTCAACCATACAGATATGTACGTAATCCAGTGAAGGTACATATATGATCTCAAAATGTCGGCTAACGGATGCATTTTTTATGTTCACTGTACGCCACCGGTTAGCCCCGAGAAGAAGATCAAACTGTGGTAACATATTTAAGCCATCATAATTTCCGTACAAAAAAGAAGCCCTGATCAGATACTTGGAGCCTCTTGTGATGTTTATTTTGTAGCAGTTCCTTTTTCCTTCCGGGAAGCTTCTGAGATTCCACACGTGTCTTTGAAACTGATCTCTGAGTTCAGATACTATTGTGCTCTTCACACCAGTATTTATGAAATTTGCATCTGATGTATAGTTTAAGCCTGTTATCGGCACAGTAAAGTTCACACCTGCAGGAGCTCCGCAAGCTATGCTGAGGAATCCTAAAACATAAAATGCATACATTAAGCATGGGTCTTGAGGCTTCAGCTAAACCTTTATTGGGTAATGATATAATAATTTGTTATCAAACCTGATTGATCCTGAGCTTGAATTGGAACGGCAAGAAGTAGACATCCTAGAAAAGCAACTAGGAAACTCCTGGACATTCGCATTTCTTATCACCAGCTTCTGCCTTGTGCCTTTGAAGTAGAATATGGCAAATATATATCAGGTTGCTGTTATGAATTATACTACACATTTGTGTTTTGGCGACGTGGTCAATGTGTAATATGTTGTGTCGGTAGATTCCATAAAAGAAACGGACGATGACTATAATTGACTTGGTTGGATTATGATTGCAATGGAGAAAAGAAAACAAGAGAAGCTATAGACGACTAGAAGATGACTATTATAGCCGTGCAGTAGAAGTCGATGACTAAACAAAACAAATAGCTTCGCCTTTGATTCCAACGTCCACACGTTAGCCTTTCCCTTGTTGCTTGGCCCACCACTGACGTGCATAGAAAGAGGGTCTTTTTTTTTGCTATTTTCTATTTCCACTTCCCCTTATTACTATTACACTCCCCTTTTGATTTTTTTTTCCCCAAAATTGTTCCTGTTTCCTGCGCTTAAGGTCTTACAAATGCACTAACTTTGCTTTTGCTTTTTATGAGTGCAAAAAGGAGAAAAGGGAAAGTCAAATGTGAAGAGCAATTCAAAATTTTGTGCCTCACTGTCCCCTTTGCCACCGTGTGTTGCATTCGTTGTGGTAAGCCTTTTTTTTCATGAGAGAAAAGACTTATGGAGAAAAGGTTATTAGAAATAGAGTTTGCCAAAAATAAGAACTTGGGGTACAATAAGCAATTGTTGGTACAAAAGGAAGGGGGAGGTTGAACTCTAAACGAGAAAGAGAGTCTCGGATGTAAAGTTTCGAAATAGTGATTCTAGAAGAAGAAAACTTAACGGAAGTGTATTTTGTAGGATACTTTTGGAAAAGAAAATTAAATCGAAAGTGTATTAACAATAAAGGGGAGTGGAAATAATAAATGCCCTTTTTCTCCTTTTATTAGAAAAAACAAAAAACAAGTGAATAGGTAATTTAGTCTTTGAGATTGTACCCATTTTGTATATTAGTCCCTAACTTAATATTAAATTCAAAATAATCCCTATCTTTGCATAAGTATTACAAAATAGTCCTTTCGTTAAATTTTAAAGTAACATCACTAGTGAGGTCAATTTTAGTGCCACGTGAACTATCCAATATGGTACTAAAGGATGACGTGGCATGACACGTGAACGTGCCTCCTAAAATATGTCACGTCATTTGATGATAACAAAATAGGCAATTTTGTCCCTGACTTTGTACCCCTGTTGCATATTAGTCCCTAACTTAATGAAAAATTTAAAATAGTCCACGTGACACTAAAATTGACCTCACTAACGGCGTTACTTTTAAATTTAACGGAAGGACTATTTTGCAATACTTATGCAAAGATAAAGACTATTTTGAATTTAATATTAAGTTAGAGACTAATATGCAAAATGGATACAATCTTAAGGACTAAATTACCTTTTTTTTCTCCTTTTATTAGAAAAAAACAGAGCAGAGAGGGGACGAAGGAGAAAAAGGAAAAAAAAGAAGAACAAGTGAGAATCAAAAGTGGCTGATTAAGGGTTAATTTGAGAGAAAGTAGAGTGTGGAAACTTGGTTTTAATGTGGGTTCATCTGGAACGTGAAAGTGGTAAAAAAGAAAGAAAGAAATTTACTTTAATAATATCTGAATCTTTATTTATTTATTTATGGTTTAATTATCTATTTAATTCTTAGAATTTTTAGACTTATATTTTCTAATTAATGAATAGATTTTTTAATCTTAAAGTTTACTTTCTAATTCCTAAAAGTTATCTGTCATTAAAATTCAAGTTAAAAAAAATTAAACAATATAAATCTGTTAGAAATTAAAATATAAATTTTAGGAAATAAAAAATTCATTTATTAAATATACGATTAAAATAGATAAGTAAAAAAATTATAACAACTAAATAAGTAATTAAACATTTATTTATATACATATATATAATATTAAATTATACCGATATACTTTGTATAAACTTTTACATTGTTATATAATTTATTAATTGGATAGTTCTATCTGAAACTCACCGTTAAACTTTCAGTTCACAAAGTAATATATATTAAATTCTATATTAATTTAAAAACATTTAATATTTCATTCATATACATCAAAAGTGATCGTATATTACCAAAAAAAGTAGCATTATATATACTTTCAAAATATACATAATATATAAATAATTTGATTAACTTCCTATTTTTAAATTTTGACAAAATACGATGATGCAATTATTATAATATATATATATATATATATATATATATATATATATATATATATATATAATTCAATAGATAGATAAATAAAATTATAAAATTATGAGTAAATTATTCTAACTGCTTTTGAAGTTTTATGCTTTTAACATTTACAGCAACCTCCTTCGTTAAAGAGTATGATGCAATATTTTTCAAATAAGAAAGTTATATAGTATAGGGGGTGTTGTGTCATATTTTTTAAACAATTAAAGAAAATTAATGTGGGAGAAAATTAATGTTACTTAAATTTTCACTCTATAAAAAAATATTTTTCTAACATTTTTTTATTGGTTAAATTTTAAAAAA
The DNA here is from genome assembly GCF_000004515.6 of Glycine max. Classification (NCBI taxonomy): domain Eukaryota; kingdom Viridiplantae; phylum Streptophyta; class Magnoliopsida; order Fabales; family Fabaceae; genus Glycine; species Glycine max. Next base: position 1,680,036 of record NC_038251.2, on the reverse strand, counting down.
ATTATAAATTTTAATGGGTTTCATTTCAACACTCTCACCTAATTTAAAAATAGAGCCATAAAAAATTATTATTTTCTATCAATGGCCAGAATATGTTGGGAGTCAATTATTAGCATTGATCATATGGATAATCTAAAAAAGTTATATTGTTATCCAATTATAAAATAGGTTAAATTTACTTTTGATGTTTTATCTTATCTTTTTTATATTCTAGTCTTTTATTTTTCTAAATTTAATTTAGCTCTTTATATTTTGAACCACTTTAAAACATAAAAAGACTAAATTAATTTTTTTTAAATAAGGAATCAATCTGAATAAAAAAAAAAGAGGTAGATTATCAAAAGTAAAATTTAACCTACAAAATATAAAGTATGATAAATATTGTTTAATTTTATAATAATAATTTTGAAATTTAGACAATTTTTAATTGGTTAATTATGTAAAATTATAAAAATTAAACTTGTTTTATACATACGTCGTGTTATTTATTTTCTTCAAAAATAAAATAATGTCATATATCTGCATTGATCTTATTGCCTTGAGTATTAATCAAGGATCTATTGTAATATCTCAATTTTTGTAAATTAATTTAAAAATGATTTTTATTCGTAAATAAATAGAGTTTTAGAAAAAAAATGATGAGGTTTTATAATTAAATAAATAAGGGAAATTAAATTTAGTAATTAAAACAATGGTTTGAGAGAAAATAAAAAGAGTATTTTATTATTTATTTGATGGAGAATAAAATAGAGTTTTTTTATAAAATAATAAAAATAAATAAATAGTAGGTCGTGAATACCCCTCTTTTCCCGCAGACCACCAAACATATCTCAGAAAAGCAATGATCTCGGAATCATTCACCATTGGATCATCATGAAATTTAAGCACCAGGTTCGCTACCCAATTCTGAGTATTTTCACCGTTGGGAATTTCAAAATCATGTCTGAGCTTAGAGGAAAACTCTTCACACGGTAGCCTTTTATTTTCCCGCAAAAACCCAAAAATGTCTCGGTAAAAATACGATCCTAGATTCATTAACCGTTGGATTGTAGGAAAATTTGGATATGTTGTTCGAAATTCAATTTCATACACTTTCACCGTTGGGATTTGGGAGATAACATTTGTGGAGGGAGAAAAAGGAATCACATGAAGATAGTACAAATAGATGTTTCAATCCCTTCTCATTCTCTCTAACGTTTGGGAACCCTATCAGAGCAATCAGAGGAATCTCAAGAACTTTTTAGAGATGTCTCTATCGCTGTAGGAAGACACGTGAGTCCGCTTAGAGGTAAGAGATGAGTTATTCACAATTGGGGATTAATGAGAACATGTGTAGGGATTCTTAGAGGATTAAATTGGGGTTTTATTTTGGGATGTTTATTAAATTGCAATTTTTCCTTTATGATTATAAATAAAATATTGATGTTCTGATGAGAATTGCTTGATAAATTGTACTCTTGATATTTGTATATTTTGACCTAAGATTTTGATATAATTGTGTAATATTATTTGAAGGGTTTTAGTCTTCGGGTTGTGATAGTCTTTTGTATAAATTGTTATATTAAGGATATGAAATGATTATTCAAATTGTGAGTATGTGGTGAATTGAACATGTGATGAATGACAAAATACATGTATATTGAGATGTGTATTGTGTTGTGAGCTATGAATTGTGCAATCACACAACTGTAAGACCCTTTAAGGGCGATAAGTTTTGCGCGACGAGTATTGTGATGGGATCCATTGTGGGAACCCGATGAGTTTAATCACAAGCGCGACGAGTTAAAATGATTTTGAAAATAATTAAATAGTTGTGTGTATTGCATAATTTATAGGTAAAGTGAATATGATTCATGAGGTGTGACAACATGCTATTTTGAGATTATACCATTGTAATTGAGATCGAGTGTATGTGATAAAGTGAGTATGCACGTGATTGAGATGTTGTGTGCATTGAGTTGTAAATTGTGGATTGTACAATTACACGACTATAAGACCCTTTAAGGGCGACGAGTTAATGCTAAGACCCTTTAAGGGCGACGAGTTAAAAATATTTGAGAACAATTGAGGAGTCGTGTGTTTTATACAGTTCATAGATAGAGTCTGTGTGCTGAAATGTTTTCTGGGTTGGACCTGAATCAGGAGGGAGAGGCCCTGGCGGACTCTTCGAAGTGTAAGCCTTGGGGGTCACACGGTTTGAGTGCTCCTTTACGCCTATGTTGATCCCATATGGTTGAAGCATTATTGCAAAACACTGTGACCCTGACTGGTCTCCCTATGATATTACTTAGTGAGAGTGACTTGACTTGCTAGTGTGTGGTTTGTCTTGTCATATACTTCTAGGCGTCTGATGAGGTTTTTCACTGACATGGTATCACATTGCATATAGGATTGAGTCTTAGTGTATATGTTGCATAACGTTTGTGTATTGTTCTATATTGATTGATTTGATGATATTGTGTTTTGGCTATTGAGTATGCGAATGTTGTGAAAATGAATGAGACGTGTGGTGAAATAACGTGAGTTATGCTTAAGTAAATTATATTTTGTTATATAATATTTATACCTATATGTTGTTTTATTTTTCTCTATTAGTTAGGAATGTGATAACTTACTCTCTGTGTGTTGCTTGTGTTTGGATCCTGTGATGATCTTAAACCTTGTGTTCGGGGGAGCAGATGGTTAGGCGAAGTGCTTTGTGCTTTAAGGAACCTTGTGCTGAAGGACGTCGGGACACAATGCTCTGATAGGATGTGACAGTGGAGCATAAGTTTTATATTAATTGCATGATGTTACTCTATTTTATTTTATCTCATTAATTTAACAAAATATTTTTGAAAATTTTGACAGTCTTATTTTGAGTCGAATATGTTTTAATAAGTTTTAATTGATAATAATAAAGTGAATGTGAACCTTTTACCCGTGCGAATTTGGTTACCGATATTTTTATATATTTTATTTATTTATATATATGTCGGGGTAGAGGGTGTCGCATCTATCTTCATCACCCCTTCTTGACTATTTACTAGTATCATCCAATGGCAATTTTGCATCGCATTCAATTGAATAAAAGTTGATAACTACCAACGGAATCGAAGTCAATAGAAACTCTCAATTTTAACTCATTTTTGTCATTTCATTAATTTCCGTTCTTATAAAAAACTCTGGTTAAAACAAGAACTCAGTAAGATAGGTATTAATCATAGGGTGTCTATAGTCACCAATGCACAAGGTATCTCGTAAAAACATGTATTATTGATTTATTGGTGACTATACAGAATTTTACTGAGACTTTTTTCCCCAGTAACTATAAACTTATGCTCATTGATCTTGAAATATATCTGGTCCATGGATTCAATGCACTTCTGAGTTTAAACATCAACATGCTTTGTGTCATAAATCTCCTCCTATACAGTCTGGTATAATTATAAATTCCCTAACCACTCCATACGACTTTCTAAAGTAAATTCCTATCCATTTCTTCTAACACAAAAAATATCTGCTTATAGGCTATAGCAAATAGTGGTCATCTCTTTTTGAAATTTCATGTATGGAAAATGGAGATGCCATTGGGCTTGGAGCTGCACTTTGTGGTGTGTCCTTGCATATACCGTTTCAGAATTTACTGGAAAGTCCATAGTTATGGCCATAGGGAAGAACTCTATGCATCACAAACAAGGAAGAAGGAAACTAGATGATGTAACTGGTGAGGATTTTCTCCTACTGCTCTGAGCTTGCATCAAAATTCTCTGACAATTTATACGTACTTAAATACTAAATGAAAAAAAAACTTTAACAGGTTAAAGAAAAGTACCAAATTTTATATTATTATTAAATTCTTCTGATTGTGTTGATTCTAGGTTCTATTTGCATTGACTGTGGGATAGCAGAAGGCCTTGACTATACTGATGACAAAACTTAGATTCATTACACTTCAGATGCACAGTTCATTGGCACTGGAACAAGCAAAAGCATATCCCACAAGTTCATTTCTGACACACCCCAAAGAACTTTCACAAATGTAAGAAGCTTCCCTGAGGGGAAAAAGAATTGCTACACGCTACGACATCCAGAAGGCAGAAATACTATTTACTTGATAAGAGCTTCGTTCATGTATGGGAACTATTATGACTTGAATAAGCTGCCACAATTTGATCTCTATATTGGGGTTAATTTATGGGACACTGTGATGTTTGACAATGCCACTCATGTGGTAATCAAGGAGATTCTACATGTGCCATCCTTGGATGAATTATATGTTTGTTTATTAAACACTGATAAAGGAACTCCTTTTATATCAGCACTGGAGGTGAGGCACTTTGATCATTCCAGTTACAGAACAAACTCTAAACTCTTATCCCTCTATAAACGTTTTGACATTGGCTCAACAACCAATGAAATAGTGAGGTTAGTTAGTTACTTATTAGCAAAGCCTGTCTGAACTTATAAATCTGTTACATATGTAAGCCATTCCACGGATATTAAACCAAGTTTAATTTCTATACAAGTCATGTGGATTTAACTTCTGTTTGTCTAGATAAGAATTGAATCTAGCTTTACTTGTTTTGGTTTTTATGTTGTTTGATGACATGTAGGTATGACAAAGATGATTACGATCGAATGTGGTATCCGTATAACTTCCTGATTCTACACCACTCAATACTTCCTTCACCGTCGACTCCTTGAACCATACTGCATATCACTTGCCATCGACAGTAATGAAAACTGCTGTGAGGCCGACAAATGAAAATGATTCCCTGGAATTTGAATTTGACACTGGACAACCTACTTCAGAGTCTTGAAATATATCAATTTGTTTGGCAAATCATTGATAAAAAAATAGGAATCTTTTAAAATCGCAGCATTACCTTTTGATTTTCTCCTTTTAAGGGTCCACAATATTGCCACGGCTACAAAAAGAATCAACACCCCACTAATTGATGCTACTATGGGCGCCGTAACAATGTTCTTCTGTTTCTTCTCGAAATTGCATTGACCAGATTCACATAGATATGGATTTTGGCCCACACTAGCATGGAAAGTAATCACAGAAGAGAACATATACGTTTTAAGTCATCGATAATATCAAAAGATTCTTCAATTCATTTTGCTTGTGCCTAGAGATTCAGTGGATCAACTATTGCCCCTATGCAAAAGGAAAAACAAAGGTGCGTGACACCATAAAAATTATTTTAAGAGATTTTCATAAAATGTGCTTGACCCAATATTTTTCTCTTTTAAGGTGAAATCTAGAAAAAGATGGACCAAGGATGCGTTTGTATCAATAGTTTAATTAGTAAGTGCTTATTGAATAAGTGTTTATCATGTAATCATTTTTATACAAGTTGTTCCCATAATCAAAAGGAAAAATGGGGTCGGGCTATTTCGATACAAGTCCTGAGGTGTTTTCATAAGTTATCGTTGAGTGTTGGAGACCCCATGCACTAGTGATGTGGCAGACAATCATGTACAAATTGACTGGCGTATATAACTTGGGAGCAACTCTTATTTCATGTGTCAATTTTTGGGGTTAAAGTTAGGCAAAACTACTGAAGCTGAAATTTTAAGATCGAGTTGAAATCACATCCCAAGTACTGCCTTAAATATAACCAATTAATTCCGGATCCTCTCACTGTGACCTTATGTTTCGTGATGGATGGATCGATCAAAATTAAACCATTTAACATGGTAACACTTTGCATTGTCCCGTACGTGCAGTAGAAGGCAATGTAGAATATGTTTGTGACTATTGACTGGGTGGGATTGTGATTCACGGTGGCAGTGCCAGTGACCTTATCTAGCTTCCACGAAAACCATTTTATACGCTAACTCGGTCAAATACTCTTAACACTTTGTGCCCTGCAGTATAAGACGATGACTAAACTAAAGAAATAGCTTTGCTCTTTGCTTCCAACCTCCACAACCACAAGTCTATACTTCCAAATTGGATTATTGCCTATTTATATAAATTTTAATTTTATTTCAGGTGTTGCAATTTTAGTCTTTAATTAATTTAATTTAAATTCCTGCAATTTTTTATTTATGGGTGAATTATTTTAATTATATTTTTAGTTTTAATTATTACACTTTTTCATATTATGTATTCTACTATTAGTCTTATATTATATCTTAAAATATTCTTAATTAAATTTAAAATAAGTAAAAAAAGTAACCTATACTTTTATTATATTAATTAATAACAGTATAATAGTTAAAATAAATAGGATCAATTTTGTAAAGTATAATGTCATCATAAGTGAAAAATAATACTAAAATCCTATTTTATTTCAAAAGGTGGAAAAGAAATTTAATAAATATTTTAAAGATAAAAAATAAATAAATAAATTAGAATCTAACATTTTAAAAAAATATTATTTGAAGTAATATTTCTAAAAAAATGTTAGAAATTATTAAAAAACTTATTTATTAAACAACCAAATAATCCAATGAATGTTATATTGTGGGTTATTCAAAGGAAACTAAATAAGGGTTACTACTTTTATTCTGTAAAAAAAAAAGTTACTACTTTTATAATTCCAACAAAGGAAGAAAAAAAGTTTTTGTTTTGTAGTCTATTCTTAGAGAAAGAATTATCTCTAAGGAAATAAGTTGAGAAGAATTAAAGTAGAAATTCAAGAAATTTAACCCTATACAACGAATGCAAAATTAGATAAAAGAAAAATATCCATAATCATCTGTTTTTCACCTTTTATGTGTGTGTCAAATAACTCACAAGATGAAAAAATAAACTTCAAACTCTTAAAGACTCTATTCTTTTTTTCTTTTGGTTTTCTTTATTGATCTATCTGAATTCTAATCTCCCTTCTTTATTACCTAAAAAACATTGAAATATAAGAAAATAAATGAAAATTCTATCTAAATTTCAGAAAATAAAATAGATAACTCCTTCCATTCTAATATCATAATTAAAACTCACTTATTTGAGGACAAAATAATTTGAAAAATGAAATTACTTAAAATTCCTTAAAAATGAGTTACTTGGTAGGATAGAGAGTTTTGTTAAAATTTTATAACAAGATTATCTCTCGTGTCTCATGGATGATATGTGATCTCAAAAAAGAAACTCCTAAAAATAATATAAATAAATAAATAAATGATCTTAGAATTTGGCAATACTTAAATCATATATATTTTTTTATCTCAAAGACAATACTAGAATTTACAATACTTATACATTTTATTCAACCAATTAAATATTTGCTACTTAAATCATATATAAAGATGAACATGGTAATATTATTCTTTTATATATATGAAGAATTAATTTGACAGCAAACTTTTACGATAATTAATTTTGTAAGTTTTTTTAATCAATTATTAGTAGACTATTTAAGGGGACAAAATTTTGGAAAGCTCATGCAAAGATACGTATAATTTTGAATTACTAATTAGTTTAAAAGTTTATTCGATGCAAAATAAAAAGAGGGTTCAAAATCACCTAAAGAAAACGTGGACTAAAAAATATCTGTGTTATGTAAGGAAGTATTTGGTAGGGGAGAATTTCGTTCTTGTTCGGGAATCATGTTTTATGGAATTGAATAAAATTTGTTTGATTAATCATTGAAATTTTTTAGATAATTTTTCTAAAAATCAAATAATTTTGTATATTTTTACTGATTATTTTAATTATTTTTCACATTATATAATTTTATAAAGAATAACATGATGTTTTTAAAAGAAAAATTAAACTCAAAAATATAATGTCTCCCATAAAAAAAATGTGTGGGAAACTAGTTAAAAAAATAATCCCAAGAAACATCTTATCCTAGGAATGTTATTTTTAAAAAAAATGCATGTTAAACATGAAAAATTAATTTTTTCAACTTATGATTTATGGAAAATAAAAAACATTTCTCCTGTCAAATTCTCGGAGTGGAAAATTTTATTCTCCCCTCCACTTGTATTGAAAAGTTTTTATATGTAGGGGCGTTTATCAAATTGCATTGATTAAATGAATTTGACAATTTAAATCAAATTAATTAATTTGATTCAATTAGTTATTTTTTAAATTTGAACCAAATAAATTATAATTAATTTTATTTTTAAATAAATATTTATTTAACTTGAACCAATATGATGCTTCAATCAACTGTTATTTTTTAAGTAAAATATATTTTTAGTCTCTTAACTATTTAAGATTTTTATTTTTAATCCTCCAACTAAATATTTACTAATATAATTTTAGTCTTTCAATTATTTTTTCATTTGATTTTTTTATCTCAATCCTTAAATTTCTCAGCAGTTAAATGATAACATGATAATTTTTTACTTCTAGAAGGATCACGTACAACCCCACCAACTGATGCTACTATGGGTGTAACATGTTCTTTTTGTCCTCTTCCTCTCTCCCTTTTCTTTTTCCTTTTCATTGCATTGACCAGATTCACATAGATGGATGTGAATTTTGGCCCACACTTGCATAAAAATATAAAGAAGATTTATGTTTTAACTCTCAGTAAACCTTACAAGTCATCCATAATTTGGTGTACCACGTCTGTTGAATTAAAATAAAATGAAATAAAATAAGATATGTAGTGCCATTGAGAGAGATAACTGCAAAATATTGGACATAGATAAAGAAGATTTACGTAAAAGACTAAAATATAACTAATTGGTAGTCACGCGTTAAAAAATGACTATATTATGAATTTGAGAATTTTCAATAGGATCCATACCTTAATGATAGGGAACCTTCCTTAGATTTTTCAACAAGTGTTGAGGGAATTGAACCGGAGAGGTTATTATTCTCCAAGTTCCTGCCAAAAGACGAAAACTTTAATATCCTTTTCTATTTTCTAAATGCAGAGGAATCACATAGTTCCAGACATCCAGTAACTTACAAGATCTTCAAGTATTGTAATTGAGACAGAAAATCAGGAACTTCACCGTTTAAGCTATTGTTTGATAAATCCCTGCAAACTTGGCCGTTTTAAGTATGTTTAAATCTTATTCTTGACACATAAGTACATAAAAGAAAGAATAAAAATATTTGAAATAAGGGATTTTCTAGTCTCATCATTATTGGACCAGGTGAAACAAAATAAAAAACTCACAACTTCTCCAACATGGTGAGATTTAAAATTGAAGGGTCTATCTTTCCTGACAATCCACTTGAAGATAAGTTCCTGTTTTGCACAACCAGTAGTTATTATATATGTTATCATTTCAGACTCAGTTTTCTAAAGCTATAATGTTAAATTGGAAAAGATGACTTACAAAGTTATGATTCTTGGGAAGTCAATTACGGGATACGTACAATTCAGACCCTCCCACAAGTAATCTTTCGGGCTGCATGGATCACCTTGCCAATCTCTTGTCACCCCATAAACAGACTTGATGGTTGTAATCGCATCAACTATTTTTTTTTAATTGAAATGCAAATAAATAAATAAATTATTGTAAAAAAAGTGTAGATTAACTGTATTAGTGTAAACCAGAGAAATGGATTTTAGATGTTAGAAATCATTTTTTTTTTCTTGGCATACCATCTCTTTGGTACGTGTCTGGTTGCGGGAACACTTTCACTGTGTAAATTTCAATGGCATTGATGATGGGAGGTAGGGTAGAAGTCTCGGTCATCACAAATGAAAAATTAATTTTTTCCCCACTGATGCCTGAAGTGCTATATATAGTATTGACACTGTGGTACCTAGGAGATATATTTTCAGTCCATGGATTTCCGTTCAGGGTGATGTTGAACTCTCTCGTCTGATTCTTTGCTAACACTTGAATCTCTGTGAAGTGCAAGTAAACATAGAATGAATCTTTTGGATCATCTGGCTTCCAGCTTATTACCAATGGAGCACTAACATTTGCTGGTGTAATTGCGGTGCTCATGACAACAGCTGGCGGTTTGTAGTCGTTCTGCACTAAAGAATCAGCATCAATCGGAAAATTTAGTGGTCTCCATGTATCTAGATCGGCACCGCTCCAGTAACGATCATAAACATCATAGTTGTACCTGTGAGAAAATCAAAGTAAGTCCAGTATAATAGATTCTTTTAATGCAAAAGATTTAATCCAAAACTTGTGCAATTTCACCTGTAGCCTCTGTTTGAACCTAAATCCACACGGGTGTACGTTTCCAATGATCCAAATTCAGTTTCATAAATGTCATTTCTCAAAGTCCTCAACTCTATAGCTGATATAAATGGTGTCCCAAGGCCTGTGTCAACCATACAGATATGTACGTAATCCAGTGAAGGTACATATATGATCTCAAAATCTAGACTAACGGATGCATTGTTTATGTTCACTGTAAGCCACCGGTTAGCCCCGAGAAGAAGATCAAACTTTGGTAACATATTTAAGCCATCATAATTTCCGTACAAAAAAGAAGCCCTGATCAGATACTTGGAGCCTCTTGTGATGTTTATTTTGTAGCAGTTCCTTTGTCCTTCCGGGAAGCTTCTGAGATTCCACACGTTTTGTAGAAACTGATCTCTGAGTTCAGGTACTATTGTCCTGCTCACACCAGTATTTATGAAATTTGCATCTGATGTATAGTTTAAGCCTGTATTCGGCACAGTAAAGTTCACACCTGCAGGAGCTCCGCAAGCTATGCTGATGAATCCTAAAACATAAAATGCATACATTATGCATGGGTCTTAATGCTTCAGCTAAACCTTTATTAGATAATGATATAATAATGAAGTTGATGTTTTAATTTGTTATCAAACCTGATTGATCCTGAGCTTGAATCAGAACGGCAAGAACTAGACATCCTAGAAAAGTAACTAGGAAACTCCTGGACATTCCCATTTCTTATCACCTTCTGCCTTGTGCCTTTGAAGTAGAATATGACAAATATATATCAGGTTGCTGTTATATATACTACAGATTTGTGTTTTGGCGGTAAATCTAACCAGTTTTTGTTCCTTTCCGTTTTAGTCTAATTACTCATTCTTCCTTGCAACTAGCCAGTATGGCACTAGGTACATCCACTTGCTAGCTTACTTTGAAATTCCTGTCATGTTCATCACTTGTCACTCATGCAGTTGCGTGCATCATTAAAATAATTCTGCATTCACATGTCAAAGGATAAAAACTAATAACAAATGAAAGAATTTATCATCAAATGAAAAATATTTGAGCTAACAAAGCTAGCTGAAGAAGGATCGAGGTGAAAAAAACAGGGAACTTAACCTCGTGATTTAGGGGGTGTATTGGATTAAGATTTCAAAGGATTTTAAAAGACTTTTTTATGATTAAAAAGTCTTGTGATATTCAATCAAGACTTTTATAAAATATAAACAAATCTTGTGGTATTCAATTAAGACAATAAAAAAAAATTTTTCAGGGCAACAAAATCTGTTGGTATTCAATTGAGATTTCTTACCACTTTTAAAATGTCTTTTGGTATTCAAAAGTAAATAGATTTTGATGGATTCTTTTGTGGAATGGATTTTGAGAGACTTTTTAGTTAGAAATACACATAAAATACTCCTCCAACAATCTCACCAAAACCCTTGAGACTTTTCATAATCTTCCAAAGACTTTTTCTTCTCCTGCCGAACAAGACACAAACCACTACCAGGTTCATTCTCTTACAACTTTTCAATCAATTTTACCTATTTTTTTAATGGCAATCGATAGTCAATATTGTTCATACTATATGTATATTACGCAAATCAAAAGAAAAGGGTGCTGTATATGCTTCAAGATTTCGTATTCATATTGTTTTCTACGTCCAGGCAATGAATATGCATCAAAAGAATGGCAATTGATATGTATCAAGATTTCATATTGCTTTTTTTTAGTACTGTATATGCAAATCAAAATAAAAAACTCTTTTTTTTTTCTGTTTCTTCAACTTGTTTTTTTACAACGTCCATTATTATTATTATTATTTTCTTGTGTTATTATTAAAATGTTAATTATTAATGTGTTATTATTATTTTTTTGACAGCGTGTTATTATTATTATTATTGTGTTAATAATTTTTTAATTGTTATTGTGTTATTATTATTGTTATTTTGTTAATAGTTTTTTTTTAAAATGATTTTATGATATATGAGTATTATTTTTATGGAAAATGCTAACATGTGCCCTTAAGACACTTGTTAGTGTATTATGTATAGAAATTTTGTATTGAAAGTTGTGCAATTTACTTTTTTAAAAGTCAAAAATTGTTGTTTTTAAGACATAGTTACTATTGGAAGTATCCTTAACATGTGCCCTAAGTGCGCATGTTAGCATGACCCTTATTTTATTATTAGGTAGTTTTTTATTGGTTTTTCTATTGAATTGTATATTATTCGGGATATAGTCACTATACTTTTGACAATTAGGAAACAATAACTATTTTTGTCAAATAACTAGTTTCTTATATATATATTAGCGATCAAATGGGGGATTCACAAGAAAATAACAAAGGAAAGAGTAGAGACAAAGATAATTATGTATCTTGGACTATGGAGGATACCAATGAGTTGTTGCACCTCTTGGTGGATGCTATGAATAGGGGATTGCGTGATGCCAATGGGTCACTTAGCAAACAAAATGTAGAACGAATAATACTTCCTCAACTCAATGCAAAAACTAAATTCCCTAAAACTTATAGTCATTATTTGAGTCGGATGAAGTGGTTTCGAAACCAGTATAACATGATGTCAACCCTTATGCGCAACAACTCTGGCTTTGGATGGGACCCAATTGGAAAAACTTTCACTGCTCATGAGGATGTATGGAAAGATTACTTAAAGGTGAGCTAAGTTCATAATCTTTTAAATATATTAATAGTTATAAATTTAGTAAATTATAATATTTGTAGTAAATTATAATATTTAGCTCTGAACTCATTAACACCTGATTTAATGGTTAGACCAGGCTCAACTGTGCCTGCAAAAATAAGGGAAAGCACAAGGTTTTATCCTTATTTTAAGGTATGTGATCATTATCTAATTATAACAAAATTATAATTATAATTATGATTATTATAATAATATTTATGATTATTGATACACACACTTTAGGATTGCATTGGAGCTATTGATGGTACACATATTCCCGCATCAGTAAAAGGACGAGATGTAAGCAGTTATCGTGATCGTCATGGAAATATATCACAAAATGTATTAGCTGCTTGTAACTTTGATTTGGAATTCATGTACATTCTTAGCGGGTGGGAGGGTTCAGCACATGATTCCAAGGTGTTAAGTGATGCTTTGGCAAGGAAGAATGGACTTAAAGTGCCCCAAGGTAAGTATTATCTGGTGGATTGTGGATTTCCTAATCGACGCAAATTTTTAGCCCCATATCGAGGTGTACGATATCATCTACAAGATTTTACAGGTCACGGTAATGACCCTGAAAATGAAAAGGAATTATTTAATCTTCGGCATGCATCCTTAAGGAATGTGATTGAGAGGATATTTGGTATTTTTAAATCGCGGTTCACAATTTTTAAGTCAGCACCTCCATTTCTATTTAAAACACAAGCAACAATGATCATGAACCCATTGTTCAAACACAAGAGCAGGAACGAGAAGATGCTAATATATGGAGGACTAATATAGGTTCAGATATGTGGAGAAATGCTAATAATTAGGCGAACATGAAGTGAGAATCACTTTGTTATTATTTTTTTAGGCAATAATGACTTTGTTATTAAAAGGTTTAAAATTTCTATCGTTTTTATTTTCTTTATTCAAACATTATAATTTATTTATCATCTTTTTCATTCACTTTTGTAACTTCCGTTATTTTTTTGTTTAAAATGTATTAATCTTTCAAAATCTTAAAAATCCATAAAGTACTTTGAAATCTTAAAAATCTGTGTTAGAAATCCATTAAAATCTTGGGTTAAGAATCCTGATTGTAAAAAGTCTTTTAAAAAAAATCTTTTAAAATCCCACAAAATCAATACAATCCCACATAATCTTTTAAAATCTTCAAGATTGTTTTTGTCAAAATATTCTCTCAAAATCTCAATCCAATACACCCCCCTTAGTAAATTATATGTACAAATTAATCCACCTTGTAGAGTCAGAAAGATCCCATGTTAATCATTCTCTCAATTTGACGTTCCATTACAACTTACCAAAAATTCCATCTCTGAAGTGAACTTAAATTACGTACCTGTCAAACATTACGACAGGTGTTTTGGATGTCCTCCCACGAAATTAAATTTTCAATGAAAATAATAAAAATAGAACTATTACTTTAAGTAATGCAGAAAATGTTGAAATATAAACTTGATTTGGGCCTAAATTAATTATTTGGTTCCTTGGACTTAGTTATTTTGGGCTTTAAGTAATTATCGGTTATGTTTCTAGAGAATTTTTGTAGTGTTTGGAGTGTCTAGATATTTCTTATGGTTGTAATATTCTCTAGAATAAGTTGAGAACTCTCTAGAATTAGTGTGTCTAGAGTTCTCCTTAGAGTAGTATAAATAGAGATATAATCCTACACATTTGTATCAAACAAAAATACAAAGTTCTCTCCTCCATAAAGAATTCTCCTTCCTATTAAGTTTTTATTCAAAGTTTCTAATATTCCTAAACATTTTTCCTAGACATAAAAAGCCTTATTTCTAACAGAAAAATGTTGTTCTAATGAGTTTGATAAAAGACCTAATAATCTGAAGTTCCAACTATGAATACTTAAATGATGAAAAGAAAAGAAAAGAGCGTATAAACTTTAGGTTCCACATACTAAGTCAATATTATTTTTTACAAATTTTTTTAAGGGTGAGGCCAAAATCAATATTTATTGCTATAACATTGGATCAACACTAATGAATGATATATTAATATTTTACTCGTTAAGTCTATTAAATTAAAATTATAAAAAGTTAAAATATATTTGTAATTCTTAATAAATATTTAAATTTTATGTTTGATTAGTAACTTTTTTCTTCTTTTTTATTTCTCATAAAAAAATTATTTTTGGTCATTGATACTTTTTTTAGTCGTTGATAATTTATTAATTTTTTTTTTGTTTTTTGATAAAAAAATTTATTTTTTATTAGTCCTTTTAAAAAACATTCATAACAAATGAAAAAAATTATCAAAAAATAAATACCAAACTTGCCAATTTATGGGAGATTAAAAAAAAGTACTAAAGACTGAAAATGAAATTATTATTTTATTAAAAATTCAATGTAAATTTTTCTAGAGGAAACAAATTCAAAATTCTAATATGTATTAAGCATCAACAACATATTTTTAGCCAATTATTAAATACACCAAGTTTATAGAATAGCAAAATTTCTCTTCAAATCATTGTCGATATCTACTCTTTAAACTACTATAATGTAATTTTTCTTCAACGACTAGGTTCTTCAAAAGGTTTATCTAAAAAATAAGATTCTTCAAAAGGTAATTTAAAAATTTCATTTGAATTACAGGCAAGGAATCCTGATTTTCAAACACCTTCATGTGAATAACATCTTAAATAACAATGTGATAAACTCAAACTCGATTTAAAACATGTTACTAACAAGTTTTATTTGGAATTCACTTTTTATTTTATTTTATTTTTATCTATACATATAATCTAGGCTTAATTATCCATTTAGTTTTTATAATTTTTAAATTTATCCTTTTTAGTTCATATAATTAATAAATAGATTTTTTAATCTCTAGAATTTACATTTTAATTCTCAAAAAGTCTTTATCATTAATTTTTTTTTAATTCTGTAAGACTCAAAATTCACATATTAAACTTAGAGATTAATTTAAAAAAAAATTAACCGTAAAAACCTTTTGAGAATTAAAAGATAAACGGTAGGATTACAAAATCAACTTATTAAACTTCAGAAACTAAAAAAATTATCTTAAATTATCTTATTAACCATAAAGACTAAAAAAATAAGTTTAAAAACTGTAAAAATTAAATAAATAATTAAACCGATAATCTATAATCTAATAGTATATGTATGAATAAATCTAAAGAAACTGTTCGCTAACATGCATTTAAGCGTTTTTTTTTTTTACTTTTATTATATTTCTTCCAACAATATAATTTTGCAGCATTTAGTGGTATTATTTTATTTCATTTTATAAATGTTTACAAAAAACAGGTCAAATAGTTTTTTTTTTTGTTTGAAACAGCTATGAACCAATTTATTAAAAATAAACTTAAGAATGGTATCTTTTTTTGTATGAGGCCCCAAAGATCCAAGCCAATGATTAAACTAAACCAATTTCGTCTCAACTGATTCACATGTTTGTTTGATAATATGGTCAAATAATATTCATATTAATGAATTAATTTGCACACGTATATTAACCAACCTACTTTTCCCGTTCGTTCTGGTTATTTTGGATATTGAATGTTACCCTTGTTAATGATAAACTACATGCGACAAGGTCAAATTTTTAAGGGTATGTCTGTCCTAAGATTTGCAATCAGCCATTTAGTATAATAAATCAGGCACTTTCTAATTCCCTAGCTCTGTAGCCACAGTGCGGTGGAAAATGTCATGGGATTATAACAACTAGCTTTTATTTGATATGAATATATAGTGTCATATATAAAGGAAAATAAGATATTAAGATCATATTCTTAATTTGTGTAAGGATGGAATATGAAACAATCCAATTAGAACTATCAGCCTATCACATTCATAAAAAATTAGGAATATATATTTGTCTTCGTCATATTCGCTGCTTACCAAGTCTTGAAAATAAAAGTAAACCCTGGTATCTAAAGTTATAAAATTCTATCAAATTTTGAATAAAAACTAAAAACAGTACCCATCAAATTATTGAGTTTTTATTTCCTGAAGAAAAGGACTATAGGAAAGTGAGAGAACAAAATGAAAACGAGATATAACTATCTAAAAGAGACGCGCTTAACTAGTTGGCATTTTTCAATAACTAGGTTGGTTGAAAGGATAATTGATGGAACTTATTCTAGGCAACGTTGCATGAGATAGAAATGGCATTAACTTGTAAAAAATCATATGGGTTAGAAAAAGCATTAACTATTTAGCCAAACTTTTCCTTCTCTTCCATAATGGGATGGACACCTTTTTGTAGCCCAATGTTAGTTTGGGTTGGTAAAATCTGATGGGTGAGATTTCTTACTTATCAGTAACAACGTTGGATTAAGTTGGATAGAGAACTTCTCTCCACCAAGTCTTCACACATAGGAAAAAGGAATAGCAAACAAATTACTGTTTTCTTTTTGTATTGCTTCTAGCGCAGTATGAACACCCACTTGCTTACATAGAAATTCCTGTCTTGTTCATCACTTGTCACTCAATGCATCACAAAAATAATACTACATTCATCGGTCAATCAATGTAAACAGAAATAAAAATTAATTAAAAGCATACCAATAGATGCAGCTTTACCGAATATTAAATTAGCAATAAAATATCTATGTATGTGATATGAATCTTTATACATGGTTGAAATATTCAGGGCTTTAGGAATCCTGGTGTTGTTTCTGGATGAACCCTTGACTGGCCTGGTCAATATATATAGCCCCTATAATAATCCCATTTGCTGAGACAAGGCTACTAATGTCAAGATAGGATTTCACGATCTTCATGCCATTGCCCATTATACATGTCTCAGTCTCACTTTGCAAGTTGTATCGCCCTGCAAATTCAACGGTACAAATATACAACCTAGAAAATGAGGAGTAGCTCACTATTTCTAAGTATGCATGCCTTGTGTTGCTAAATTGTATTAAATTTCATGAACTAAATCACTTTCGACAAGTCTCTTATAACTGATAATTTAATAGGACAACTAATGCTAACAATTAAGGTTCTTTTAATTTATTTCTAATTAAAAAATTTCTCAAAATTTTATTCCATGTTGAAAATGAAATATCAAAGAATTGAACAGCCTCGTTAGCAAAGCAAAAATTTATCGAAAGACATGTAGAACGGCACTTTAACAAAATGATGGCCTGATAAAAAAGAGGTACAATAATCTGAAATGGTAAGCCAAACTAGCTAGGTGTACAATCTCATGAAAGATAAGAGCCTAAACTTTAACCTGGGCCCTGTAAGAGCATATGCAGTGCTGGTTCTTATATAAGTTTTTTTTAAACTTCAAGCAACTGTTTAACTTTTTTTTTTCCTATTCAAGTAAATAACATGTAATTTTTTATAAAAGTATCGATGGTTAACCAAATTTATATCATAAATAATGTATTTTATCAAGTAATATTATAGGACTCACAAAATTAAATTGAACACCTATTTTACTAACTTTAACATCATAGTAAAATTTTCTAAAAAAATACTTAAAACTACATGAAATGAAATTGTAAGGTGCAGATAAATAAGCCCTTTAAGTAACATGTCATTGTTTAACTACTACACTGTTCCGGTTGCGTCTGGCTATATAGATATTGAATGTTACTCCTTGTTATATAATAAACTACTTGTGATTATGTTAGTTTTTTTTTCATACATACAATGTCAAATTTTTTAAAGGTATAGGCTTAATTTTTCATATAGTAATAAAATTAAAAAATAAGTTACTTTCTAATTTCCCAGTTGATCTTAAGACATAGTGCAATGGAAAATGCCATGGGATTTTAACAAAGTAGCTTTTATTTAATATATACATATATATATATATATATATATATATATATATATATATATATATATATATATATATATTGTCATATAAGGAAAAAGAAAACATTCGTGTAAGAATGATATATAAAAAATCAAATTAGAGCGCTTTCACATTCATTACAGATTTTTGGAACATATATTGTCATCGTCATATTTTGCTGCTTACAAAGTCTTAAGGATTTTAATCCCAAATTACTCAAAAATAGGAAAGTAAACCCCAATATCTAAAGGTATATGCATCGTAAGTCAAGAGGTACATTTTTTTTTTTTTTTGGTGAATGGTAAGTGAAAGAGATGAACACATGCAGTAAGCATGGAAATCGAAGGAAATAGATTCTCATCAGAGAGAGATCAAAGCTTCATTAATTTTCTATATGGAAGTGTACTGTGAAAGACATGATATATATCCTCTTTACAATCTTGAGAAAACCCCACTAACTATTGGCCAAACTAACTCCGAGCACTGAAGACATGTGAGAAGCACATGTTCCATAGTCTTAGGCCAGTAGGGAACAATGCTCATTCACTTATTACGAGCACAATGCACAAAGTAAAAACAGCTTATTTTATACAAGGAAAAAATTTATAACACTCATTTTCATTCTTCTTATATATGTAATTTTACTCTGTTGGCACACTGCACTACAATCACTTTGCTTGATCCCATTCTGGAATTGCACGAGGAAGACTACTTACCTAACTTATATCCATCTTTGAACACACTTTAATTAGTCATTTATTACAACATTTGTTTTTTATTCTTCTTATCGTTTACCTGGGCAGGGTGAGTTCCGTGTCCAGATTCATGGAGATTGGTTCAACTGAATCTCTTGTTAGATTCATGGAGACTGGTTCAGCTGATGAACCTCTTGTTATTAGATCGGCATCAATGTGTTTAGTTCGAGTTAATTCAGTGACTACCATATTCATGATTGGCCTTTCGTTGGGCTTTGGAGAAAGACAAGCCATTGCTTGTTTTACCACTTTCCAAGCCGAGTTACTATCAAACTCTCCTCTTAACCTTGAGTCAACAATGGCCTTCATATCCCCTTTGGCAATCAATGAGCTAACCCTTTCACTTATGTGAATATTTACTTGAGTCCTCGCTATCACGGATTCACTTGTGATTATCTCCAAAAGCACAACACCAAAGCTATAAACATCACTCTTCTCTGTTAATCTGTTGGTTATGCAGTAACTGCCAGACAAAAGCATGTAACTCAATTCATTTTTTGTACGTCAGAATTTGTTAGTAAACGAGCATATCATATATATTTAATATAATTATATTATCTCTTTAATTTAATCATCTTAATTTTAAATGATCTAATTTGTTAAGTCTATAAATTTCTAAAAACTGCCCTGTCAAACATAAACTTCTAAAAATTAATGTGTTTAACGAGTGAATACTAATTAACGAATTATGGTAACCCTAATTGATTAATATATGAGAAATTAATTAATTATAGCATAACACAATACAATTTTCCTTCTCGTTGTCAAGAAGAGAAATAAACATTAATTAGTAGTCTTTCAACAAAAAAACAATAATTTATAAACAATGTTCTGAATGAAACAATTAAACATTGATATCATTCCATCAATAGGTTTTTATTATTGTCACTATTCCCATGAAAATAAAATTTTATTATTGTCACATAACACCGTGAGATCTACTACATCATGTTAACTGATCAAGAACTAATAGGTTTGGGTAAATATATAAGAAGTCATTGGAAACTGTTGCCGAATCTCCATGCCAATCTATCACGTCAAGTGATTTCACGATCTTCATGCCATTGCCCATTATACATGTCTCAGTCTCACTTTGCAAGTTGTCTCGCCCTGCAAATTCAACGGTACAAATATACAACCTAGAAAATGGCATTAAGGAGATATAACTATCTAAAAGAACAAAATAAAAACGAGATATAACTATTTAAAAGAAACGCGCTTAACTAGTTGGCTTTTTTCAATAACTAGGTTGGTTGAAAGGATAATTGATGGAACTTATTCTAGGCAACGTTGCATGGGATAGAAATGGCATTAACTTGTAAAAAAATCATATGGGTTAGAAAAGGCATTAACTATTTACTTTTCAGGTAGTGTATTTTGTCTTCTCTCTTTTAGCTACCGCTGGGTCACTGGAAGTGCCTCTGTGAGTCCAAATGTTGCTATCAAAAACTTTTTGGGACTTTTTTTCTGCACCCCGCAATTTCTCCCACCACCTCCTTTCTTTATGGAAAGAGTATTTTTTAGATTCCGAAACTCTTTCCGTAATGGCGTCAGACATTTTTTGAGGTGCGGGAAGTTTTAGCCAAAATTTTCCTTCCCTTCCATAATGGGCTGGACACCTTTTTGTAGCCCAATGTTAGTTTGGGTTGGTAGCATCTGATGGGTGGGATTTCTTACTTATGAGTAACCACCTTGGATAGAGAACTTTTCTCACAGTGCCCTCGGCACCTAACATTTTGGTTGAAATACTCAACAAAGTGAAAGAATTAAATATTCTTCATATTTTTCTTAGATACAAATCGGTAACAATCCGTATAACTTATACGGATTAACGATCATATCTTTATATAAATTTACAATTTGTATAAGTTTTTTTTTAAAATAAAAATAAATAAAATTGAGCTAAACTTTTATTAGATAAGTGATAATTTAATAGGCCATGATAATTTAATATGAACTAAATCACTTTCGACAAGTCCCTTATAACTGATAATTTAATAGGATAACTAATGCTAACAATTAAGATTCTTTTAATTTATTTCTAATTAAAAAGTTTCTGAAAAATTTATTCCATGTTGAAAATGAAATATCAAAGTATTGAACAGTCTCATTAGCAAAGCAAAAATTTCTCGAAAGACATGTAGAACGGCACTTTTAACAAAATATTTATTTTAAACATTATAGGTAAAATTAACTATTAAATAACAATAGAGACTATATTTATCAAATATAATATGTAGTCGAATTATTAAATATATAAAAAATTATTCTATTAAAACATGTGTTTTTATAATAAAAAATAAATAGTTAATATGCATTCATTGTCATCTTAATATAATTACATTCTAGTTTGAATGATAACATACATAAAAAGACTTTACACTATAAATACGTTTGTAATTGTCTATTCATAAATAAATTATATTTAATAAATATCATAATTAATATATTATTGTATAAAATAGTTTATAAGTTAATGAGAGAAAAATTATGTATAGAGGGTTTCAATCATAAATTAACATATATAATAAGTTTAATTTATTGATTCTTATCATTAATTATTAACTTAAAAGTAAAATATAAATAACATGGGTTTTCATTCTTCGATGGTTGTACTTTAATTTGGATTACGATTACCACTTCTAACCACAAATTTATATATATATATATATATATATATATATATATATATATATATATATATATATATATATATAATTTGTTGACACTTATAATAATAAACTTAAAAGGTAAAATATAATTAACATTGGTTTTCATTTTTCATTATTTATTTTTACACCGTTTGTACTATGCAATACGATCATCACTCCTTAAAAAATCAAATATCTGAATGAAGATATATAATTTATTTAAAACGAGGTATTAATTAAGGGAGAGTTATTTTTTATTTTTTTACTGATAAGTTACTTAAACTACGCCATTGATTAGTCAAACATATATAAACTAAACTTGACTGTATAGAAATAAGCTAAAGACTAATAGTAATAAGTACAAGTATATGTGATAAGATAAGTAATAAAAAAATAAAGATTAAATAAAAATTAAGAATATATAATATTTTATTGACTTATGCTTATTACTATTATTGACTTAATTTGAATTTTATTTTTTTAATTTTGGATTAATGAAATGTGTGCAATTTTGGACCTTCAAATTCTTTTTCAAACTAATTAAATATTTCTATATTTAAAATTAAACAATGTGGACCTTATATGTCAATTTTTTATATTTAAACCCCATAAAGTCTCTTTTCTGCTTAATTTATTTTTAAATTGAATTAAATTAAACCTTGTTTTTCTCATAACTCATCAATTAAAACACCAAATTTCTAATAACTTAGGGTTGTGTGAACTTATAGAGGTAAGAATACCGGTTGAAAAATTTAATAGGGAATACGAATTCAAAACCTTCAGATTTAAGAATATTGGGTTCTAAGAGGTGAGAACACTTACCTAGAGAAATGAGAATACTTAGTGCATACCGAAAAAGGTGACAACATTAGATTAGGAGAAAGGCTTGTGAACTTAATTTTGTATAACGATGGTGAAAGGGCTTAATTAGAAAACAAATTTAAGTTCAAGAACCTAATTAATCAATATTTAAAGAGCATAATTAAAATTTGTAAAATATTTCAAGAACCTATAAATTAATTTACCCTAAGTTAAAACCAAAGCAGTCATGAGATAGGTTTAGAAATTTGGAAGTTTTAATACAAAAAAAGCCAAATATAGACTTTTTTTCTCTCTTCAAGAAGTGAAGTCAAACTCCAATATCCGAACTTACAACAATTTGCACTCACTTCTCAAATTGTAGACTAAATTTAATTTAAAGCAAAAAAAATAAATAAATAATTTATTTTTTAAAATATCAAATTACCTTAATTCATTTCATACAAACTCAATTGTTTTTTACCAAATAAGAACTCAAGGTAAAAATAACTTATTTTATAAATTTGAGAAAAATCATCATGCATTAACAACATAAAAAGTTTTATATAATCATTCAATCACAATTCATCAACATAAAAAATTTTATATAATCATCCAATCACAATTCATCAGATAAATAAATTTATTAATTTTTAAAATAATTTAAATATTAATTTGAGATTGAATGAAATTATAAAACTATATTGTATTATCATGTTTTATAAAACTATAAATCTTATTCAAGGAAAAATTAAATAACACAGGTTTTCATTCTTTCATTATTTATTTTTACACGCATCTCTTTTGTGGCTTGATTTCATTAACTCGTCTTCATCCTCCAACACACTTTAATGACTTATTTTTGACGACATATATTATGTTATTCTTCTTTAGGTAAGTTTCTACCTCGCCAGGGGCATGAATTCGGTGTCCACATTCACGCTAACCGCTTCAACTAAATATCTGGGATTGGCATCACAATGTTTTGCTCGAGCTAATTCTTCGATCGCTAATGTCTCCTTTAGTTCAATAGCAATCTCACTCATGATTGGCCTTTCGTTGGGATTTTGAGAAACACAAGCCATTGCTATTTCTAAGGCTTTCCAAGCTGAGTTAATGTCATAATCTCCTTCTAACCTTGAGTCAACTATGGCCCTGATATCCCCTTTCTCAATCAAGGACCTAACCCTTTCTCTTATGTGACCCTTTTCTTGATTCCTTTCCATTACTGGTTGGTTTGTGATTATTTCCAAAAGAACAACTCCAAAGCTATAAACATCGCTTTTCTGTGTTAATCTACTGGATATGTGGCAGCTGCAAGAAAAGACATGTAACCCAATTTATTTTCTGAGAGTTTGTGGTCATAACTCAAATATCGACGTAGAAACTCTCACTATATATATTTTCGCAGAAAATGATGGATAGGAAAATAATTGAAATGCTTACTGAGGGTCCAGATAACCAGGAGTACCAGCAAGGACAGTTGACACGAGAGATTCCCCATCAGTTGGGATAGCTTTGGATAGACCAAAATCAGACAATTTTGCTTGGAAGTGTTCATTCAACAAGATGTTTGTAGATTTTACATCTCTGTGGATTATTGGAGGCTTGCAACCATTTTGCAGATACTCCAATCCTGAGATTATATTTGCGGGTAAACATATTAACAGGGTAAAAAGGGACTTAACAAAACTGTCAAAATAATTTGAATTTTAGTTTCTGACCTAAGGCTGCATCCACTGCTATACGAAGTCTGTCCTCCCAGCTCAAGAACATTGATTTGCTGTGTTTACCTACAGGAACAAGTTGTGTAACTTTCTATACATGTTGGTTTTTGTTTACTAGAAGTTAATCATATGAAAACTTCTATATCCAGAGTTTCAGAATACAAACCTAGTTTGGAAATTGATTTGCACACATTTTTAACAAGAAATTAATTTTATTTGACAACTAACCAGAGAGATGTTCTTGTAAGTTCCCATTAGCCATATACTCATATATGAGAGCCTTATTGGTTCCTTCATTGCAATAACCAATAAGGGATGTTAAGTTTTTGTGATGAACTTTGACTAGAAGTTTAACCTGGAAATGAAAATCACAACCATGTTTAACCATATATATTTGTTACTTATCTAAAAAAGCTAGTGTAAAGCGATTAAAAAATTACCTCTGCTTGAAATTGTTGAAAGCCATTTACAGACGATGGAGAAAGCACTTTCACTGCAACTGGACTGTCATCGATATAGCCCAGGTAAACTGTTCCAAATCCTCCTTTACCAATAATTGTATTGAAATTGTTGGTGATTTTAAGGACGTCAGAGTATGAATATATTTGTTTTTTGACTTGCAGTAATGAATCATCTTTTTTTGTGGATTGCAGGCGTGAGATCTCACTTTCATCATTCACTTCCATCAAAGCTGTTGATTTTTCTACAATATTGGAAAATTAATAGGTCAAGAATGAATTTGTTTGGCAAATCATTGATAAAAAAATACGAATCTTTTAAAATCGCAGCATATATTACCTTTTGATTTTCTCCTTTTAAGGGTCCACAATATTGCCACGGCTACTAGAAGAATCAACGCCCCACTAATTGATGCTACTATGAGCGTAACAATGTTCTTTTGTTTCTTCTCGAAATTGCATTGACCAGATTCACATAGATATGGATTTTGGCCCACACTAGCATGGAAAGTAATCACAGAAGAAAATATATATGTTTTAAGTCATCGATAATATAAAAAGATTCTTCAATTCATTTTGCTTGTGCCTAGAGATTCAGTGGATCAACTATTGCCCCTATGGAAAAGGAAAAACAAAGGCGACACCATAAAAATTATTTTAAGAGATTTTCATAAAATGTGCTTGACCCAATAATTTTCTATTTTAAGGTGAAATCTAGAAAAAGATGGACCAAGGATGCGTTTGTATCAATGGTTTAATTAATAAGTGCTTATTGAATAAGTGTTAATCATGTAATAATTTTTATTTAAGTTGTTCCCATAATCAAAAGGAAAAATGGGGTACGGTTGAACTATTTCGATACAAGTCCTGAGGTGTTTTCATAAGTTATCGTTGAGTGTTGGAGACCCCATGCACTAGTGATGTGGCAGATCGACAATCATGTACAAATTGACTGGCGTATATAACTTGGGAGCAACTCTTATTTCATGTGTCAATTTTTGGGGTTAAAGTTAGGCAAAACTACTGAAGCTGAAATTTTAAGATCGAGTTGAAATCACATCCCAAGTACTGCCTTAAATATAACCAATTAATGATAATCATCACCACAAATAACCATATCATGAATTTGAGAGTAAACCCACCGAGTCGTGTGGCCCTCCTTGTAGACAAGTATAGATTGTGATTGTGATTCACGGTGGCAGTGCCACTGACCTTATCTAGCTTACACGAAAACCATTTTAGACGCTAACTCGGTCAAATACTCTAACACTTTGTGCTGTGAAGTATGAGACAATGACTAAACTAAAGAAATAGCTTTGCTCTTTGCTTCCAACCTCCACAACCACAAGTCTATACTTCCAAATTGGATTATTGTCTATTTATATAAATTTTAATTTTATTTCAGGTGTTGCAATTTTAATCTTTAATTAATTTAATTTAAATTCCTGTAATTTTTTATTAATGAGTGAATTATTTTAATTATATTTTTAGTTTTAATTATTACATTTTTTCGTATTATTTATTCTAGTATTAGTCTTATATTATATCTTAAAATATTTTTAATTAAATTTAAAATAAGTAAAAAAAAGTAACCTATACTTAATTAAGCATTATACTTGTATTATATTAATTAATAACAGCATAATAGTTAAAATAAATAGCATCAATTTTGTAAAGTATAATGTCATCATAAGTAAAAAATAATAATAAAATCCTATTTTATTTCAAAAGGTGAAAAAGAAATTTAATAAATATTTTAAAGATAAAAAATAAATAAATAAATTAGAATCTAACATTTTAAAAAAATATTATTTGAAGTAATATTTCTAAAAAATGTTAGAAATTATTAAAAAAACTTATTTATTAAACAACCAAATAATCCAATGAATATTATATTGTGGGTTATCCAAAGGAAACTAAATAAGGGTTACTACTTTTATTCTGTAAAAAAAAGTTACTACTTTTATAATTCCAACAAAGGAACAAAAAATGTTTTTGTTTTGTAGTCTATTCTTAGAGAAAGAATTATCTCTAAGGAAATAAGTTGAGAAGAATTAAAGTATAAATTCAAGAAATTTAACCCTATACAATGAATGCAAAATTAGATAAAAGAAAAATATCCATAAGCATCTGTTTTCACCTTTTATGCGTGTGTCAAATAACTCATACAAGATGAAAAAAACAAACTTAAAACTCTTAAAGAGTCTACTCTTTTTTTCTTTTGGTTTTCTTTATTAATCTATTTGAATTCTAATCTCCCTTCTTTATTACCTAAAAAACATTGAAATATAAGAAAATAAATGAAAATTCTATCTAAATTTCAGAAAATAAAATAGATAACTCCTTCCATTCTAATATCATAATTAAAACTCACTTATTTGAGGACAAAATAATTTGAAAAATGAAATTACTTAAAATTCCTTAAAAATGAGTTACCTGATAGGATATAGAGTTTTGTTGTTCATATTGATCATAATTTTATAACAAGATTATCTCTCATGTTTCAAGGATGATATGTGATCTTAAAAAAAAATTCCTAAAAATAATATAAATAAATAAATAACTAATCTTAGAATTTGGCAATACTTAAATCATATATATTTTTTATCTCAAAGACAATACAAGAATTTACAATATTTATACATTTTATTCAACCAATTAGACAATTGCTACTTAAATCATATATAAAGATGAACATGGTAATATTATTCTTTTATATAAATGAAGAATTAATTTGACCGCAAACTTTTACGATAATTAATGTTGTAAGTTTTTTTAATTAACTATTAATAGACTATTTAAGGGGACAAAATTTTGGGAAGTTCATGCAAAGATACGTATAATTTTCAATTACTAATTAGTTTAAAATTTTATTCGATGCAAAATAAAAAGAGGGTTCAAAATCACCTAAAGAAAACGAGGATTAAAAAATGTCTGTATATGCAAGGGAGTATTTGGTAGGGGAGAATTTTGTTCTTGTCCAGGAATCATGTTTTATGGGATTGAATAAAAAAAATTTAGTTAATCATTGAAATTTTTTAGATAATTTTTCTAAAGATCAAAGAGTTTGTATATTTTTACTGATTATTTTAATTATTTTTTACATTATATAATTTTATAAAGACTAACATGATGTTTTTAAAAGAAAAATTCAAAAATATAATGTCTCCCATAAAAAAATTTGTGGGAAACTAATTAAAAAATATTCCCAAGAAACATCTTATCCTAAGAATGTTATTTTTAAAAAAATGCATGTTAAACATGAAAAATTAATTTTTTTTTCAACTTATGATTTATGGAAAAAAAAAATCTCCGGTCAAATTCTTGGAGTGGAGAATTTTATTCTCCCCTCCACTTGTATTGAAAAGTTTTTATATGTAGGGGCTTATCAAATTGCATTAACCAAATGAACTCGACAATTTAAATCAAATTAATTATTTTGATTCAATTATTTATTTTTTAAATTTGAATCAAATAAATTATAATTAATTTTATTTTTAAATAAATACTTTTTTAACTTGAACCAATATGATACTTCAATCAACTGTTATTTTTTAAGTAAAATATGTTTTTAGTCTCTTAATTATTCAAGATTTTTGATTTTACTCCTCCAACTAAATATTTACTAATTTTAGTCTTTGATTTTTTTATCTCAATCCTTAAATTTCTCAGTTAAATGACAACATGATAATTTTTGGCTTCTAGAAGGATAACTTTCAACCCCACGAACTGATGCTACTATGGGTGTAACATGTTCTTTTTGTCCTCTTCCTCTCTCCCTTTTCTTTTTCCTTTTCATTGCATTGACCAGATTCACATAGATGGATGTGAATTTTGGCCCACACTTGCATAAAAATATAAAGAAGATTTATGTTTTAACTCTTAGTAAACCTTACAAGTCATCCATAATTTGGTCACGTCCGTTGAATTAAAATAAAATAAAATAAAATATCTAGTGCCATTGAGAGAGATAACTGCAAAATATTGGACATATATAGATAAAGGAGATTTACGTAAAAGACTAAAATATAACTAATTGGTAGTCATTGCGTTAAAAAATGACGATATTATGAATTTGAGAATTTTCAATAGGATCCATACCTTAATGATAGGGAACCTTCCTTAGATTTTTCAACAAGTGTTGAGGGAATTGAACCGGAGAGGTTATTATTCTCCAAGTTCCTGCCAAAAGACGAAAACTTTAATATCCTTTTCTATTTTCTAAATGCAGAGGAATCACATAGTTCCAGACATCCAGTAACTTACAAGATCTTCAAGTATTGTAATTGAGACAGAAAATCAGGAACTTCACCGTTTAAGCTATTGTTTGATAAATCCCTGCAAAGCAAATAACTTGGCCGTTTTAAGTATGTTTAAATCTTATTCTTGACACATAAGTACATAAAAGAAAGAATAAAAATATTTGAAATAAGGGATTTTCTAGTCTCATCATTATTGGACCAGGTGAAACAAAATAAAAAACTCACAACTTCTCCAACATGGTGAGATTTAAAATTGAAGGGTCTATCTTTCCTGACAATCCACTTGAAGATAAGTTCCTGTTTTGCACAACCAGTAGTTATTATATATGTTATCATTTCAGACTCAGTTTTCTAAAGCTATAATGTTAAATTGGAAAAGATGACTTACAAAGTTATGATTCTTGGGGAGTCAATTACGGGATACGTACAATTCAGACCCTCCCACAAGTAGTCTTTCGGGCTGCATGGATCACCTTGCCAATCTCTTGTCACCCCATAAACAGACTTGATGGTTGTAATCGCATCAACTATTATTGAAATGCAAGTAAATAAATAAATTATTGTAAAAAAGTGTAGATTAACTATATTAGTGTAAACCAGAGAAATGGATTTTAGATGTTAGAAATCATATTTTTTGTTTTCTTGGCATACCATCTCCTTGGTATGTGTCTTGTTGCGGGAACTCTTTCACTCTGTAAATTTCAATGGCATTGATGATGGGAGGTAGGGTAGAAGTCTCGGTCATCACAAATGAAAAATTAATTAATTTCCCACTGATGCCTGAAGTGCTATATATAGTATTGACACTGTGGTACCTAGGAGACTCATTTTCATACCATAGCTTTCCGTTCAGGGTGATGTTGAACTCTCTCGTCTGATTCTTTGCTAACACTTGAATCTCTGTGAAGTGCATGTAAACATAGAATGACTCTTTTGGATCATCTGGCTCCCAGCTTATTACCAATGGAGCACTAACATTTGCTGGTGTAACTGCGGTGCTCATGACAACAGCTGGCGGTTGGTATTTGTTCTGCACTAAAGAATCAGCATCAATCGGAAAATTTAGCTTTCTCCATTTATCTACATTGTCATACCATGTATCTGCATCGTCATAGCTCCAGTAACGATCATAAACATCATCGTCGTACCTGTGAGAAAATCAAAGTAAGTCCAATAGAATAGAATCTTTTAATGCAAAAGATTTAATTCAAAACTTGTGCAATTTCACCTGTAGCCTTTGTTTGAACCTAAATCCCGACGGATGTACTTTTCCAATGATCCAAATTCAGTTTCATAAATGTCATTTCTCAAAGACCTCAACTCTATAGCTGATATAAATGGTGTCCCAAGGCCTGTGTCAACCATACAGATATGTACGTAATCCAGTGAAGGTACATATATGATCTCAAAATCTCGACTAACGGATGCATTGTTTATGTTCACTGTACGCCACCGGTTAGCCCCGAGAAGAAGATCAAACTGTGGTAACATATTTAAGCCATCATAATTTCCGTACAAAAAAGAAGCCCTGATCAGATACTTGGAGCCTCTTGTGATGTTTATTTTGTAGCAGTTCCTTTTTCCTTCCGGGAAGCTTCTGAGATTCCACACGTATCTTTGAAACTGATCTCTGAGTTCAGGTACTATTGTCCTGCTCACACCAGTATTTATGAAATTTGCATCTGATGTATAGTTTAAGCCTGTTTTCGGCACAGTAAAGTTCACACCTGCAGGAGCTCCGCAAGCTATGCTGATGAATCCTAAAACATAAAATGCATACATTAAGCATGGGTCTTGAGGCTTCAGCTAAACCTTTATTGGGTAATGATATAATAATTTGTTATCAAACCTGATTGATCCTGAGCTTGAATTGGAACGGCAAGAAGTAGACATCCTAGAAAAGCAACTAGGAAACTCCTGGACATTCCCATTTCTTATCACCAGCTTCTGTCTTGTGCCTTTGAAGTAGAAAATGGCAAATATATATCAGGTTGCTGTTATGACTTATACTACACATTTGTGTTTTGGCGACGTGGTCAATGTGGAATATGTTGTGTCAGTAGATTCCATACAAGAAACGGACGACGACTATAGACTTCCTCAGATTGTGATTGCGGCGACCGGAGGGACAAAACAAAACAAAAGCAATACCTTGGATTCTTTGTTTCCAGCGTACGTCCACAACCTCAGATTGTGATTGCAATGGAGAAAAGAAAACAAGAGAAGCTATAGACGACTAGAAGATGACTATTATAGCCGTGCAGTAGAAGTCGATGACTAAACAAAACAAATAGCTTCGCCTTTGATTCCAACGTCCACACGTTAGCCTTTCCCTTGTTGCTTGGCCCACCACTGACGTGCATAGAAAGAGGGTCTTTTTTTTTGCTATTTTCTATTTCCACTTCCCCTTATTACTATTACACTCCCCTTTTGATTTTTTTTCCCAAAATTGTTCCTGTTTCCTGCGCTTAAGGTCATACAAATTGATGCAAGCTCCATTGGAGCTTGTAGGCCTAGGATCTTCTTCATCAATGGATTCCTTTGCTTCTTGGAAGATTAATGGCAGCGGAATGGAAAAAGGAAGAGCGAGAGGAGACGCCACTTCAAGAAGAAGATGAGTCTAAAAGAAGCTCACCACCATAGGAGGCCAGGGATAAGAGCTTGGAGGAAGAAGGAGATGAATGAAGGGAGAGGAAGAGAAGAGCACGAAATTTTGTGCTCTAAATGAGTTTTGAGATCTGAAGTTTAATATTCAAATGATCAAAGTTGAAAAAAATGCACACACATGACCTCTATTTATAGCCTAAGTGTCACACAAAATTGGAGGGAAATTCAAATTTCACTTGAATTTGAAATTGAATTTGTGGAGCCAAACTTTGGAGCCAAAATTTCACTAATTATGATTAGTGAATTTTAGTTATGGTTCAGCCCACTAATCCAAGATCAATTCCAAGATTCTTCACTAAGTGTGCTTAGGTGTCATGAGGCATGAAAAACATGAAGGACATGCACAAAGTGTGACTATATGATGTGGCAATGGGGTGTAGTAAGCAAATGCTCACCTCCCCCTCTAAAATTTAATTGGATTGGGTTTCTACCAATTCAATTAAATTTATTTCCAACCATACACTTCAAACATCCACTTAGTGCATGTGAAATTACAAAACTACCCCTAATACAAAAACTAGTCTAGGTGCCCTAAAATACAAGGGCTGAAAAATCCTATATTTCTAGGGTACCCTACCTACATTATGGAGCCCTAAATACAAGGCCCAAAAATAATGAAACTTTAATCTAATATTTACAAAGATAAGTGGGCTTGTACTTAGCCCATGGGCCCGAAATCTACCCTAAGGCTCATAAGAACCCTAGGGCCTTCTCCTGCATCTCTGGCCCAATCTACTTGGAGTTTTCTATCCAATGCCCTTGCGGGGTAGGATTGCATTATTCCCTCCCCCTTGAAAAGGATTTGACCTCAAATCCCGAGGTTCTTGAAACTCTGGGCTTTTTCCCTCAACACCTGTAAAAATAACAAAAACATATGTATTAGTGGTGTTTAGTATGTTGAAGTAAGGTAAGGTCTGAAAACTCATTTCCTGGGCATCTTCCCATGAAGGAACATGGTTCCTCACCAACTCAATGAGTGGTGCTACAAGTATAGAAAAATACGGGGCAAACCTTTTGTAAAAGTTTGTTAAGTCTTGGAAGCCCCAAATTTTTCTTACACTTGGTGGAGCGGGCCACTCAGGAATGACCTTTATTCTCTTAGGGTTCATGGGAACCCCTTGATCACAATTTAAAAAATTAAGAAAAGTAAAGCAATAGAACATACCTTTTTCTATATTTTCATGTTGATTATTCCTACCAAAAAATATGACAAACCTAAGGTGTCCCATATGAGTGCCTAAGTTTGTATTGAAACTAAAAATAAGAACAAACCTACCTAACGAGTCCCTATGTACACAAATCATGAAGATGTTGGGTGCACGAGTGATTTTAGAAAAGAGTGTTGCACCACCCAAAGCATTCATCACACCACCTATTTTTGGGATTTGGTGTCTAATAATACCTATTTTGGGCACCAACAAAGCACAAGGATTTAATCTCTTGCGAACCAAACCCTCATCCAACAACTCCTTTACTTGAGGAATAAACTCAAGCCTAAGAGATGTGGCAATGCTAACAAGAGTCTTTTTACAAAGGAGAAAATGTGGAGGTTGTCTAAAAAGGGAAATTTCTTTAATATTTGTCTTTATTTCAAAATGTCTTTCCTTCTTAGCTAACCTCTTGGAGGAGACACTTACCTCCTTACACTCCTCCTTAACCATTAAAGGTTGTCTTTCTTCTTGGGGGTAGATCTCTTCACTAGATTCTTCCCCTTTTGCTTCTTCACTTTTACTAGAGGAAGGTGAAGTAGTAGCCTCATCTTGGCTACTATAAATGTCTTGGCCCCTCATAATCATGATTTTCTTGGTGGGGCATTGAGAAGTAATGTGTTCTCTTCCAAGACATTTAAAGCACTTCATGGAGCTAGTCTTCTCTTGCATACTAGCCTTAAGGGGTTGCTTTTCTATTGTCTTCCCCTTATCATCTTTGGGCTTAGAAGGTCTCACCCCTAAGATTCCTTGACCTTAGTCTTTCTTTGGATAAGAGTGAGAGCCATAAGATTTTGAAGTAGACTTCCTTTTAAGTTGTTGCTCTACCTTTATTTCCCAATCTAAATTAGCCTCTACATTGTCTTTCCCATGGAAGTATGGGAGTTTAATGTTAACCTCTTGAGGCTTTCTTTCATTTTCTCTCCTATGGGAGTGAGGTCTAAGATGTGACCTATGCCTTCCTTCATAATAGTCACGAAGTTCTTCACTTAGGCTCTTGCAAGAGTTATGACTACTATAGGAGACATGTTTTTCTCTTTTCATTTCTTTCATTATTTTTCTTTTTTCTTCCTTTCTTATTTTCTCTCTTTCATCTTGACTTATTTCTTCCACTCTTTTTTTACCTTTTTCTTTTCTCTCTTGTTTTTTTTTCCACAACTTAAGGGATCTCAACTCATCTAATATCTTATACAAGGGGTCCTTAGGAGTAGAACCCTCACCATTAACACTAGATGAAGAATGAAGACTCATGTTGGTTCCTAAGTTATGGTTCTTTCTTGTTGGGGGTTTGAAAACAAAAGTTAAAAGAAACTATGGTTGAAACTAGCCAAAATAAACACTAAAAGAGGTGTGAAAGATAAGGTAAAAACTAATTGGTAAAAGGCAAACTATCTAGGCGATTTGACAATGGAGGGTAAAGGAAATAAGCTATGAAAATAAGCAAGAAATTAAAGTGCAAGAAATGCAAACTAGGCGGATCCTAAGAGTGTTTGGATGACCTCATTTAAGGTTCCCAACAAAACACTCACTATCCTAAGGGGAAATTGCCTAAAATTATTACACACAAATGGAAGTAGGGTGACCTATTGGAGGCTCTCAACTTACTTCCAATGAAAGGCCTTTTTGTTACAAAATTTGAAAGCAAAACAAATTGCCAATTACAAAATTACAAAAAAAAAAAAAAGTCCTCAATTGTGGTGGCTATTATATCTTTAGTATTTCACTCAATTTGGAGTGCTTCTTACTCCAATAGCTCTTAAGGTGGTTGGCCCCTTTCTTCTTGACTCAAATTCTTCAAGATATGGCACAAATCCTCCTTTCCAATTCCCTATATGACAAGTCACAAGCAAGGAAACAAAGAGACAAGCAATAACCAAAGACAAAAAAAATGAAATGAAAGCTAAACCAATAGAGTTTTAACAAGACAAATTTCCAAGGATTATTCAACAATTAAAGCAATGAAAAGCACAAAAAAGCAAGCTACGACTCAAAGAGAAACCTAGAATGGCTCTAGAGTAGAGTAGAAAAACTAAAAAAAAAAGACTCAAGAAACCTCTAGTTTTGGCACTTGTTTTCACAATAATTTTCAATTGAAATTTCAGAACTAGGATTGGTATAAAATAGGCACCAATTATAGAACAAATTTTGAGCCAAAACAACAAGCACACTTTCCTTTCACTTTTCTTTTTTTTTTCCTGGACACTGATTTTTCTGCCAACTTGTAAGATTTTTCTTATTTTTTCCTTTAATCCACATCGCTTGGTTCTTTTTTTATAATTTTGTTCCAGATGTCTAGAAAATTCAGTAAAAGTTTCAGCTCAAAAAACGTAGTGACCAATTCCCAGTAATTTATACAAGTTCGTATGTTCAAGCTGCCAGCACCAGCGATTTCAACCTAGAAATCAAGAGTAGTGTTTATGTTGCTTAAGGCTTGGATAGTTACAATTTGTGTTTGCTTATGCTCAATTATCTTGAGTAACACAATTAAAGAGAGCTTAAGACTTATTTTGATTCACAAATCCAGCCACAACTCAGCACCACAACTCACTTCATCATAGGCATCATGTAGGAAACTTAGAAAGCAAAAAAAAAAGTTCAAGAACAAGACTACCTCTAGGAATTGATTTAGAACATGTTATGAACTAAATAACATGCATGAATTAGACTCAAAATTCAAAAGATAGGCTAAGAATGACAAGAATACATGAACAAATGTATCTAGAATTCAATCAACAAAATAAAATTCAACACAAACTTAGAACATAATGTGACAAGTACTATGACTAAACATGACTCTAAGACAACATGGATTAAGTGATTTACACTTAGATTTTTGTGTTTTTTTTTTCTAATCAATATTTTTGAACAAAATTTAGATCTAAAGGTTCAGCACAAGAATATTATGAATGAAAATTGATAGAACCTAAAATCAATCACAAAAACAAGATTCAAGAGTAGATCTACAAAATTTGAACCATAGAAATGCAAGAACAATTGTAGATCTAAGATTTAATCGGTTTATTTTTTTTGAATCTACTCTAAACAGCACCAAACCACAAGACAATGGAGGATATACATGGAGAATAAGATGAAGAACAAGGAATTAAAGAGAATTAACTGAACAAAAAGATAGAGGAAGCAAAAGAACATCACCTAGATGAAGATGCTCTTGATACCACATGATGCAAGCTCCATTGGAGCTTGTAGGCCTAGGATCTTCTTCATCAATGGATTCCTTTGCTTCTTGGAAGATGAATGGCAGCGGAATGGAAAAAGGAAGAGAGAGAGGAGACGCCACTTCAAGGAGAAGATGAGTCTAGAAGAAGCTCACCACCATAGGAGGCCATGGATAAGAGCTTGGAGGAAGAAGGAGATGAATGAAGGGAGAGAAGAACACGAAATTTTGTGCTCTAAATGAGCTTTGAGATCTGAAGTTTAATATTCAAATGATCAAAGTTGAAAAAAATGCACACACATGACCTCTATTTATAGCCTAAGTGTCACACAAAATTGGAGGGAAATTCAAATTTCACTTGAATTTGAAATTGAATTTGTGGAGCCAAACTTTGGAGCCAAAATTTCACTAATTATGATTAGTGAATTTTAGTTATGGTTCAGCCCACTAATCCAAGATCAATTCCAAGATTCTCCACTAAGTGTGCTTAGGTATCATGAGGCATGAAAAGCATGAAGGACATGCATAAAGTGTGACTATATGATGTGGCAATGGGGTGTAGTAAGCAAATGCTCACCTCTCCCTCTAAAATTTAATTGGATTGGGCTTCTACCAATTCAATTAAATTTATTTCCAACCACACACATCAAACATCCACTTAGTGCATGTGAAATTACAAAACTACCCCTAATACAAAAACTAGTCTAGGTGCCCTAAAATACAAGGGCTGAAAAATCCTATATTTCTAGGATACCCTACCTACATTATGGAGCCCTAAATACAAGGCCCAAAAATAATGAAACTTTAATCTAATATTTACAAAGATAAGTGGGCTCGTACTTAGCCCATGGGCCCGAAATCTACCCTAAGACTCATAAGAACCCTAGGGCCTTCTCCTGCATCTCTGGCCCAATCTACTTGGAGTTTTCTATCCAATGTCCTTGCGGGGTAGGATTGCATCACAAATGCACTAACTTTGCTTTTGCTTTTTGAGTGCAAAAAGGAGAAAAGGGAAAGTCAAATGTGAAGAGCAATTCAAAAATTTGTGCCTCACTGTTCCCTTTGCCACCGTGTGTTGCATTCGTTGTGGTAAGCCTTTTTTTTCATGAGAGAAAAGGTTATTAGACTTTAATAATATCTGAATCTTTATTTATTTATGGTTTAATTATGTATTTAATTCTTATAATTTTAAACTTATATTTTCTAATTAATGAATAGATTTTTAATTCTTAAAACTTACTTTCTAATTCCTAAAAGTTATCTGTCATTAAAATTCAAGTTAAAAAAATTAAACAATATAAATCTATTAGAAATTAAAATATAAATTTTAGGGAATACAAAATTCATTTATTAACCATACGATTAAAACAGATAAGTAAAAAAATTATAACAAAATAAGTAATTAAAAATTTATATATATATATATATATATATATAATATTAAATTATACCGATATACTTTGTATAAACTTTTACATTGTTATATAATTTATTAATTGGCATGGGTAGTTCTATCTGAAACTCACCGTTAAACTTTCAGTTCACAAAGTAATATATATTAATTTAAAAATATTTAATATTTCATTCATATACATCAAAAGTGATCGTATATTACCAAAAAAAGTGACATTATATATACTTTCAAAATATACATAATATATAAATAATTTGATTAACTTCCTATTTTTTAAATTTTGACAAAATACGAGAATACAATTATTATAATATATAATTATAATTCAATAGATAGATAAATAAAATTCTAAATTTATGAGTAAATTATTCTAACTGCTTTTGAAGTTTTATGAAATTACACAAATTTATCATACTTTTTTAACATTTACAGCAACCTCCTTCGTTAAAGTGTATGATGCAATATTTTTCAAATAAGAAAGTTATATAGTATAGGGGGTGTTGTGTCATATTTTTTAAACAATTAAAGAAAATTAATGTGGGAGAAAAAAAAAGTAGAGTTTGTTGGTTAAATTTTTTAATGTGGGAGAAAAATAATGTCACTTAAATTTTCACTCTATAAAAAAATATTTTTCTAACATTTTTTTATTGGTTAAATTTTTAAAAAAAATTATAAATTTTAATGGGTTTCATTTCAACACTCTCTCCTAATTTAAAAATAGAGCCATAAAAAATTATTATTTTCTATCAATAGCGAGAATATGTTGGGAGTCAATTATTAGCATTGATCATATGGATAATGTAAAAAAGTTATATTTTTATCCAATTATAAAATAGGTTAAATTTACTTTTGATGTTTTATCTTATCTTTTTTTTTTATATTTTAGTCTTTTATTTTTATAAAATTTAATTTAGTTCTTTATATTTTGAACCACTTTAAAACATAAAAAGACTAATTAAATTAATTTTTTTTAAGTAACGGACCAATCTGAATAAAAAAGAGAGAGAT
Source organism: Glycine max (assembly GCF_000004515.6). Lineage (NCBI taxonomy): Eukaryota > Viridiplantae > Streptophyta > Magnoliopsida > Fabales > Fabaceae > Glycine > Glycine max. Next base: position 1,641,362 of record NC_038251.2, on the reverse strand, counting down.
TATCAAAAATAAAATTTAACCTACAAAATATAAAGTATGATAAAGATTGTTTAATTTTATAATAATAATTTTGAAATTTATATTTAAGATAATTTTTAATTGGTTAATTATGTAAAATTATAAAAATTAAACTTGTTTTATACAATCGTCGTGTTATTTATTTTCTTTCAAAAAAAATAATGTCATATATCTGCATTGATCTTATTGCCTGAGTATTAATCAAGTATCTATCTTCATCACCCCTTCTTGACTATTTACTAGTATCATCCAATGGCAATTTTGCATCGCATTCAATTGAATAAAAGCTGAAAACTACCAACGGAACCAAAGTCAGCAGAAACTCTCAATTTTAACTCATTTTTGTCATTTCATTAATTTCCGTTCTTATCAAAAACTCTGGTTCAAACAAGAACTCAGTATGACAGGTATTAATCATAGGGTGTCTATAGTCACCAATGCACAAGGTATCTGGTAAAAACATGTATTATTGATTTATTGGTGACTATACAGAATTTTACTGAGACTTTTTTCCCCCAGTAACTATAAACTTAAGCTCATTGATCTTGAAATATATCTGGTCCACGGATTCAATGCACTTCTGAGTTTAAACATCAACATGCTTTGTGTCATAAATCTCCTCCTATACAGTCTGGTATAATTATAAATTCCCCAACCACTCCATACGACTTTCTATAGTAAATTCCTATCCATTTCTTCTAACACAAAATATCTGCTTATAGGCTATAGCAAATAGTGGTCATCTCTTTCTGAAATTTCATGGATGGAAAATGGAGATGCCATTGGGCTTGGAGCTGCACCTTGTGGTGTGTCCTTGCATATACCGTTTCAGAATTTACTGGAAAGTCCATAGTTATGGCCACAGGGAAGAACTCTATGCATCACAAACAAGGAAGAAGGAAACTAGATGATGTAACTGGTGAGGATTTTCTCCTACTGCTCTGAGCTTGCATCAAAATTCTCTGACAATTTATACGTACTTAAATACTAAATATAAAAAAAAAACTTTAACAGGTTAAAGAAAAGTACCAAATTTTTTATTATTATTAAATTCTTCTGATTGTGTTGATTCTAGGTTCTATTTGCATTGACTGTGGGATAGCAGAAGGCCTTGACTATACTGATGACAAAACTCAGATTCATTACACTTCAGATGCACAGTTCATTGGCACTGGAACAAGCAAAAGCATATCCCACAAGTTCATTTCTGACACACCCCAAAGAACTTTCACAAATGTAAGAAGCTTCCCTGAGGGGAAAAAGAATTGCTACACGCTACGACATCCAGAAGGCAGAAATACTATTTACTTGATAAGAGCTTCGTTCATGTATGGGAACTATGATGACTTGAATAAGCTGCCACAATTTGATCTCTATATTGGGGTTAATTTATGGGACACTGTGATGTTTGAAAATGCCACTCATGTGGTAATCAAGGAGATTCTACATGTGCCATCCTTGGATGAATTATATGTTTGTTTATTGAACACTGATAAAGGAACTCCTTTTATATCAGCACTGGAGGTGAGGCACTTTGATCATTCCAGTTACAGAACAAAATCTGAACTCTTATCCCTCTATAGACGTTTTGACATTGGATCAACAACCAATGAAATAGTGAGGTTAGTTAGTTACTTATTAGCAAAGCCTGTCTTAACTTATAAATCTGTTACATATGTAAGCCATTTCACGGATATTAAACCAAGTTAAATTTCTATACAAGTCATGGGGATTTAACTTCTGTTTGTCTAGGTAAGAATTGAATCTAGCTTCACTTGTTTTGGTTTATATGTTGTTTGATGACATGTAGGTATGACAAAGATGTTTACGATCGAATGTGGTATCCGTACAACTTACCTGATTCTACACCACTCAATACTTCCTTCACCGTCGACTCCTTGAACCATACTGCATATCACTTGCCATCAGCAGTAATGAAAACTGCTGTGAGGCCGACAAATGAAAATGATTCCCTGGAATTTGAATTTGACACTGGGCAACCTACTTCAGAGTCTTATGTTTACATGCACTTTGCTGAAATCGAAGTGCTTAATGAAAATGAATGCAGGGCATTTGACATTACATTGAATGGAAAATTATGGGCTGAATATGTAACTCCCACGTATTTGCAGTCAAATACAATAGATGGTAATCAGTCCATTAGGGGAAGTAAGCTCAAGTTCTCTATGCACAAGAAACCAAATTCCACCCATCCACCCATTCTAAATGCAATGGAGATTTACATTGTTAAAGAATTCTTGCATTCTCCTACAAACCAAGATGATGGTTAGTTGTTTCTTGCCCACTCTTTGCATTTTGCTTTTGTTTTTTGTTCTTTAAATAACTGTCAGAAAATTAAATAAAAAAAGTATAAATCATTCATGTGCCTTCACTTAACCCTTTAAACTTTTACTATCATTTATCCATAGCATTGGTATCATAGCCCTCACCATGATCTAGAGTACAATCATTGCCATTGCAATTCTAAGTAAAAAAGTTGAATTTAATTTCTAGATGTGTGAGCATTGATCGCACATCATGCGCAAAAGGTTCTTGTATTAAGGAATATTAGTTCAAAGTTTTGGAAAAGTCGGTTAACGAAAATAACAGACATAAACATTATATGCTTGTGAGAATTGTAGTTAAGGCTATCATCGACATCAAATCGCATTACAAGTTGACATCATCGGTGGGTAAATCCTGGCAAGGAGATCCTTGCGCACCATCGAAATACTCTTGGAATGGACTCAACTGCAGCAATAATGGATATAATCCACCCACAATAACTGCATTGTAAGTTTTATTTTCCTAAATTCAAATCTGCATTCATTAAATAAAGGCAGACCAACACTTGACCGACATAATTGAACTGCATGCAGATATCTGGCCTCCAGTGGATTAGGTGGCACAATAATTGCATCATTTTTGGAGCTCAAATTCTTAGAATCCTTGTGAGTATTAATTTGGCAACATGACTAAATTCTAATCCTTCCAAAAAAGAAGGGGATAAAAATCAGAGAATACTTTTTTTCCTAAAGAGTATACTTAACATAAAACATAGATCTGGTTGAAAAACAAGTGTGAGGTGAAGTTTCACATCGAGTAGAAAGAAAAAAGTTTATCACCATATAAGTAAGGAGAAGACTCATAATCTTGAGTCTCAAGGTTTTGGATAGGTGTGGTGTCAGGTTCACTTAATTTAACAAAAAAACAATGCTTTGTTTTTCAGGGATTTATCAAACAATAGCTTAACAGGACCTCTACCTGATTTTTCACAACTGCAACACTTAAAGGCTCTGTAAGTTATTGAGATTTCAGTATCTGATATTTGTCCGTGGAAATAATACAAGCCATCTAATATGTGCTATCTTGCAGCAATTTATCAGGGAATAGACTCTCAGGTGAAATTCCTTCACTTCTCAAGGAAAGATCAAATAATGGTTCACTTTTGCTGAGGTTTGTTTTCGTTTGAATCATGGTGTTAATAAGTTACTTACTGAACTAAGCTTCACAGATGTGTACCTACTTTTTGTTGTAACTTCTTTATTTTTCTTTCCTGCTTCAAACTCATAAAAAAATTGATATGACCATAGTGTGGATGGAAATCTGGATCTCTGCCGGGAGGGCCCATGTGAAGAGGATAAAATGAATATTGCCCCACTTGTTGCAGGCATTCTTTCAGTTGTAGTCTTTTTCATTGTATTGGGTATTGTACTGAATATCATTTGGAGAAGGAGATGCAACAGAAAACCAGGTCTGATAATAGATATACTTGTCTTATTTTGAAACTAGATTCAGGGTCTCAGCCATTGACTTCAATATGCAATGAACTGAATGCCTTTTATACAAAGACCAAACTAACATTTTGCAATTCAATTGATTAAGAAATAGTGTAATTGATAAAATGAAAAAAGTCGCATATATTTAAATTACAATATATAATGAATGGACATGACTTTCTGAAAATCATTAATTTTGATTACTTTGTTTAGCATCAAAGCAAGCTGTGAGATTAAATGAAGAGGTTGTGCTGAAGACAAACAATACACAGTTCACATACTCTCAGATATCGACTATTACCAATAACTTCGACAAAATGATTGGGAAGGGAGGATGTGGAATTGTTTATCTTGGTTCCTTACAGGATGGCACACAGGTTGCTGTCAAAATGCTCTTGCCAAAATGTCCTCAGGGATCACAACAGTTTCAGACTGAGGCATGCTTCTCACTACAGAAATTTAAGATGATATATTTTGAATTTAAAGAAATGTTCTAGCTAAAATACATTCCGCATATTTGCAGGCTCAACTCTTAATGCGTGTGCATCACAAGAACTTAGCTTCCTTTGTCGGATACTGTAATGAAGTTGGACACACAGGCATCATCTACGAATATATGGCTTATGGGAACTTGGAAGAGTATCTATCAGGTGTATTAATTTGTTCTCCTGTATTAATTTCATGCTTGCACAGTTACTTGATTAAGGACTACATATACTCAAGTAAAGTAGAAATCATAGTCTATTTTGTGTCTGAATAGATGCAAGGAGAGAACCATTAAGTTGGAGACAGAGGATTCAGATAGCAGTTGATGCTGCTCAAGGTTAGCAGTGACACCGACTGCATTAATTACTTAGTCTATTCCTCACTTTTCGGTGACTAAAATGGTACTGAATTACTGCACTGGAACCTATATGTTTAGGTATCGAGTACTTGCATCATGGCTGCAAGCCGCCAATAATTCATAGAGACATTAAGACTGCAAACATTTTGCTGAATGAGAAAATGCAAGCAAAAGTAGCTGATTTTGGTTTCTCAAAACTTTTCTCAGCTGAAAATGAAAGTCATGTATCGACTGTAGTTATTGGCACATTAGGATATCTTGATCCAGAGTAAGTTATGTCACGCAAACATGAGGCTGCTTCTTTTATTTACGAGGATTTAAGTTGAACATATCTTTTTCAACCTATTTATGCTTATTAAAGTCATGATACCAATGAGTTCCCTTTTACAGATACTACACATCCAGCAGGCTAACCGAGAAAAGCGACGTTTATAGTTTTGGCATTGTGCTTTTGGAGCTAATTACTGGGCAGCCAGCAATAATAAAAGGTCATCAGAACACTCACATTGCGCAATGGGTTAACAACTTTCTTGCAAAAGGAGATATACAACAAATTGTTGATCCAAGGTTGCGGGGAGATTTTGACTTTGGCTCTGTGTGGAAGGCCTTGGAGGCAGCAATAGCTTGTGTGCCTTCAATTTCTATCCAAAGGCCATCAATGAGTTACATTGTCGGCGAACTCAAAGAGTCCTTAGAAATGGAAGCAGCTCGTGAAAAAGAAGGCATCAACTCGATTGAAATCAATGTTGTTGATCTTGAAGCTTTGTGTGGCCCAGATGCAAGATAGTGATCAAGAATGTGCTTTCTACTTTGTTTTTTTTCCCCCTCCTTTTTGTTATATTTAATTTTCTAATTTGTTGTACATGTCCTACTATATATAGTCTTGTGGATTTACAAGAGAATAAATCCATTATTCATGTAAAGTAAAAGGCTTACACACTGGCTTTGAAGGAGGGATAAATACTCATTTAAGTGTTTGAAAGTGTAAGATACCATAAAAGTATGACAAATTAGTTCTATTATTAAATTTATGATATCATTTTGTCATCAAATTATAATGTTTAAATATTAATTTGATAATAATTTATTTTTTAAAGTCAATTTGATATTAATTAAATTACAGAATTTAAGGATTAATTTATCATTAAATTATTTAGGGATTAATTTGTCATATTTTTTATATTTGGGGATTAAATTTGAATATTTTATCTTTTCAGATTAATTTATGCTATTTCATTTTTAAGGATTAAAATAGGTATTTATAAAAAAAAAAAAAAAAAGACAAATCTCTGTGACGTATGTATAGTGTACAATGTAACGTATCTATAGTGTACAAAAGAGGTGTAAAATATTTTTTTTCTTCTTTATAAGTATGAAAGAAGAGGTGTGAAATATGTAACATGGTTAGACGGTGATATAAAATCATTTATATTGGTTGTCGATCAAAATTAAATCCGAAATGAAAAACGTCCAACTTAAATTATCCGGATTTTTTATTTTCAAGATGAAAAGGCACCGCTTACTCATCAATGGGAAATAACTCCAATGCATGCTGCTAGCTCTCTCGCGAGTCGTGACCAAGATTATTATGCTGCCTCCTTAGCACAAATTTTCAACAACTTTCCTCATCGACCACCAGTCCACCACCGAAGCAAATAAAAGAAACAACGTTAACAGACACGAGACGAGAGTGTGTGATTAGAAAGCAAAATCACGCGCAAGGTTAAAACGAATGGTCTCAGATAAAGGGTCTCCACGTGTTCTCATTTAATAGCCATGCCAAACTTCAGTCCTCCTTCATCAATAGATCAGTGATAAAGGGTCATTTCAGTTACCATATTAGTTCGACACTTCGACTTAATTATAAATATAATACATACACAAGCAGAAAACCTCAACAAGCTTATTGTTAATTGGCCCTACAAAGATGACTATCAATAGCACAGAAGCACTTCTTGTGCTCTTAGCATTTGTCTTCTTGGCATGGGGCAATGCACAAAATACCCTTGTGCCAGCAATCATAACATTTGGTGACTCAGCTGTGGATATTGGGAACAATGATTATCTGCCTACCCTTTTCAAGGCTAACTACCCTCCTTATGGAAGGGACTTTAGCAACCATCAACCCACTGGGAGGTTCTGCAATGGGAAACTAGCTACCGATATTACTGGTGAGGAAATAACATCAAGCTTGGAACTTATTTAGCTTGGAGAGAAATAGTGCACATATATTCATATATATATAATTTTCATTCTTGTTGAAATGATGTTTCCTTTTGTAGCTGAAACACTGGGTTTTAAGAGTTTTGCACCTGCATATCTTAGCCCTCAGGCATCAGGGAAGAATCTTCTTATTGGAGGAAACTTTGCTTCAGCTGCCTCTGGTAATGATGAAAAGGCTGCTATTTTGAATGTAAGTTAGGAATGAACAGTACATCCGCGCGCCCCCTCACAAATTCACACATATCTGCGAAAATTAATGGTTTTTTAACTTTGTTTTTCTTTTGCAGCATGCGATTCCATTGTCCCAACAGTTAAAATATTACAAGGAATACCAAGGCAAGCTGGCCAAGGTAGTTGGCAGTAAAACAAGCAGCATTGATTATTAAGAATGCACTCTACATATTGAGTGCTGGCAGCAGTGACTTTGTGCAAAACTATTACGTCAATCCTTTGATCAACAAAGTCTTCACTCCTGATCATTATTCTGCATACCTTGTGGGTGCATTTTCAAGCTTTGTTAAGGTATGCTGTTATTGTTACTCTACAAACTATTGTCTGTTAATTGGAATAATAAGTCACAGATCATAAGCATCACGAAGTAATCTATATATAACTTCACCAGATCGGGTGCTAGGAAAATTGGAGTGACTTCACTCCCACCTCTGGGTTGCCTACCTGCTGCAAGAACTCTATTTGGTTTCCATGAGAAAGGTTGTGCCTCGAGGATCAACAATGATACCCAAGGATTTAACAAGAAAATCAAATCAGCCGCAGCAAATCTCCAAAAGCAACTTCCTGGTCTTAAGATTGTAGTCTTTGATACTTTCAAACCACTCTATGACCTTGTTCAGTCCCCTTCAAAATTTGGTAAGCAATACTTTGGCTAGAATACAATGGCATGGCTTTCATCTGTTTGTGTAAAAGGGTGCTATTGATTCTTCTAAACTGTCTTGTGATATATTCAATCAATATGTTTTGTGGAGGCAAGGAAAGGTTGCTGTGGTACTGGGATAGTGGAGACAACATCTTTATTGTGCAATCCAAAATCATTAGGAACTTGTTCTAATGCAACCCAATATGTGTTTTGGGACAGTGTCCATCCTTCACAAGCTGCTAACCAAGTTTTAGCCGATGCATTGATTTTACAAGGCATAGCCCTTATCACTTAAAGGCTCATGAGGCCATAAACGTTCTAACTGTGTACCACTATTCATTATGCACAAATTTGTTATTTCTACAGTCCGTAAAAGCCTGCTGTATTGTAGTGTTTAATAAAATCTTAGGAAATTTCATTTTAACTCGTTTCGGAGTACACCGGTTATGTTAATTGGGTTTTTTTAATCCTTATTCCAAAATTTAGTCATGGTCATTATGAAAATCAAGGAACAGCGAAGTCCAAATTTGAAATAAAATTCTTGCTGCTGCTATGCTTTCCATTTTACATTCATAAGCACATGCCTGCGGAATCACCTAAAAAAGAGAATATAAAACATTATAAATCAGAAGAACAGAATAGACATAAACACTAAAATGAGATTTTAATATTTTCTTATTACAATGATATCATCGATTAGCTACGAATTGACGTCAACATATAGGCTATTGATCCTAACAATTAGTTGTGATGTTATTCAATACTAAGCACACATTAGGCAAATATTAACAATTTGTGAGCAATGATATATTATACCAAAACAGAGTTACGAAAGTCATAAAAAATGATGTGGCTCATGGTTCTCTCATTGCAAATTCACCAAATCTTAAAACGTGTTTGCTGGTTAATCATGTCACCCATATAAGGCCTGACATTATGCCACGTCCCACTTCGTAAACCAATTGCGGAAAAAAAATTGTGACAACTATCATTTTCCAAGATAAAAAATGTTGTACAGTGGTAATATGAACTAAGATAATATTGAAGTATGACAATGATTGAAAATGCATTCTTATTTGAAGTAAGCCTATGACTGAAAATGCATTCTTATTTAATACATGGATGGTGTCTGAACTAACCTAACGGCTAATTTACGTTGTCTACTGTACCACCTATATTTCTAATGCATGATATTCACAGTTCAAAAGGATAAGATCTTTGCATATTGATAATAAGTTACAATAAACTAACTACATGATGCTGATCTTCTACGTCTTTGATGTGTAGCACTCACGCTAGAATCTTTTAAAGCTTCTGCATATTTCTCCAAATTATTTTTCTCCAAGCCTAAGGAATCTGAAAAGGAACCTTTTTTTCGTGTACTGAATTTATTTGAGCTTCCCATGACACAACTATCTGAATTTCTCCTATCACCTTCCTTCACACTCGTCAAACTAGAGAAATCAAGGGAAGTTCTAGAGGTGGCAATGGGGGTTGCAAACTCACTCCTAAGACCCTCACTTCTGGTTGATGTGCTCAAACAAAGAGGATTGCTATCTTGATATCCAGATTTTTCTTGTGATGAAGCATGACTATGGTGATGACTACTACCTTTACCTTGTATCAGTTGCCTGAGCTTGCCAAAAAGTTTGGTCGGGTTTGTGTTAGTTCTGGCAGCAGATGAATTATCAGCAGAAGAAAAATCATCACACTCTCCAAAGTCAGTGATAGAAGAAGCCTGTGAGGAGGACCATTGGTCTATATCAAAGTCCACAATGTTCCCTGGTCCATTAGCATTTGCATATTCAAGTATAAGCTGCTTGGCTTTCTTCTCAGACATAGGGCTTAAGCTTCTGCTTAAGTCCTTTGCAACTGTTTTACCAGGTGGGGCTTGATAATTTCTTAGTTCATATCGCAAGCAAGCATTTATCCACCGCAGATATACCAATTCTTCAAGATCTGAACATCGATCAGACTGAAATTGCTCAATTTCCTTCATCAAGCGCACATTTTCTTGTTTAAGACACTCACTTTCTTGCTTCACAGCACCTGCCTGCACCCCAAAAGCATAAGATAAAAATTTACTGTTAACAAGCAGTGACTAAACTAAAGGAAAAGAGTACGTGACTATAATCTTCCTACCTCTGGGTCTTCCAGAAATGCATTTGCAAGGATCTGGGTAGAATCCAATCTTCGAGCTAAGTCAGAATTTTCTATCTGCAATCTTAAATTAGATTTCCTCAACTCTTCTGCTTCAGACTCAAGATACTTTAGCTTTTGCATCTTTATTTGAATATCTTGATCATAAGCAGCATCTTTGCATTCTTGGTCTTGCAACCTTGAAACTTTCTGTTTAAGAGTTATGATTTTCTCCCTATTCTGTTCAGTTTCATGCCTAATTTTCTTATTGAGCAATTCGACTTGCGCTTTTGCATTCTCAAGCTCAGTCAGCACTTTTTCATGATCAGCAACCTGTTCCTTTAATCTCCAATTCTCAGACTGTAAGGTCTTAACCTTTAGATTGAAGATCTTTACCTCCATGGTACTTGCTTTCAATCTATTTTGGAGCTCCATCACTGCTGTTTCTTGCTCTCTAAGACCACAGAACTCAAGCAGTTGAACCTCAAGACTTTGTTCCCTGTCTTGAAGCATTCTAATCATGTTCCTGAGTTGACGTACCTCTTGCTCATAGTCATCCTTCTCGGGACCAGAATATGCTATAGAAGATCCTACTTTTAACCATGGTGCTCCCATATCTTCTTTAAAAGAATTTCTGACAACAGTGGCTTCAAAGTCTACGTCCTTAACAAGATCATTAAATTCAGGTAGGAGGAACTCATCTTCATCTCCATTTTGTGTACTGTCAGGAGAGAGAGAAATGGGAGATTTATCACTTATCACCTTGTTGATGCATGTTTCTTCCTGCATTAAAAGGAATTTAATAACCCTATCTTAGTTTTTATTTTTCTAAAAAAAGGAGAAAAGCTATACAATTATCTGTTTACTCAAAAGTATCTTAGACACAACGACTATAACAGAGAAGGTTTAAATGTTTGAACTCAATTGGCCGAGCAAATATTTTCTGAACTCCTTACTTTAGTTTATTTTTCTTATTTTCCTATTACAAATTTCTTATTTCTCTTTTGTAGAATCCTTTCTCAAATTGACAGAGATGTCTCTCTCAACCTCAAACTCTTATTTATAGACAACAAGCCTTATTCAAACTAGTTTAGTCCATTAACCTAACTAACTAATGGCTATGGGTACCTACTATCTAACACACTACTAATTCACTAAAAGAATTACACTTCCTAGATGTTTGCTTTTCTTTTTGTCCGAAACCCTTGATGTCTAGAAGTTACATAAATTCCAACTTATAGAATAAAGCTTGGTGGACCCATTTGAGAGGGACAAGGCTCTCTTAGCACCTTTTTTTTTCCATTACTAAAATAATTACACTTCCTAGATAGTCAAGTTTTACGTTGATAATAATGAATCAACATTAAATACTAATTAAAATGACAGATTTAAAAAAATCAGAAAAATACTTGTGCCACAAAAGAAACTTACAGAACATAGAAAATTTCCCTCGGAAATGGCGTTGCAAGTACTTAATGCTGCCCCTATACCTCCCCCAAAAATGAAAAAGACATTAGGTTCACCATCAAGGAAACAAAGGGGCAAAAGAAGAGATAAAATATTGCTAAGAGGCAAAAACAAACCGAAAGAACACCCCTTGCGTGACTTGGAGGGCTTGATTCTTCTGGTTCTGAGGCGTGAGTAGATAAATCCAGCAAATGAAAGAGCCAAAGCCAAACCAAATTTTAGTAGAACAGGCTTCACACCCTTTTCCTCTCTGATCATCATCATCACAATTAATCTAATTTCCCTTTGATCCTTGAAGAGAGAGAAAGATCACATAGTTTTCCTTCATCATCATCCTCATCCATCTCAAACCCACGGAAAAAGCACAAGATTCATTTATGTTTTATGCCTAGAAACACAACAAAGTCATAAATAAGCAAAGAGAGTCAAAGTCCACATATTTATTAAGAAAGTCTTACAATTTTACCAGAAACCATTCATTCATACGAATCACATGAAAATCAAATCATGCGAGACCTACTTGTACCTAGCTGGTTAGTTTGATTGATTCTACACATAAGCTAAAGTCAAAATAAATAAATAAGCAAAACTAATGCATAACTATCAAAAGTCAAAACTAAATGTCTCAAAGGGAACATGAATAAGCAAGACATTAAAAATAAGCTGTAAAGGAAGATAAATACTCACAACCCAACACAAATTAACATGAGAAGGCAACAACTCAGGTGTGGAGTACAGAAAAATCTGAATTTGGAGCTTTACTTAAATAGGATTGACGTTGTCTTTTGGCAAGTAGCTTGGGTTGCGTGTCAGGTTGTCCCTCTCATGGCCAAAATAACAATTGGGCATAAACGAATTCTTTGAAAAATTATGTCTTTATAGTCTATACCAACAAACGTTGGCCACTGATTCTTGTCGTGTGTAGTAATGGTGATGGCAACGTGGGAGGAGGGTCATGTCAGAGAGAGAAACAGAATTGAAATTAAATAAGTTGGAATTATGAAGAGAAAGAAGCTAAGAAAGGAATAAAAATTAAGATAAGATTCGATTCGATTCTGGTTCCACGGAGTTAACAGCGAAACCATTATCAATTAGAATGAGAAACGGCAAGATAACACAAATAAAGGCATGTTTTTGTCACAGCACTTTAATTTTAGTAATAGAGGTCGTCGTTGCTATTTATTTTTCTTTTTAATTCCAACCAGTTGTGTTTTTATTTACGTAGATGGAAAACAACAATTTCATCTACGAAAGTAAAATAAAAATAAAATGATATATCTGAAGATAGTAAATACTAGGTTAGATTATCACTTGGAAAGTAAAAAAAATAAAACTAAAATGTATTTATGAGATAAAAATAAATAAATAATATATAATGATGAGATGCATTTAAGATATTTAAAGAATAAAAAAAGGCATTGGGTTGAAAAAATTGAATGTTTAAATTAAAAGAGTAAAAAATGGTCTATTGAAGATATCCTTGGGATGATCTCCTGATTCCTATAGGATGAGATGATGAAGTTAATCCATGAATTCTTTTTTTATTTTGTCACATTTCGCTCAAAGAGTTAAAAGAGATAATATATCGAGTTATTCACAAAGATTAATTTGATCTTTTTTCTCATTATGCCACTATGGAAACCTTAGGAAAACTATTGACTCCAATTACCATTCATGTCATGACTCATTCTTGGATCATGATCAGCGCACATACTATGATTTTCTTAGTCTGACTCGTCTACCCTTCACTAAATAACATGTAACAGAACATATAATATATATAGACACACACACACATACATACATACATATATATATATATATATATATATATATATATATCGCATTTCAATGATTTAACATCCATCAGACGTAATGGAGGCCTACTAAAATCCTATGTAAGTCAACAAATCCCAAGAAGTCAGTTACTCCACTATTTGTGTATTTGAGAAAATAAAATAAGGGGATAAGTCACAAAGACTTAGTCAGAGCATAAAATACAAAACGAATAAAAAGGGGAGCACAACATAACACGAGTCTTTACATCCAAAGAAATTTAAATAACCTTAAATAAATAAAATGCAACTTGCTTTTAGAAATCATTGTATACTAATTTTTTTTTTCAAAACTACTCATAAAATTGTTATCCAATAATAATAACTTTATAATTGAACTTTCAGTCCACTATGTGCACATAGGCTACATTATCTCTTCGTTGTGGTGAACCATAATTACATAACTATGACATTTAGCTCGAAGGTTGCATTATCTCTTCGTTGCATGCAGCAAACGAAAAATATGAATATACTATGAGTAATTGACTCATAGGCTACATTATCTCTTCGTTATAGCAAACGAAAGATATAAATATACTATGAGAAATTGACTCATAGACTGCATTATCTCTTCGTTGTAACAAACGACAAATATAAATATATTATGAGAAATTGACTTATAAGCTACATTATCTTTTCATTGTAACAAACGACAATCAATCATGAAGTTACAATAAATAAAATGAACAAATAATTCAACACTAATTCTTATATATCTTATCAAAATCTCAAAATAAATTTCAAACAATAAAAAATAAATATTTTTCTTTTATTCTCAAGTACTCCTAAAATTTCAAAGATCACAAGAGAATATATATATTTTGAAGTTTACTTACTTCTCCTAAAAGAACTTAAAAAATGTTGTTAAGTAGATTAGCTACTCACTTAAAAGAACGCAATCAATGTCTTCCAATGTTGTTGGGAGGATCAACCACCCTATCTTTCACAGGATTTAAGCATTTAAAATAAGAGAACAAGAGAATAGACAAAATCCCCACTTTTAGCAAACCTAGTGTTTTGAGGAAACCACAATAATCCCTAACACTTAGTTTCTAACCCTCTTCACACAACCCATAATTAAACAATGTTATAAAATACTCATCTAACACAATGGGTTATAAATTTTTACCTTAAAGAGATCAAATAGAAAAATTTAAGGAAATGAGTAGTGTTCTCTTTTTCTCCAATCACCTTCTTATATTTGGGAATGACACAATGATACAATAAACTTGATAATTTTTGAAGCAATGGAAGAAGATGAGTGAAAGATTGAGAGATAAAAATTTGGAAAGAAGAGATAGGGTTTGAGAGATGGGGTGGGTTATTGAAAAAGAAAAGGGAATTTGGGAAATGGAAGAGGGATCTCGGGTAGTCATAAACTTATGGAGGGATAATTCTTTTTTTTTTCTTTCCCCTTTTTAAGTGAAACGGTGCGTTTCAATTCATGTACTATTAATACGATATTTGACCAATTTTTTATCCTACCTATTCTAAATTTTGGATAAAAACGATGTACATAAACCAAACAGCACTCAAAAAGAAAATGCTCTAATAAGCTATTTGACATATTTTTATCCTTAAGTTTGAAAGAGAAAAGATACAAAATTTTACCCAACATAAGCTGAAATATTTTGATGATGTAAAAAAATTGACTTAATCCAATTTTTGTACACATGAACTAATAGACCCTAAAAAAAGAAAAAAATGTATAATAAATAATGATATAAAAAAATAAAATCAAAAAGTGCAAAAAGTGTTCACACTATATGAAATGTCCATGCATAGACAAAATCGATAATAACATGATTAATAAAAAAAAAGTCCACACTTAGTTATAGGCTTTTTTTGGGCGCGGGTGTTATACGCTTCTACCCTACCCCATTCAGACAATCACACCTCTTACATTTTTTGGAGCGAATAAAAGTCCTCTTCCCGCTTCGCATAAACCCCATAAACAAACGAGGAGGGTTTATGCAAAAGCAAGATTCTTTTCTCACTGTCCAACGCCATGACGACGAGGCTCCTTAGAACGATCTTCATCGCCCACAAGCTCCACCTCCGCAACCCCAAATGTATTTTCCCACCTCTCCTTTCCCGCCACTCCTCCACGGCCACAAATTCCTCCGAGGCCCGCGAACCAGCAAAGGAAACCACCACCACCACCACCACCACCAGTTGGAGCATGTACGGAAACGTCTACGACCGCCCAATTGCGCAGCGCGAGCTAAACGACCACAGCGACGGAGACGAAAACCCTAGCAGCGGGAGAGCAGCAAAGAGTGTAGCAGTAGTGACGAAGATAAAGGGAAAGGGGAAGGTGAAAACTCAGTGGGTGTGCTGCAGTTGCGGCCACTCAACAGGAAAATGGTGGGGGCAATGCCCCGAATGCGAAATGGTTGGCACAATGAACGAGTTTCATGAGAGCAAATTGACTGACAGCAAGTCCAGAGGTGGGTTAGAAGTTTCCGAGGATGCAGTGGGCTTGTGGCTCCCGCAACGACCCGAAGACTTGCGCCCCGTCAAATTGGAAGAGGTGAACCGTGGATTCAATTACCAGCAATGGAGAATACCTTTGTAAGTTCCTTTCTTTTTACTTTTTTCAAAGTCAAAATTTGTCATTTGGGTTTTGTATGTTTTGGATCATGTGGTAAATTGTAATTGCTGGTAAGGCTTTTCTCTGGAGTAAGTAACAGAGAGTGGTGTGGTTGATTTAAATTTTGGGGGAGTAGTTAGGAGCAAGGGGAAAAAAATAATGCGAGGATTTGTCTGTATTTTTCAATCTTATGTTTGTAACAAAATTTGTCATCCTCGTAAAGGAGTTAATTAGGAGGACTTTTTTATACCATGCCTTGGTGTGTGTGAGAGAGCACTTTCTCTTCTAGGCTTCTACAAAAGATGTGCTGTGATGCTTTTCCCAAATTTTATACTGTGCAGTTTGCTTTTATGTCAGGTCTGGTTCTTTTGGAAATGAAGTTTCTACAGTGCTTGGTGGAGGTCTTGTACCAGGTTCAGTCCAGTTTCATTATTGACATTGATATGCCTGTGAGACTGCAACTATTGAAACTACTGATTTGTATTTTGCTTCTCATGTTTGCCTGGTCAAAGATATCAATGCATTGTTTGACATTATGCGTGTGCTTCAAATCATAAAATTTAGTTATGCATTAGCTGCTAAAACCATATCAATTACTTCTCAATTTTAGTTCACCTGCTATGATTGTGTGAATTAATTACAACTAATATTGTTGAAGGGTCATGCATTGAGATTTTTTTCCCCTTAACTATGCTTGTTTGTTTTGTGGGTCAGATTAGTTCAAAAGAGTTACTGCTTTTGGTGATTGATCTTGGTGAATGAATCACTATTGAAACCTTATTTCTGTTTCCCTCCCTTATGATCTTGAATATTGAATTTTCATAAAAATGCTTCTAGTTGATTGTCTGATAATGATATCTTTCTTAATTCAAGTTTTCTTGATGCTTCAGCAAAAATTAAATTTGGTTATCCATGGCTAACTTTATCTTCAATTGTGGTTTTGAAGGTTCTTTAACTTTAGTTGGTGGTGATCCTGGTATTGGGAAAAGTACACTGCTGTTGCAGGTACAGATTAATTTTGGATGGTAAAACTGGATATAAAAGTTTGATGGCCAACTTTCTATGATGGTCTGGTCAACTGTCATTAATGCCTGATTTGTTTGTGATGTTGAATTGGAAGATTGCAGCAATGATAGCAAATGAATGCAGTGACTATGAAGGACCTCCAGTTGTATATGTCTCTGGTGAAGAGGTTTGCTTTTAGTGAGCCTCTTAATAGTTTTAAGGATTAAATATGTTTTTAGTCCCTGCAAATAGGGTAATGCTCATTGTTAGTCCCTCAAAAAATAAGCATTTTCTTTTGGTCTATCATTTATGGAAATGTGCCATGTGTAGTCTCTATTTCCATAACCAAAAGGAGATGCTTTCTTTTATACTGTCTGATCATCTTCACATTGATCTGATAACTCCCTTATAACAGAATAAGTTAGAAATCTAAATACTGTTCTGAACTTGACTAATGCATAAGGGCCTAAGGAGAATTTCGTAAACTAAAAATAATGTCCTCATATTCTTGCTTTTGATTTACAAGTGTTCTTTAGGGTCTCTGACACTTTTTTGATTTATTGTCCATTTGTTCTCTGTTATGTGGCAGAGCCTTCAGCAAATTGGTATTAGAGCAGATCGCCTTGGGATTAAGTCCAATATTTATTTATATTCAAGTACTGATATAGAGGTACATTGTCTTGAATTATGCTGATTAGTTTTGCTTCTATCATTTTTTATATGTTAGTTTTGATCGTGAAGCTATTGTCTCAACACAATCAAGCAACATCGCTTAACGTTATTCTTAATTGGCTATATTGGAACAATGTGTGATCAAATCTCAATAATAGTCCTCTTTTATTTTACTTCATAGTTATCAATAGTGCACTATATCTATGCAGAGAGGCCATAGGCTGCTCCAAAGTGATAATAACAGTGCATTTTTTAATAGTGGTTGCTGTAGCTGCAGTGACAGAGCGATCAAAAACTCATCTTTTTTCCCTCAAAATAGTGAAGTTTTTTGTGATTTTTTTGGGGGTTGGGGGTGGGGTGGGTAGGGGTAAAGCTGTTATCCCCCCTCTTTTTTAGAATATTCAAAACCCCTAATTGGATGTAGTTTCCCACGCTTTTTACTTATTGTGCGGCACCCACATTGTTTGACTCCGACCAGCATGCAACGTCATGCAGTATTTCTGGTGACACCCACCCTCCATTATTTTCTCTTCTGCTCTGAAGTCTGAATCACCTCTGTTTTGAACTTTGAACCCTCAACCTCTTCTGTTCTTTTCTCTGAGCAACACCCACACTCATTATTGAATGTTTAGGATGTCTTGTATTTGAAATAATAATGTCTTTTTGGATTTTGTTTTGACTTGTTATTTACTTGTATGTTTTGCTTAAAAGCTATGACCTTTGATTGTTAATTATGAATATGCTGTGAATTTTCACTTTTTTTAAAAAAAATTGAGCATTTATATGTATATAATATGTATATAATATGAATACAAATATAATTATTTAATCTATGTATAAATAATTCAGCATAGAAATCATCCCACCATGTGCTATACCACTAAAGCCTTTTTGGGTTTGACTGCTACACTTTGCTATCTGAGACTGATAACTATGTTTTACTTGTTCTCCATGGTGTTAGGACATATTGACGAAGACTCATGGTCTATCCCCTCGTGCTCTGGTGGTTGATTCAATACAAACTGTTTACCTGAAAACTATAATAGGAAGTGCTGGAGGGATTATGCAGGTTTTGAATCTATGTTACCCTCAAGAGACTTTACATTTTTCTTGGATGTTTTAACTAAGTTTTACAGAGTACATATATGTTTATGGTTTATTTCTCTTCTGTGTACAGTATATTGTAGTTGTATTAGCTGTCAGCTGTTTGCCAGCTGTGCTGGTTTAGTTACTGCCAGTTGTATTTTCTGTTGTAGGCAGATAGTAACTGCATCACATTCGTTGTACCCTATAAATACTGTTCTCAGTTTTAGAGAATCAGAACTTTAATATGGAATTTCAGATTATCAGTTTTTCTCTCAATTTCTCTGATTCTTAGAATTATTTAATGTTGCACTATGCACATCCAATTATATTCTATTAAAATGATATGTCATGTGATGTTGTTTGGAATTTCTTTTTGGTATTTAATTAACTTCTTCCCTTTTCCATACTAACTTCATCTTCATAGTATTTATTCATTGTCAAATAGAGGACTTTTTGGTCATTAAGATGCATGGTGTACTTTTTCTGTCATGCCTTCTTTCTTTTGTGTGCTCCTTTATCAAAAGTTGCCGTAGTCATGTACTGATTCTGTGGTACATCATACATGACTTTTTATTGGTCTGTGACAGGTGAAGGAATGTACTGCAGCTTTGATGCGATTTGCAAAAACAACTAACATCTCAGTTTTTTTGGTGAGCACACCTCTATCTATTTTGTGAATTATATTTAAATGGCAGATTGATCTATTAAAGCACTATCATATGATTGCCCTGAAAAGGCAGATCACATGATTACTGTTGCTTGTGTGGATTTCATTTGTAATTTATCTGTGGGCAGGTTTCTTATTGTGGCCTTCGAATTGTTGGCATTAGTGTTTTTTTTGTTTCATATTTCAGATTGGACATGTGACTAAGTCTGGAGACATAGCAGGACCTCGTGTCTTGGAGCATATTGTTGATGTTGTTTTATATATGGAAGTTGGTACCTTGTTACACCCTTCTTTCTTTGGATAGCTGTTACTTGGTAAAAGCTGATGTGTGCCCATTGTCTAGTTTCAAGTTTCAACTACTTGGCATTTAATCTTCTTTGGGCTTCTTTTACCCTTTTTTTTTAGAATTTTAGTAAATATAGTATCTTGTCTGTAAAGCATTGTATCATGGCATGGCACAATATGGACATTTTGCCGAGGAGTATTTATTTCTAGATTTGCATTCTGCTAAATCAAAATAAATTTTTTAAAAGGGTGGGAGAATGATCTCTTGATATCATGCTGTTGTGAACATTCATTTCAAATTGTACCTTATTTTCAGGGAGCAATGTTAATGTATTTGGATTTGACTCATCTAATGCGAAGGGACACACTTTAGAAGATGAAGTGCTGTCACAACCATGGATTAGAAAATCAATGATTGAAATTTTAACAACTTCAGAGTTTTTTATGCATGTACTTGTATTTAATTTCAATCGCCACTGTCGATTAGAAAATTAACAGTCGTGATTTGTGACTCCACTTTATCCTCTAAAGTGCCACCCCCTCACTTGAGAGGAGCCAAATCCAATGCATTTAACTTGGGAATTATGAAGGAAACTTGATAATATATTGTTCACTGCATCTTAGAATTTGGGCTTGGGGCATAACTTGACCCTAAAAAAGTGGCTTGTAAGGTGAGGGCTTCCCAAGCCTTGTAAGGATTACATTGTTCATATCTCTAGTCAATGTTTATATAAAGAGTTTATTTGTTAGATTTCTTTTATTTAAAGAGTTAATTTTTAATCATGAGTAAAAAGAGAATAATATTAACATTGACAATAGTTTTTTTATTCCTTTCTGAAATCTGTTATGGTCACAGCACACATTTCTTCCTATTCCTTTTTGCCTGAATAATTGCTAATTGTTTTTACAATATTACATATCAACTAAACGTGTAATTTTATCTGTAACATTTGTTTTTCTGCGTAGTACTTGTTTTTGGGTTGTTGGAATCACCGGATTTCATTTCAATTTTCTCCATACTAATTGTTCATACTTCAAAATAATGCTCAGGGCGAGAAGTACTCTCCATATCGAATGCTTCGAGCTGTGAAAAATCGGTTTGGATCCACTGATGAGGTATGCTGTGACTATTGCCTATTACATTTAAGATCCACTATGTCTTCCTTGGTTGTTGCTATCTTGTTTCTATTAATACTTTAGAAGAACTGTGTTTGTGGTACTCTTATATATAAAAAGTATACGAGCATTGATTTCTTGCTCTTTTCTTCTGGTCTATCTCTGTTACTGTTAGTGTCTTTTTGTGATGCTTTAATTTTTGAGAATGTGTGTCTATGTGTGTGTGTGTGTGTATATATATATATATATATATGCGCCTAATCTGATATATCTGGCAACAAGTTTAAATCATTTTAGTACTGAGGCATGAGGATGTATGACATATGCACTGCTGGGTGAAGGACTGAAACTATATATTCTCTAAAGGATTTAACATGTTTTCTTTTTATTATCGCTCCTTCTAACTAAATATTGAAGCTCCTTATTCGTGTATATTTCATAATGGTATTTGATGTTCTGTACTTTTACCTTCTATAATTAGGATTATCTGAGAAAATTGATGTTTGATCTGCATTGTCTTTGATTTACGTGATCAGCTTGCAGTTCTTGAGATGTCGCAGTCAGGACTCCAGGTTGTTTCAAATGCCAGTGAAATGTTTCTCACTCAACAACACTCCGATTCAAATGTTTTAGCTGGGCTTGCTATTGCTGTAATAATGGATGGTTCAAGAACTTTTTTAATTGAAATTCAGGTAATTTTTTTGTATCATTGTATCAAAAGCTCTAAGTCCATTGTGGATTTTCTTGTATAACCTATGTCTTGAGAAACATCACCATTGCCCTTGTCATTAATTGTGGATATTTAAAGCAATTGCAAGTAGTGATGCATAAAATGAGCTTGGCTTCATTATTAGCTGATAAACAGCAGATTCTAGATTTTGAATGGTGATGAAACCTAACGATCTTTACTTATCATCTGGAGACTTTCTATTGGAAGTTATTGTGTTGAATCCTCAAAAGCTCTGATCACATCATTGTGTTCATGTATCTATGATATAGATCTAAGAATACACCTGAATTTTCATCATTCTGTATTGTGCTCATCTTTATTATTTATATTCCAATATCCTTTTAAGAAAATTATTTTTATTGATTTTTAATTTTATTTTACAGGCACTTTGCCTTACACATTGCCCAGTTTCGAGTTCACTATCTAATGGGATCAATGCCAACAAAGCTAATATTATTAAATGTGTAAGCCATTCTTAATGATTCTTTAACATTATCCTTGCTTTCATAGTCACCCCATATAGTGATTTATTTCTTATTTATCTTAATGAGAAAATGAATGAATGAAAGGAATCCTTGATGGGGATATGGATTCTCTTATTTCAAATAAAATCTGCCACAATAAAATTTGTTAAATTGTGCATTGATTGTTGCACTATTTATTGAACTGTAGGTACTTATAAAGCAAACAGGCCTCCATCTTCAAGATAATGTAAGCTGATTTATAAATAACGATGGTATATCCTTTTGACTTGTTCTTCTATCTCTATGAAATGCTTCTGAGCAGGTTTTGTGTGTTCTGTTTCATCATATACACATCACATAAATATTGATGTTTACGCATAACCGACTAAATAAAAATAAATAATGAAAATAAAAAAGTGAGAATAAACAGAACAGTGCTGTTAACTTGTTGGCAAGTGTACCAAATTTGTCACAAGTAGTAAAAACTTGCCAACAAGTAGTAAAGTACTCAGAAGTCCGAGTGTCGAATCCAGAGACTTTGTTTGCACAGGTAATTCCTGCAGGGTTGGTGCCTGAGAGATGTTTATTGAGGGGGTTCTGTGAGTGGTCAGCTTTCTTGCTCTTTTCATTCTTATTCAACCTCAAGAATATCACAAGGTTCAGATCTACACTTAATAATAGCTGCAAGAGCTTTGTATTCCTCAAGGAGGTCTTCAAAAGTTGCTTCTGGGTGATCATGATGTGAGAAAAAGGTTGGATGCACGATTTTCCTGATGGAAAACTGAATCTTGTCTAGAAGACGTGGCTTGGGTTGACTACAAGCTCATGATACCATATTAGAGAAACAAAATGAGAGATCAGAGAGTCAAACAAAAAGAGAGATTTGAGATTCTGACAGAGTTCCATTATATGTACAGCAATATTGGAGTTTATATAACATAGCTGTATCCCGTATAACTCGTTGCTGAATGAGTAGATAACTGAGTCATAACAGAAAGCCCAATAGAAACTAAAACTGTCACATATGAATGTTAAATGAAATTATAATGCAAATGAAAATTATAATGAGTACATCTCTAATATGTATTTCCTCATCTTGCCGTTGTAAACAGGCCGTGTTTTTGAATGTTGTTAGTGGAATGACAGTGACAGAGACTGCTGGAGATCTTGCAATAGCAGCTGCAATTTGCAGCAGGTTCATGTTCTGATTTATATGAAATGATGTTCATTCTTGTTGGTCTGAAAATGCCCAATGTAATATGGGGATTAAGTTATTAACCATTTTATGCTTCTTGTTTGGAGAAATGATTCTTAATAATACCAATGTTCAACAAGTTAACTGGGACTGGTAACATGAATGCTTTCTTTTATTCCAATACAATATTCTAGATTTATTATTTTTTGGTAGCATTTATTCATTATCTCGTCTTTTTTCTTGTTTCCAGTTTCTTGGAGTTCCCAATTCCAGAGGGGACTGCATTCATTGGTGAAATTGGCCTTGGTGGAGAGCTTCGCATGGTAAGCATATTCTTTTTAATGTTAAATGTTGCTACTTGCTACTCATTACTAAGATGTTTGGCAATCAATTAAAAGTTTTCAATAGCATAGCGATTTGCTTATTATTATATTGAAGGGTTTAAAGATTTCAAATTTGCTCTGCATCAATCTATGAAAGCCTTTTGTTTTGCATTTTCGCTTCTAATGAATATATTTGGAGGAGGATCTTTTTGGGAGGTTAGGGGTTGGGGTGCCAACATAGTTGGGATGTCAACCTTCATCTCTCCTTGATCCTTCCTCTTTTCTTTAAAAAAGAAAAAAATCTATGAAAGCCTTTTGTTTGTGAAATTTTCAGATCAATTGCCTGTGAGATTTCATGTGTTCTGACTTCATTGGCATTTTCAAATTTCTTAGTTACGAAAATGGTGCAAATGATTGTATTGTTGATCTTTGTTGTGGAGTGTAGACTTAAATTAACTGGTTGGTTTATAGTTCTGATAAGCTATAACATGGTATGGCTAGTTCAAGTATTTTACTGCATCATCTTCACACTATGTATTCGGGGTTGTGAAAGGCTATGGATTTAATTTGCTATTAATTGCTAATGTTGACCCAAAAAGGCACCACAAGTGTACTCTCGCTGGCAGAAAGCTAAATTAGGAGGAAATAACTTGTATGAAGCATCTAAGGAATGAAATCTAGTAAGAAGAGAGAAAACAACACTTCTTGTGCTTAGGTCTAGGTTTCATCGTTATTTATAAATTATTTTGGCTTATTTAAAAAAAGGAAAGGAGAGGGAAAACAGATGTAATTGGATCTGTCTAGAAAGGGGAATTTGCAATGCCAGGGGTTATGTGGTTTCTTTCAGTCTTCAAGCCTTGGGCCAAAGAATTTTCTTCGGCTGGGAGCATTGCTCTTGCAATTCTGTATTCTGAGTTTTCCACAATCTCCCTTTGTTAGATGGGAATTGGCTCCTTTCGGTTGATTAGATCAATGGGTTTGATTGAAACCATGCAACCTAGAGTAAATTCTAAGACATCATATCTATTTGTTTCATGGGATCTTAAGCTTTAATACTTTGCATTTGATAAAAATATGATAATTCAAAAAACACCTTTTTGTTGTTTTTTAAGAAAAACCTCTTGCTTTTGTATTCATTAAGTCAAAGTTAAATGGATTGTTTTGTAGCCTTAACCTGATGGTTTGTTTATTTTATGATACAGGTTCCTAGAATTGAAAAAAGGGTTAACACATTGGTGAAGTTGGGTTACAGAATGTGTGTAGTACCAAAGCAGGCTGAAAAACTTTTAGAAACCGAAGGTCTAGGAAAGATGAAAGTTGTAGGTTGCAAGGATCTGAAAGAGGTTATTAACGCTGTATTCAGTAGAAATAATTAAGAGATGCTAGTGATATTAAGCAGATCTCACTTTTGATATTTAAGATGTAATTCAAAAGTTTGTAAATATAGATGTTACTCATTGTGGCTTAAATACTGCAAAAGATGTACTAGATTTGGTTTTGTCCAACGTCAATGATCAATCAGTTGATCTTACGTTAATTAAATTTGATCATTTAACTTGATCACCACATTTTAAAGGCATTTTAACTTGGTGTTATATTTGTGCTCTGTATATGCCCTGTTTAGTCTGCTATTTCTGAATGGTTCTGCCCATCTGTGGTTTGGTTTTCCGTTCTTTCCTCTCTTTCTCCTGTGATTTCTTTTGGGTTCAAGAAGCAAGGCTGATGGGTTGAAGATAGCAACCTTGCCCACATCCGATCAGTTATCACAACCCTCTTCTCTCCCTCGTTTATCAGCTGCACGTTCAAAAACAGTATTCCTCTTTAGGGTGAACTAGTAATATAGTGCAAGAATAGCATCTTTACAAAAATGAAAAATTAAACAATACAGAAAAAATGTTCAATATTTACAGGTCCAATCAAGATAAAGGGGGAATTTCGGATAGGACTAACAACCAAACTGCCAAGTAATTTTTTTGTGACACGTGAATTGAAACATACTATTGTTGCATAGCAAATAGATATGTCCAGAGTGCAAGAACTTACATGGAATGGAATGTAACAATTTCTGCCATTAACTGGGCCCACGGTGAAGCCTGTGTATCCTGCCATTGCACCATGAACAGCACTTTGGGCAAGGAGGGTGCAGTATACATTATCAGATGCATTACTTGGGATAGCACGGATCATGTAAGTAGGATCTGCGAGACAATTTTTTTTATCGGTATCAATTTTTTGTTCTTTAATAAAAATATACAGTTTAAAAAAGAGAGCTCACCTATGTACTTCAGATTTATAGCCATTTTTTGACGTTTTTCAAAGTGATCCTACAGCAAATAAATATTTAAATGTAAAAACAAAAATAGAAAATTCTGCAGCATGAAAATCTAGTAAATTAAATAAAGGCATTGTTCTATGAATTTCGATAGAATTCACAATTCCAAATGTTGCCTAAGCAAATGAGATCATTTATGATCGTGATTCTTTATGCCTGCAACATTTCTACAATTGAAATAACTTCATTTATCTATGCTGCAACCTTGAAATTTTTCAATGAATTCAACATTTAATCACAACTTCAAAACTGTCCACTTAAATAAGTTTAAGGTTATACAAGAAAAATAACACGCTAAATAAGCTAAACTTGCATAGTTTTTACCTTAATTTTCTGGGACAACCACAGGCCAACATCTGGAAATAATTTGTCTGCAGAAGCATCTGGCTTATTAACAATGGAGGGGTTGCCAGAAAGAAGCTCCTGACCTGCACCTTCAGCTATGACTATAACCATGTGACCTTGCTCTTTGAGTCTTTTCTCAATGAACTCCAACAGTCCTCCTGGACCCTCCAGGTAAAAGGGTGATTCTGGAATCAAGCAACAATCAACATCACGGCTGGCAAGAGTTGCATACATGGCGATAAATCCTGCATGAAATGTCAATATTTGGTCACTGTAACAACTAATTCAAGATAGCAAGATTTCTTCTTGTTTTGCTCAGCAACAACTGTCATGATTAATGATAAATAATGAACAATTCAATATGACAGGTCTCCTATGGGAAACTCTAAGGAGGAAGATGTCATGAAAGAAAAAGTATGGAACTCTAAAGTTGTAAATTATCAGAGGAATGAATGAAGCTTACCACTGTAACGCCCCATTAATTTTACAACACCAATTCCATTCTCCGCGCTTTCTGCTTCCACATGAGCAGAATTGATTGCTCGTTGTGCCTCTTCAACAGCAGTGTCGAAACCAATTGATTTGTCAATAACCTAAATCAAATACAGAATGACATTAAATAGGTGACACTTTAAACTCAAATTCTTTTTTTCCTTTCGAGTACGATGGCATAAAAGTATAGCAATTTCCACATATACAATTTTACAACTAAAGCATCATTACTGGGATATCATTGTCAATAGTTTTTGGAATTCCGACCACTGCAACTTTCAAGCCACGCCTTCTAACTTCCTGCATAAATAACTTAATCTTGTGAGTACAAATTTAAATAGTGAAAATTATTATATCTACCAAACTTTTAGAGCATATGTTATCATCAAGTTAGTTTGTCAGTAGATCATTAAAACAAATACAAAGTTATAGCAAACTGAATATCAGCACTCAAACCTAGTCTATTTATTAATTACCTCAAAAATCATAGCTGCTTCATACTGAGTTCCATATCCTCCAAGTATATAAACCTGATTAATTCCCCGGTCCTGAATGCTATCAACAATCTTTGAGGTGTCATGGCCTCCATATGATGTCCCAAGGATGCTTCCACCACGTTTGTGGATATCATTCACAACCTTTGGTGTCAAAGGAACTGTATTTCGAGAATAAAAACCTGGATATCCTCCCTACATTTAACCATTTACACTTTAATGATACACCCTCACCATAAACTATCCAATACCCATTGCAAATAAAGCTACTAATATGTCACGGTTATAAATACATTACAGACACATACATAATAAGTGATGTTAATTGGTACATAAATGATACCTGTATTCCCAAAACTTTGTGCACCCCATACATATGATATAAGCCGCATACTATTTCTCTTATCACTGTATTTAGACCAGGACAAAGTCCACCGCACGTGACAATACAAGCGTGTACTTCCTCTGAATCAAAATATACCTGCCAGACATTCAAATCACTGTTGTTTTCCCATAAATTACATTGGTGAAATCAAGGTCTTAGTTTTGACACAAAAAATGTAAAACCTTCTGAGCAGGCCCAGCACGACGAAAATGGGTCCCTCTTGGACTATTTTTGTGTACAACTATCTGCACAAAGGAAAGGAAACCAATTCGTATAAAGAATTCTGAAAACTGCAAGAATGGTATAAATAGAAATAGAAACCTATGTATCTACAAAAAGGTGAAACATTACTAACCTGTTGTGCAATTGTATCATCCACATTCACGTAATATTGCCTGTGCAAGCAAAAATTAACCAACTTAATTCCCAATTGAATTACTAGAACAATTCCAACAGGGACTATACTGCATAGAGTAAACCAACAGATTGACTTACGCAACAACAGAATAGGAAGGATTGTCTTGCAACGGGTCAGGATATGTCTGCATGATTAAAAAAGGAATTATCACATGTTGAAAATCAAAGAAATAATATAACAATAAATTTGTTGATTTTTACAAAGTGATCTTATTGATCGACCACATAAAATTTATTATAATGACTACCTTAAAAATCATACCTAGCATGATCTTTGATTGATTGATAATATAAGTGTTTACACTGTCAATGCATAGAACTTACATAAAAAGTAAACTGGTAATATAAAACATCCACTTAAACCAGAACATGAGTTCATTTGATTGCTGAACAATAGAGGGGGAGTAAGGGCCTTACTTGGAGGTGAGGGATGTAAGCAGATAGATGAGGAACATCCTCAAGTACGAAGCCAGAAGCTGCTGTGGTGATTTTGTCATGGGGAGTGGCAGAATCCAGCATGGTGCTGTTGGATACTGTAATACCACAATTCAATTTTGTAAGGTTTTCGTGGGACACGGAGGTTTCAGCTGCACACCTGAAATCCTAGCAAATATCAAATACTACTACTATGTATGTTTTGCAGGATAAAAACATTGGTAATGGCGCAAGGAATTAAATAGTAGTTAGTTATTCACGAGAGTATTTAATTTGCAGTAAAATATAAAGTAGCAAGTGGGTGATATCTTTTCTATAGACAGAAATAGAACAAAAGAAATTGAAACTAGCTAGCAGGGCTGGACGGATATTACGTTAGAACCACCTGAGTCTCCAGAGCTAAATTATTGTCTGAGTGAGATCATAGTACAGTATTTGATTTCTATGTAATTTTTTTTTGTTTAGGACCACCAATTTGGTTTTTCTTTTTCCGGAAAATACTTTATACTTATTTGTTAACTTATTCTCCAATTTACATGAACCACCAACCAGAGAGTTTTCACCTTTATTTGAGACGAAGGGCCACCAATGATCATGGATCAATAATTTATGTAATAAACTTAACGAAGTGTTGGCTGCTAATTTCTTAACCACAAATTAAAGTTAGCAGCTGTCGTGGCTCTTTCTTTTCTTTTTCTCAACCAAAGTTAAATGGCTCTTCCATGAAAAAGAAGCTTATTTATTTTCCCCCAGTTTTTGTCAACTGCGTAGGCGGCAGCCAATTGGAAATATTCGTTTACATACACATCATGTAAGAGAAAAAGTAGTTCTAAGAGTCAAATGTAAAGATTGAATTTTATTCGAGTGACGTGGGTTAATTGAAAGAATTCAATTTGGACCATCTTAGATTCTCCCCCACTCTGCTTCACCTTCTTCAAGACTTTCATGCGCATCTTTCATTATTGGGAGTTGTTATTGGCCTCAGTAGATTTTCTTAACGGGCCCTACAATCCCTCAAAGTTTCAAAACTACCTCTTCTTTAAAAGCATTATGAAATCGTGATTATCTTGCATAAGAGGGGATGCAAAAATTTTGCAAAATGAAATCATCATTTTATTGTATGTATTGTAAAATAGAATTATGATTTTGTAATATTTTTTGGGGTGTAAGAAAAGATACAAAATGAAATTATGATTGTCTTGTGTAAGGGGGTTAAAACATGTTGTACAAGGACAATTTTATCGTATAATATATAATAAAATCATATTTTTGTTGCATATCTTTTTCTTGTGCAAGGATAATTTTATTATAATATATAACAAAATTACATTTTTATTGTACATTTTTTTTCTGAAAAAAAATGTGCAATGAATGTGTAATTCGATTATATGCAATGTATAATAGAATCACACTTCTCTTTAGTAATTTTTCTAAGAAAAAAATGTACAAGGGAAATTTGATTCGGTTGTATATTATTTATAACGAAATCATATTTTCATTATATATTTTTTTTCATAATTTTAAAGTCTACGTAAATGACATGTATTACATACAATTTTATAGAAATATCAATTACATATTGAGGTTCAAATCCATAAAAATAATAAAATATACATTTTAATGTTCATCATGAACTAAATGTCTATTACATATTTCAAAAAAGGTCTACTACATATTAATAATACATATTTCAATCCTTAGAAAAGTCTACCATATAATGAGTGTAAAAAGTGAAGAGAGGGAAAAAGAAAAGAGGGAGAATGAATGGAAGAGGGAGAGGAGAATGAAGATAGGAGAGGTTAGGAAGGATAGTTTTGTAATTGCCTTTGATTGATAGGAATTAGGAGTAACTTATAATCTATACAAATCTTATTTTTTTGGGTCCAACCAGGCTTGGTGGCCCGTGAGATCGAGTCAAATTGATATATTTTACTTTTTTAGTCTAACTTTATATAAATTCAAAAGAAAATAAATAAAATTATACAAATATCATATCAAAATAGCCCAAGTAGAAATTAGACTTATATTTCTTGAGTTTAATCTGACCTGACGAGTCATCAGACTAGCCAAAATTGGAGTGATTCTACTTGAATCAATATTTTTTAGTTCAGGTATAATCTCATATGTCAATGAATCCGACCCATCTTATCATCTCTACCTTTGATGATATAACAAGTTAATGATATATCAACATCATTACTACGTCATCGGTTAATATTATTACTTGATAATAAAGATTACAATAAAAAAATTAAATATTCAAAACACTAAAAAAATCATTAATGAGCTAAAAAAAATTATAATTTATAAAGAACAAAAGGTTATTTAAGTCAATAAAAAAATAAGAATATTTGTTCTGCTTCTATAAAAACTAATAGTTTTTTTTACTATTTCATTCTTGGGAAAATATACTTTTTGGTGCGAGTCTCGCAATTTTTTTTCTCTTCATATTTTAATCTCACCACACAATAAAAAGATTATAAAATGTAATGTTATGAAAAATGGGAGTAGAGAATATAAGAAAAAGAGAACAAGAAAGAATGGAAGGACTAATCATTTCTATAATAGACTTAACCTTTTTTTTTTTACAAGAGAATAGACCTAACCTATTTATGGGTGCAATATGCAATTGAAGGTTACAATTGACTTAATAATATTAAGGAAAAACATAATTATTTATAATATACACAGAATATGGCCGGACAACCACAATAATTATTCGTAAACAATAATTTATACAGTAAAAAACAAATTTCTTTTCTTTTAAATTTCGTTCTCTTCTTTTCATCTATAGAAGTATAATTGGGTCGAGACTTTAGTCTATTTTAAAACCCAAATTGATGAAAAAGTAATAAGTTTGGGTTCCTTATTTTAATATAAAAATTTCAAATCAAAACAATCCGATTAATGGTTTGAATCGAATAATCACATCAACTAATTAAAATATTATTATATTTGAAATGTTAAAAGAAACTAATTAAAATATAATGCGAAACAAGTACCTACCTATAGCATTTCATCACAATCACAAAAAAAAGGAAAAAGAAACTAACTAGTTCAATTCAATTTAAAATGAAGGCGATGGGGGCGAGAAACAAACACATTGAGTGTGTGTGATTACGAATAAATAAGTTAATATAGATTTGCATAAAGGAAAATTTAATATTAGATGCTGCTTGAGTTAATTGATTATGGAATTCATCAACTCAATATTTGAGTGTTGTAATCAGGTTAACCAAAACAAAATAAACCCGAACTGATGACCCAATTCAAACCAAAATGAAGTTGGATTGGGTAGTGACTTACACCTTCTATAACAAACTTGTGCATGGGCACTAGCATTACTAGTTTTTTATAATAATTGCAACAATTTCAGCGTAGGTTTCTGAATGAATCAAAAGCCTATTTTTGGGTTCTCTTCATTAGCTTTAGCATAGCAGCCACCTTTGGTATCTCCGGGTTTCATTCTTTTCCTCATGTACAGAGCAGTAGCTTCACGTCTCACCCTTCCCAAGGTCCCTATATTGCCTCTCTTTCTCTTTTCTCTCAAGATCCCAACCCCATTTTTTATTTATTTTTCAAATTTTCCGTTTTGATTGGTTTTGTGGGGTAAAACATATTATTGCATGAAGGTTGTTTTTGGTTTATTTGTACGTTGTGAGAAATGTTTGTTTTCTTCTTTTAATGATGCACGTGAATCCAGCGTAACCGGTTTTTATGACTCCTACGCTGTTCATAGATGACACATTTCATTGCATGTTAAGTTTTTTTGTTTCGTGTTTCAATCAGCATTTATGGTTCTTTTCTAGCGAGACTCTATTTGTTGAAATTCAGTTTGTGTGATTAAAACATGTGAGTAGGGAAATGGGAGAACCTTGGGAGCCTCCAGAGGTTTATTCAACTGGCTTACTGGGGAATCTTCAAATCCTCTTCCTCCCCTTGACACCCCACTTAGAGGGGTTTCCCTGCCACCTTCATTGCCAGATTATGTTGAACCAAGCAAGACCAAGATCACAACTCTCCCCAATGGTCTAAAAATTGCATCAGAAACCTCACCAGTATGTGTTTGCTTATAGTTTTCTCTACCTTGGCATGTTTAATCAAGGTGTTGTTACTTTTATTAATAGTATAAATGAGGTGTGTGTTTTGGTTGGTTGTCTATCAGAACCCTGCTGCCTCAATTGGGTTATATGTTGACTGTGGTTCCCTCTATGAGACGCCATTGTCAAGCGGGGCGTCACACCTGTTAGAGAAAATGTCTTTCAAGAGCACGGCAAACCGAAGTCACTTTCGTGTTGTAAGGGAAGTGGAAGCAGTTGGTGGCAATGTAGGAGCCTCGGCCTCTCGGGAGCAAATGGGCTACACTTTTGATGCTCTAAAAACTTATGTTCCACAAATGATTGAGTTGCTGGTTGACTGCGTAAGGAACCCGGCCTTCTTAGATTGGGAGGTCAATGAAGAGGTATATATGCACTAAAGTGATGTTTTCTGCCGTATATATAGCAGTTCTTTCTGATCTTGTTAAACCATCTCTATTGGTACAGCTTCGGAAGGTGAAATCAGAACTTGGAGAACTATCAAACAATCCCCAAGGCTTACTTTTGGAGGCAGTTCACTCTGCTGGTTATTCTGGAGCATTGGCTAATCCACTTTTGGCTTCTGAATCAGCACTGAACACATTAAATAGCTCCCTTTTAGAGGAATTTGTTGCTGTATGATTTGCTATCCTTTTTGATAATGCATGAAAGCTATTGTTATTAATTGTTCAAAACTAAATTTCTGACAATCAGCAGTTGTTTAACTGTCTTGAGTTGCAACTGAACTCATATTAATAAGAGTTTGTTTTTCACCTTTCAAAAAAAATAAAAATTCTGACAATCGATTTGATTATCTGAATGTTGTTGGATGTGGAAAATCAGGAGAATTATACTGCATCTAGAATGGTACTTGCAGCATCTGGGGTTGAGCATGAAGAACTTTTATCTGTCGCTGAACCACTTCTCTCTGATCTACCAAGTGTTCCCTGTCCTGAAGAACCAAAATCTGAATATGTTGGTGGAGATTTCCGTCGTCAAGGTGAACCAGGGGTGTGTATTAATTTGATAAAAGGCTACTTGCATTTACTTATATTTCTCCTTTTTTGTTTGTCCCCTTCCAAATGATGTGTATACTTACTTATCTACTAAGAACTGTCACAAGGGCAGGTTGCACATGTAGCTATTGCTTTTGAAGTGCCTGGTGGCTGGAAAAAAGAGAAAGAAGCTATTGTTTTGACTGTTCTACAGGTACTCACTTTGTGTGAGCCATTCTGATTTCAAGAGATATCATGTCTATGGATTTGCATATTTTTCTTTTGTTGGCATTCGTGCACAAGAAAAGGAGGAAAGAAACAATTGAATAGAAGTAGTATTTCTGAGTGTGCAGATGCTTATGGGAGGAGGTGGGTCATTCTCAGCCGGAGGGCCTGGGAAAGGGATGCACTCAAGGCTGTGTAAGTTTGACCTATATCTTCTACTTTACAGCTGACTTTGGTCAATGATTTGATCTTCTTTTTTGCTAGGCATCAATGATTTGATTTACCTTTGCCATTATATTTATGTATTTATAAACTTTTCCCATTTGAGAAGAGTTTACTCTTTTCTTGGTTATATGAAGTCAATTTCACTATTTTCTGTTCATATATATTATTGTATCATCTCTGATGACTTGTGCTTATATGCAATGGAATCCAGTTCTTCGTGTCTTGAATGAACATCAACAGATTCATTCTTTTTCTGCATTCAACAGTCTCTTCAACAATACAGGGTTATTTGGCATCTATGCAAGCACGGTAAGGCGCAATCTCTGCTGAACATTGATGTGATGCCTCTTTTTTTTACTGTTTTTTGAGTTTTTTGTTTCATTGAAAGGCTGGATTAGTGTGTCTAGAAAAATCAGTTTCCTTATATGATCTATTGCTAACGCAACACAAGATACTTAAAACGTATTTCTGAGTTGAGGTTGCCTTGAACATTGATCCAACTGTAAATTTAATTGTAGAATTTTGCATGGTGTCAATGACCCTTCAATCTCTTGTTCATATAATTTGTCATAATTTACACAAACTAGTTTTCCTATCTACTACTCTGTCTTTCTTTTCCTCCTCCTTTAAAGCTCTTTGGAATTTTTGACAATGTACTTTAGTAGTTACTGCTTTATGTATCAATTTTGAGCGCTTTCTCTTGTGTGTCAATATAGGGCTCTGATTTTGTGGCAAAAGCTGTGGATTTAGCAGCCAGAGAATTAATTGCAATTGCATCACCAGGACAAGGTTTAATCTGCATTGCTTTTTGTCTCTTGCTGTGAATCCTGATATGTGCCAAATTAAATATAGGCTTCCTGCAATGGCAGTTTCACAGGTACAGCTTGACCGTGCTAAGGTATCCACGAAGTCTGCAGTTCTAATGAATTTGGAGTCCAGAGTATGCTCTCTCTAACTCTCACCCTCTCCACTTAAACTGGTAGTTTGAATAATATGGAATTTCTTTCATTTATTCTTCCCTCCCCACCTGAATTAAAAATAATGTGTCTCTCTTGCATCTTTGCTTCTTTCTATATTATCTATTTTGGATTTCTCTACACGCTTTGTCACGTGTAGAAAGGGGAATTGATTTCATATAGTTTGTCATGTGTTTAAAAACAAATTGCTTTTGCAGATGATTGCATCAGAGGATATAGGAAGGCAGATATTGACTTATGGAGAAAGGTATTTAATCAATCAGAGGCCTTTCTATTTTTTTTTTCTCATTCATCAATCACAATTTAATTTTTTTCCCCTTAAATCCTCCTGGTGCTACTTCAATTCAAGAAGCATCACTTAAATCATGGACCTAAATTGTAATTTGAGAATTTGTGAGGTGACCCATTTCAGGAAGCCACTGGAGCAGTTCTTTAAGGCAGTAGATGGAATCACTTTGAATGATATCACTAAAATTTCTCAGAAGATTATTTCCTCACCTCTCACTATGGCATCCTATGGGGATGGTAATAATCAATTAATAAGTAGTAATTTAATGCAAGAACTTGGTTTGGTTACTCATACATAATGCTATTGCCATGTCTTCACCTTGCAGTATTCAATGTCCCCAGTTACGAATCCGTTAGCAGGAAGTTCCATGCAAAATGAAATTGCTTTATCATTCTCACCAAGCCAAAATAAATCGCGGAGAATTTTTATTGCGGATTTGAGATGAACCTTTTCAGTTTTGTTTTGAGTAGTCATTCCCTTTGAAATATAAGTGTATGATCTCACGGCATTTTCCTTCCTTTGTCCTTTGCCAAGTAATTAATTTTCTGTATTTCTTTTATTAATTCTTTTCATGAATAATTGATTTGGTTTCTACTTCTGCAAGAAAATAGCTTTATCTGTTGTTGGTGCTCAGAAAATTGCTGTATCTGTCATCTTTTAAGAAAGAAATATATAGTTAAATTTAAAATATCTATTAAAATAATAATTAAGAATAGAAATTATGAGATAAATTATTATTATTATGTTCCCCCACGCTTTTTAAATAGTGTTGTTTTGTTATTTTAAAAACATTTATTTCAAAATATATTTTAAAATGAAAAACTAAATAGTATATAGAGAGAGAGAAAGAAGGGGATGAGATTCATTTAAGAAGTTATATGTTTAATATACATGTATCGGCATTACAATTATTAAATTCAATAAAATATATTATATATTACTAAAATTAATTATATATTACTTTAAATAATTAGGTTTAATTAATATAAAAGGCAGTATACATTGATTCTTATGAAAAGAACCAAGCCAAAGTGCATTTTAATTACTTTAGAGTACATATTAATTAAACTCATCTTAAAAAACCAGTTTTGTTCCATCAATGTAAATGAATCTTAACGAAGGTACGGAGCGAGGGTGATTAAAAAGAGAAGGATGGCCTGCAAATCCAAAAGTGGTGGTGACTTGTGATTAGTGCGTGCGTGCACATAATCATGAAGGAGACGTGAAGGCCACTTACATTCCAACATACCATTCATCATCATATGCATAAGGAAAAAAATCAGTGAACACCGACCATGTCTATAATATGAATCATTCTTCTATTCATATGTACATAACTCACTCTGCCTCTGCTCTTCTTTTATTTATTTATACATTACAATCAATCAGAGAATTAGCATAGGTTGAGTTGAGTTCAAGATGTCTTGGCAAAGCTACGTGGATGACCACCTCATGTGCGATTTCGATGGCCACGCCCTCGCGGCTGCCGCCATCATCGGCCACGACGGCACTGTCTGGGCACAAAGCTCCAAATTTCCTCAGGTCAGTTTATTAGTTATTTTCTGTAGTGTTGTGTTGTGTTGTGCTTCCTATTTAAATTTGAAATGAGTAGTATATATATAATTTTGGTGCAGTTTAAGGGTGAAGAAATTGTAGCCATCATGAAAGATTTTGACGAACCTGGCAGCCTTGCTCCAACGGGCTTGCACCTCGGTGATACTAAGTACATGGTCATCCAAGGTGAACCTGGAGCTGTTATTCGCGGCAAGAAGGTTCTTCTTTTCTATCCATCTATATTCTATAATACATAGTACACACTATACTTTTGCATAGGATAGGTTAAGATAAACAATAAATTATTATATAGTATGTTGGACTAACATGTGTCTATGGTCCCGTAATATTTAGTTCATAATAGCCAAATGTCTATTATAGCACTGCTCTTAAGATTCAACCTTCCGGTAATTGACACTCTACCATGCTTTACTCAACCTTTCTGATACACAACAACCAGTTCGATCTAATATCAGTTAGTATCAACACTGGTTGTGGTGGGTCTCTTAAAGGACTACTATATGTCTATGGTTCCAATTAATTCATTTTCAGAGATATAATTGAGTTTTATTAGTTATTTCTAGTTAATGTTACATGTACAGGTAGTATATCGGTGCGATTTAATTTACTGGGTTGCATTAATTTGCACATTATATTGTGCAGGGTGCTGGTGGGGTCACTGTTAAAAAAACTACTCAAGCTCTGGTAATTGGTATCTATGAGGAACCTCTGACCCCAGGACAGTGCAACATGATCGTTGAGAGGTTGGGAGATTATTTGGTTGAGCTGGGGCTCTAGATCTTTTCTATCAACCTCTTTAATTCCTCCTTGCATCTTCTTTTCCATGCCTACCAAACGTACTCAAGTTGGATATTGCTGAAATAGTCGTGTGACGAAGAACCAAAAAGCTTATATTTCTTGTATAATGTATTGGTGTTTTAATAAGTTCATTCTTTTTATTAGTTAAATACTGTGTTACCATTTTCTGAATTCTTATTGCTGTCAAATGGTATTTTTCCCTTCCCATTCCCATTTGGAGTTAAAACAATTCACGGTGTCTTGGCTCCTAGAAAATATGAAAACTGCATGTAAAATATGATGGGCAAACTCAGCAAGGCATCATAGTTACATAATATGACATTCTCATCTTGAAAGGCAACAACAATGTGGTCAGAGCAGTTGATGCGTATGAAATCACGTTATAAATTAGCAGAGTAAAATTAAAGTTTATAATGGATAGTGAAATTGCAAAATGTGTAGGTCCTTGGTCAAAGATGATTACGATCCAGAGGAGATCAAGGACTTGTTTAGGCGAGCGTTTTCACTAAAGCATCTAATGGTGCATTAGATTCTCTTAATTTTTTTTTAGGGAGTGGGGTGATACTTGATAGGCTTAAAAGAGAGCTCTATTCTATCTATCCTACTTCCGAAATCTACAGATAAAAACTAAAGAGAATAAAATAAAATTCATATTTCTTATAGACATGACCATGGGGTGGAGACGGGTATTACCTCCCCAGTCTGACTCCCCAACATATATCCATACCCGTCTCCGTTACTCGGCGGGTTAAGATTTTTTACTCTATCCTGTCCCTAATTTAGATTTGTAATTCTTTTTTGTAAAAGAATTATATTGAAAATCTGATTTTAAAAAAATGATTGTTATAAATTTATTTTTAACTATTTGTATTTGCAGTACATTTGTCTACAAAAATCATTAAGAAAATAATCTTAAATTATGTAAAAATTATAAAAAAAAATTAACAAGTACTTAATAAAATTTTAATAATTTCATCATCGGAGCGAGTATGAGAATGTATATGAGACGGGTAGTGACATCCCCATTCTCGATTAAAAAATTCGGGTAATCTCCGAACCTAAACCTGTACCTGGTTAATTCGGGTATTTCCCGTTAAAATTGAGATGAATTTGAGCGGATACCCATGAATACGGGTTTCATTGTCATGCTTAATTTCTTCATTGGTTGATGATAGTCAAATGAGAGATTTAATATATAATATAACGATTGTCAGTAAATAAAACTAAATAGATTTAAATATGTTTAAGGTTTTTACTAAATAATCTAATTTTGTTTTGGGTATTTAATAGCTTTTTTCATTGTTTTTAGTTATTGATATATTAAAATTTTTATTTTTAGTCTTTGTTGTCAGTAAGTGGATGACGTGTGACATCATCGT
This sequence comes from Glycine max, assembly GCF_000004515.6. Classification (NCBI taxonomy): domain Eukaryota; kingdom Viridiplantae; phylum Streptophyta; class Magnoliopsida; order Fabales; family Fabaceae; genus Glycine; species Glycine max. The sequence goes on along the minus strand of NC_038251.2, from coordinate 1,602,608 downwards.
AACCATTGTGATGACAAAAACTCAGAATAAAAGCATCAATACATCAAGGATTCAAAATAACAAAAAAATTTAGTAAAAACCTAGAACAAAATTTAATCATTTATCAGAGACATTCAATATAATTAAGTCAACTAAATAATATTAAAAGACAATATCTAAATCACTTAGTATTTAAATCATCTATTTGGGCATTTTAGGGGGGCACAACCTTAGATGTTTCTTAGAGTAATGTTGTTTGCTACAGGTTTCCATGTTCGGTGAAAAATGTGATACACTACACTGAGCACGTTACAAATGTAGCAAAGAAGAGTACGGTAAGATGAGATCCCGATTGAAGTATGAAAAAAATTGAAAATGCATTGGAAAAAAAAAGGAATTTGAACTTAAGACTGATAATAAACTGAATCAACTAAAATATAAATTTAGGACTTAATTTATAATTGATTTGTTGAAATTAGTTCATAAACTAAATGAAGTGAACTTAAATTAAAAATGAAGCTCATTAAATAAATATTATAATGTGCCTCCGTTGGTTGAGGAAAAGGAAAGATAAAATGGGTTTCATTTTTTTTACTAGGAAGAGAAATTGGTTAAAAGAGGGAGAGAAACGTAAAGAAAGGAGTAGGATAGGAATATCCAGAAATAAGAAAAAAAACTGGGGAGTAAGAAGAGAAATAATGGGGGCGAGAATAACATGGGCCTTACTTTTTTGAGATGGACCATTATATATTTACTGGAGGCCCAAGGACCGAAGTCCAGTAAAGGTTGATCTTCTCAGCCACTCTAGGGTTTGATTGTTTCCCTATATATACAGAAACACAGAGCTGTCGTACTTCATCCATGAATGGCATATGTGTGTCTTTCTGTAGCCCTTATTTTAGAACTTAGTGGTTTTGGTTTTGTATATTTGAAGAGCGGGGATTGTGTGTATCGGTGTTGTGCTGCAATCAATGCACTCTTCCGAAAGACTTCCCTGCAATATTATTTTGAGAAAGTGGGCAGTTGTGTTTCATCTTTTTTTGAAAATCACAACAATCATTTTCCCTACACCTCTGTCTTTTTAATCCCTCTCCCTCTCTTTCATTTTACTTTTTTTTTAAAAATAAAAAAACTCGCATTAATTCTGGTAACTTACGATATAGTCCTGTACTGTTGCCATTTTGTGGATGTTTTATTTTCAAAATGAAATTAACCAATGTCAGCGCAACTAGAGCAATTTTGCACTTTTTAATTGTTAATATTTCACTCATTGTAACATGTAATTGCTTCGTGTTTGGGCTTTCCCATCCTTTAAATCAAGAAAATATATCACTAAATAGTTCTTATGCTATTGTTTTTTCAAAATCCCCTCCCACATGTTTTCAACTTGCTCACACATAATATTTAGTTGTGGACCGAGATTTTAAAACTGGGCATGCAGCGTCGATGGGAGATTGTAGTCTTTGCTCATAACTTTTATAAAGTATATAGGATTATATATGTTGACAAAAAAGTCACATGTTGATAAAATGATTCAGTATATAATTTTTCATTAACAATAAAAGAAATTTTATTCAAATTTATTTTAGATCTCACTGATTCTCCAGTATGGCAGTGAAAGAAGTGCACCACTGAATGTGAAATAAAGTATGTTCATGGAATTTCATTTCGCCCCTGAATGACCAATCTTCTTTGTGCGGCGATTTCATGCGCCTTGAATAGCCCAATAGCGCAACTTGAAAAAGTTGAAGTTTTAGTGTTTTTCTTCATACACTATTCAAATTTCACATATATCATTGAATTTTTTTTATTAATTTTAACATTATCATTTTTTACATATATGTGAAATAAGTATAACATTCCTGTTATTAGCATGCTATTTTAATCGAATAAACTAATAAATCAATTATTAACACATACATAAGTTTTATATTAATTAATTTTGATCATATATAAATTTTTATTATATAAAAAATACATTATTAAATTAACATTAATTATTATAAAATTCATTAAATAAATTTATATGTATTAAATATACATTAAAAATTTTAATTATATATAATAATATTAATTATTTTTTAATATAATTGATCTATTAACTTAATTAGTTTGTATATATATGTAAAAAAAAGAATAATATTAAAATTAATAAAAAAATTAAGTGTTAATACAAGAAAATTTTAACAAAGACTATAACAAGGTACACAGGCAAAGAAAGAGAGGAATCAAATGACAGCATTAATAGTTTGTGTACTGATTAAAAGAGTATCTCAACTAAGGTTTTTGACCGATTGTTAAAGTCTTATTTTTTTATTTATTGAATGAATAATAGATTTTAACTGATAGTAAAATTGTGTGTTATACAAAATTGTTTCTGGGAATTTGTTGTTGCTCTTTTTGGAGCCTAATAATAAGGTGTATATTGGCTCCCGGTGTTAGGCTCAAGAACTCTGCAAAATTCAAAGTAAACTTAAAAAATCGAGAAAAACACTAACCTTTTGGCCCATGCAGGTCTCGAACCTGCAACTTTCGCGTTATTAGCACGACGCTCTAACCAACTGAACTAATAGGCCATATGTTCAAATTCATCAATATATTTATTATATTTGTTATATAGTGCATTAATACCCAATGTTGAATGCAAAAGTGGGAATAGGCTATTTATCCATCTTATATTATTTTATTATTTGATAAAATTAATAAAAACAAATGGAATATAATCATTGTCCAATGTTCATCCCTCTCACAAAAAAACACGTTTGAGTCAAGACAAAAGTTATAAAGCGTAGCTTCTGTATTTACATTGAAACATATGCTAAAAATGAGTTTTAAAGCAAATTTTGAACATATTTGTTTTACACTGGAAATGTTACAACATGTATTCCAACGTACATCTAACATAAGAACAAAAAAGTAAAGATAAAAACTCATTCGTCAACATACGCTGGTTCCTCCACAAGCAAATTCTCAAACATAGCTTTAAGGTTTTAAGTTTCTTACTACTCCTAAAAAAAAAGTAAAAATCTCTTTCTTACTCATTTCCTTTACATTTAATCAAAATATAATATACAACTGACTTTTGACTTCAACACCACATGCTCACTAAACTCAGAATCATGAAGTTAATTTTTAAATATATTTTTTTTAACTTGGATATCTTGCTATCTAAGAATTAAAGATTAATATCTCACGATATTAAAATTTATTTAAGGAATTAATATTTTGTAATGGATATTTCTCTAAATGCGTGAGCATGAGACTGAATTCTTAATTATATATTTAAAGGTGGAGATTATTTATATTGATAACTTTTAAATATTTATTTTGACTGAAATATATTTTTAATTTTTAATAAATATATAATTTTTTTGTTGAGTTTCTATTAAAATAATAATTTTATTTTTAGTCTTTCATAATTGATAAATTAATAATTTTTTTTAATCCCTAATAAATTTTGTCCATTAATAATAGTTCTTTTGAAAAGAAATTAATAATTTATTAAGGATCAAAACAAAATTCATTAATTTATCAGAGATAAAAACATATTTGGTGAGAGAATCTTGACTAATATTTTAAGGATATTAGTTGAAAAATAATTTCTTCAACTTGATTCATGAATTACTAAGATTTAAATTTATTAAACAAACGAATTCAATTTGAGTAATCTATAATTCATGAATTTGACTTAATATCAATTTTATTATAATTTCTTATAAAAACTTTTTATCCTTTATTTCTAAGCGCATAAGTTAACATATTTCTCTTAACAAAAAAGTTAACATCTTATCTTCTTGGTTGTTGATGTTTATTATAAGATGTAATTCATTTTTTTATACCAAAAATAAATAAATAAATATGAAAATTAAATGATTAAAATTTTAAAAAAAATCCATTTATAAATATCACAGGTCATGATGCTAATACGTATGCAAAGTCTTTAGACTCTTTTCCGTATGTGAAAAAATAAAACTAAATCAGGTTCTATGATCTTTAACAGGAGTAATCGTTTGTTGCAAATGTGCGAAAGAAAACTCACTCTATTATATTAAGAACATCAGAAAAAGAAATTTTAAAGTAGCCACTTCACTTCATTGTCCAATATTATCATTTCCATCTTAGATTCTCCAACTGACACTGCATGTCTAAATAACCCTTTCAAAAAAGCAGCAATCTTCTTGAGTTTTCGGGTTGGATGACGACCACTGCATTCTAACACCACTAAAACTATTTCTTGCTGCTATCATTTCATTGATTGAAAGCCTTTTCTTGAGTTCAGGCCTTTGCTTTGGAGCACTGTGAGACCTTAGTTTGGCCTTAGAAGAGTGAGTGTTGGCCATGTAGTTAGGGAAATTGGAGCAAGGCCTAAAGAAGGTTTTTCCACAAATACTCTTCACTGGAGTACCTGGTGGCATGCATTTTGGTAAACGAGGCGTGTTGTGTGCTGTGGAGAACTTGTTATTACCTTCATCAACATTGAAAAGCCATTCAAACTCTTGAGGGTGTTGCCTCTCATGAAGTGAGATTCGACCTTGAATTGGACAACCAAGAGAGGATGACATTGCTTGATAGTGCAAGTCTTCTCCACATTCTGACATTGCAGTGTTAATGCTCCTACTACTTGAATGTGGCATGTGAGTGTCAACCTCAACAACTTTTTGACTCTCATCAAATCCATTAAAGGGTGCCTTACAGTATATAGGTACTCTTCTATTGTGTAATTGATAATTTCTTGCTTCATCAAACCGTTGCTACAAGAGAAAAAAGATTAACATAAAAAAATATGACTAATGTTGATGGAAGGAGGAGTTAAGTTGCAATATGAAGGATCGAAGAAGAACAAGTTTCTACCATATATTTTCTGGAAGGAGTTTGTGGATGAAATCTATTCTCCTTGTCCATGGAACGACGAGCTCGCACAGATCGAGCAACAGCTTGAGCTCTTAACATAGCTTGAACACTGTGAAGAGTTGCAGCAACCCTTTTTCGAACCAGATACCCTCTAACAAGAGCTTGTATCTTAACCAATCCTTTGAGTGCTCTAAGAGCCTTTCGCGCCTGAATGCAACAAATTATAATAAAGATTGAATTGAATTGCTGATAGAACATACTAAAAACTACAGCATAACAAAACATTTTGCATCATACATTAAAACACTGGAGAGGTAGGTGTTGAAATTATTAGCCTTAAACAAATGAGTTAGAAATTTAAGTTGTTAAAAACATTAGGTGAAAACGAGGAAGGAATTGAGTTCGGTCCATAAATGAAAAAGGCACTGTTTCATTAATAATGTAAAAAAAAAAGTGCTTTGGAGTAAGAATCAAGCAAAGCACATCTTGTACCAAAACAATGCAATTCAGCAAATGGCATTGGTGTAAACAGAGTAAACAGACATCATCATCATATAAGGGGAAAAAAAGCAGTACTAAAACCAATTACTAGATTTGAACCTCCTTAGGAGACTAAATGGTGACATACCAAATAACCTCTGAAAAAGGATTGAATCAACACAGCAGCCCAGCCCTCCCTGCTTCCAATAAGTAAGTTGCCTCTGTCACAGCTTTTTGATCTCACAACAGCCACATCAATGGAGTGCTTGTTCTTCTCTTTTGGGGCAGCATAGGATCTGAACCTAGTTCGATCAAAGGTGGTAACATTGGTTGGAGTAATGTGACTCACTTCATCCTTCTCCGATTGTTTTTTTTCCCTCTTGTCAAGATCCAATGAGCCCGAATAGCCACGGTAGTCCTTCTCTTTCTTCTTTCCCAACAACCCCTTCAACCACCTTGTAGCTTTGCCCATAGCTTCCCTCACTAACGATCTGGAGTGGGAAAAAAAATGTCAAATTTCAACTCAAATGTGAACAAAGTCAAGTTAATTTCCCTCTGGGTGTGGAGAGAAGGAGCATGTAATGTAGGTGAACAAGTGTAGTAACGGAATGAATACAAGTGGTGCTCAATGCAATGTGACAACCGGAACTGATGAAATTTTGAGATAAAAATAGTGAAGTGCAAAAGGGTGAAATTCAATGCAAGAAAGCATCCAAAACATATACTAGCAGAATGTACGCTACAGGTTGCAAACAAAGAAGTGATGAGAGTAAGTTTTGGAGGAATAGATTAATAATACTATATCATAATAACAAGCATCAAACCTTTTTAAAAAAATTAAATGAAAGAGGATAGAGATGTGTATTTTTTTAGGACAAACCTCTGACACACATGAAGATGAGAGACAAGAATTAGAGACAAAGAAGGAAATGTTAAATTGTATACGAAAAAGTAATAATAATAATCACTGGGAAAAGCCTAACAAAGTCATAAATTCAAAAGAAAGAAAGAGCGTATAATTATCTCTTCCAGTCACTCACTCCAATAATGGTCACTATTAACCTACAACAATAGACACTGCCAATTAAGTTCCCAGTTGCTTGTATTTTCCTACTACCACTGAAAAGTTTTCTAGCTTTTTTCCTCTCTCTTACTGCACCAACGTGTACTGCTACAAATAAAAAATACCAACTGACAAAACCATGATGGTTTTCTGGTTCAAACCCTTCAACGCTGGGTTAACCTCTTCTGCTGTACTACTAAACATCAGCATAGCCATTAAAATGGAACTTTTATATCATCTTTTTGGTCCCATGTAATGGGTCAAAATGGGTTTGTGATCTCAGTTTCTTTCTTGGAATGGATAAAAGATCTTTCAGTTCCATGCAGTATCTTTCAACAGTGATTGCAGAAAAACTTTCTTTTCTTGCTGCAGACCATTCAACTTACATACATGATACATCCTTACCTTCTCTGTTGAAGTTTCTTCTTTCTGCCACAAAACCTGAAACTACACTTGGGTGAAACCGGCCTTTCTAAAAGTAGTGAGAAATGGAGTTGTCAACGGAATTTTCATCACCAATGCAATCAATTCTAGATTCTTTTTTTCCTCCTTCGGATTTCCAAAGCTTTTGAGTTTTGACTCTCTTGGGGTAAACAAAATTAATAGCACGTTATTAATCATGTTTGTTTGATCTGGGTTGTTGGATTTTTATTCAAATTTTGATTACAATTTATTCTGTTATGTATTTGAAATTTTGAATAATATCTTGGGGGGTTTTGATATCATTGTGTGATTTTTATTTATACATATTTATTGTGTGGTTTTAATTGAGATTCTTTTAAAGATAGATTTCAAAGGTGGAAATAAAACTAAAAGAAAAAAAAAAGGATATGTATTCAAAGTATAAAGTATTTTTAGACTGTTATCTAATAAAAACTTTATGTATAATAAGATTGTTACTTTAATAATAACTATTAAAATCACGCTAAAACTGGTTTTCACTTGGTTAACAGATATCCATTAAACTCTAAAACTAATGCTCGGAGAAGATGGGCAACAACAAATATGGTTCAGTTTATGAAGAAAATAATCGTTTTTTTGTAAAAAATAATCATTTTTTTAAATAAGCTAATCAAGCACAGGCGTATACCGAAATTATTTTATCGTACTAGTAGGGGTGGGAATAGGCCAGACCGGCCTACTGGACCTACGACCTGACCTACATAAAGCTTGACCTGAATTGACATATTTAATTAAAGGGTTAGGTTGAGGTTTTTTTAAAAGCCTATTAAATTAAATAGACCAGACTTAAGCTTATTAAAAAGTTTTATAAGCCTCATAGGCCGGCCTATATATATATATTATTTTTTGGGTACCAATATATAATATTATTTTTTGGATACAATTAATTTTTTTTTGAAACTATTTGATTACAGATTACTGTTCCATAACTTCTATTCCTATAATCAAAGATTTTAATTACAATTTAGATATGAATAATGTGTCATTTTATATTCCTCATTATTTTGTGAACCTTTTAAAAAAGTCAGACCGAGAAAAGATAAAAGTCTTTCATAGATTATAAGTCAGACTCAGGCTTCAAAGATTCATTATAGACTAGACTCATACCTTTCAGCATATCCCTAACCCTAAGTAATAATACCAATTAAGATGACCTTTTAAATATTCATTATTCACACTCCACAGTGTCCTAACGGTCCCAACATGTGTTATTAGTTCGGGTTAGTTGGGTTTTTGTCGAAGTGAAGGTACCTTGTAGTTGGGCTCAGTTAAGAACTTACGCTATTTACTCTTTTTTTTTTTTTAATTTTATACTATTCTTTTTTGCATTACATATAAAAAATTAATTTGAGAAGCATTTTAAAGACCTTTTGAAATTTTAATTCAGAAATATAGTAAATAGTTTTTCAAATTTTAATTATAGAAAATGATTTATAAATCACTTCCAAAAATTTAATTATAGAAGTGTTTACTTTCAAATTTAATTTCTAAAACAAGTTTAATATATTATGTAGTTAAATAATGTGGTAAAAAATTAATTCCAAAAACACAGATTAGGCCCAAAAGGTAGGCAGACGTAACTTAAAGTCCGATCTTGTCCATTGCTCAGATGCACTGAAACAATCTAGTAATTTATGGGATTTTTTTTAATCTATGGCAGGTTTTAAAATGAAGCTTCATATACTTTGAAAATGAAGTAATACTATTAATGAAAAAATAAACAATTAAATTTTAATAACTTTAAATATTATACAAATATTTTTATTTTAGCATAATTTTAATTGTTTTTTTTAATAAATAACTATAATATACTTAATCATATTGAAAGAGTTTAACTCAATTGGTTTAAGAGACTGTATGAATTATTCTAAATCTTTAGGATCTGTCTTCGATCTCTATGAACCAAAAAAAATATACTTAACACTGTATCTAAAACATTTTTGCTTTAGAAAAGATTAAATTTATTTTATTAACTAGTGTGCTTTGTTTTCTTGCTGAGTGAAGTTGGACACAAATTAGGGAGAGAAAAAATCGTATGTCTGGTACACATGTTAAGCTTAATTTAAGCAGTTAAACTGTTAAAAGTAATTTTTATTGAGAAATGTATTTATTTAAATAGGATTTTACTATTCTAAAGGAGAGAGTGTATTTTACAAGATAAATTATATTTAAAAACATTGATTACAAGATATAACGGTTAAGCTTTTTGACAATTGAGAAATTTGTCAAACAATTTATTGTATTTAACTTGCCTTACGTGTATTTAAGCGCAGTACTGCGTAGACAATTCATGTTCGATCACAGACTCAGTTGTTTTTTATTTGGCGTGCTGCATGCATATATAAGTCGAAAAGCCGAATGCATTGGCCATACCCTTTTGAAACAGTTTTAGCATTCAAATCTTGCTCTTAATTCATCATATAATCTTTCGTTACACTTACACCTGATATTTTCAAAGTTAAACTTAAATGTATTATTTTATATCAAATTTACTGGTATATTTTCTTTTCATTAATTAAATTATTAGTCTCCTACTAATCAATTATCCAGTCATTTGAACTTGTCCTGTTAACAATCTAGGGTTCCCATTATATGATTTCGTTTTGCATAAAAAATGCCGTGCTATTTTTCATACTACAACAGCTAAAGTTTTCAGAAGTAATTAATTAATAGACTTTTCTTTTCTCATGTCTGTTTTTGAGAATATAATCTTATTTATTTGGTTTTTCTTAAGCATCCCTCCCTTTAACTGAGGAACCAACTTCTTTGTGTTGCCACTGGGATAGTTGTATATATGGTTAGGCAAGAATTAACTGAGGTGTCAATTCGACCCATTTTTATGGTTGGGACATCAAATTAAGTTATTTTTGCCTGACAACTATAATTTGCTCATTTGACTAACAACAATTATTTTTTTTCCCTTGGCAACTATTAATTGATTTATATAAATTGTACGAGAAGTACCATGACCAATCTAGAAAAAAAGTTATTCAAGCACTCTTTGACTATAATATTACTAAATAGTAAACTTGCATTTGCTGCCCAAGGTCAAGTCCGTTTTTTTATTAATATGATAAAATTAATTTTGAACTGATCTCGTTTATGTTGAGATATTTTTATTATTAAAATAAGTGATGAGTAAAATTTAATATAAAATTGGTAATGTGATGTAAAAATTAGATAAATAGTCAAAGTTGTTTTAATTTAAAATTATTTGAAATAAAACCAAACACCCACCTAAATTTTTAAGTTAATCCTAGTAAACAATTCGACACCCATGATTTTAAAGCTCGGTGAAGGAATTTCTGCGTTTTTTATTAAACATTTTACTGAAGTTTTGCCTAAAAATGTGCAATTGTTAATGAACCAAACGCGCACAAACAGGGAATCAGGTTTTACCTATTTCATTTCCTTGTATGTAAATGGCAATGGCTTCAGGGAGCCTTAATTATCCAATGTACATAAAGACTTCTCCAGTGGTGATGCGGTGAATTCTGAATCCTGATTGCTTTTCTGCCTGTTTCCCTTCTTATTGATTTTAGTTCTGTGAGATTGAAATTAGAGGTGTACATTTTTGCTTTTGTACTTCTGCAACCGATTATTTTTTGATGTTGCCATCTGCTCTTTTGAATTCTAATGATTTGTAGGATTTAGGGGGAAAAAATGAAAATGGAGAAAAGAAAATAAAAAAAAAACCAAAAAGTAGTCTGATAAGAAAAAAAAAACAAAAGGAAAAAGATAAACAATTTTTTATTATTATTATTATGTAAAAAATAGAAGGAAATATTTATATAAAAAAAAGTAAAATAAGGGATTTTTTATATAAAAAAAATTAAAGTGTCCAAAATCCAAATATCATTATTCCAAAAAAAATTTCCAGTTAAGATTTGCCGTTCAAGCACTACCAAAATGGCATGGTCATTTTCCTATTTCTGTTTCCAGCGGAAACGGTAAGTATTTCTTATCTTAATTCCCTTAAATTGTGTGAATGGTCTTAAACAAAGGCTACAATTTTGTAATATGAACAATCTATAATAAATACATGACCGCAAGTTGTCATCATAGAGTGGGGAAACAGGTGATTTCATATTGCTTCAAAGTTCCATTGGAGTTAAGAGATGAGTTTAGGAAACTTCTTACTTGAAATCTTATTTTCAACCATACTCCCAGATTTTCTTAGAAATAATTGGGACTGATTTTTCCAAGAGTACTATGCAAAATGGCTAATGAAGTTTGTTTCTTCCGCGAGACTGTTCCTCCAAAATTGTAAGTTCCATTCACATTAAGGTATACCATTAGGCTTTTGATTGGCTACTCTGTAGTAGAGAATTGATCACACAATTACTGGTAGTGTAAACCAATCTTTTACATCGATCATGACCTTTGGTTGGAAGCAAACTTAAAAAAATTTGAAGGCGTGTTCGTTGATCACCATTCTCTATGTTTAGTTTTTCAGAATCTTAGAATTTAGATGAGTCTGAGACTCAACTTCGAACACTTGCTCTCACGTAAAGGTTGTTCGCTCTTATATAGTCTATCTTAATTAGCTATCACTAGTAAAACGTGGGATCTCCAAGGCCTTTTAATAGCTCTTGCATAATGAAGTTTTTAAGTACTATTTATATTGTTCAAGACCTGGAGTTCCTTTTAATAGCTCTTGCATAAACTTACTACTCTCTCTACTTATAGGGGATGGATATATGATACCTCGCTGGTAGGTCTGCCATATTACACGTGCTGCTCGTCTTTGTGCTGCTGCCATCTCTGGGTATCCTGAAAAATTGGGAAAAGACAACGATGACAGTCAGAAGCACATGATAGCCATGGATGGTGGATTGAGTATAGAGAGTTCTTATAGAAGCTCATTGCTTGGTGGATGTGTATCTAAATATATTGTCACTGAATACTCTATAATGATGCTTCAGGAATTGATGTTGTACTTCTTCAAGACTCAAATCTTTCTATAAATTAAAAAGATAATTTTTTTAATATATTTTTTAATAAGCAGAGAAGAAAATAAAAAAAATGAATCTTTTAATCAATTAAAATCAATTTATATACTTTAATTTTTAAAAAAATCCATTTATAATATATAAAAGCTGAATTATTCCATATTACGTTGTCACGTCAGCGAAAATGATGATGTGAAAGAAGAACATTCTTCTATTGAGTGATACTCACAATTTTCCAAAATCATACACAATACATTTCAATTGAGTAATACTCACCTCCAAATGCCTCAGTCTTATGCATTCCCTTCTACGTACCTGCTCTTCATCTTAAGGTTTTTCACATACAACTTCATCCTCTCCTAGATCTTCGGCGCAGAAGAATCTTTTGAAATTCGATCGCTTCATTCATTCGCGTTTTGCTTTCTTCAAATTTGCGTTAATATTAGAGATTCTACGTTCGCGATTATGATGATATGCTATAACAACAGTATTTCGTGAACCATATTCACATTAAAGACCGAATCGCAAGACCTCCAATCACATATGACAACCAACGATAACCTCAATCAGACGAATTTTGGGTTGTGCAAGCCTCTTCGCATCAAACCCCGAATCGCACGACACTTAATGCAACCTCGGTCAAACCCTCCGAATCGCGCGACACTCAATGAAAACTCGGTCAAACGAATTTGGAGATGTGCAAGCATCTTCACATGAAAGACCAAATCGCACGACACTCTCTCAATCGCAGACACTCTATAAAAACCTCGGTCAGACCCTCTGAATTGCATGACACTCGATGAAAACTCGGTTAAACAAATTTGGGGATGTGCAAGCATCTTCACATGAAAGACCGAATCGCAGGACACTCCCCCAATCGCATACTGCCATACTGCATTGCATAGTGAGAGTCTCTCCACAATCGCATATTTCAAAGTTTTGGTCCTACACACAAGCAAGACTTTTGATACTGAGTTTTGTTGATTTTTATTTTCACTTTTGTCATATATTTATTTTTCCGATGTGTAGATTCTCCCGTTATAAAAAATAATTCTGCTAAAAATATTCAATAGATAGATGTAAAAATATGAAAAGAGGGTAGACACTACAAAAGCAAGATATAACTTGGAAAGAAGAAGGAGATTAGCAGAGAGGTGCATCCAACTGATGATATGTAAACAATTATATTTCTTCATATGCAAATTGTTTTTTGTATTAAATTCAAATTCAAATTAGTCATTGGAATTTAAATTCAAATCTAATAGACATAAGTGTTTGATTTATGTCCTCTTCTTTAATATTAACATTTTATAAGCCAGAAACCAAATGCAAAGACATGTACACACTTATGTGAAAGTTGAACTATTATTGTTTTATATAATTTTAAGTGAATGTGAACTTTTGTTAGACTTAATTAATAAGGTTGATGAATTTGTGTCTTCAAAATGTTCCTTTATTTAAATAATCACATTGCCTCAAGGATACATGTAGACATTTTAAAATAAGCATAAGAGTCAGAGGTATAACTCAAAGGCATCAGATCAACATTTAAACGTGTATCACCCAGAAACTTAAAATACATTAATTTTAACAAATAAAGTCATTATATATTTTTGTTAATTTATTTATCTCCATATTTGTTAATGTATAGACATGCTTATTATATATGTTGCTTCATGAAATTTTATTTCACCTCCAAGAGTTCAAAGAGTTTGTTATGAATTCTAATAAGATAATTGACCAATGTGACAGATGTTTCATAAATTCTAATAATAGGTCCAAATGTAGCAACACAACTTTATCTCTTCTAAGGACATTATCAATCATGGTTACTTAACTCGTCTTCCTCTCTTAGGAAAGAATGCTCTTAATATATACTTACAACTACAATCTATAAGGAAGTTTTTTTCTAACTCAATTTTATAGTTAAACAATGTTTTTCACAATTTATGAATAAATTTTAACTTAAATAAGATATGTTTAATTGTTCATTACCTACGGGTAAAAAAAGACTTCAGGGAGTTAGTTATGAATATCACAATTTTTTCACAATATTAAGATAATTGATCAACGTGACAGAGGTCTTGGAGATGTTTGACCATTTGGTTAGCCAACGACAAAAGCATAAAGAAGGACAATAGTTGTGAGAATAATTTGATGGGACACTTGTTTCAAGTAATTAATCTCCTCTCATCTTGTAGCTATTTGATATAGTTTAAATTATTTTTTTTATAATAATACAAATAAATTATTTAAATATTATTTAACTATAGTGAGCAGCTAAGTGTCATTTTTTTATCCCTTATTTTCATTGCAAGGTAATGTGCATCATATTATATTTTACCATGACAACCTAACCATGATTAGCATGACACAAAACTTGCATAAATGTTACTTTTAAATGAATATACAATATCATATGGGTGTGCTTGCTAATATGATCTAATTTTAATATTTTGGCATATGATACTTCATGAGTGGCTGATGTTCGGATGTTGGTTTGGCCTATTGGTCTTCCACTACCCTATGTCAAACATGAATTTATGATTATTTTGTAACTTTAGGAATATATGTTATGTCAAAGGTGAATTTATGATTATTTTATAACTTTGTCTATAATTTAATTTGGACTCAAACACGCACTATAATTGATTAGTGTGTAACGAAAATGTGTAGCAGTCACTTTGTTTATAATTAGTATTAATGTTATCATAACATTAGATCATGTGTTTTAATATGTCAATTTTACTTTATTTTTATATTACTCTTATAATATTTATGCATAACACTTACTTTTACTTTCAGATTACTCAACTTTAATTAAGTGATCATATTCAAATTTTAATTTTTTTTTATAAATGTATGAATAAATATAAATTATTTTAATTTATACAATTTTTTTAACTCATTTAACCATCAATGATAAAAAATATCATTAATAATTATATTTTTAATTTTTATTTATCAATCAAATTATTTATTTAAATATTTTTTAAATTATTTATAAACCCGTACATCGCCGGGTCTATGTCTAGTTATAGATTAATTTTAACCTATCAAAAAAGTAAATTCAAATGACAACTTAGTTCTTAAGAAGTTTTAGGTAATCCCAGTTTAATTAGTTCTTAACAAATTTCATTGTTCAATCCATAAAAATGATGTGGTATGATTTGTTTCAGTAAAACACGCGTCAATCTTCTCTGATATATAACCAAACACACTTGAAGAGTAAATTCTTGGGTGTAAGCAAGCGTGTGTGTGCGTGATGAGCAAGAGTGGGGACTAAAGGTGATATTTCCGTTAGATTCGAATCACGAGAAAGTGAAACAAGAAGTGGCTTCTCGTTTAGAACTGAAAAGGGCCCAAACTTATTGTTTGCTTTGTGGCAAGTTGCCTACAGTACACTTCATACCAATGAGATTACACATAAGTGGAGTAGCTGCTCTCCACTATGCTTTTAAAAAAAAATAGTGTAAGAAAATAACAGTCAATTTAAGGTAGAAAAAGTTCCAAACTCGAAAAAACACTTAGATACTGTACTTGAAATTGGAGGACGGGTAGACATTTGAAACAAGAGCTCATGAGATGTGAAATCTTACCTTGTTTTACACTTTTACTTGACCAATTCTTTCAAGTTTACTGTGCTCTTTAATTTCTTATTAGCTGGACTTTACGACATATGACATGTATCTGAGACTAGTGAGTTTCTTGATTGGGATTTGGAGAATTGGTTAGAATCTCATCTGGGTAATCTAATCCAAAACTTGCTATATCCGCAAGTTTCCTCATGGATTTTTGTGTTTGTTTGCTTCCACTTGCCGGTTCTGCTGTGACTCTGCTCCACAACCGAAAAAAGGTGGTATTGTGAGACCCCAAAGCAACCATGTAACACTACCTAATTTCTATTGTGTCTGTTTTGTTTATCATAAATAATACTATAATTATTTTCTTTCCCTGAAAATAAAATGCGTTATCCTTGTTGAATTTTTTTTTACAAAGTCAGGTATCTTTTACCCGAGCATTACCTAGTCATTGGAGATACTAAAATTCATTTTAGAGTTTGATCTTTCTTAGTAGATATTCTTCGTATACATGTGGAGAAAGCAATATATTTGGTCCAACCCAAATAACTCACAGATAAGGTTAGGTTAGAGTCTTAAATTTTAGACTCAAAAGAATCAAGTTAAATTGACTTGGTCGATGGGCTTCAGACTAGGTCAAACTGATGACATGTAGGCCCGAAATCTATCAAGCCTATTTAGTCCATAATTTTTTCCTTATAAACAAAATTTATGTAAATTTAGACAATAGAAAAATGGACCAGCTAGAACAAGTTAGACTAACATATTGGTTGGCAGGATGACCTATTTTGTCACCTCTACACATGGACTCAAAGATTGAACTCTGAATACATATTTAAAAGACCTCTTTATCTATTAATTAAACATATCACATTATGTCATCCATTGCCTTGATTAACAAACTAGAGTTTGTTTGATTTTTTATTTTCAATTAATCTGTTTTAATTAATACATACTAGATTACCTCGTTATTTTTATTTAATTCTTTCTTTTTTATGATTTTGTGGACAAAAATGACTAATTTTAGATTCCATGGCGATTATATTTTTATAAAATCTTAATAATAGAATGTTGTTTTTGTAATCATTAACGCAAACATTTCAATTAAAACTTCTTCCAAGTGCTTATAATTAAAAATATTGACCAGTGTTGATATGAATGTTAATTGCTAGAGAGCAACACCATGCCATTTCATAGGACAAAAAAAATATCTGATATACCAACTTAACCTCTCAGTGCTTTTTCTTGAGGTATACTAGATGTCCCATTTTGGGCTTCAGGTGCCATTAGGAATTAACCACTTCTGATGTATCCTCCTCAAGGCAATTGCAGAGATTGTGAGGTGGTTTTTGCTTAAAGTGGTCCACTATCGTTGAAAGTGAAAACTACCACTTGGTCTTTAATTATTTTTTTCCTCTGTTTTTATTCCCCACATCTTTTGTTTATCGTGGCTTCTGTTTAACATCCCATTATTTCGATAATGGTTATGCTCTTTCATTTCTTGCATCTTAGATAACTTATGATGGATACGTTTCTTAAAGATGGTGGCATGGACACAAGTAGTGATGAATGGCAGTGGTTAGTACGACACGAATTGCGTTAAAGAAGACGAAGATGCTATGGACACAAGTAGTGATGAGTGGTAGTGGTTAGTACGACAAAAATTGCATGGGAAACAACAATGAAATCATTTCCTTTTGAAAAACAAATAACACTGAAATAATTCACATCATCTTATATTTTGGCCTTTAATATACATATATGTATAATTTCACAATGGAATAGAAGTTAACATTAAGATGTAGATAGGTGTCAATAATTATGTTATTGAAATAATTGATGGCTTTAAAAACTTTATTATATTGCTGTGCGGAAGTTAAAGCATATGTTCTTGAAGCTCATAGTTTAATCATTTGAAACCCGCTAAATTTAAATAATCAGTACTCCATAATCCCCATGCGTGTGTGCCTAGGCAGGCCTGTTGTTTTGTTACATGTTCTTTGCATGCTTTCTGCTTTCAGTGCTTTCTAAACAAATTTTCAAATACATATTAATACACACACGAGTTTCTTAAAGTACAAATTACAAAAGGAAGAAAATGCTAGTTTGCGTTTTTTTTCAAAAATAAAATCAGTAAAGTTTTACGAATGTGAGATAGCATATTAATATATAATAATTATAGTAATAGATAGAGTCGGTGGTGTATACATTTTCTTTTTCTTTTTCGTTGTTAAATTCGTATCATACAGACAAAAGAATGCATAAAAAAGAATAGCCGCTTGACATAGTCATTATATTTTGACTAAGAATTCGAAGGGCGTCCAATTGGCCAATAGAGTTACTTATATATATTGGCGAAGGTGCCCCAAACCAAATTGTTGCAGTCTCCTCGAGTACTGCTTTGTTTTTTATTTGTCCATAAAGAAATCAAACCCTAGTTGACGAGTTTCACAACCTTGACCCACTTGTAGAAAATGGGAAAAATACACATGGATCAATAATAATTTTAAGAAGTGTAATATACTCTAATAGAATGTTCGTGAAATTAAAAAAAAAAAAAATGGGACTCCCATGTGTGAACGTTTCATAATATCATAATTCCGTAACTTCGCCAATCATCATCAGTATATATATAAAAAGAACGTGAATAAACATATATAACTGAATATTTTTGCGCAGTGTCCAGAGCATGATCGATCATGTTCTGTACCCTTTAAAGGATCCTGCTCGAGTGTGCCACCATAATTGTCTGAACTCTGATAGAGCACAACAAAAGCAAAAACATATATATATATATATATATATATATATATATATATATATATATATATATAAAGCCAAAAGGATAAAAATAAAACCAAAAAAAATGAAAGGATTCCCACTCAGACCTGTATGATTACATCTTTGGCTAAGAATACAGGAAGGGTTGGGTCAAAGAACAAAAGTTACTAATGGGTGATCCATTATCATTATTCATATATACAACTACAACTACAATATATATCATCACCCTTATTTTGCCAAACCCCATTAACTTGGCTTTTTTTCCCTCACTGATCTAACAGCCTATTCTCACTATATATACTATATCCCATGGCTTCAGAACCTGTTCTAGCTGAAACTATCCACCTAATAGGATGGATCTAACTGCAGAGATGGCTGAACACAAGATGAAGGTGATGACTCCATGATTTCTCTTGTTCATACTGTCGTCTAGTCTACACATGCGGCACACAGGCTCAAGCCAGGCAAGTTATTGATGAAGCCTATTATATACTTAATTAGTACCTATTTTTGTTCCCCCTTTTTGGAAACATCAAGGAACTAGATGTGGTTGTTGTTTCTTTCCTTGGCTAGTATGTATTATTTATCTTCAAAAAACATGTTACATAGATAACATATATACAACTAGAAGGATGTTAAAGTCTATGCTGAGTTCACTTTTCAATAGGGTAGAGGCTAGCTAGCTATTAATTAGGGATGGAATCAGATGTATAATTTTTTTATTTTTCTGTTCATGTTTTGCCCCTTCTCAGGGTGCATGATATGTTTGACCTTTTATGAAATTTGGGTTTTATTTTTATCTGTCGCGGACTGTTAAATAATTCCGTAGAGATCATAAAGAAAATATTTCTTTCTTTATTATGGAATCTTTGTTTGAGTGATTCTTGTGAAGGGATCTAGTAAGATGCTAGCTCCTACATGTTTTAACCAATTTCTTGCTTATTTTGTCTTAAAATGTAAGGATTTGAGTCATGTGAGAGAGATTAATTAATTGAAAATGTATCGCATTCCTTAGAACCCTACTCTGTTGGTTGCGATAAGAATGATTTCATCCTAGGTGCTTTTTTTGTTTGTAACATGCATGCTTAGAGTTTTGGAACGCTTAAATTTCCACACGGATGATGAGATCTTCATAACTTTAATTAGCATTTTCGCTAATAATGATCAGAATGGATAGTATCTCGGTAGCTCAAGGATTACCAAGGTTTCCTTCATATTCAAACTTTATTGGCGATCGATCAAATCTTTCCTTTTATTGTACTAGTAATAGATCACTACTACTGCATAATGGATAAATGCTGTAAAATGCTAGGAGCTGTGAAACCGTGAAAGTAAGTAAAGCCTCTTTGGTGGCATAAAATTTCAACAAGCACGGCCGTAAAATTTCTACATAGCAGAATGTGAATTGGTCCGGGAGTAGAAAAATTCTACAATGCATTTAAAGACCAAGGTTCATCCTTTGGCTATATATAAATAGCCCCTTCCTTTCATCATTTTTGCATTCCATCTCAATAGTAGCATCTCATTGTGAGAGATAGAGTGAAATACTTAGGAGTTTTTTTAAGTGTATTTTCCTATTATAGGAGAGACAGTGTGTAATTATTCTCTCTTTAGAACTATAGAGGAGTTATAGTTTTCTTCTATTTAATAAAAATATTCTCTCATGTTTGTTATTTTTTCCCTTTTCCTTGAAGATTTCCCACGTTAATTAAATTATTGTGTATCACACTACAACAAAAGTGTTTTTTTTATAGCATAGCCAAAACAGAATTGGTTCCAAGCTGATCACATGATTTTAATTACAAAAATAACCTCCACATAAGAAGCATTCTTTTATTTTCACAAAAAAGAAGGTTATTTACGAAAGAAACCCTTAATTCAAAGAAGCAAATTAAACTTTTTTATATAAAGACTTAGAGAGCACAGTCATCACAATAGGTATCTTGACATCTCAATAATATTGACACCTAAGACCCATCAAATTATAATAATTATATGATTTTTACAATTTAAACATTCAAATTGATGTTTGTTCCAATTCATACCATATTAAAGAAATTCTAAAAAAACATTAATTTAAAATATTTCTTATTACTATTATTTTATGAAAATTATATATATATATATATATATATATATATATGAATAACCTAATTATAGCGGTGGTAAAGGATAATGGACGAGTCTTCCAAACATATTTATATGTTTCCCTTTAATTTAATATCACCAGCAGTTAGTTTTCATCACAACTTACTCATATTATATATTGTAAAATAATTAAATGCATATGTTTTTGAGAGTGGAGTTTTTACCTTCTCCACTTTCTTTTTTTGGGGTACTCTATTAATTCTCAATTTTACATTATCTCTATAACTAGTGAAAAAAAAAATTCTCTCGAGTTCCAACCTATATTTCTTTTTTCTTTATATTTGATTTCCGTCTCTTTCAATTTATACTCTTTTATATAGGCCTAAAAAATATTTTAAATTAAATCAAAACTTAAGTAATACATGGTAATTTAAAAATATTATTTATATATTTAAATCAGGATATTTATTTATTATAATTTAATTACAATATTATTTATATATTTGAAAATATTTATTTTATATATATATATATATATATATATATATATATATATATATATATATATATATATATATATATATATATATATAAACATTTATCTTGTGGAATGATAGATTAAGGGAGTGTATTGGATTAGGCTTTTAAGAAAATATTTTATTTTAACATTAAAAAATCTTATGGATTTTAAAAGATTTTGTAAGAATATAATGATTTTTAAGATATTTTTTAAAAGACTTCTATAATTATGATTTTGTAGTTTAGATTTTAATTGATTTAAAAAATATGAATTTATAAGATTTCAAATGACATTATGGATTTTTAAGATTATAAAGAATTTCATGAGTTTTTTAAAAATATTTAAAATTATTGATAAAAATTCATGAAATTTGTCCACCTAACACTTTAAATAAAATTCATCTTATACAAAAATCATAAAATTGTTACTTAACAAATTAATTTCCCCTAACATATTAACAAACATAATAGGTTCATTCTCTTTCCATCATCAATTATGTTAATTGTATAAAAATTATATACCACAATGTTTGTCGATAGATGAATACTTGTAGTTCTTCTCAGAATAACGATCTCGCCAAACAAAAATTATGCACACAAATTGTTCCAAACCTAATTTATATATTTATTCATGTATATATGAATCAACTTTTTAGATTTATTAAAACTATATATGTCTCATGTTAATATATCATATATATTTATGTTCATTTATATGTATAAACACGTATCAAGATGTTCACCAAATTCAAAGAATTGGAAAATTTTCTCACTATATCACATGTTCATTTATATTTATAAGAACATGTTGACCATTTGTCAAAAGAATAAAAAAAAATTATGAATATCTACCTCTTTCAACAAAGAGACAAGAGATTATATGTAATAGGAAAAGAAAAGCATGTCAATTTGCAGGAAAAGAGAGAAAATCTCATGAAATCTTAAGAATTTTATTAAGATTGTTTAATGTGTATTTTTTCATAAAAAAATCTCTAAAATTTATTAAAATTCATGTTAAAAAATAATCCATCGAAATTTATATATTTTTTTAATACCATAACATTTTTTTAAAATTGTAAAAAAATTCAATTGAATACTAACAAATTTTATTGAATTTCTTAAATTTTTTTAATAATTTTGATTGAATACACAACACTTATTTTTATTATTTAAAAATTTTGATTGAATAGGTCAATGTTTTTTTTATAAAAAAAATCTTTTAAAGTCCAACTTAAATACACTCCCCTAAAATATCTTCGGCAAAAAAGAAAAAGAGAGACTAAAATAGTAGTAGATTTTAAAACTTCAACAGATGAAATAAAGTTTTAAACACTTGTTGTTATTGGCTTTAAAAATTGATCAAAAAATTAGAGAGAGAGAGAGAGTTCAGCTATGTACTTCAGATTTATAGCCATTTTTTGACGTTTTGCAAAGTGATCCTACTAGCAAATAAATATATAAACGTATAAAAAAATAGAAAATTCTGCAGCATGAAAATCTAGTCTAGTAATAAATTAAATAAAGGCATTGTTTTATGAATTTCAAGAGAATTCACAATTCACAAATAGCTCCGCTTTGAGACTAGTAGAAATGCTGCAATGACCTGAAAAACCCAATACCCAGTCGCCCATATGATCTCGAAAAATACCTCCAAAATCAGCTTTCCCAAAGGAACTGCCATCGATGTTCAATTTTATGGCTGGACCCAGCGAACAAAACGAACATGCTGGTGTTGAGGAGTGTGATTCCAAGCCTTAATAATGTCCATATGAAGGTTCTGAGTATGATTCACATTGCTCCATTTAGTCCAGCAAGTTGCAGTGAATAGAACTCCATTTGATAATTTTATGTTATCCGTGAGCCAATGGTGAAGATCCACCTTGATCGAGTAGAAAGCAACATTGGTATCCAGCTTCAAAAAACTCCATAAACGAACAACAAAGTGACCATCACGCAGCACATGTAAAATGGACTCCTCACCATTGCGGCACCTGTTGCAAAAAGAATTTGTAGACAAGTGTCTAAAAACTCGAAACATGTTAGTAGCAAGGCTCCCATGGAATGTGAGCCAAAGAAAATGAAGAATATTTTCTGGTAATTTAAGACTCAGGACCAGTTCACACTTTGAGCGAAATTAGGCGATGGATACAATTGCCAAGTAAATATAATTTATAATTGTTAGGTATTGATTACAAATTGTATCATCATTAATTATCATGTTTTATTAAAATTTCAAATTATCAGTTTACTGAATCTTTTACTATAAACTTATAATTATTTTTAATAATTTTATAAAACAAATAATTATACTCATAGTTAATTTCTATATTAATTCTCAATATAAATATTTAAGATAAATATCATTTTTTTTAAAAAGTGTTATTTTTAATACCATACTTTTTAGTAAAATTATTTTCACAGAATTGTCAGAAAATTATTTTTTTTTACATGTCTCTCTAGCATATCTTTCCTCCTTTAAAAAAGGCAAAATTTTATAATTATTATTATTATTATTTGATGGTAAATTATTTGTAAATTTAGAATTAAATTTAAATATTATAACACAATCTAATATTTTATAAGGGCAATAATAAATATAAATCACGTGAAAAAAAAATTAGATATTTCATTTTTGTGAATATCGACCTACCTATCATTAATTTCTAGGTTCTAATTTAATTTCTAGGATATGCATTAATAGCGGTTACTATCTACTAATTCACAATATTCTAACAATTTTTTGTCTCCTAATTTTTAAAAAATAAATATGTTTTTATTACATATAAATTATATGGTTTTCCTATTTCAAAATTATTTAATTTAATTTGACGTAATATTTTTTCAAAGTATTTATAATGTCTTCAAATTTTATAAACCTGCCCAACACGCAAGTCAATTTCTAGTGTTTTGGAATGCGCAATAAGCATAACTGCTCGGGTACGAAGGAAATGGTGCAAATCACATAGTAAAACTCGTTTTTGGCAACCATCCAAGTTAGGCACCTCCCAATGACAACGACCATCGATTCCTCCCTCCCCTAGAATCCCTTTCTATTAACCATACTCATAAATACAATGTTCCTTGACCCTCTCTTTATGCAATTACTATTTGCTAGTGAGTCTTTGATTAATCCATGCAAATATACAGCTGTTCACATACATCCAACAACAATAATCTGAACCCAACATACCCACCTACCCATATGATGGAATGAAAGTTTTACTACTAACGCTGCATAATAGATATAATTCGTAAACAAACCAAATGCATCATTCTTTGAAAAAATATAAATTATATTAAACCCAAAATGATATAACAATAAATGGGGCATACTCCGCAGCTTGAGAAAATCAAAAACCTCCTTAATACAATAAGGTGTATATCAAGATGCTAAAACAAATAGAACAGGTGCGCTTATCTATACATAAAAAACTTAATCTTGCTAATAACCTCTATTACAGAAAATTGATAGTCTTCAAAAATCAACTTGTTTCTAAACAACTAGATACAGTAAACTGTAATTGCTATAGTCAAACAACGTAATTTTCCTTGAACAGCTGATATGGCCAAATGCATCATTCTACTACTTAAACTCCGGGAGCATCATTTTAAAATTAATAAAAAGTGCAATGTCCCTAAACTAATCCGTGTATTCCGTAAAATGGATGACAATTTCCAAGTTATAAATTATAAAATTATTTGTTAATGACACTTCTTCCGAGAATTATTAAGAACTTCTCACTTTGAGAAAACTTATTTGATTAAACTGAACCCAACCAGTCTATTTGTATTTAACATTAATAAAGAAAACAACATTCAGGCCATGGGATGTAAAGGGGATCAGGAACAAGAAATAGGACTTCTGTTTTTTTTTTTTTTCATAGGGTTAATTTTAATATTTGAATAATTTTTAAAATGGGGGTGTTAACTAAAAACATGATAAAAGGAATGGACCAATTGTTCAAAATGTCAAAATGTGCTTATCAGTTGCCTGGCTCTGAATTGCATTAGACAATGAAATTAGTTTATAAAATTTAGCAAGTATTAAATCAAGTTAAACCTAGGCTAAACTCCACGAGGACCATGACACGTGTGGGCAAGGAGAAGCAAATAGTACTTCGTTCATGTGGCATTATGACTGTCTATGTTCTCTTAAGTTGAGAGATTTGCATCATAAATCTTGTTAAAAAGTTTAAAATCACAAGATTTTGGGAG
Source organism: Glycine max (assembly GCF_000004515.6). NCBI lineage: Eukaryota > Viridiplantae > Streptophyta > Magnoliopsida > Fabales > Fabaceae > Glycine > Glycine max. The sequence goes on along the minus strand of NC_038251.2, from coordinate 1,577,634 downwards.
AAAAATATTCCAGCAAGTAAAGCCATATTTTTACAGGTCCCAAATTTCGCTCTTTGCCATGACGATGTGAAAATTATTAAGACCCTGAAAAACCCCACCTACAAAAGGGACTTCAAAATACAAACCAAAACAAGTTAATGGCTACTCAACAGTAAATCATAAGTACACACATCCGTGAAGTTTCCCTTCCCTATTTATACAAAACCCATAAACATTTCAAATCTTCATTTAGAAAAAAAAAAAAAAAAGACACATTCATCACATTACTTAGTTGTAATGTACGCAACTAGCTTCATTCCATGTTCTTTTCATCAGACAATAGAACCAAAACGTCAAATTAGGAAGAGTCTTCAAGTTTTCAGCAGGTGATCAAAACCTCAAACCGCTGTTCATTTCATTGCTGAGTCAAGGGGTATCTTGTCTTGCTTACTCCCAACTGAAAATAGGAACATTTCTTCAATTTTCAATCACAAGTTAAAACAAAACGAGGGAAGAAGAAACAACATTCCAACTCTTCAAGTAAATCAAATAAGATTCCAACTCACGGGTAAAAGCAGAAAGCTCAGAACTCTTCAACACTCGTAGCCTCTTCACTGTTGATACAAACATGCTGCCAAGCATATGTAGACATTAAAAAACCATATGATATAACTATCTTTGCAGTCAATCATAGTTTCTAGCAATAACTAAATCATTTAAAAAATACCAAAGGGAAAAGCCAATTGCGCGAGTTATTTATAGTTTATCTGTATTTCTGAGAGGGGACAGTCGTACAGGTGTTATCATGTGAAAGAACAGACATGCCATGGCATGTACTGCTTCGGATTTATCCACAACAATTGGCAAACAAAAAAGTTGTTTGATATTAAATATACAGTAATTGTTAAGCACAAGGAATCTAACTAATATCGAATACAGTTTTGAGATCAAAATGTTAATTCGACATTGGTCCTCACACATCAAGTGGTGAGGTACAATATAGTATAATATAATATTGAATAAAATAAAATAATAGTACATAAGATTGATAGTGATAAGATGCTTACTGCCATGGCACATCCCCAACAAGCATCCTGTCTCCTTCATTATCCTCATAAACAAGAGTATACTCTCCACTTCCATCCAATAACCCCGTAATTGCTTTCTCTTCCTCCTGCTTGTTGTGAACTCCACCAGCAGAGGAATCTCTTTGAGCTGAACAGCAGTGAGTTAAGACAAAGTTTCCTTCTTGACAATCACGAAGAGAACTAAAACTAAAGCGTGGAAAAACAAAATTTGAAAGCAAAATGGTCTAAAGGGCCAAATGCAAATTGTATTAAAAAAACATGTTTGGTGAAAGAGATTGACCGTAAGCATTAAATGTTGAATTAATGTAGCCAACCCCCAAGTACATCATAGCTAGTCATAAATAAAAAATAAAAACTCAAGTTTTTGCTTACAGGTTGGGTAGCTATCAATCAAAAGTAATATACAAAAAAATGGTCCACGCAAGGATGATTTATACTATAGAATAAACCATCATTGAATTAGAGTGTCACAAAAATTACCAGCAAGAAGACCTCTGAATAGCTCGTCCACGGCGGAAGAGAGATTTTCATAGCTGTCATAGGCATTGAGGTCCACTTTTCTCCCTATAGGAACACCATCCATGTTGATCTTGACAAACAAACCTTTATTATTAGCATAGTTGTCAACAGGTTTTTTACCAGCAACCTTGTTGTGCTGCTCAGCCTGAGACTCAGGAGGTGGCTTAGAAGCACTGCTGCTGCTTGCAAGGTTCTTCCTGAAGGAACGAATTGGGGGCCACCCCACCACTGGAGCAGGAGCAGTTCTGTTTGTTAATGGGTCCACAAGGAGAAAATGTTAAGTTAGGCATGAAAGTGAACAGTGAAACTGGTAAGAACCAGGCTAAAAGTTAAAAATACAAAAGATGAGGTGGGGCTAAAGAGCTCACTGGGCACTAGCACAACCCTGCCATCACTCATCAAGTTCACATATATAGTACTATTACTTATGTCTTTGTACATTATTTTTAATTTAAATCAAGCAAAAGTAGGCTTTCCCCACGAGGGACCAAAGAAATTAAAAACGGAGAGACAAAGGGAGAAGAGAGAGAGGGAAATAGAGAAAGGGTCCGATATTCGCATGCCAGCCAATGTCAAACCTCAAGATAAGGAAGGCACATAATAAATGACAGATAGCATCAAAAAACCGATGTGGACATATCTGAGAGAACATGGCAAGGAAGTATAGCAGAACAAAAACGGCCAGTACAGCGTACAGGGATATCAAAGCTTAAAAATTGTCCCTTCCTTCTTTCTTTCTTTCTCTCTGGAAAAGAGGATAACCATACAAGTGAATAATTAATAATGGAAAACTCTTTAGTTATTTTTCTTACACTCAAGTGCAACAAGGGGTTGTGAAACACTAGATCTATCATACGGTAACAAGTAGAGATTAGTTTGCATGGACCACAAACACAACAGAAAATTAAAAAAAAAAAAGTGAAACAACGTGACTCTGGGAATGAATATCCTCTGTCGAAAAGTAACAAAACATGGATACAAGAAAGAAAAACTGGAGTACCTTTTCTGAGAGGTGTTGGGCTGGGACACAGCTGTATTTGCAGAAGAGGGAGAGAATACTTTGCCATCACCACCATTCTGCAACTCTACCACAACCTTAGGGCACTGAAGAAATGATGAAGAAGAGGCTTTGTTGTTGTTACCCTGGTGGTGGTGGTGGTAGTTTGGCCATGGAGAAGCCTTGCTCTGGAACCCATTGTTAGGAGAGAAGCAACCAAGAGAGAGAAGAGATTCTTCTCTTTCTGTGTTCTTCATTTTACCGCCCAGAGACCAGTCTTCACCAGGTGGACCAAGCCTCAGTTCAAGCTTTCTTTCTTCTGAGGATTTTCCTTCGTTTCTCTTGTTCATCTGCCACTCTCTCTCGTTTGAGATCAAATCTAACAGCTGAGGAGATGCCTCGTTTCTTGACCTTTCATCCATCTTCTGTTCACACCACGCTCCAAAGGAAGATTCCTCCTTGCTGAAATATCACTCACCAAATATATGTATGCAAGAAACAAAAACAAACTCTAGAATCCCCCACTGCTTCATGCAAAAAAAAAAAAAAACACTAGTTAGTAAGAGATAAAAAGTTTGAAAACAAGGGTCTTGTTTCAAAAAACATTACATAAGAAAAATGGACATTAAATGATATAGGCATGGTGTTAGAGAAGTGGGAATCTTACAAGTCTAACCGCAGCTTAAATCCGATAAATACCACATCTTGTAGTTGTGAGAAACAAGGGCTTCCTTGCAACAAGTGCGAGAGTCTGAGCGAACAGCAAGAAGGACCTACAGAGGAAACCTTAAAAATAAAAGGGTTTTAAGGTTTTGGCCACTGCAAAACGTTGGATAGACTGAGGTAGCAGAAGGAGGAACACACAAGTATTATCACAGCTCAATGGAAACCCCACCAAGAGAGAAAGGAAGAGAAAATAAAAAATAAAAACACACCCGAAAAGCAAAGCAAAGGTGGAGGGAGCTATAATAGCATGGGATTGTAATCTTAGCTTTGCTTTAAGTCTTTTATTTGCACGCTTAGTGGGTTCTCCTGCTCTCTTTCTCTCTCTATCTCTCTCTATCTATGTCTTTCCTCTTTTTAAGGAGAGAGGTTAAAAAAAAAAGAGACAGAGGTGTGATAAAAACCAGAGAGATTCCCCTTGGCCAACCAACCCAAGAACACAAAACAGGAACGGAATTAGAGCACAATGCACGCAACCTCAAGTCTCATAAAAATAACGTTAGGTTGTTTAGAACAGGAAGTAAAGCAGCTGTAAAATCTGAGGAAGGACTCTGTGACATAGCTATGATTGCATCTTACCCTACTGCATAATTATCAAATTTGGACACCACTATTCCTAAACTATATACAGTTTTACAATCTTCTAAGTCTCATTTTCCACTATCACTTGTGTATAACAGTGTATCCTCACATGAATCACTGTACCTATCACTTATTATGAAACTAAAAATTAGTCATGGTTATGAGTCTTATGAGTTATAACTTTAAGATACACACGTATCACCAGTTTGATTTCCGTTTTATAAAGTGAACAGCTTAACTTCTAATGATTTTGTGGAGGTGCATACTTTATGTACTCGTATTCGTTTAATTAATATTTAAATTTTAATATGATTAACAAGTGCACGTAGTAGTGCTGAGTGATCCCTTAACGAACTACTGAACTAACGTGCGCCTAATGACAGTATAAAAGGTGGCAATTCCGGTTTCTCTCTCGCTCTTTCCGTTTTGACTTACCATGGCGGAAGAATTATCAATAGCGATTCCGCAATCGCAAGCAAGCACCACGAAGAAACGCGCTTCAAAGAACGAAAAGCTGTGCCTCGAGGACTACCTTCACCTCGTTCACTCTCGCCAAACGCTTCACCTCACCATAAATCAACTCAATCAGGTTCCTTAATTCGATTCGTTCTATACGATTTTCAGTTCTCGTTCTTAAAAAAATTCCGATTGTTCTCTCTAACACTTGCGATTCGTTTCCCTTCTTCCTTCTACCACAGGTCATCCGCATTCACGGCTTCAAGAAAATCCACCACGCTCCTAAGGTTTTGTTCTCACTCACGCCTATTCTCACTGTTTTTCGCTTAGTTTTTTTTCTTTTTATTCAACGCTAATTAAGTAAAATTAGAAGATATAGATTGCGGTAATAGTCTAGGATCTGTGTTTTTCGCTCGGCGAATCTTCGAAGAACAAGAGAATGTTCTCGAATAGGTTTTCCGTTTCGAGAAATTGCAAAAACCTAAGTCGATTTAGTGCGCAGAAAGTGCTGGTGCAAGCGGTGGAGTCGCTGGAACTGGTGGATCTGCCGCGGTCAACGGTGAGCGAGAGCGTATCGGCGTTCGCGGCGGTGGTGCTGGAGGATGTGGTTGCGGATCTCGGTGAGCTCAGCTGGCAGGAGTGCTGCGTGATCTCCGTCGAGAAGATCAGCTTCTCCGACGGCCAGAGCGTGTTCCCTGCTGCTTGCTCCGATCAGAGCCTCCGCGTCGTGAACCACTCGCTGTCGCAGGCCCAGAAAGAGAACAGGATCGACGAAACCCGTAACCTAATCCCTGAAGCTTTTAGGAAAGACCTGAAACCAACGAAAATGGTGCCGAAGCGGAAGAGGAGCAACGTTCGCGACTATGTTGCCTCTACTTTGGATTCCGCTTCTCTCGCTTCGTGCTGAATGAATGAACGACCTTCGGTTACTTCTCTCTCTGTATAGTTTAAAGAAATTTAAAGTTTCCAATGCATTATACAATTTAAACACAAGCTTGTGCTTGTGTTGTGCTGAGTGCTGACCTCCCCTAAAGATACTCACACTATCCCCCCTATACCCTTATAGCTCTTATTCCTATTCCTTTGCCTTTGCCTTATTAGCACACATCCCCAAGTACTCCCTCCCCTTTATTAATCCTGTGCTAGAAATTTACTTAAAGGTAATGAGTATGGATAATTGGTGTCTTTAGAGTATTTTTTAAGGAATTAAAAAAATATATTTATTATATAAATAATTGAAGAGTGTAAAAAATTCATAAATAATGTAATTTTCATTTTTTAATAAAAATATTTTTATTTTAATTTTGTTAATCAATATATTAATTAACATTAGCCTAAATGTAATTTGAGATTTTCTCCCTAATCAAATATGATCATTTTGCGCCATTTTTTTTCCTTTTGGATCTGAGTCGAGACGAATTAGTTTACTTAAGCACTTGAAGGTCCAAAGAGAGGGACGCTGGCACACTCAAAGTCCATGGTGGCATAAAGGGACAAAGTTTTACTACCCTTTTAGTAATGATGGGAATGTTAGCCAATGTTAATTTTAGAACATAATTGGTCAGTTAAAGATTTTCATTGGGTTGGATAAAATTAGTGAGATAAAAATTAGAAAACAATATAATTTTTGCATGACTGATCTGCTTGCGACACGTGAATATTGATAACTCGGAAATTTTTACACCCAGTCAAAATCAAACACAAATTCTGTGATTAAATAAATTATTATCCACGTTTTAAAACATAATAGGTTAATTAAAGATTTTCCTTTGGGTTGGATAAGATTTGTAAGATAAAAAATTAGAAACATAATTTGAGGATTAAAGTAAAAATAAATTAAAATAAAATTTGAAAGGGGTGGATGCTTTTGAGATGTGAGGAAATTGATGGATGGGATAGCAAAGGTTGCTTTTTTGTTTTTATTTTGGAGGGAGAGGATTTGCATGATCCATATTTGCAGGACTTCTGCAATAAAAACATGCAGATCCCATGATCTTGTCTCCTCTGTTCTGTTCTGTTCTGCACTCTCCCTCTCTCTCTCTCCGTCCACATATCCCCATATTTGAGAATTGTGTGAATGAAATGGGATTCCCTGTGCCGCTATTCAATCGTGTGTGCTACACATCGCGCTCTCCTTACCGTTTGATTTGAGTCTATTAGCGTTGGGATTTGTTTTGTCTATTCTAAATCTGACAAAAAGTTGAGTTTGTGTTTTTATTTTAATTTTTCATCGTAAAAAAATGAAAGAAAGAAAACTCTGTCTGAAGTCTGCACTTCACACCTCAAAGGAGAACTACTTTTGCTGTTTTTTCCTTTTTGTTTAATGATAAAGGAATTATTTAGGTTTTATTTGCTTTTAAATTTGTCAGAATTTTTTAAAAAAAAATGAGTTTGAATATGATATTAAAGTAAGTTAAAAAATATTTTTATTGTGAAGAAAAATATTATTTTGTTAGATTAGTAAAGTAAATTATCTTTGAAATGTTAAAAAAGACAATCTATTTATTTGTATAAGCAAAACAAACCTCTCTATAAAAAACAAATATAAATGAATCATTTTCAACTCACTTCGAATAAATAACTTGAAACAAATCCCTCATTGCTATTCAATCCGAGCAAGCAGCAACAATCAATAAGTCATTGGTTTAATGAATTTGAATTCTTTAAATAAAATTTTTAATTTTAATTTTGTGAATGAAAAATGAAAAAAAATAATTTAAAGAAAAAATCATACTAAAGTAGTTAGTTAAATTAGTCAAATTCCTGTACAGTAAATATGACAGATATAATAATAAGAAGTCCTAGCAAGCAGTACAGCGGCAACGTAGAACGTAATCTAATCCCCTCCGTACACTGTTACGTCAAAAATATAGATTGAAAATGAAGCTGTGTTGTATTATCACTCCCCTACCCTGCAAATAATTTCTAGTAAATTATTCAAATGTTTTGCAAATTACATCATCGTTCATTTTTTTATTATGGAAAAACATATTTTTTGCAATGCGCCAATGCGTGAAGCCTTTTATACATAAAATATTAATGTCTCCCAATACAGTTTAGAAAGAAGTTTGTAAGCTGTTTTTTTTAAAGCGTTTTGGGTTATAAATTGTAATATTGACGTAGTTGACTTCAAGCCTCATCTGATATGGTATTGTCCTTGCGCTCTCTCTCTTTTCCTATCTCTATTTCCTGTTTACGCTTAAATCGACTAACATTTAAATATTACGTATAACTCAATAATAAATTTTTAACAAAAATATAGTAATATTTTAATGGATTTTACTTATTTGAAAATATATAATCTATAATTATTATATAAAAAACATACCAAGTATTGCTATACACATTTTTATCCCATTTTACCTTTATAACTTTCTACATAATTATCTTTTTTACCCCTTTAACTATACTTTTGAAACTACTCATAATAAAAGTTACATCCTACAAACATCCCAGTGCTCCACCGCTATTAACGTACTTCTGTAGTTCTATTACCTTTTTCTTTTTTTATGTTAAAAAAATTAAACAGATGCACGGAGTTTCTCTTTTCTACTAATTATGCATAAAGTAATTATTTAAGTTAAAAAAATCTATAATGTATCCTTAAACATTTATCCGAGTTTTACTTATTTGTGTTTGTATATTAAGATTAAGATATTTATTTTTCAAAAAATTAATGTATACACCAGAGTCATACTACAGGTAATTGAAATAGCAATATGACAGGTAATTGAAATAGCAATATGAAAGGTAAAACACTAGATATATGGAGTTGACATTCAATCAGAACATGACACGTGACATCATCTAGTATAAACATCACACGTGACTGTCAACATCACTTATTAACAATCAACGTCCAATTGTGGCCTGGGGATCAAAAACAACAATACATCTTTCATGGAGTTGACATTCAATCAAAATATAATTTGTTAACGGGTCAACGTCTAATTGTGGCATGGGGACCAACATTACATGATTTTACAAGATAGAGGGACCAAATTTAAAACTGGAGATAAACTGAGAAACCAAATTTACAATTTTACCTAATTATAATTATATTAATTTTTATTATGATAATTAATAATAAGTATTAAATATTTTATTACTTTTCATTTGTTTTATAATTAAGATGTATAATTTATTTCCATATGTTAAAAAGATATATTAATATTTTAAAAAGATAATATTAAATATTAAGTGATACACAAATTATTATTATGTTATAAAAAAAGTTAATAATATTATTTTATGTTAATAATAAATAAAAGTAAAGATAATAATTTTTAACTAAAATATGTTAATAAAACTTAATAAAAGTTTGGTGGATAGATTTAAATTAGGATAATAAATCAAAAAAAAACTATGAAACCAAACTAAACTAAATAAAAAAAAATCCTCTTATTTTTTCTCAATTCAAATTTTAAATTTTTTCATTTTTTTTTCCTTCAATCCAAGTACGTGGCGAGTCGCGTTGGTGTACGTGGATGTGTTGTTTTCCTTTTCCAGTTGAGGTTGAGACATTTGTCAAGGCGTTAATCATTGAAGAATTCACGTGTGTGCTTCTACAACTACTGTACCAGCCAGAACCAACCATACTTGTCTTCTTCCCATTTTAATTCCGTGGGCGACTTTCATGTAACAACAATGTTTTCGGTGCAAATCTTGTACAATTTCTAAGACTGGAAAATGATGATGATTTTATAAGTCCTTGTTTTAAAATTATATAACCAATTCTAATATTCTTCAATAACAAACTTACGTTTTAATATAAAATATGTAATTTATATTAATTAATTTTTATACACGTCTAATTATATTCAGTAATTTGAGTACATTCAATAGTTCAATGATCCATTTCAACCAATTATTAATTAGACGAGCTAGCTAGCCCTAAAACAACTTGGTCACCAGAAAAATTCATTCAAATACACTGCTTTTATGATAGAGAATACATTCCTACGGTTAGAACTTCGGCTTTTATTCATGGGCTAAAATATTGAAAAAGAAGAAGAAAGAAAACTGATCATTCATAAGCTATGTATAGAAGAATGTTAGGGATTTTAACAGAGTTATACATATTTCAAACGAATAGTCTCAGAAATTGACTAAAAACAAACTATATAACTTTACGTACTAAAATTGCTGAATTTGAAACTAAATTCAATTGATGTGTACAATTATCAAACGTGTGAACATTTGTGTGAAATAATTATGTAAAACTAGTTTTAAGAAAATAATAATGAAAGCAGGAACGTATACCAGTCTTCAAAATATACATCTGATTTTAAAATATAGATTAATACCTGTTTTTTTAGATTTTGCAATTCAGTTTACTTGGTATAACAATGAATAACATTTTAATCAAAGAAGTTATAAGGTTGATTTAATTCTTAGAAAGATGAATTTAAGAGTTGAAAGAATAAATAAAAAATCGTAAATCCGAATATCTCATATATATATATATATATATATATATATATATATATATATATATATATATATATATATATATTACCAACTTAATTTTATAAAATAAAACCAATAGAAAAATAAACTAAATATATAATACATAAAATTTTGGATACGGTTTTTATTAGACTAGTTAGTATATAAAAAGTTAACACAATTGTTGTATTTTTCTCCCCAAGTGAGAGAATTTAAAATTATCCTTTATCATTTTGAACTTAATACACTTGATAATATTCTCACTAACTATTTTTCAGATAACACAAAGTTTCTTTAGTACAAATGGATATCACAAGAGAAGATTAAACAATAATTTAAGCTACGAAAAATACAAAATGGTTCCATTATTTGATAAGGATGCTGTACCTCCTCAATTATTTGGCTTGTTTGTACTTTAATTAGGTGGTCATATATTAGCCACTATTGAAGTTAAAATAACCTATAATTAGGCCAAATTTTATTCCACTTTCCTCGTTCTTCCACCATCATCCTGTCTTGGGCCAATGCTATTACTTAATTGCATGTGTAAAATTATGATTTGATAATCTTCACAATTGACAATATTTTATTCTAAAAAAAGAATTGATAAGATTTTGGAGTATAAGAATATTTTACCTAATTTAATTTTTTAAGAAAAGTAGTTAATTTAGTTAAAAATTAATTTTTTTAATTTGTATTATTTTTTAAAATTATTATTGAAACTCTGTAATTTTATACTTTTCACTTAATTATTTTCTATCTAATAAATTAATGTGTTTTAGACTCTTTCTCTAATCTTATAAGAGAGAATAATTTTTCTTATTAATTTGTAACATTTATTGAAAATTAATTAAGAGTATTTTGATAAAAAAAATAATTAATGTAAAAATAACTTGAAATATTATTATAAAAAAGACAAAAAAATAATTTTAATTTTAATTTCTCAAACTAAAAGGTTTATTTTTATAGTCTCCTTAATAAAATTATGAAGCCTTTGATAAATAATATTTTCTCTCGTCTTACTTGTCTGATCCAATTACCTAATTTATCAAGATGAAGAAAAATAATTAACCTAATTTATAACAATAAATATGCCTTAAATTATATTTGTTTTTAAACTACCATTGTCATTAGTATGACTCTTTCTCTACTATAATTGTTTGTCATTTGATAATAATAATTTCTCTTTTAATTAGGAATATGTTAGTCCAGAAATATTTAATACAATTATTATTATGAATTGAGTTTTATAAAAAAGATAAATATTATTATAAAAAAATAAATAAGATAAGTATTATTTCTAATTTGAATCTTATAAATAAAATTGGAGAAAGTATATAATACTAAAAATACATAGATTATAAGATTAAATTGTTTTTGTTTTTGGTACAATTGTTAAGTTGTTTATTACATAAATAAATAAATAAAAATGTACTACTCTCACAATCTTCTCTCAATTCACAAAATGAAGATTTTTCAAAAATTAAAAAAAATTATATTGTTGTTGAAGTGGCTATAAATATAATGAAATTTTATACAGCAATATGAGTTTTATTTTATGTTTGTGTAAACACAAAAATAATCACACCATTTTAAGTCTAAACTATTATTTGCTAAAAAATATTTTCATTTTAAAGTGGTGATTGTATAAGTATTATTTGTCTAGAAAAGTAAAATTTAAGGAATCTTATTAATCAGTATTCTTTAATTAATACCCTTAATGCACTTGTTAGCCTTTGGCTTAAGGTAATAGTTATATGTATTATTATTAAATTAAATGAGTGTGATGGTACGCCTCGCGTTTTGTGTTTCTGCTGTAGTCAGGTCCGGTTGGTCACTAGGAAACGCATCATATTATTGTTACCTGCTCTGCTCCCTGTCTCTAATCTCTATGCGTTTTAATTTAGGATTACAATAATACAGGATCTATCATTGTTAATTTTAAATTTACTTTTTAAAAGATAAAAATATTATTTGCAATACTTCAATATGTGTGTATGCCATTTGAGTATTTGTCTTTTTTTTTTTTTTTTTTGTTTTTGAAAAATTGAACATTTTTAACTTTTTTACAAAGTAAATTAAAATTAGGTTAAATTACTAGTTTTGTTGTTGAAGAATTGAACATTTATAACTGTATCACAAAGTAAATTAAAATTAGGTTAAATTACTAGCTTAGTATCTTTATTATTAAAATTTTAACTTGTAATTTTCAAAACTGATATCACGTTATTTTTGTCTAATTTGCGAGAAAAAAGTCAACTTTTTTTTATATATTACATAATATAAAAAATTGGTATAATTATCATGTAAGAAATCTTCCTAAAAATATAACAATGATTAAATTATGTAATAATGAGATAATTTACATTGGTGTAAGTTTTTTTTATAGCTACACTAGTGTAAGTTGATTTTTTTTTCTTAGAAAAAGTTATATATTAAAAATATATATAATTTAGGAGTAATATCATATATAATGAAAGGTATTGTCTAAGTATAGAGATCATTAGAATAAATTGTCCCTTTAAACAAAATGTTCTAGCTCTTTCTATATAATTAAGAATCAAACTCTTTATAATATATTTATTGTTTCCTCATAAAAAAACATATTTTATTTGTTAAATATTATAATTTATAAATCCCTTCCTTCGTCAATCTTATATCTCATATAACATATTATGGATTATGTTAAGCATATAATTTTGTAAAACAATTGTCATGAACACAATCACTCTTCCTAATACACACCCACAACCATGATTATATGCCCATGGTAAAAAAAAAAAAAGGTTGCAAGTGGCATAATCCTATACCACCAATTTAAAAGGAATGTCTTGAGTTATATATAATCGATTATGCATTAAAATGAATGTCAAAGGCATATAATCATTATACATTATGCAATAAAAAATATTTATGAAAAATAAGGGATAAAAACATGCATTTAATAAGGGGTAAGATGAGAATTTAGTTTATGAATGTATTTCTTTTTTTCATTTTTCGTTTAACTATTAACTGATTCTAATTTAAATGTTTCTATATTTCATTTCAATGAAACAATTTTACTTAATTTCTATTATATTATTTATTTAGACTTTCATAATTCTTTTTCCAACTTTACACAGTGAAGCATCGATCGATGATGTATACAGAGAGGTGGCGTGAAAGGGGAATCTGGAATCTTTATGACGCATTGCGGCTCAATCTGGTGTTGCGCGGACCACAGGGTTAAATGTCACAATCCCTGGAAGCAGGAGTCGTCGTTGTACACAATTAATGGTTGCCATTCAAATGAAGAACGCTTCAAAGAAGAAGAAGAAAACCACACAGGATTAATGTATACAAAAGGCATCATTGTAAAAATGATTTTATATTTTGTTATTCATATATGGATACGTTGTTAAATACTAGTATTTATTAGTTGTTAAGACTTAAGAAGGTTATGCTGAGTTCAGTCCTTTTATAAAAAGCAACTCCTTGAGATGATAGCAAGGGTCGCGTTTTCATCCTTTCTCTTGTTTTTTGCTTGTTTCTTTTTCGAGTACTTTTTATAGATGATCTTTTTCCGTCCTTGAAAGTTCTTTAATTTTATTAATTTAAAGAACCAGATCCATGCAAAGATATGGGTTAAGAATGCATTATTCCTGAATTGATTAAGAATAAATTGGTGACCGTGGCCCACTACTCAAGTGTGATCATCGGACAGCAACAACGTACTTAACCTTTCAAGGCAACATAAAAAGAAAAATAAGTGTCAAGAGGAGAATGCTTCATTTGTATGCATCACATGGTACATGTTGTAAATTCGTCCTAAACCGTAGTGCTGTGGAGTCAATTCAATTGAATGGCAACCATTAATTGTGTCCATTAGACAAGGTATCTATTCTAGTTCCATGTGTACTGCAAAAGAGAAAGGAAAAGTAGAAACTCGAATTAGCTGATCTTAAAAAGTTAAATTATTGGTCCGAATAAAAACTATCCATCGACTTAAATTCGGATCAATACAATATATGAAATGAATGGATCGAGGGATGAATTTGAATTATTTATTTACAGTACGTGTAACACATGTTGTTGCACTATTACTGATCACCTGCAGCGACTAAAAAATCTTGAGAAGAATTGAGGTTTTATTTGGAAAACATGGCATCTTTATTTAGAAAAAAAAGGGGAAGGAATCTGACAAGAAGTGTTTGATTGAAGAAAAAGGGTGAGAAAAGCTAGCAGAGAGTGACCTAGCTCATACATCAAAACCGTCTTTTGGACCTCTCATGTCTTGTAGTTGTCCACACAACGCGGCTTTCAATCTCGCTTTCATTACCTTTGGCACTTTAATTTGCTACTAGGTGAGCATGAACATGAGCACGAGCTAGAGAAGTAAAGAATCATGTTTGAGCAAGAATAGACATATTATATTTTAAATATAATTTTTTACTTTATAAACACAATCGACTCATTCTTAGTGATTTTTCAAATATGTTACATAAAATAAATTAAGTTTTAAAAAAAACATTAAAAAAATGTAAAAAATGACATCTGTGTGAGTGATGAGCATAATAATGTGTTATTTTCTGGCACGTTTTCTAACAATAAAATCGATCGTCTTAGCTTACACTGGCACCAAAGATGACTACTCCAATCCAACAACTTGAAACCATTTAACTTTGGGTTTGTGGGAGACCCCACCCCACCCATTCCTTTTATCTAGTATTATATTACCATCATTGATAAGATCACTTGCGATCCCCACTACTATTGCTAGTTTTTATTCTTCCTTTCATTGATTGCACCCATCACCCTGTCTTTTTGATTGTTCTTAGTGTAGTGACCTTTTTTGTTTGCTTTTATGTGAATAATTGACTCATGCGCCGCTATAGTACCAAGAGTGTATGTGTGTGTGCATGATAATTAATGGGATCCACATTTAGACTATGGTGTCTTAATTTGTTGCTTGGAAGAAAAAGAGGCTCTCTCTCAGGGACAATAAACGACTAGTGCTCTCATCCTTGGATATGGTAATGCATGTGTAGTTTCAGAACACGTGTTAACGTTGCATGACCACGTTAAAATTCGAAATTATTAACTGCTTATATTCGGATTTATTTTATATTGAGTTTATTATTTTGATAATCTTATTTGTACATATGTTGTTTAAGTACACAAAAGAGAAAACAATTATGTAAACTTATTTGTTTCTGTCAAAACTTGAGCTAAACAAAACTACAATGCGAGTATGTGACCTTAAACAATGGAAATAGATATTTTTAACAATTTTTTTTCTTCCCTTTGAAATATTTAGTCAATATTATAGGTTTAATTCATAAATTTAATGACGATAGGATGACATAAAAATAAGGAATGATTATATTCTAACAACAAAAAACTTCAAACACATAATCAATAATTCTTTTTTTTCATCTATATCTTTACATCACACTAAATCATCAATAGTTTATCTTTCGTCTTTTTCTTTCTCTTTTAAGTTGTACACAATTTAAGATTGCACAAGAAACATTTTTCAAAATGAAATTACTGACTAAAAGACAAAGGCAATTTAATGACTAAGTTATTTTGATTAGGAACTAGTTAAAGATTATTCATATATCCTCATTGGCTGTAATTCGGTTAATTGTCAATACAATATGAGTTTATTGGAAAGAACTCGAGTTGATCCTTGTCGAATATATTTTTAGTGAGAGAAAATTTTTTAAGTATGATTAAACTCTAAATTAAGAATTGATTTCCTCATGATCTTATCAAGAAACTAAAAATCCTAATTAATTATTGTGGTTGAAAAAAAAAATATTTCCATACATGTACATGTATGAGTCTTTTGTGAGTCAAGGTTCGTGGCTTGAATTGCTTTCCGTCCCCAAAAGATCGATCTTCCACAATGGAAGACCAAAAATTGGTCTTGACCTAAATCAATTACTTTTTTTTTACCATGTATGATTGCTTTTTAAGAGTTGGCCTGCTTTGAATTTGATGATATGTCTAGCTAATTGTGTTTTGTTCTAAATTAAGTCAATTCTAGATCAAGAAAACAAAGATTCTCTCTTGAATGTACACACATATTCTTAACATTTTATTAAAAGAAAAAAATATCTTAGAATGGTCATGTCCTGATTTTGATTGTGTCACTTTGGATTAATCTTCTCATCATAATTTTTACATGTAATAAAATCGACTCAAGATCCCAAAGATCTCCTTTACGCTGCGACTTTGCGAGGATCAGAATTATTTGCGCCTACATATATACTGTGTACGCATTGTTCTTCTCTCTCCACGCTTATTTCTAGTTCTAGTTAATTAGGTCGTTATTCCATGATTTCTAATATTATCTAAAGCAAGCTAACACATTCATGGAAGACAACTGTATGCTTTTTCCCTTTTGCATGCGAGAGATATTATTAGTTATTTCTTCCCAATAGTAGTGAAATTTAATACTAAAAATGAAAAAGAAATTAAGTATCAAGAAACAAATCAAGAAATTGATAACGACTCACTATCGATAACACTTTTCTAACAAAATACAATGCTTCATAAATTTACTGTGCCTCTCGCGAAATCAAAACTCGTAGTTTTTTTTTAAAGCAGGAAAAATCATCAAACTTCAAGAGCATATATTATATACAGAGGTATTTATATATATCTCTCCTTAAAGATACGAGTAATAATTTAAACTCAATCTTTATACAAAACTCGCGAGATTTTATTTTATTCCACTTAACCAATACTTTCGAGTTCAAAAGTGGTGCAACCTGTAGCCTGTAGGGTTACGTGAAAAAATTAAATTTGAATTAGACTCAATCTAACTTGTCAAATTAATTAATCCCTATAAGTATCGGATCACCACAGCACAGTATCCTCGATTTTGTTCTAATACCTTATCAATATGCATGTTTAGATACTTCAATAAGGATTAAAGTGAAATGAAATCAGATGATGGTGAGATGTCTTGAATTTTGTTCATTCATCGTCCCGATCATTCTAACTCAACCCAATACGCTGTAAATCAAAATTTAAAAGAAAATAACAAGTGAGATTTGTGGTAAGAGCGGAGGGTTTGGACGAGGTTTTGTACTAATTTTCTAAAGCTAAATATGGTCATGCTCTCTAATATATACTTTATTTTTGTATTTTTTTTGTTTCTTGATATTTGAAATTTTTTGTCATAAGAGAAAATATAAAATTTGTTAAAATTATAGGGAACAAATACAAAAATTCTAAAGCTATAAGGAATAAATAAAAAATACTAACTTATCCTTGGAGCACATGTGCCAATATATGTTATATGCTAACATGTTAATACTAAATTGACCGAGCTAACAACAAGAATCTATGATAAAAAAATTTCAAATATAAGGAAGTTAAAATAAAGAAATTTTTTTTAAAAAAATACAAAACTATTATATATATATATATATATATATATATATATATATATATATATATATATATATATATATATATATCATGAAACACAAACCTATTTTAGCCATTTTTTAAAAGTGAAAAAGAAAACTCTTTCACTGTCAAATTAATAAGAATATTAAATGTATTAATATTTTTTCATTTTACTTCATGTCATCCTTTTTTACGAATCCAAACAACAAACAAGGCTTAATACATTGTAACTTCAAAAATATGTTTTTTTTTAAATCCGCAAAAGATAAAAAAATATTAATAAAAAGGATATAAAAGATGACCAACACAAATTATTGTTTCAATTATCCTACACCTCATATTGAATTGATTACATCATATTTATCAAAATATCGATGCAAATATTCATTAACTGTCCATAACAAAATATGATATTTAATTTCCATTGTTACAAATTGTCTCCAATCAAAACATTCTAGAATATGTGATTACCCACTTAGTCTTCTATTTCTGTTATGCAAAAATATGTTCGTTTAATGTACTATTTCATTTGAACTTAGATTTTTTTAGTGCCTTTTCTTCAATTAGCAGTAGTTTTGCAGCACAATGCTTAAATAATCAGAGAACTTTTTATATTTGATTTAATTACTTTACATATGTGCTTCTAATTTTTTTGTTTTTCTTGTAGGCAATGACCCTTATGTGTCATTGGAGTGTTTTTTTTTCCAAACAAATACGACTTAATTTTGAGGCACCAATTTTCCATGCTAACACCTTTAGTTTTGTGCTATTGACTTTTATTATGATAAGAAGAAACCTCTTACTAGCAAATATCATCAATAAGATTTGTTGTCGCCTCCAATAGTTAAAATTTGGTGGTTTAAGTTAGTAAGGAACTGTTGCTGGCCTTAGTTTGATGTGACAACTTTGTTAAGGCTATGATTGGGAATTGGGATCAACATGTCATAAAAGGGAAGTTGAGTGAATATGGATAAATAAACAAGGTTTAAGACAAAGAAAAACGAAATGGTTTGTCTCAATTAAAAGAAAAAGAAAGGTTCCTTATAAAGCAAAGGGAAGGCAAATAACACCAACGACAATGATCAATGAAGGCACAAGAACACTACTGTTTTGGCACACTCAATATATTATTTTCCTTTCTTTCAAATTTATCGAAACCAAACATATGTAGACTCATCAAAACCTAACCTTTGGATTTTCTTTTCCCTCCTCCAGGTATTATTATTTGTTGGATAAATAACTATATATTATCTCTGAGTCTAAATATAAGACTCTTTTAATCAATTCATATCCTTTAAGAAAATTGATTTATTTAATTAACATTAGATTTGTTAGTAATTTGTATTATTTTTTAAAATCACCCTTAGAATTATTGAAATTCATCATCTTTTTCTTTCCATTTAATTACTTTCTACCTAATTAAATAATATGTGTTAGTTTTCTCATCTAATCCTAATAAGGGAGAGAATATATTTATCTTTTTAATTCATAACATTTATTTAATTAAGGATATTTTAGTAAAAAACAATTAATGTAAAAGAGAATTTATAAAAAATCTTATAAAAAGAAATAAATAATTTTTTTAAAAAAACTTATATTTAGAGACGAAAGACGAAGGTTGTAATTAGTACAACAATGGATAATTATACATAACTTTCCTCTTTTAGAAACCAAACCTCAAAGCCACATATAAATTATAGTTCTTATGATTTTGATGAAATTCGCCAAGTAGATTTGTGCCTACGAACCATTTAAAAAAGAAAGACATGCAAAAAGATTACAGATTTCTTACATTATTTTAATCTTTAGCTCTTTGCAGTATTTTATTGAGTATGTGATATGATACCCGATAAATGTGGTGCTTTCGGCCGTTTATGAATCAAAACTGAGGAAGAATAAGATACTCTCTTGAGATACAATAATGCTTTCCTTTGAAGTTTGATACACTTTTGGAAGTTTAGTAAAATAAAATTTGATATAAAATACTCTGGGAGTAAGCAATTGCATAGACGCTGTAATTCAAGCATCATATGATACAGATGCATTGTATAAACACAAAAATAGCTTAGCAGATTATATATATATATACAAAAAAAATAGGAGCTAATTTTTTTTTGGTGCCAACTGATGGTGTTAGTCTTGGTATGGAATAATGGTTTTGATTTTTCGGACTCATATTTGTACCTCACTTCCAAAGCAAAAGCCTTCCTATTGCATGAAATAATGAATAAAAAGTGAACTTTAAAAATTAAAACAAATGATAATTGAGATGAATACATACATATTATTTTTCACTTTCTATTTCTAAAGCTGAACATGCACATCCATATGTCTAACAAATATACAGGTTGCTTTGAGCCTAAACCAGTAAACACACCTTCACCGGGCCCACAGCATAAAATTAGACAATCAGATTCTTCTGAATTAATGGAGGGGAGGTACAGCAACTTTAAGCTCACAACTCTGCTACTCTACTTCAGTGAATAACCAGTGTAAAGCACTAGTTTTTCTAATTTGTACTACTTTAGTTTGCTAAGACCAATTCCACATACGATAACAACACAAACAGAAAAACAAAAATAATTATAAATGCTCCAACGCTTCATCCATTATCAAGTTAAATCTCACACTGGTGTCACTAGATAACCTGGACCCACTCTTTATTACTGAGCCTAGCTAGAATTTCATTTAACAATAGTGTTAAAAAGAGATTGTTATAATGACCAACTCATTATCAATCCCCTTCACATGATGAATCAATTAACAAATGTCCTTTTGAAGGAAATAAAAAATTACATGCCCTAGTTCTCATACATAACTAACATTCAAATTTTTCTAATAACTTGCATGCACAATGAAGTCTCAAACCTCCCGTATCACTTTAGACCGCCTCTTTCTTGCTTACTGCTGCTATGACTTTGCTCTACATAAATTAGCATCGGAATGAGACAGAAAAGGAACCAGTGTTTGGATCTTTGACTGATTTAAAGTTGTCTACACTCATCCCAAAGCGGCCCAGGACAGAATTGCCCATTTCTTTCAGTTTTGCTGCATCAAAATATACTCAATAGTCAATATCACTAGTCACAAAATAAAAGAAGAAGAAGAAGAAGAAATAATGATGATGATACAGGGAATGCAATGAAAGCAAGCCTATGCACCACCCTACAACTTTTTTTTATAAATATTAAAAATACAAGAGAAAGATAAAAAAACAGACTAACCAATCATTTCCTCCTTCATCTTTTCTCGTTTTTCTGCAGCAAGGGGCTCTAGTCGCTGAATGGCTTACGAATGAATGAAGATGGAATTCTGTAAGAATCAGAAAGCTATTAGTGTGGTAAATACACAGTCGTCCAATTGTACATTAAGGACCAAAATAAAGGGATAATTACAAGAAGCTCCCTTAGGTGAGTACTCATTACACTTGACACATTTCTTATTTGAGAAATTACGCCTCCCTTACTTTGTTAATTACAAATAGCAATATAGTAGGAATCCTAAAGTAGGGACATAAGGTAAGGGACGAACAGTGCCAAATGTGAAAGTGCAACCCTCAGAGAAGGTTGGTATAATTACCCTCCACCCTATTATAAAATTTGAACTCACCAGCAATGGCCTCTTCAAAATCTCAAGCTTTTCATGAGCTTCTCCTCTTCTTACCAGAGCTTTAACGCAAACAGGATTCAGTTCTAATGCTTCTGTGCATTCTTTAATTGTGTTATCATATTTTCCCTGTGGCATACTTAACACGTGTTAAAGAAAAGCAAGTAAACATAACAAATGGGGCACAAAAATGATGTCAGCATAAAAAAATGCGAAATCCCATAGTAGCTTTATATGGGATAAAAATGGTCAAGATGTCAGCATACATTATTAAAAAATAGAAACAATGGTAATAATACAAGATAAAGTATCTAGCTTCAATTCTTATTGTCTCTAGCAGTTTGCTATAACAGAGTCCCTCTTGATTGAAGCAGGATCAGGTTTTGCTCGGATTTATTACATTAGGGAATAATAAATATGCACATAACATACCCATGCTAATTTTGGCAAATTAAATTTGAACTCTACAAGAAACTTGGTTGATGCTCATCGACAAATATTTAACTGTTTTTAAAACATGTGAAATTGCTTATGATTGGGTCATCATAATGCTTACATTTCTAAGGGTGTCTCATTTCCCTTAAACTTATCATGAGTATTAAGTTTAAGCTTCTGTGTTCAGTCCTGCTGCTGCTCATGGCTGTTTCTTGGGACTATCAATTTCTGGTATGCAGGTAGCTTTGCAGCATGCTTTACTTTTTCATGGTCTTTGTTACACCTCAACTTTTATGGTTTTTAGGATGTCTTACCCTCCCCCGAGTTGTACTTTCCCTCTCCTTTCTCTATCATTTATTTAATTTAAAATTAGTAATACTTTATATTGAGCAAATAATAGTTTATAAACAAAACACAGAATAATTAATTTTTAGTTTTTTATTCTTCAAGAACAGCATGTAACAGAAAACAAAACCAACTTTGAATTT
This sequence comes from Glycine max, assembly GCF_000004515.6. Lineage (NCBI taxonomy): Eukaryota > Viridiplantae > Streptophyta > Magnoliopsida > Fabales > Fabaceae > Glycine > Glycine max. The sequence goes on along the minus strand of NC_038251.2, from coordinate 1,555,909 downwards.
CAACCTATAAATCTGAACTCTGAAGTGAAAGCAAAAACATAGAAAGGTCAAGGACCAAGCTAGATCACTATTCATAAGCCATCAAGCAAAATCATTTTGAGATTAATAGGTTATTCTGGTAGACTGTGTGGAAGAGCATACCACAGGAATGTAATGACAAATGCTAATCTCATCAACAGGATAAAGAAGACCATACCAGTTTAAGAAAGCACCCACCACTGTTTGAATGGCATATTGAACGTATTTCGACAGATGAAGGCATGTCTGGTGCTACTTGTAAAGCAAGTTCATATTGCGATAACACCTCTTCATACTTCCCATCTCCAAAAAGCTTGTTCCCTTTTACCTTTGCATCATTTGCTTGATCCAATGCTTTCTGTCACATAAACCAATAGCATTCACTCAATACTCTCTTTTCATGCACAAGGTGATTAGTACACACAAATTTCTTAGTTTGGCGAATTCCAGTGTCTCGAGTCTCAAAACACAAGATTTCTCTCCGCACATAACCATGATGCTCCAATATTTTATCCATAATAGGCAATTAGTCAGACAATTGACCACATGAGCCAAGTATAGGACAAGAGGAGTGCCGAATGGGAAATGGATTCTTTAATTCACGCATTCGTGAATTTGAACCTTTGAATTAAATTTATCAAGATAAATTATGAGTGGTCTGATTTATATTTAACTGTTGCCATAAGCTGAATGCATGAATGCAGAAATTTTCCATTTGCAGGGAATCCCCCAAGTGCTAGTTAACATTCTCTAACAACTCACACCACAGTCTCTACTAATGATTAAAATTTATTGAAAATCATTCCTACACAATTTTGTGATTCTCGTTTCTCAATAAATTTCAGCAACTAACTAGAAACTAGTCTACAAATTACTTTTGAAGTAATTATTCATGGCAAAAAAATCTTTAATGACATTCCAATTAAATTGATTACATAACGTAAAAAAAAAAAAACGTAACTGCCAAAAAAAAATACTGCAACAATCAGAAAGACCTAAAAACAAAACCCTTAATTTCGAAACGGAACCTGCCTCGATTCTTCTTCATTGATCGTGGCATTATTCTCGGATGATTCGGTGCTCCGAGGAACATCGTGTTCTGGCTCTTGCTCCGTCTGCTGCTGTTTCTCGGCGTGATTCTGTTCTTCCCGGCTGCCGGATCCGCCGTCTTCGCCGTCGGATGCGTCGTTGCCGGATTACTTTATTTTATAACTAGGATTGTTATTAAAATACATTTGGTTGTAAGTTGTTAAAGTATTCATTCTAAAAAAATGAGTACAAGTTAACAAAATTCTAAATAGATATAGATATATAGACCCATTCTACGAACTATTTTAATCATTAATAATAACTTTGTGATGTGATTACAAAAATGAGACTATCCAAACGGAACGTATATTTTTACAATAAGTTTTCTCTTAAACCGAGTGAAAAGTGGTTGTAGATAAGCTCAACACGTTTTTTTTTCGACAGATCAGACTTGAGGGATATTATTTTTCAATGTAAAAACTTGTATTACATCCAAATTATAGAGTTCAGTTTGTTTGTGAGGAGACAAGCCAATGTTATTACTCACTCACTAGCTAGAGTGACAACTTTCCATGCAAAAATCTCAAGTTTTTTCATTAGATATCCTCGTCTATCTTCCAAACTATCATGAATGAAACGCTATGATTATGTTTTCGTAACCAAAAAAAAAGCGAGTGTAAGGTTTTTATGTTTTGTATTTTGTGATATGAAGGCATCTATCGTATGGTGTCTTTAGGAATGATTGCGATGAGGCATTATGCACCACTATAACATATGAAGCATAAAAGGCTAAAGTTATTCTCGTTTGAGGGCAAATCGGATAGATAAGCAAAGCTGAAAAGGATGGAGGTGCAGAAAAATTATGCTAGGGATAAATGTCTAGAACCCTAGTTGCTCAATAACGCAAAAGAGGGCTCCATATTAGTGTTCAAGTTTATCTATTTCTTTGCAACTTCCACATGTTTGTCTTTTAAATTTGTTCCTATGGGAAAATAAAAAAGCACAAAATGAAATATTGTTAGGGCCAGGGTAAATGCAATCCAAGCCAATCTTTTATTCGAACTATCTTATGTAATTTTTTCTCTTCAAATAAATGAAATATACTTCTTTTTTAAATAAACAAGTAGTTTTGAATTTGTGTTAGTCGATTTTTTTTTATTATCAGATGTGTTACTTGATTCGAAAACCAACAAGAAATTGCAGTTTTCATTGTGACCAATACAAATGTATTTTTTTAACAAGAAATATATAATTTAGTCAAATTTGAGGATATAGTGAAATAAATTAATCTTTTTATTACATTAATTTTTAAATATAAATTGTCCATTGAATTTTTGTCCTAAAAAATATTTGATATTTTTAAAAATAAACAAATACTATAAATATTTCTCTCTATTTAACAAAAAAATATTATACATAATAACCCACTACAAAAATCTTTGTTTTTAAACTTGATTATTTTATCTCTGAATATTGTCTACAGATCACAAAGGAAATTGATCCACGAAGTAAAGTGATAGGGATTTGTGTTTTTTAATAAAGTGGTTTAGAGTTTCATTTCTAATTGATCCACGAAGTAAATTGTGTGGAAAATAAAATATTTATGTTGTGTGCGTTTATAGTTTTTAATGAGTTTTTGAGGAAACAAATTGGTAAGAAAAAAAAGGGAAATTGACGATGTTGGTCTTGATCCCCAATAATAGTTGCAAATGGCAGGACATTTTTGGTGATTTAGGAAGGTCAGCATCTAACCTAGAGTTGCTGGAAAATGCAGCAAAATAAGGGGTTGTGCTGTAGTGAATGCTGATAGTAGATTTTGAAATTTAATTGAGCATACGCAGAAAGAAACATGCATAGATTTTCGGCGCTTTTCTTCAGAAAACGTGCTATTTCCTCCCTTCTATCATTGGTAATCAGACACGAAACCACCGTATGCCATTTCTTCTGTACTACCTCTGAGGTAAGTTCTTCTCGAACCTCTTCACTATTACCACCACCACCACATTGCAATTCAACATTTGACAACCATGGCTGCTTAACAAACCAATTTGGCCTCATTCGTCTCCAAGAGATTTCAATAAATCACACAGACGACCATACCCATGACGAGTTTGCTTCTGATGTGGAGAAGGTATATAGAATATTAAGAAAGTACCATTCTAGGGTTCCCAAATTGGAACTTGCTCTCAGAGAATCTGGAGTTGTTGTGAGGCCTGGATTAACAGAGCGTGTGTTGAGTCGGTGTGGTGATGCCGGGAATTTGGCGTATAGATTCTATTCCTGGGCCTCCAAGCAATCCGGTCATCGACTCGATCACGACGCGTACAAGGCAATGATTAAGGTTTTGAGTAGGATGCGGCAGTTCGGTGCTGTTTGGGCACTGATTGAGGAAATGAGGCAGGAGAATCCTCACTTGATTACGCCCCAAGTGTTTGTTATTTTGATGAGGAGGTTTGCCTCCGCGAGGATGGTTCACAAGGCGGTTGAAGTGTTGGATGAGATGCCCAAGTACGGCTGTGAGCCGGATGAATATGTTTTTGGGTGTTTGTTGGATGCTTTGTGCAAGAATGGAAGTGTTAAGGAGGCTGCTTCACTGTTTGAGGACATGAGGTATCGGTGGAAACCGAGTGTGAAGCATTTTACTTCATTGTTGTATGGTTGGTGTAAGGAAGGGAAGCTTATGGAGGCCAAACATGTGTTGGTTCAGATGAAGGACATGGGCATTGAGCCGGATATTGTGGTTTACAACAACTTGCTTGGTGGGTATGCTCAAGCTGGCAAAATGGGGGATGCTTATGATCTTTTGAAAGAGATGAGGAGGAAGAGGTGTGAGCCGAATGCTACATCTTACACGGTTTTGATCCAGTCACTATGTAAACATGAAAGGTTGGAGGAGGCAACACGTTTATTTGTTGAGATGCAGACAAATGGTTGTCAGGCAGATGTTGTCACGTATTCCACATTGATAAGTGGATTTTGCAAGTGGGGAAAAATCAAAAGGGGTTATGAGCTTTTGGATGAGATGATACAGCAAGGGCATTTCCCGAATCAGGTTATTTATCAGCATATCATGTTGGCTCATGAGAAGAAGGAAGAACTGGAAGAATGTAAGGAACTGGTGAATGAGATGCAGAAGATTGGTTGTGCTCCAGATCTTAGTATCTATAATACAGTCATTAGGTTGGCTTGCAAGTTGGGTGAGGTCAAGGAAGGTATTCAGCTTTGGAATGAAATGGAATCAAGTGGGCTCAGTCCGGGCATGGATACCTTTGTCATCATGATTAATGGGTTTCTTGAGCAAGGCTGTCTAGTTGAAGCTTGTGAGTATTTCAAAGAGATGGTTGGGAGAGGGCTTTTTACTGCTCCTCAATATGGTACCCTGAAGGAGCTGATGAATTCTCTTTTAAGAGCTGAGAAGCTTGAAATGGCCAAAGATGCTTGGAATTGTATCACAGCTTCTAAAGGATGTCAGCTAAATGTGAGTGCATGGACAATCTGGATTCATGCACTCTTTTCAAAAGGACATGTGAAGGAGGCTTGTTCATTCTGTATAGACATGATGGATAAGGATTTAATGCCAAATCCAGATACTTTTGCAAAGCTTATGCATGGTCTGAAGAAATTATATAACAGGCAGTTTGCAGCAGAGATCACGGAGAAGGTAAGGAAAATGGCAGCTGATAGGCAGATCACTTTCAAGATGTATAAACGGAGAGGAGAGAGGGACCTGAAAGAAAAGGCAAAGGAAAAAAAGGATGGGAGGAAGAGGAGGGCGAGACAACGCCAATGGGGTGGAGGCCGTCAGAAATTATAATTTTCATCAGTGAAGCTTGACTTAAAATATGTAGTAATCTCAGAGGAGTCTGATTTCTGGCAAGAATTTGGTCAAGCAAATCAATTGAGTGGAAATTAAATGATCTTTTTTACTGGTCAGTTCATTAGAGGATCTGCTTTTTCTCTGAGGTATCTATACTTACTGGTAAAAATAATTCTTACCATTAGAATCTGTGAGATTAAGAAAAGGAGAGAAATACAAACTGAAATTGAATTCTGAATCTGAAATTCTATTTTTCTTGCTTGATTGAAACAGCAACTGTCAGAATAGCTCTGTTGTGCACTATACTTTTCCTTTTAGCATTTACCAGTTAATGATCAGATGTCCACTGTTGGCAGAATAGCTCTTTTAAAATTTTCTCCCCTCTTTGCCGAATTTATGTGGATTTATTTACCATGAGCATGATTGGCTGAATAACTCTTAAATTTTTCTCCCCTCTTGGAAGAACTTACTTGGATGCATTTACCATGAGTCCATGATTAGCTGAAAGCCTGAAAATAAACATTTTATTATTCACTTCCTTTTTTCAATTTTTTAGTGTAGTCTTGTGAATTTTCCAGTTTCACTGTGCATTGGAGGAGAGGAGTTTGCAATTGACTTGCTCTCCTTTGTATTCATGTTTATGTTGTGCGATGCTAATGATGGTTTATAATACTGGTATTCTTCTGGAAAGCCTGCTTGTCATTAAAATTATCTTCCATCTTGGCATGAATAGATTAGGCTAGACTGATTTTGGTTAACTGAACTTTACACTCATGGGTAGTTTGATGCCCACTTTTATGGGATTTATCACACTTATTTATTGGAAACTTTTACTAAATCTTCTGCTGTTAAATTTATATGGTTCTTTTTCAAAAGTTCATGGAAGATATAATGTATGTCTGTGACACTTGCGTATGGTGTTGCAACTTGCATGTTCTGGTCAGCCAGTGACCAGATGCACTTTGTGAAAATATGATTCTTGTTTGAACAACCTTCATTTACATGAAAGGATCAGCCTAGGGATTTTCTTTCTTTTTGTTTGTTAAAATTGTTACTCCAACAAGTTTGTGTTGTCTTCATTTTCCTTTTCTTCACTCAGGTCTCTTTTGTCTGCCCAAGCATATTTCAGGCATTTTGTGAATTTGAATGCCATTTTTATGTATATCTTCTGGACCAGGTTGTACATTTGGTGGCAGGCAACATGGCTATTGGACAACTTTACAGTCATCTGATGATTCTTATTTTTCATTTGTACTTAACGTTGTTCTGTACCAACATGTTTCCTTGGAGTTTTGATATCCGAACTTTATAGACTCTCCCCTTTTAATCTGGTTTTATTTTTTAAAACTAAAGGTTACTATTACGAGGTTTAAGCTTGATAATCATGACTAACTTTATCCATTGCAATTCAGTGCTCCAGCAACTACGAAGCGACCGGCCAGTTCAAGTGGAAAAGGAGCAAACAAGAAAGCAGGAAACTCAAAGCGATCCCAAACAGAGCAGTATACTTTCTTTTTTCAAGAAAGTTTGAGAACTCCAGAAAAATCACAATGTTCAAAAGAGACGACCCTTTTACAGGATCATTCATCAATGCTAGTTCCCTCATGATGTCAGGATATTGCATTATGCAGTTCTGGTTCTTTTAGTTGAGGGGTTTCACTGTAATCTGGATGCAGGATTGGTTGAAATACCTTGGCGTGTTATGTTTTCCTTGCACTATTGCTACTATAACTAATCAGGTTCACATACAGTTCCGCGCACAATTAATCAGGTTGTGATGGGTAACTCTTGATCTCGGTTGATTGAGATTTCAAACATGCCTAGTTTAAGTGAAAGCTAGTGTAAAATAAGGTGAAGTATGAGAATATAGTTTTTGATAGAACAAAAGTTAGACACAGTATCGTTTTATCTATTCTCGCTTAAAGTAGGCAAAAATGTTGTGAATTAGGACAATTTATGTTTTGCTTTAAAACATGGTACAACGCAATAGAATTTGGATTGGAAAGCGAATCTTCAACTTAGCAATTGATTTTACCGAAGTTGCACTGTTGTCTTCCATATCCCACGTATCTAATGAATAATCCCCCCCCCCCCCCCCCCCCCTATTTAGTTGTTAGGTTGCAGATGAACGGATAATTTATCTCATTAATTTTGTAATCAAATGTCTCAGTTATATGTAGAATAAACATGATAATTGTAAATACAAGCATGTAGACGAATGGCTATAATTTTAACTTTTAAGGGTAATGATACTCATACAATAATATATTTATAAGTTTTACAATAATAGTCATGTCGGCAAAAAACTCAAATTTTAATAAATAAATAAAAACAAATTCCCTATCATAAAAAGATAAAATGTTAATTAAAATAATCCGACAACAAAATAAAATAAAATTTGATAATAAAAGAAAATGGTTAAAAATAGAAAACACATTCCAATTGAGTGTCTGATGGTATCATTCAAAAAGTTATAAAACAAATTCTTTAAAATTATTTGAAGTCTTAATCCTATTATTTACTATAATTTAAATTCAATTTTTTCCCTTTAATCTCTTTTTCTTTTTTATTTGTATATTTTGTTTTACGAATAATTGTATAAGTATCATTTCTCTTTTATTATTTCCTAAGACCAAGAGTATAATTGAATTATAGCCGTGTCTAACTTGTGACTTGAGAGAAAATAATTACTAGTATTTTTCTATTTTAATTTTTAATGCATATAACAAGGATTTCGGAAAATATATCCAACTATTTCGTTGACACTAGTCCACCGATTTAATAAAAATAAATTAAATAAAAGGAATGGCTATTCATTTCATAAACTGGCTTGATCATGGCAGAAAACTGTAACTAACAGCTTGGCAATTTTTGCACTCTTGCATTTCAATTCTATATAATAATAATAAAAAAGGAGAGTTATTTAGTTATAATTTCTCAGGATTTAATTACAATTTTAAAAACTTTCCTGAAAAACGCTGACATGGCATAAGTCTCTAATGTTATTGGACCAGGTATTGAGGATTCTAAAATCCTACAAATTGTAAGGCTTCCATTAAATTTCTCCAATAGTATTTAACTAATTATTACATTTATAGCTGCAAACACTTTGTCTTCAATCCATGTGCAGCCCTGTCCCAGACTCGATTTGATGTCCCTCCCACTCCCAGAATTTCAATTCTCTACACCCGTCACTATGATACTCCCATCTTAACATCCAATCCTTCACTCTAATCATCACACTTTGCCAATTGCTACTTCTTAAGCTGAAAGTCCACCATAACTCTGAAGCAGCAAATTCTCTTTTTGTGTCGGTTGCAGCGAGTCAACCAATTATGACCTTGTTACCGACGCAAGTCTCTGATCATTTTAGACCCCAAAAATATGTTTTCCCTCTCTGTCCAAGAAAAAAACATTATTGTATTACTATTTTTTATTGTTTTAATACTATTTTGCCGTAATTAGAAAGTTTCTAACATAATAACTTAATGATTTGCCTATTGCTTTGAAACTCATGCAACTTGCTTTGAATCTTATGCAATTGTAAAACTAAGCAAAACCAACATTTTATTTTCAATAACTTTATATGAAAACAATATCCTTATTTTTTTATATATAAGTGTTTTAGTTACAAGAAAATATCAGCGACAAAATGTCCCTATCGAGATAGTAGGTTCTCAAAAGTTTTTATGTTTCATTGTTTTCAGTTCAAAATAAATGTTGTGCTTACCGTCTCTTCATTACTTTCTTCTTCCTTTAACAATGCAGTATACGTTTCCATTGGTTGCTCGTCAAATTTAGCACATGCCCATTTCCCATTACATCCATCATTGTCACATGTCTTCTGATGATATTTCTTTTGACACTGTCTGAATTACATCAAATTGTTGAAGAATAAGAACAAAACAGGTTCTTTAAGTTTGAACTGCAACCCTTCATTAAATGTTTTTATCTTGCTTTCAAGTTTGTACTATTTTGATGTTAGTGATTTTCCACAACCGAATCTGTACTTAAATGTTCCATTAGCCTTCAAACTTGGATACATAAACGTTCCTCCTTTATTGTCCTTATTCTTCCATTATAAATCACTTTCTCTGAAACAAGTTCCACTATTTTCTCTGACCCTCAGCTCAAATTTTCTTAGTATTTATCACAGACTCATTCACTGTACACATTCTGATCCTGGCTTGTTTGAAGTTAAGAAATGAATCTTATACAAAACCTCCCTTTAAGGTTGCTACCACACTTGTACATCTTTCTGCTTCATCTTTATTGTACAAGTTCTTATCCCACACCCATGAACTGCACCGACACAACTCGTGTTTGCACTTCTTTCTTGGCCTTTAAGCCTCAACCAAACCAAACCTTGGCTGTGATACAAAGCATGTTTGACGTGTTGCCCGGTGAGATCACCGTTGAAGGCAATGGCTGGGATTACATATTCATCAGGAAAAACTGTTCTTGTGCTGCTGGTATGAAGAAGTATGTGTCTAACACCACTCTAACTGTGAAATCCAATGGAGGTTTTGAGCATGATTTGGTGATGGATGCCTATGATGGGCTTGCTCTCTTGCCAAACACGACGACGCGTTGGGCAAGAGAAGGCGGTGTCATATCTCTGAGCTTGTTCTGTAGTTGTTCCAGTGGACTGTGGAACTATCTAATGAGCTATGTCATCAGAGATGGGGACAGTGTTGAATCACTAGCAAGCCGGTTTGGGGTTAGTATGGATAACATTGAGACAGTGAATGCCATTGACAATCCTGATAGCCTCACTGTTGGTTCTCTCTATTATATACCTTTGAATTCGGGTTAGCTTTTGCAACCTCTTCAACACTTTTATTGTGGATCAGTCAACTCATATTTTATCTCCATCAATTGCTTAAAAACACACATTCAAGATCTCAGTGGTTTGATCTTCATTCAACTGTTATAATGTGTGAATGCATAGAAATATTACTGCACTAAATTAATTTCCTTTTATTGTGAGGTGCATTATGTGTGTAGTATTTGTTTGAAAGGGACGTTTGGTTCTATTTAGTTTTATTGATGCTTTAGTTCTATGAACACTATTGTTTTTATGCAAGTGCATATATATATATACTGTTTTCATTTTTATGACTTGGGAAATTGGGCTGCTTCTAGTAATTAATGTTCAACAGTTGGGATTTGGAAATAAGTGAGAGAATGCAGTACTTTATTAGCATTGAAATTGAAAGACGTTCCTTTGCTCACCTAAGCAAATGTACTTGGCTAAATTTTTGAGTCCTGACTGCAATGTATTTAACTGCATTGCAGTTCCCGGTGAGCTTTACCACTTGAAGAATGATACTCCATCAGCTCCAATCCCTTCGCCATCTGTTGATAATTTTTCAGGTATGGATCAGCATTTAATGAAAGAAAAGGAGAAATCATTTTAATTTCCATACAGAAAGGAAAAATCAGTATGTACAAATTGGTAGAGGTTAAAGTTTTGTTTACAAGCATGTAGTATTATGTTACTATCTTGTTCTTTCAATTATTTTCTACCCGTGCCATTGAGCTCTGAAACTCCAAAGGAAAAATGATTTAACCCAAAAAATGTTGTACAGAAAATTAATGATTAAAGAGCATTTTCGGAAAACTCTGCATTTATTTACCTTTTTTAAAAAAAAATTACAAAGTCTTAGGCCCCCTTCCTTTTTAATTCATGAAACAAGACAAACATACTTCCCAATGCACATTTATTTTCTCTCTTTTTCCCAGACAAGGTGTAAAAAATTTGTGAGTGAAAATTATTTCCCTTTTGTTTAAACTCAACGCATTGAGATGCTGAACTAAAAGTAATTTGTTTCTCTTTGATTTCACTCACTGAGTATGTACTGTACTAGTTTTTTCTGCAGCTGACCATGTGACCCAGAAGGCTCATGTACCCCATGAGTGGATCGTAGGAGGTTTAGGGATTGGTCTTGCTCTGATAATATTAACCATTATTGTGTGGGTGGCCCTGAGATCACCCAATTGTTTGGTTGAAGCCAGAAATAATGCAAAAGATTCTGCTGGGAAGATCTCTAAGAAGTTCTATGTCTTTGGGAATCCAAGTTTGTTTTGTGGATGTGGCAAACCTGTGGACCAACATCAAACTTATGGTGAATCCAGTAGTCACCAAATTACCGTTACCAAAGCATCAAGTAATCAGCCTACTTATTGAACTCTTGAGTATACACATGATATTTCAGCCTAAGTAGTCATCTCTGCATGTACTGTATTGAGCAAGAATATGCATTGTCCATACAAGCAAGAATAAACATATCAAAAAGGGGAAAAAAGAGAGACATGTTGAATGCTACCACATTATTAAAAATTAAACTTTTTTTTCTAATATTTTTGGGTGAGATCAAAATTTTTGGATCTAGGTTCTGCAGCTTGGAAGCAGTTGTATGCAATGTAAGTAACTGTGTTGGGATAGAGCATTCAGTGACACATTAATGGTCAAATTAATTTTTATACACTTGTTGATTTTAAAATTCCTTTCCAAATTTGATTAATTGGATATTCGAGAAAGGGTTCTCCTCATGTTAATATTGGGCTTTTATCATGGTATATAATTAATAAATGATGGATATTGCATTAGTTCTATATTTCTGTACATTATATTGAGTGTGCACGGATTTGCACACTATATTTCTGTTAAGGGAATATCTGCACTTTTTAAAGCATATTGAAAAAGCTTACCATTTGAGTATTGTATGATTTGCATTCTTTAAAAAGTGCAGATATTTGAGTATTGTATGAAAAAGCTTGTCGGTATTCAGCTATTTGAGTATTGTATGATTTGCATTCTTTAAAAAGTGCAGATATTTGAGTATTGTATGAAAAAGCTTGTCGGTATTCAGCTATTTGAGTATTGTATGATTTGCATTCTTTTCTTTGTCTGTCATTATGTATGCACTTGAATTGCATCTTACCATTTTAGTTTTATTATGTTGCAGATACTAACGCTAGATGTTTTATTATCTAACTTATAAATAACTTTTATATTTTATGTTTAATTTTTGAATATTATTTGTGAAGATGTATTAGTATGACCTCAGATTTGTATGCAAATCTTTGAACTAACATACACACGTCTCTCTGCACCAATATTTTTGGACTAAAATCACTTGTGCCCTTCCTTGCATCTCCAATTGAAAAATGGCACCACGTTAAAAAAATTCTCTTTCTCCTTTAGCTGTTAACTTTTTTTACTGAAGTGTTATTTGTTAATTGGATGGATGACTGCTGATTTGATTCCACCAATACTATGATTTGTAATTTAAAATTTGAAGCCATGCATAACCTAATTTATTTGTTATTGCAGCTCTAATGCCTGACATGTTGGACATGGATAAGCCTGTAGTTTTTTCATATGAAGAAACTTTTTCTTCAACTGATGGTTTCTCTGATTCAAATCTACTTGGGCGCAGAACATATGGCTCTGTTTACCATGGGCTCCTCCGTGACCAGGTTTGTGGCCGAATACTTTTAATTCTGTTATAGAACAAGGCAAGTGCTTCACCAGAAGGAAATTACGAGATAAGTATTATTCTCATACTATTTTGGTATGTATTTAAATCTTCTAGGAAGTTGCTATTAAAAGACTGACAACTACTAAAACTAAAGAATTTATGTCAGAGATAAAAGTTCTGTGCAAGGTTCATCATGCTAATCTGGTATGTCTTTGTTGTTCGAAATAAATTACATTCTTGGATTTCACAACAAATTCCTTGAAACATTTCAAGAGTTTGAGTCCCATTTCTTATTAATTTTGTCAAGGTAGAATTGATCGGCTATGCGGTTAGTCATGATGAGTTTTTCCTAATTTATGAATTTGCTCAGAGAGGTTCACTCAGCAGCCATTTGCATGATCCTCAAAGTAAGGGTAAGATCACGCCAGTTGCTACTTTACTGTAAAGCTTTTTATTTTTTAATATAGAGACACTTGGATAAAAAAATTTAGTGGAAGTAAGTACTGATAGAGAAGTTTCCTACATTTTCTTATGCATATATGATTAAATACCTTTTTTCTTGTCTTGTTGATAGGTTATTCACCTCTTTCTTGGATCACAAGGGTCCAGATTGCACTTGATGCTGCTAGGGGCCTTGAATACATACATGAGCATACAAAAACTCGTTACGTCCATCAAGATATCAAGACAAGCAACATTTTCCTTGATGCTTCCTTTAGAGCCAAGGTAATAACAAATTTAGACAACATTAAATTATTTCTAGATGTTTTCCAGATTTGTAGATTGACAGATCTCTCCCACTATTTTTCCAGATATCAGATTTTGGGTTAGCAAAACTTGTAGGTGAAACAAATGAGGGAGAAATCGCAGCAACCAAAGTTGTAAATGCATATGGATATCTTGCTCCAGAGTATGTCTACTTGTACAAAATTATTCCTCTTATATGGAAGGAGAGAAAAATGAATGATTTTTTTTTATAATATTTTGTAGATACTTGAGCAATGGTCTTGCAACGACCAAAAGTGATGTCTATGCATTTGGTGTTGTTCTTTTTGAGATTATATCGGGGAAGGAGGCCATAATTCAAACACAAGGCCCTGAAAAACGATCATTGGCATCTATTGTAAGTTATGCTTATGAGACATGATTGTTTAAAAACGATCGCTTGCATCTATTGAAATGTAGTTAACTGATCATCGCCGTGAAGTGACTAATATACTAAATTTAATGATCCATAAAAGTTATATACTAAATTTATTACAAGTAAATCTTAAATCAAATGCGATGAGAATTTAATAATTTCTTTGCTTTGACTTTTGATGTATTACATATTACACCTCTACATCTCTTGTTTCATTTATTATGGAATGTTATTGAGGATTACCGTTGCAAATTGAAACTTTTCTCTGAGGCAAAGGCTTGATATTTGTTAAATTGCAGATGTTGGCAGTTCTTAGGAACTCACCTGATACCGTGAGCATGTCAAGCACGAGAAACCTCGTTGATCCTATTATGATGGATCTATATCCCCATGATTGTGTGTATAAGGTACGTTGATTTCTCCATTTTCTGCTGTAATGTTTTTTGTTTGAGGGTATTTTGCTTTTCACCCAAGAAGATTGTCCAGCTCAGAACCTAATTAAGGAGATGTTAAATTTCTTTTTCATAATTTCTTGTATTCTAATGAAAAGGAAATGATTAAAAAAAAAATCAACTCCATCAACTTTCAAGTGGCATATGAAGGTATAATAACATTTGGCATCATGTTATACACTTTTACTGCAATGACTCATTGTACTTGGTGTTTTGTTGTGTTTTTGTTCGTGCATAGATGGCCATGCTGGCAAAGCAATGTGTGGATGAGGATCCTGTATTACGCCCTGATATGAAACAAGTTGTGATTTTCCTATCACAAATCCTGTTGTCTTCTGTTGAGTGGGAAGCGACTCTTGCTGGGAACAGCCAGGTATTCAGTGGCCTTGTTCAGGGAAGATAGTTTACACACCAACACCATCATTTTCGCCCGATACTCCATCATCTTTTTCCCATCCCTTTTTTATATACCCCTCCCTTTTTTCAATATATATAATAAAATAGGAAGTTAGACTTGTCATGGAAACGATGCGTCAATTGCATTTTATTTTATAGAAGTTTTTTTAAAATTAGAATATGTGGTGGTGGAATTGAAGAAGGATTTCGCTGCTCTCTGATTGGTACCGACATAATTTGTAATTTGGCATTAATGTAAGCACGTTTGTACTATTTGATTACTTGCAATGTTTCTACCCTTTCATGGTGGACAGATATGGTAAGGCGTGACGAAATTTCCACATTTTGTGGTTGTAACTTTGATCGCAAAGTGTTGCTTTGGATCCATGCTAGGACATTCTGCCAATTTGACATGCTGCTTTGTCTCGAGATAATTATAACAGAATTTCAAATTTGACTTGCCTGTTTATTATAATGGCCAAAAGAGAATGGATACATAGTTACATACAATACAGTAGATGTTAAATTGAGAACTAAATCTAATAAGACACGTCTTTATTTATTTCCATCTCTTGTTTCTAAATGATTAACAATTCATGGTTATGCTATTACTGCTGAAGCAGTTATTGTTTCTAATAAGTTGGTATAGTACAAACATAATTTAATTTAAGGTAGTTGAAATTGGTACAAGGCTCACTTGACAAGGGAAGCTAGGACCCTGCGAGGTGGATCAAAAGATCTTCGGGAATGGAGGACAGCCCAATTATCAATTAAGAGAATGTCTCCTTTTTGCCAAGGAATGGCAACAGATTCGTCCTCCAGAATGTGGAGACAATCATAGACAATGTGAAAGGGTAATGGTAGACCATCCCCAAAGGTCACAGCCTTAACAGGATCGTTGCGTTCATCTTCCCAACCAGTGTAAGCAGCCACCATGCTGTTAAACCATATCTTTCGTTGTCTCCTCTCATCATATTTAACGCCCGGAATTGGACCCATGACTGTCTTCACCCCATCTTCCAACCATTCCAACTTCATACCCAGTTTAGCCGCCCTGCAATGCAAACATTCCAATACCCAATATTTTATTTTATTCTTCTTTTCCATAAATCAAATAAAGGTGTGTGCATGTTTAGTTTCAAGTTAGAAAATTAATTATTGATACACATGTTTAGTTTCATCACATTGGAGTCTTCTCCAAACTTGATTCTGGATCCAGAATTAATTTAAGTTAAAATAATTTTGGGTAGCTTTTACATTGGATAAAAATATATATATATTAAATTTTATAATAAAAGCATTCAAACATAAATCACATCACTTCAAAATTAATTTTAAACAAAATTAATTTTGTTAATGCTCATCCAAACAACATACACACAGTATAAAACTAATTATGGGTTGACACACCTAGTCAAGTCTTCAGTTCAGCTGTCAGTGTGACTACTAATATTTCACTGTAAAATGTTGTGATTGGTAGTCTTTTGTGACCTTGCAAGTGAGTGTTCCTTCCCTAATCTAAACATTTCACTACCAAAAAATAAGAGTCTGTAAATGAATAATTAAAATAAGAGTATTTCACTCATTCTAAGTGTGATTTGGGTTTGATTTTCAGATTTCATTTGATAATGGTGAGTGATATGTAAATTCCTCTGAAGTTTTGTTTTTTCCAACAAAGTTTTCACCATATAACGATATACACGGCCAGGGAATCGATTGCTTAAAAAACCTAATTATCTACCAATTGTGTTGGACCTTGTTTGCGAGAGAGAGAATTGATAACACTTAATTATGTGTCGGGTGAATATCAACAGGGACCATGATGATTCACATTCACGACTACCTACTACTTTCTCCTCCATAGTAAGGGGCATGTCTTTCCCTAATCAACTACTTTCACAACCAAAAAAGAATAGAGTATAAATGAATAAAAAAAGAAAAAAGAAAAGTAGAGAAACCTTTGTTGAGCGAGGGTCTTGTCAGTGGTCAAGAAGGTAGATTTCCAGCCACGGCCAATTGGAGAGTTAGGGTTGTCATCTTCCCCTAAAACCCTGGTGTAAAGCAAACCATGCTTCTCTAGTCTCTCCACAAACTCAGGGTACTTGTCCTTCATCCTTTGATACACCACGTGGCTAAGAACAATGGGGGTTTCACCCCCACTCCTGGGTTCCACTTCGCAGAAGAATAACAGTTTCGAAGGAAATTGAGGAACCTGAGCCATTTCGTGGTGGAAAGGGATCTTCTGATCGGGTGGGGACTCATTGGCGGTGAAGACGCGACCCACCACGTTGGTGCGGGGAGCGGCGCCGCCCACGTAGGGAAGCTCGTCGTAGCCGAATGCTTCGACGACGTCGTTGAAGTGAGAAGCGGTGGAGAGTGGGAATCCCCTGAAAAGGACAGCACCCGATTGGAGTAGCAATGATTCAAGGAAAGCTTTCTGGGTTTTGACGGAGTCCGTAAGAGGAACCGCACTTGCAGTTGCAGGTGGAGGAGACACCACAGCGGGGAACGGAACTCCGTTCACAAACTTCTGCCCGGGAACTTGGATTTCCACCAATGAACTTCCCATTTCTTTGTTCTTTCTCCCACGATCACCCGCCACGAAGAAAAGGATAACCTAACCATCTGGACTGTGACTGCAACCAGTGTCATATGGGCTATTCTATGGCCCATTCAACTCATGCAAGGGCTCTTCTATTTGCAACACTTTTTCTTAGTATTACCCCATTAACCATTTTATATTTTATTATACACATTTTCAACGAGTTTCATGCTATAAAAAACTATATATCAAAATATTTCTATAAAATGATACTTGTAAGTCTTCTAGTGCCCTTCAAGGTGTTTGTCAATTTTAAAACAAACACGTCTACTAGTATTTTTACTTAAACATGTGGTGAAAAATCACCACTATGTATTAAATTAGTTAAATTATAGAGTAAATTATACATACACCTCCTGTATTTTTTTCTTAAATTATATATGATATTTTTTCATTTTTTTACATTAATTTTATATTCTTTTTGTTAACATAGTTAACTAACATCAATTAAAATACATGAGCAGACGAAATTGCCTTAACATTTTTGTTATACTCACACCTTCTGTATTTTTTTCAAATTGCATCTGATATCCCTCAATTTTTTACATTACTTTTACCCTTTTTTGTTAACATCGTTAACTAACGTAAGTTGAAATATGTGAACAAACGAAATTGTCCTAACATTTTTGTTAAATACTCAATAACAAATTGACAATTGACCCTCTTAATGGACATTTCTTAAGACAATAATAATTTTTCCTTTAATATTTGACTCTTACTTCATTGTTGCTAATACTTGAAGAACATGCAACTCTTGATTGAGATATTATATCAAACACCTAGCCATCACAAAAATATATTTCAGAGAAAAGAGTTAAAAACACAAATGCAAGAGAAAACATTAAAATTTGAACCAAATGATCATATTCAATCAATAGGCATGGTTAGGAACATGTTCAACAAAGATGCAGCAACCAAACGACCCAACACACACACATAAAAAATTGAACTAAAAAGAAAAGAAAGAAGAATGAAGGGTGTTAACACATGCGTGCCAACAAGGTGAGTTCACGTTTAACAAAAAGTTGAGTTCACGTCCAATTAGAGGAAAAAAAATAAAGGAATAGTATTAAAATATTTTTGAGTTGAAAATAATGTCATGTCTTTTATGGAGTTAAGAAGAAGAAGATAAATACATTTTAAACATAAATTTTCATTAAAAGTCATATAACTAGTATGTGTCTATTTTAACGGTTTTTAGGAGGGAGGAAGTCTATCTGAAATGTGAGTTAAACAATTAATGAATTTTTTTAAGGTGAAAAAAAGAAGAGGGGTGTCCGATAAAATATGCTATTATAATTTACTCTAAATTATATGGGGTTGCAGATTGCTTGGCAGGTGGGATGAAAACCAGAGATTTGGAGCAAACGTGGAAGTCACCTCTTGACTTTTGTTTAGTGTTGCTTTTGTCAGATTCTTTGTTAGCTTCTTAGCTTTCTTTGTTTTGTCTTTTAACTTCATATTTCACACACACACACACAAAACTAGTTAGACTATATTATATTTGGAGTGACTATTTTTTAGTTTTGTAAGAATGGTACATATTATTTTTACTTTTTTAAATTTAAATTTAAACTCCTTTAATTTAATTATGTATATATTTTTTTTATAAAATTAAATACTTTTACATTTATTTAAATTAATTTAGCATGTCTTTAGTATAATTTTAGATATATTATTCTCTTCAATATTTTCAATTTGTAATCTTTATATTTTACTTAAATTTTTAAAACAATACTTAATTTGTTTAACAACTTATCTGTTTCTTTCTGCTTCAAAAAAACGACAACTTCTCTCTCTCTCTCTCTCTCTCTCTCTCTCTCTCTATATATATATATATATATATATATATATATCTTTTTCCATCTCAATTTTTAAATTAATTTAAATGGTTCTTTTAAAATAAGTTACAAATAAATAAAAATAACTTTTCATCATAATATAAATTATTTATAATAAATTTAAAATATTTACTTACTATAAATTTTAGCTATATAAATATAATTATTTATTTTGTGTATAGAATTTTGGAGACTTTTTTTATATTAGACAAGTTAAATTTCCAGGCCGACCTAAATAAAAAGAGTACTTGTAGACTCTAGTCTAGCCTGGACAAATTTAACTACAAATATTCTTTTTTATTAGCAAGCACACGGATGTCACAGCCCAGATCCAACGGTTTTCCTTATCTGTAGTCAATCAGCTATGAAACATCCTTCTTAAACCCTACAGTACATTATCTCACTGCAATTCTAAAACCCTCAATTCTCTGCGATGGCGGAAACCACTCAATTAACTCGCCACATTGAGTCCTATGTCGACTCTTCTTCTACTCCCGCTCAGCAGGTCCATTCCTTTCTCCCTACTTCTAATTCATTCCTATTTCTCTCCTATTTTAACAATCTACGTGGTTGCTTTTCTATTACAGGCTTCAAGTTTGAACGCAGTTGCATCTCTCGTGAACACTGATGCCTTACCTCTAGAAGCACTGGTACCTTTCACTTCGCTTTCTCTCTTCGTCGTTTTTTTTTTCAAACACGAAAAAGTAGTAGAATTTTTTCATGTATTCTTTCTGGCCTAATTTGTTTTTCCTGTTTCAATATCTAGGTTAGAGAGTTGGAGATGTATTTGACCACAACAGATAACGTTGTTCGTGCAAGAGGTGCGCTTTTTTTTTTTTTTTTTTTTTTAAAGCTAGCAGCATAGTTCTGTATATATTATAGTCACGGGCAAATCACTAATGAGGGAAGTGAACCAATCTAAATTTGTGATGAATTAGATGTCGGCAGGAGGCTATTTTAGTTCCATCGCATATTCGATTGAATTCTCTTTCTCTCCACCTTAAATTTTATGCTGCTGAAATTTTGTACATATTAACACGCACATATTGTGTTCTCTTGCGAGCACAAAGACATGCTCTCTGCACGTGCTAACGTATGGATCATGGATGTAATTTAAATTGTATGTCATTAAACGACTATGGACTATTTTATTATCGAATGTCTCTTGGAAAATCTTCTCCAGGAATTCTTCTTCTAGCAGAGGTAATGACTCGTATTGAATCAAAACCTCTTAACAGTGCAACTATACATAGCTTGGTTGGATTCTTCAAGGACAGACTGGTCAGTATGAATGTTTCTTTTACTACATCACTTTTTTTTAAAGCTTATGATCTGAAAAATTCCTAAATTTCTGTTCTAGTTAGTATCTGTCAATGGCTTTGTTATTCCCGCTGTTTATTGCTTCAAGTCCTTTTCCATTCATATTTTCATATCTCGGGGATAGCATTTATGGTCCAAATTTTGATTGGATTGGGCTGATTTCATGGTGGAGATTGAGAGATTTGATGCTTTGTTTATAAGCTTTAAATTATTAAAACTCTTCCTCACAGATAACATCCTGAGACTGTATGTATTTGTATCCTTTATTAATTTGAAAAAAATTAAGAGTTTGTGATGCATTTCATCAAGCCTGATAGTTTTCTTAAGTGCCTCAAGTTTTGTTTTGGCTTTTGATATTTTATGAAATTCTTGTGCTTCTTGAGCCTTGAGCATTGGTGATTGAACAGGATCCTTTTGCAATTCTTACTTTACATAACTGTTGATTGGTGATCATGATCTCTTTAACCATAGCTAACTTTGTCCCGATATTTTCTAATAGCATGAACAATATAATGTTATTTATAATCAGGCAGATTGGCGAGCAGTACAAGGTGCACTTGTCGGTTGCTTGGCACTGATAAGGAGAAAAAGTGTTGTGGGTATGGTAACGGATAGTGATGCCACAACCATTGCTCAGTCTTTTTTACAATACATGCAAGTTCAATCTTTAGGGCAGTATGACAGGAAGGTAAATTATTTTATGGCATTTAAAGCTTCTGCTGCACAAAGTAGAATTTTCCAAAATCAGAAACGACATTAAATTTTGGTCATGAGAAAGAGAATTTAAGAAAAAGAACCCTGTTAAGAATAAAAATAACCACCTGGATCTATTATATTATATATTGGCTTCAATTTTCTTAACAATTAATCTGACTCAGTGTTTATTGTTCCGGTTATTTTAAATATTTTTGTAGAGTTCTTTTGTAATTCTTCCCCCTTTTGATCGCATGCTAATCATCTCACCTTTGCTTTCTTTGTTTCAATACTGCAGCTGTGCTTTGAACTGCTTGATTGCCTGCTAGAACGCTACTTTGATGCAGTTACTACACTGGTAGTCCTAACTTCCCTAAACTCCTATATAAGAATGTCAATGGATAAAACTAAAAGAAAATGAAACTCCTGAATATTTATTATTCTGTTTGATGATATTAATGTTATTTCTCAGCTTCAAATGTATGTTAAGACTTTAGATTTATGTTTTTGATACAACCAGTCTCCTTTCCTTCTGCCACCACTTCCCTGTATATACAAAATATAACCAGTGAGTTTCTCAGGTATAGCTTTAGCTGAAGACATCATAGCTGTGAAGCAAATATAAGTTGGACAAGTCTATACAACAACTATCGTGGTGATTGGTGTCTCATTTTATCACCATGAATACATAATTAAACATCATATGAATTCTCTATGCTTAGTAGATCTTTAGTCTTCTTTTGTTATACAATAACTGTTTCATTGCAATCCCATTTTGTTATACAATAACTGTTTTTCATGATTGAATATAAAGTCATATGTTTGAAAAATGTGAATTCTTGTACTGTTAATTAACTTTTATGTGAGTGGAGCGTGTTTGGATTAGCTTATTTTGGGAAAATAAATTGTGTTTTTTTAATATCTTGAGAACTTAAAAAAATATTTACAGAAGCATTTAGCTCTCAAATGTGGTCATGTGACTGCAGTATTTGAAAATAGCAGTGTATCATTGGGGGTATAAAATGATGAAGTACAAGAGCAGAGGATAAGATATCCAACTAATAAAAGGAACAAAAATATGATGGTCAAGATCTGACTTACATTTTATGATCCTAAAGATGTAATATATGTAAGCCAGTTTTTACTCATAATTATATAAAATATTTTATCAATTAAATTTGTTGCTGATACCTCTTTTTACGATATTGATGTCCCCTCCCCCCCTGACTTTTATCTCTATAACTCGTTTCTTGACTCTCTTGCAGGGGGAGGACCTTATTTATGGAATTTGTGAAGCCATAGATGCAGAAAAGGATCCAGATTGTTTAAAGCTTGCTTTTCATATTGTTGCATCTTTGGCACAATTAAATCCAGATTCATCTAGTCTACTTGCAAGCTATGCAAAGGATGTTTTTGATATTTTAGAACCTTACTTTCCCATTCACTTTACACATGTAAGCTTAATCTTTCACATATATTTCTCTATTGAACATCTTTTGTTTCTATATACCGATTGCTAATTTGCGGTACAACACTTAAGCATGTATGAGTGAGACACTAAGAATTTGGTAGGTATGAGTGCATGCAGACCTGTTTCACACCTATTTGGACTTCGTATTATATTGGTGTTGAAAGACTGACAAGATGGGCATGTTCTGTGTAAATATCCTGTCAGAAATGGACTGGCTTAACTCATTCCCAAAAGCTAGCTCTATGGGGGAGAATTTCCCAGGTCTCATGAGTATTCTGGCCATATCCCTATTCCCTAGTCAATGCGAGACAGCTTAACACCCCTCTAATGTCCCTCTAATGTTCAAGACTAGACTTCTAAAGCATGAAGTTTTTAGGACTGGATATCTATGGGTGGTCCAATATTAAAACTGGATAGGCTTTGATTCAATAATGGACCTAGCTCAACTCTCTCTCAAAGGCTAGCTTAAGGGGGAAGGGTTGCCCAAGTCTAATAAGGAATTTTTTGGCTATATTTCTAATCAATGTGGATTGTGGAACATCTTAATATATCTATTCTCACATTGCTTTATTTATCTGTAATCTTTGTTCCTTTCCCAGCCAAGTAGTGGAGATACTCATGTGCAAAGAGATGACCTGTCAACCTCTCTGATGGTATGTGGTGATTTACTTTTATTGGCTGCATTTTCTTACAATTAGTCATTTACTCTTTGTTGTGAACCTCTGGAAATTTTAAATTCGTTCCTCCATATTTCATTCTCCCCTCTCGCCTCTTTCATTTTTTAATTAAAAAAAATCTCCAAAATGTCTGGATTTTATACCAAGAATTCAGGATTATAAAATTGAAGGTTATAGTAGAACAGGTTTATGGTTTTCTTTGCTTGTGCTTTCTTTTTGAAGATAGATAGCAATTTTGCAAAAACCTCACAAGGCTCTGCAGATAACCACCTGAAATTCCAGGGTTTCAAGTTAAATGCTTATTTTATTTAATTTTTGGAGGCAAATATCCCTAATTAAGAGTTGGTGGCCTTAAAAGACTTATCAATGATTATCAAAGTCCACATACAGTTATGCTGCTTTCTTAAAGGACTGATTTTTACATCTAGATCAGTAGATTTCCATTCCTTCCTTCTCTTTTAAATTGATTTTCCATGGGGGAGAACCATGCAAATCCTTAATGTATTGGGTAGCATATAAATGCTTTCTGCATCAAGTATCAACTGAAATCGGAAATGCCCAGTACCACTAATATCCATTATTCAAGCCAAGGTTTTATATTTAGGTTTTCCCTCTATAGAGGTTACATATTTCATACTGTGCAATCTGGGAAATTTCAGAAATCAGTAACTATGGAATTTTCCTTACTTGAAAACTACATTTATTGTTTAAGGCATGTAACAACTTATACCTTTCAACCGCTTTTAATGCTCTGAATTGCTGCATGAACTTATTAGTGGTGTTATACATTAGATTGTGGAGTGACATATATTAGATCACCCGGCTTGGTCAAATAACTCTAGTTTTTATTGTTGTCCTTTTTAGGTATATCCCTTGAATTCCTATTCTGTTTCCTTTACCTAATAAAATAAACGAAATACAAAATTACACAAACATATACACATAAGGATGCAATTCAGGCTTACCCTTGTCCTTAAACAAAGGAGCACCTCTGATATTTCTCAGATGCAATTGAAATCTGTGACATTATTGTATATATTGCATATAAAAACTGGTGAATATATGTTATTTCATCCATGTTTTATAATGTAAGCTAATTATTTTACTTTTCTGCAGTCTGCATTCTCTTCTACACCTCTCTTTGAGCCGTTTGTCATTCCTCTGCTTCTTGAGAAACTTTCTTCTTCACTGCATTCTGCAAAGGTTGGTATTAATAGATTATCATTATATCTTTGATGCTAAATATCTGTGTAATCACCTTTATTATTTTTTAACTTTATCATTCATATTTTCTGTGTTGGTTTTCTATGCATTCAGATCGATTCCTTAAAATATCTTAGAGTGTGCTCTTCCAAGTATGGGGCAGAGAGAATTGCAAAATATGCCGGGGCTATTTGGTCTTCATTAAAAGACACCCTATCTACTTATTTGGGGGAGCCAGATTTTTCTTTTACTATAGCACCTGTAGATGGTATTGGCTTCCCAGAGAATGAATTTGTGATAGAAGCTCTGTCCCTCCTTCAGCAGCTTATTGCGCAAAATAGTAGTTTGTTGGTTAGCTTGATAATTGATGACGAGGATGTCAACACTATTTTCAGCACCATTACCTCTTATGAGACTTATGATGCTATTCCTGTGCAAGAAAAGAAGAAACTACATGCTATTGGTCGTATTCTGTATATTACTTCCAAGACTACCATTTCTTCTTGTAATGCCATGTTTGAAAGTCTTTTCACCAGAATGATGGATAATTTGGGATTTTCTGTTAGGTTTCCAAATGGTGATATTTCCCCCTCTCAGAGACTCAAGTTTGGATTCCTTTATCTCTGCATTGAACTACTTGCAGGATGCAGGGAGTTAATTGTTGGGTCTGAGGAACCAGCTCTGCAATATGTTTTTGAGCATGAGACTTGTTGCACTATGCTTCATAGTTTTTCAACCCCATTATTTAATGCCTTTGGTTCAGTCTTGGCAGTAAGTGCTGACAGAGGCCCTCTTGATCCAGATACATACGTTGGAGGTGCATGCTCTTTTTATTTGAGTATAACATTTTTAAAATACTTAGGTTTATTTCCTGAATTTTAATCATTTTTTGTTCAATGGTACTCCTGCCAAGAGGCTATCTATGAGAATGCATCTTGAATATTATGTATTTATGGGTTGAATGTGTTTTGTCCCTATAAAATGAATGAATTTCGGTTGTCTCTAAACAATTTTTCTGTTTTTCATCCCTCTAAAATTTGAAGTCATTATTTTTAGTCCATGTATTTTTTTCCCTGACGCCCACTTATTTGAATCATGAGTTCATGACCTTGTGAGTTTATTATTATATCTTCACATTACTGATTTCTTTTTGGTTCTTGGTACTGATTTGCAGTGAAGGGTTTACAGATACTTGCCATGTTTCATTCAGATGTTTTTCCAATACAAAAGTCAATATTTGAGAATATTTTGAAGAAATTCATGTCAATTATCATAGAAGATTTCAACAAAACAATATTGTGGGAAGCAGCATTGAAAGCATTACATCATGTCGGCTCATTTTTTCAGAAGTTTTGTGAGTCTGAAAAAGCTATGAGCTACAGGAATTTAGTTGTAGAAAAAATTGTGGAAATTCTGTCACTTGACGATATTACTCTGTCTTTTTCACTTAAAGTGGAAGCATTGTTGAATATAGGCAAGACGGGAATGAAAAATATGCTAACAATTCTTCAAGGGTTGGGAAGAGCAGTATTTGCCAATCTATCTAAGGTTTATGTATGTATATAACTCCAATCCTCTATCTGCTTCTTTCAAGGCATTATAAAATGTTATTTCCCTATATACTCCCTCCTCAGGTTTATTTTGTCATTGGCTATTTAAACATTTTTACTTACCTTTTATCCTTGTAATATTGTGGGTTTACTTTTTTGGATGTGATTGTAACTTTCTGGCATTTTTTCAACTAGGTCCATAGAAATTTAAGATCTTCTGAAATTGCTGTTCAGCTTTTGGAATGCTATTCTTGCCAGTTGCTCCCATGGTATTCAGCTCTTCAGGACTTATATTCACTTTGCTTATGCTGTGACTATTTGAATTGTCTTCATTAAGATATGAAAATACCTGATATATTGTATTAGAAATGAGGAAGGACAGCCTAATAGCTCTTTCAGCTTATCAATTGTTACCAATATAATTGAATCTGTGTAGGATCCATGAAAATGGAGGTTCAGAGGACTTTGTGATGCAATTTGCTGTGGACATTTGGAGTCAAGCTGGAAATTGCATGGATTTGAGTACCCCATTCGAGGGAAAGGTTTATATAGCTGTGACCCACATGTATTCCTTAATTATTTTATGAGTATAGTTAAAATCCTGTACTATTTATTATTTACATGCAACTAAATAGACAATCCAAGTAGTAATGGTGATTTTTTTTCTGTTTGTACTTCAGGGTCTTCTTGACGCAATGATGAAAGCGATGAGACTTTCTGTAGGGAGTTGTTCTGTGGAGAGCCAAAACCTTATAATTCGCAAAGCTTACAGTGTACTGTCTTCACACACTAACTTTCAGCTTAAAGAAGTTGAAAGATTACCACTAACTCCTGGAAAATATGACATTTCCCTTAGAGATGAAGGGATAATTTCATTATTTGCATCAGTAGTTATTGCAGTTTGCCCTAAAACATACATTCCAAATATAAGAGTACTTGTGCATCTATTTATAATAACCCTCCTCAGAGGTGTTGTTCCAGTTGCACAGGCCTTGGGTTCCATACTTAACAAATTAGTTTCAACATCAAGCACTGCAGAGAACTCTAGTGATCTTACCTTGGAAGAAGCTCTGGATGCTATATTCAATACAAAAATATCGTTTTCTAGTACTGATATGTTGCAGAGATGTAATGGAACAAGTAATGGGAATGAAATGGTTTTTACTGATATATGCCTGGGCATTGCAAATGATAGAATGCTTCAAATCAATGCCATTTGTGGACTCTCGTGGATGGGAAAAGGTTTACTTCTACGTGGTCATGAAAAGATTAAAGACATCACTATGATTTTTATGGAGTGCTTAATATCAGGCACAAAAAGTGCCTCGCCTTTGATCAAAGATTCACTTGAAAATACTGAAGAGCAGATTCAGGACCTGTTAGTGATTAAATGTGCTACTGATGCTTTTCATGTTCTTATGAGTGATTCAGAAGTTTGTTTGAACAGAAAATTTCATGCCACAATACGACCTCTATATAAGCAGCGGTTTTTCTCTTCTGTGATGCCTATCTTGCAGCAGATCATTACAAAATCTCACTCCTCATTGTCCAGGTAGATGTATTGTTCTCTCTCTCACACACATAAACACACTCGTAAAGAAAACTATTTTTCCTCCCAGTGACATTTGTTAGTAGCTTATTTTTATTATTTTGATGCCTAGTTGACTAAAATTGTGTGCAAGGTCCCCCATATGCATTCAAAGCTGCAGTATTGTGGAATTTCCAATGACCTGTTTTGACTGGGAATTTTGTCTTATACCATTTCCCTTCCCTCTACAAATGTCTAAATTGCTGTTTTATACAATCTCAGATCCTTTTTGTATCGAGCTTTTGCACATATCATGTCTGATACTCCAATGGTTGCTATAGTGAGTGAAGCTAAAAAGGTTAGTTTGAGAAATTTCAACTTTCCAGTAATTACATGTGTTATATTTGTCAGATTCCAGTTATTCTACTTTTACGAAACTAAGTTCCCTGGCAAATTTTGCAGCTTATACCAGTTCTACTGGATTGCTTGTCCATGTTGACAGAAATCCAAGATAAAGATATGTTATATGGTCTGCTGCTAGTCTTATCTGGGATATTGATGGAGAAAAATGGTAATTATCATGCTTATAGTATTATTTAATGTTGTTTTAATTGAATGTTCAGGGTTAAGATATTGGTGTATGGCTTAGTGTATATTTCAAGTTCTCATACTGTGATTCAGTTTGTTTTCCTTTTTGGTTTCTTTTTATGATTCCTTTGTGGGAAAGAAATTGGTTCTTTATAAGGATTACTTGTGAATCAATATTTTCATGATGACCTTGATCATCATCAGTCATTATATACCTGATGCAAAATTCTGGGGTAATGTCTGGTATTTGCACTTGTCTTTCTATAGCTTCTTGTTTTCACAAAGAAAGCATTGACATGCTATTCACAATTGTGTTGGGGATGAAGGTGGTGATGATAATGTAATTTTTGGCAAGAATGAGTGACCTATAAATATGCTGTCTTGTGTAAACTATGTTCATGTATGCAGGACAAGAAGCTGTCGTTGAGAATGCACACATTATCATCAATTGTCTGATTAAGCTTGTGGGTTACCCTCATAAGATGGTATGAGGATTTCCCTGTACTAGTTATTTACTGCTGAAATTTGATGACTTAATTTGTTTATGAAGTTACTTTTATTGCCTTTTAGACTTGCCAGTTTTTGTTTTTTCTTTTATTGAACTAGGGGGTGGGGTATTGGGGATGGCAAGTTTGGAACCCCTGCCCATTTAGCTTGCTGTCCCGCTAGCTAGCACTTGAACTACAGGGACAACATTCCAGTTTAAATAGTCTAAACATGTTTGCAGTTTTGGGCTACATTAGGGCCAGCTGGAGGGGCCTGAACTCTTGGCACATATTTATTGTTGGGTTTTGCCCTAGTCCAAAGACAAGGTGCATCAGTAAAACTTACATTACTTACACTAATTTTACTTAGCAAAGTTTATGCTCAACAATGCCGGCCGAAACCTTTAGACCCCTTTCACCACTTTGTTTCCATCTTATTGTCTTTTAGACCTGTTGAGAATCAGTGTTGATATTCTGCATTCATTGTAATAAATATAGGTTATAGGTACATAATCACTGATTTAGAGGAAATCAAATATCCTCCATTTATTTGTAATAAGTGCAATAAGCCTATATAAACTCAGAACCGTGCTGTATTTAGACACACGGTTTCAGTTTCAATATGCCTCTTTCTACTTTAACATGGTATCTAGAGTCTGACGGAGGCACCTCGATAATTGTGCTATCTCGTGGACCCACTGTCCCTAGTAATAATTTTATTTTTCTTTTTGGCAAACCACTTGCATACGGTTCGACCTCCTTAAGCGTCCTTCATCGGGGCACTCTGTTCATTCATTTTTCAGCAATCGCCGCCTCCGCCACCACATGCATTATACTTGTTTGTCTTTTGTATCCATCCCTAATTCTCCAAGTGAAGCATTGTCTCACCTGGAGTGGCGGCAAGCAATGATTGATGAGATGTGTGCACTTCAGTGTAGTGGCACATGGGAACTAGTCTCTCTTCCGCCTTGGAAATTCGTTGTTTGGTGGCCCTGATGGAACCATTGATCGTTTCAAGGCACATTTGGTGGCAAAAGGTTACACTCAAGGGTATAGGACTACACAAATAATTTCTCTCCAATAGCCAAAATGGCTTCTATTCGTCTTCTTTTGTCTATGGCTGCCATCTGGCATTGGCCTCTCTTTCAACTTGACATAAAGAATGCTTTCTTACATGGCGATCTTGAGAAAAAGGTTTATATGGAGTAACCACCAGGTTTTGTTGCTCTGGGGGAATAATGGAACATGGTGTGTTGGCTTCACAGGTCTTTATACAGACTTAAACAGTCCCATCGAGCCTGGTTTGGCTGTTTTCGTACTGAGGTGCAGCAATTTGATATGATTCGCAGTGAAGCCAACCACTCTGTCTTCTACCGCCACTCACCTCAGGGATGCATCTACCTCATTGTCTATGTAGATGATATTGTAATAACAGGTAGTGATCAACATGGCATTACAAAATTGAAGCAGTACCTCTGTCGCCAATTCCAGACTAAAGACCTTGGTAAGCTTCGGTATTTTCTTGGTATCAAAGTTGCTCAATCCAAGGATGGTGTGGTGATCTCACAGAGGAAATATGCCCTTGACATCCTGGAAGAAACAGGCCTGTTAAATTCCAAGCCAGTAGGCACTCCTATGGATCCTAGTGTAAAACTGTCACCAGATCAGGTGGAACCATTCTCAGACCCTGGAAGATATAGAAGATTGGTTGGGAAACTGAACTACCTCGCAGTCACTCTTCCTGATATTGCCTTTGCAGTGAGCGTGGTGAGTCAGTTCCTGAACTCTCCCTGCCAGGATCGTTGGAATGCAGTCAGTTGAATCCTGAAATAAACTAAGAGTGCTCCTGGAAAAGGTCTCATTTACGAAGATAAGGGACATTCTCAAATTATTGGCTATTCAGATGCAGATTGAGTGGGGTCACCTAGTGATAGACATCAGGATATTGTGTATTGATTGGAGGAAACTTGATATCTTGGAAAAGTAAGAAGCAAAGTGTTGTAGCCAAATCAAGTGCTGAAGCAGAATACAGGGCCATGGCTTTGGTAACTTGTGAGCTCATATGGCTGAAACAACTTATTTGAGAGCTCAAGTTTGAAGAGGATACACAAATGACACTAATATGTGACAATCAAGCAGCTTTACATATTGCCTCCAATCCAATCTTTCATTAGAGGACCAAACATATTGAGGTGGATTGTCATTTTATCAGATAAAAGATTGAATCGGGAGATATTACAAGATTTGTTAACTATAGTGATCAGTTGGCAGATATCTTCACCTAGTCTCTAAGGGGACCAAGAATTGGTTATATTTATAACAAGCTTGACGCTTATGCTCCAGCTTGAGGGGGAATGTAGAGAATCAGTATTGATATTCTGCATTCATTGTAATAAATATAGTTTATAGGCACATAATCACTGATTTAGAGGAAATCAAATATCCTCCATTTATTTGCAATAAGTGCAATAAGCCTCTGTTCTTTCTCCTTTAACAAGACCAATCAAAGTCCACAATAATGTTAATGGTTGATTTCTCCTCACCTACTTTTGCAGCTTGTTCGAGAGACAGCTATTCAATGTCTTGTTGCCTTGTCTGAGTTGCCCCACGCCCGTATCTATCCTATGAGGACACAGGTTTGTCATGCTTTTAGCTTGAAAGGATGAATATCAGCTTTTGATAGATATTCTTATTGATCTTCCTATCATGACTTGAATAGAATGCTCTTGTACTTGATTCACATTCCAAGTTGTGTTCAATGTTTGAATCAACTTGTTCATAGAATTGTGTGGTGTTGATATCTTTTTTTATATTTTCATTTTTTTGAAACCTGGGTGTTAAATGTATTTTCGTTACTATTTCATATTTGATTATATTAGGTTCTACGAGCAATATCAAAGTGTCTTGACGATTCAAAGAGAGCTGTTCGCCATGAAGCTGTCAAATGTCGGCAAACATGGTGGGTACCTTTTTTTGAAATTATGTACAATATCATTTGGTCCGATAACTCTCATACTTGCTTATTTTTTCTTATTTTTCCTCGACTTTTTTATAGGGCATCAATGTAATCTAGGAGTCTCCATTTCTGAAGTTCAAAACCAACTTCCCAAGGTACTGGGAAAGCTTTTGACCTTTGTTTTCTAATTAACAGTGATTCTTTCACCGAAAGGAAAATCTGAATTTTTGAAATGTAAAATAACTTGTAAATATTAAAGTCTATCAATCTTATTGTCTACTCTTATAGCTGCATTAATGAGAATTTGATTTTGAATTCGCCCACTGATTGGAATTTTTTTACTCAATGCTCTGTACATGGTGTGATTTTTATAGGCAGATTTTACAATAAAATTTATAATCTTAACAAATATTAGAACTTAATGACTAAGGAGAAAGGTAAAAGGCCGTTTAGCATAGGTGGTGGACAATTCTTAACATTGAAGCAGAACTAATCAGTGATGAAAACTCAAAACTTCAGCTGTATAGACGGTGCAGTAAACTTATCTTTTACGGTCCAATAAAAATACTTTCTTTAGTCGAATTTTCCAACTGTCAGTGAATAATAGGGCTTGATATATTTCTTACATTCACTTCATCTTCAGTAGGTTGTTTTCATTTTATGCCATCTTTTTTATAGGAGTAACGTCTTCGTTATTTTGCAACAATTCTGTGTTGAAGAGAAAGAGGTGACTTAGCTAGTAAAGTAGACTCTGAATATTATAAATTTTCTGGTACTTAGTTTATTATTCTTATGGATTAAAAAAATGGCTTGATACTGGGAAAACTGTTAAACGAGAAAATAATTCAGATTCGTTCAGCATAAAAAATACTAACTTATTTTATAAAGTTTTCCTCAAAATATATAAAAAATAATTATTGTTTCAAAAAAAAAAATTCAAGCAATTGTACACTTAGAATGCCACCTCATCAGACAAGTGAAATTAATTTTATAAATGCAATCAAGTGTTAAAACAAAGACAATTTTTAATAATTCTTTTTTTATACATGTAAATTTTAAAAATTAAATATGAAGTAACATATTTACGGATCAAATTCCTTAGATTGGACCAAGGGAGTCTAACAGTGTGCATGAGTAGTGTCACACTGAATGGATAAAAAAATTTGATTATATTTTTTTTATTCGTAAAAATGAAACTCAACTATGAGAATATTTATAACTTGTATACACGTATTAGACTCATTTAGTATCAATTTGATTATATGAACAAGTTGTAAAGGAACAGTATTTTTAATAAGAATGAATTATTTTTTAAAATCAAAAACATGTTTAGAATTTTATATATATATATATAATAAGATATTTTTGAAATAAAAGATCAGCACTTTTTATAAACTAAAATAATAGTTATGAAAATTAATTTTTTTTAAAAAAACTATTTACTTATAGAATAATAGTTAATGAAAAAGAAAAACAAAACTCTAAGAATATTTTTATTTAAAACATAATATCCGAACGTACCATGTATTACTTGCATGGCATGAAGAAAGGACGAGTTTAAGTGCTACATAGAGTTCAACGAGGTTGTCAAGATGCATTTAGTTTGGTTTAGACACGGTTTTAGCATACGAACATGCATGCATGTTTGTGTTTCTGGTAGTGCTGTGTCTTTTGCCTGGCTGTGTTGTTTGCCTTGGGTAGGGGTGAGGCCTTCTCTTTTTCAATTTTCAGATATGTTAGACCCCCCAAAAGAAAAAAGAAAAAAATGGAGTTTTGATGGTTGAGGCCAAAGAAGAAAGGGAGAGTGAGAGAAAATTGCAATGACATTAATTTAGAGCAAGGTCCCTTTGGTTACATTTGAAGACAAAACTGATATTTGGAAGCACAGGCATGGTACCCCCAAATGGGTGATATTGCCATTTCCTAATCATCTAGTGAACATGTATTTTTCTTAGTTACAAAATTCACCAATTACATCTAGCCATCATCAAATGCATATCCCTAAGCTCTTTTACTTGGGCCTAAATGCTGTCTCCACGGGCCCAACTTGCCTAGCCAGCTGCACAAACAAAAAGGAACACTTAGTTCTTTTACCACACTCCCGAAGACAACAAATATGCATACGAAATTCCCACTCACCTGAAAATATGTTTCAAGTTTCTTTCTCAGTGTTGCATATTCTCTCTTCATTTGTTGGAAGCTCCTCCTGCATCTGCATGTTCACACACAACAACACAACTATCACTACTAAGGACACTCTAACAAATCTGGTGTCTGGAATTTTATGTTTCCAAATTCTACACATAGTGAAGGGCATTCAATGAAATGTTAGTTATTCCCTTGTGATTGTTGGTGAATGAAAATAAAGTTAAAGCTGGATTTACCCTTCTCCATTTCTTGCCCTGCAATATTCCCTGAACAGAGTGCACTCTGCTTTCACCTTTTTGGCTCCGATGCTGCAATGCAAACCATAACAAAAAGAAAACTCATCAAATAATTAGAGATTCGTTGTTGTTTGTGCTGTATCAAATAAAGCCAACAGAGTACTATGCATGTGCCTGCTGATATAATAATAATTCACTCAATGCAACTTGAACTTATTTGGTTTGTTTACCTTGAGCTGCTTCCTTTAAACTGATGCATAATTGTGTCCAGCTTGTTGAAATCCAGTGGGTTACTTTCCCTGCCATAAGCACACAGAGGAGATCAGGAATGGGAATGACAAGATAAAAATATTCTCAAAGACTCAAAGTATGAAGTTACTTACAGAGTGTGGTCCAAGCTAGAGATAAGCCTGGAGGAATCACGGTAGTAAAGAGTGACAATTTCTTCAACGAAGTTAGGATTAGCATCATCCTGCAATTCTTCCAGTTGGATAAACTGCTCATCCAGATATCCCTGCAGTAATCAATTAATTAATGAACATAGTCAGTCCTGTGTAAGTGTAACAACTAAAAAGGAACAAAAGAATATGTAGTGTTTTTGTAATCTATACTATAATATTATTTATGCCATTCATTCTCTTTGGATAACAATGCCATACATACATACATACCTGATCAAAGAGGGACTGTTTCATGGCAGCAACCTGCCTGCGGGAAGGGATTTTGTCCATTATAAGAAAATATGTCAGACAGAGAGAGAGAGAGAGAGAGAGAGAGAGAGGGACACACTAATGTATAATTGTATTGTAGTTAAAAGTTGAGGTGGGAGTGGAATGAAATGGAAGTGAGGATAGCCAGGGGTTTTTATAGCACCTGAAACTTGTCTTATGTGGATGAGGAGGGAGTGTCATGCTCGTGGATGGTTGATTTGTATCCACGCTTGTTACAAAAGAAATAACGTGCATGCACTTATTGTCTAACACTGTCATCTAATAATAAAATTTTATATTTAGTGTATGATTTGTTTTCGATTTAGAAATATTAAAATGAACACAAATTCAATAATTTTGATTTTTTGGTAATATTACTTTTGTTTCATACATAATTTCCCAAAGGATTCTCAAAATGTTATTAATAGGTATATATTGATACGGTAAAAAAATTTTACACCTTCCATTAATCACAAAATGTAACTTCTTTAAAAAGTTTAAGTTTGATTCTAATTATATTAAAAATCACACTTGTTATGAATTGCAATTAAACTCAAAATTTATCTGTGTAAGTTGCTGATTTTTATTATAATTATAATTATCTTATAAAACTTATCTACAATCATTTTTTTTAATTAATTGCTAGTATATAACTTTTTAAACTAACAATCCATAAAGATTGATTATTTACTAATAAAGTATCACTTTATTTAAAATTATTTGTTAAAATATACGTTTATTTTAATAAAAGTAACTATTTATTCTTTTAGTGTATTTCTTTAAATTGTTTTTTCTTAAAGAAATAATTTTTTTGTTTATTTTAATAAATAAATCATTTCTACTTTTTTTTAAAAATTATATAAAAAAATTTATTTAAAGTTTAAACAAACTCACCTAAATTAACTCTGCATGAGTCTATTCTAATGTAATACACGTCCAAACCTAATAATTAAGCAAGTTTTCATTAGCTAATATATTTTGTTGGAAAATATATGCACAAATTGATGGGTTACATACATATTTTACTTATTCAAACAAAAACTTTTAGAAAAACCCATGGATTAAACATGAAATTATACAAAGTACCTAAAAATATTTAATTACGTTATTTAATCATACGCATCCTAATTATTCCACCAAAGTACCTAAAAATATAACCTTACGCAAGTAATTAAACAGAAAACAGGTTCAATACTTTAATTAGCACAATTAACAACAGATATAGTGCTTGTACGGAACACTGCGAGGCATCATTTGAGATTTGTTTATTTATACATAAAAAGAGCATACCGAAGATTGAATATTTACAAGATACTGGTAAGGAAGTTCGACTCATTTTTTGTCAAAAAAAGAAGTTCGACTCATTTAATCATTTATTAATCCAAACACGTATCATTCAGCATTTGAGATGAAAAAATTAATCCATCAATATTTTAAATTAGTACTCAATTTAAGATGATATCAAACTATCAAACAATATATACATACATAGAGAGGAAACATTAAATTATACAGCTATTAATAAAACTAGCTCATATATTATCAATAAATTTATATACAATATTTTTTTAATGATATCTAACTGCTAAATTATAATTATATATTTCTTTGATTATTTGTGTACAATTGAATAATTATAATTATATAACTAAAAAACCAAATACTTTAAAAGTTATATTATGTCCATTTTAATGTATATCAATGAAGTGTTGAATTATTTCAAATTAATATAAGATTTTGTAAATACAGTTTATACAATAAAAAAATTTAGTCCAACAGTAAATTTGAGATAAAATTATCTAATAAAAGTTAATAAACAATGTAAGTTTTGTGTAGTTTAAAGCAATTAATGTTATTTTAGGTCATTTAATATTTATCAATTAATTTTTTATACAGTTAACTAGCTTATTGGTTTATTTTGTCAAATATTTTTAATTAAATCATATAACTTATAGCGTAAGATGTATGTAACTTAAAACAATGTGTCATTTAACATTTATTAGTTTACTTTTTTTATATAGTTAACTAGTTTATTGATTAATCTTGTCAAATATGTTTAATTAAACCATTTAGTTTATAAACTTCAAGTAGCTAATAAGTTCCCGCTAGCTTATAATTAGTTAAATAAAATTAAGGATATTAAGCCAATAAGTAATTTAAGTTGTATATATTTAATTATTTTTAAAACTTTAAATTCAATTTTATGCGTATAATTTTTCTTACTTGTAATTTTTAATTTAATTTTACAGGGATATTCTCAACTTAAACAAGAATATTTCTATGGAAGAAGATATCTGTTATTTAACTTTAAAAAATTAACAAATCAAGGGCATTTTGTAAGAAAATAATGGCATGACTTTTTTGAGAAGTTACTTTAATGACTTACGATAAAAGCAATCTTGTTTATTCAATTTTTTATATATTTAAAAACAACTAATAGACCCCCTAAGATATGAATATATATAGTAAACTTCATCATTATACTCAACCATCCACTATCATGTGATCACTGTATGGCACCACCCAAATGCAAATTCTCCAAAAATGAGATAAAGAAAGGTTATGGAGGGAAGATGAAGATGCATTGACATATTCCTTTCTATGCTCTACGGATGCATAAAAGAAAAGAAGAATAGTTAAGGGAGAAATTCTTTCCCTTTTTAATAGGAGACATATACCAAATTAGCATATGTCCTGCGCTCTCAACTCAAGTTAGTTGATTGAAGCAACAGAAAAATTAATCTAAATAAATTCCTAAAACAATATTATTGGGCATCGCATGAGACAAAGAATTTATCCTCAAAAGGGACCCCAAAAGATTGCTTACGGCCATAAAGCATATAAATTACACCATCTTACAATAGAAAATCATTTCCATTTGTTGCTATAATTTCTTTCATTCATTATATAGGAATTATATGTTTTAAGGAGTAAGGTTCACAGCGTGGAGAGTTGCCAGTAAGGAAAGATGGAGAATGTTGTTGATTCGATGAAAAGACATTTGTCAATATTTAACTGAGATATTTATATGATATAATATACTTTTCATGGATTAGAGAGAGAGAGAGAGAGAGAGAGAAATAATAAAATAATAAAATAAATGATGTGTGGACACGTTGCTAAAAATCGAGACCGGATAGTTTTAATAAAACTATAGACTATTGATAACAGTGTACAGAATTGTAATCATAGTTTAAGAAATAAATTTGAGTGCTTATAAAAAAAATGAATGAGTCTATTCAACTCAAACTTTGATATAACTGCTTTACAATAAATTGATTTTTCTGGTACAAAAATGTTAAACAATGATTTACATAAATTGGTTATGAATTTATCATAGTTTATTTAGCCATAAATAATAAAATGAATTTAAAATCTACAAGATTCGGTTAAGAATTGATAGAATAGTTTCAAATTTGGCAACGAAGAACCAGTTTGAATATTTTTTAAAAAGGTTAAATATATTTTTAAGTCTTTATAAAATGAGAAAATTTTGATTTTAGTACTTATAATTTTTTCTTTGATTTTTATGCCTAAAAAATTTAAAATCATTAAACCTTACTCTCATTTGTTAAGTGTTTAGTCCTTACTTATGTGTATAATCAAAGGTCAAATATGACTATCCAAAGCGACACCTACAAATATATGCAAGTATCATGTTAGCATGGGATATTTCTAAAAGAAAATCTGCATGCATAAAATAAATATTATTTGTTTACTTTAAAATGATTATTTAGGATCAGAAATAGTGATTTTAGATTTTGAGGGATAAAAATCAAAGTTAAATTTTTTACAGGTATCAAGACCGAATTCGCTCATATTACAAGGACAAAAAATAATGATTTATAATTTTAGAGAAATTAGAAATAAAAAAAATTACATGAACTAAAATCAAAACTTGCTAATAAAAATTAAAAGTAAATATTAGATAAGTCTCAAATGAAATGAAAGATTAATCTCATAATCGACACAAAAGATTGAAACTCATGGAAAATAACTCAGGGTTCAATCATGAAGCCAAATATCCTAATTGTGGTAATTGAACCCAAAAAATATATAATGAGAGAGAAATTAAGTTATTTCAAGAATAATTTGTTTACATTTATTTTCCTTAATAACTTTTATAAAATAAAAAATTTATAAATCTAACTATTGAATCATGTGATAACGTCCTGACAATTATGTATATAAAATTTTAGATAAATGAATATTCATATGTTATAGTAAAAATTTACTTATATATGCAATATGCATTAAAATAAAATTGATGGGTGAAGTAATAAATTGTTTTCATATTTTATGAAATTTTGTATACTTAATTTACATAATGTGAACTTTTGAACCAATAGTTAGATTAATGAAATTCAATGTTTATAAAAAATATTAAGTAAAATAAGTTAAGTATGACTTACACTTAAAATAAGATATTCCTTTGTTTAACATATTCTGAAATTTGATTTATTCATAATTTAATTATACTTAAACTATTAAATTAAAAACTAACATCTTTATTAATTGTTAAGTCTTGATGATCCATTAAATTACACGACCTATCACACATTAGATTTTGATATTTACAAAAAGTATAAATGATTGATAATCTAATATTAATTGGATAGAAAAAAACTTCGTAAGGACCTAATTGTTATCTACAAGTCACATCTATGCTTAAAGTGGAAAACATTTTTCTATTTCAAGTGTCCAACACACGGTAAAATCAATCGTGTTCACTCTTTATGAAAATCAGTGTTTATACACTAAGTGTTTTTATAAGTCTCATTCAGTTGGTATAAGTCACATACATACTCATTTTATACTCTTATATGTGACGTTCAATCATGTATGAAGGGAAATGCATCATTTTTTTGAAATTCAGTTTTACTTCTCTTTATTTGAATTACTAACATTTCGAATTGAAGGTAAGGACAAAAAAAACAAAATTTTTTTTTTTTAAAGAGTAGTCCTCATTCTTCATTCTTTCAACGCGGATAAGAAACACATATCGTTGTCTATACTTTTATTCATTTCCTCTCCTATCAAAGCGTGCCATATCATCTTGTCTCATAGTGTGAGACAACAGTCATTTCAAAACTCAGCGTTAATCCCGTAACAGAGTCTTCACTAAAGTTTGTAAAAAGTAGTCTCTGCCCAAAAGTAGGGAGGAACATTATCATAAAAAGCAGCAAGAAAAACTCTGAAGCGAAACTCTACAAAATCATTGGACGATACATTTGATCTTACCTTGCTTTTGTATTTGAGCTTTATTGTTTACCTATTCAGTTGAGTTTT
Source organism: Glycine max (assembly GCF_000004515.6). NCBI lineage: Eukaryota > Viridiplantae > Streptophyta > Magnoliopsida > Fabales > Fabaceae > Glycine > Glycine max. The sequence goes on along the minus strand of NC_038251.2, from coordinate 1,516,272 downwards.
TTTAATCATTATATTTGTTCAAACTTTTGTTTGAGAAAGTCAGGAGTGACTTAATGTTAAATAATACTTGGATATTCTTAAATTCAATGAAAGTCTAAGGAAGTGTCAAAAGTGACTAGCATGATACTTGTATAGCGAGAAGTGATCGAACATAAAACTTGTTTTGTAATCAAAAGTTTGATTAGTGAAATTTTTTATTGTTGTGTAAAGAAAAACTAAACGTAATTTTATTTGAGTGAATAAGTATAAACCAATGTTTCCACATCTCTCTAAAATGATTTTACTAAGTATTCTTTTAAATTTCTTTATTGTTTTTGGTGTCTATCTGAACACCTTTTTAAACTTCTTATTTCATATATATATGAATTTGTGTCATTGCTTTCGAATTTTAAAAAATATCTTATTTTTTATTAACAATCTTTATCTTCTAGTGTGATTGTTGATATTTCATTAATTACTTAAATGTTTGATTTATTTTTTAAAAATTTATTCCTATATTACAAATTTGAATCCTCTTTTTTTAGTGAAAGCATTTTTTATAAGCTATTGATTTTGAATAAGAATGTTTTTAGGAGTTATTCTTGGATGATATTAAGAGTTATTCTCATTTTCATTAAATCACATGTCTTATCCTAAACTGACATATTAAATATTTAATTTTTAAATTTTTTTAATTTCTTTCAAATATATTTTCATTTTAATTTTATATTTAGTTTACTAAAAACAAATTATTTCTCAACCATTTCAAACCGTTTTCCTCCTATCTTTATCCTTGTACTTGATTTCCTTAATCACTCTCCTCTTTCATTCCACTCCTTTCATCTTTCTTTTGCCAATAATAAAAAATAATCTTATATTAGTATATAAATTCCATGTTTATTATAAATATAAAAAATAATTTATATATTAAAAAATATTTTATTACAAATTTTAATTGTTATAATTTATATATTAGAATATTTATTTATAATAAATTTATTTATATAAATATTTATCTTATACACTATACAGACTAAAATACTGTATATCTATAACAATAATTGAACACAACTTTAAAATTTTCTTTCTACAGTTTAGATTTACTTCACGACAAATGTAAGATTATATTCACCTGCAAATCTAACGATTCCGTATTTAAATTAATATATCACAATGTAATTGTACGTATTCTCCATTGTGTGTTTTTTTCTTTTAAAATAGACATTTTTTTTAATTCACTATTAAATCATTACGATTTATCTATCCTTAATTTATATGATCTTTATCCAAATTCTCACACGATATTTGAAATAAAAGCAATAAAGATGACCTAATGGAGTTGTTATGATGTCAATAAAAATATTATAACCCAATTAATTTTGTTTGCTGTAATAAAAAATATTATAACCAAAACCAAAATAAGTCGTCAAACATTTATTACTATCTTCATTTTTTTTTCTTCAACCAGTATTTTGTTATTTTTTGTTTGTTGAATTAAAAAAAATTAGGTAAGTTGGATCCCGAAAATTTATGAGCACTTATCAACCTACTTACAAGTTATTCACCAACAATTTTTTTACATTAAAATTAAATTCATTTTCTAGTGAAATATGAGTTTGATTCTTCTTGACATTCATTATATACATTACACAAGATAAATATGCAATTTTATATAACTAAAATTAATAATAAATAAATATTTCAATATATAAATTATATTTTTAATTTATAACGAGCAACTCAAATTGTGTATAAAATTCATCAATTCTATTGAACCAAACACTCGGCGTCCATTTTAAATAAATAGTTTTATGAAGTTTATAGACTTCCAATTATCAACTTGTATTTTTTTTTTCTGGACAGCTAAACTGGGATGTTTCCATCATGCAAATTACTTAAGAACGTTGATTTTACATGAAAATAGTAACCATTTTTTTCAATTATATGACAGTTAGATAACAATATAATTTAAATGTATTTCAATTATTTTTTTTCGATAACAAATGTATTTCAATTATATTCTTAAAATATATGCTACATATTTATTTATTAAATAAAAAAAATCATATTATAAATACTTACTTAAATCACCTACAATATATACCTGCTAACCTAACTAATATAAATAAAATTCTTTGAAGAATATAAAACAGGAAGGATAAGGAAGATCGAGTATGAAGTGAAGTAAGGAATGTATAGCATAAGGAGGGAAGGGAAGGGAAGTGGTGATCTTATATAACAACTGATTTTGTAAACAAAGACAAACCGATTTAACTTTCCACTGCTTTTACAGGACATAAAATTTTCTATTGTCTATATCAGTGAATTGATTCAGATGGAAATGGAATGAAACACTAATGCAATGATGGCAACGGTGAAGCCAATCTTGAGTTTCACTGACCTTTTCAATCAACTTGTTTTGTATTCTCTGTTTAAATAGACTAGCTGCTTGTTCTTACTTATCCATATATTTACAAGTGTTTCCCTTATTTAGTGGATCATAGAAAAAGGAAAAGGTTGAAGGGCAATGGACAACACACGTTAACTTTTGGAAAAATTATTGGAGTTTGATTTTCAGAAAATACGCCTTTAAATAGAAGCAAGGAGCAAAATTTGAATGTGTTAACCTGATAATATGCAGAACTTGAACTACTCCAGTTGCTCTCTTCTTGAATAATTAGCATTTTTTTAGACTAGTTGAAGTAGAATTAGCAAACTTGTACAACAGAACAGAAAAACCACGTCAGATTTCACTGTGGCGAGATATGGTGCGCAGAGAATACCAGAGAGGGGAATCACTGTAACCAAAAGTGGGGGGAAATTAACAAGGAAAAATTTCAATGATTGACATAAAATTTTTGCATTGCATCTCAGTGGTCATCTCAGTGGTCCTCCTCATTTCTTTCTCTGCAATTTCAGCAAAGCAAAATGTCTTAAAGGAGAAACAAGTGTTGCAGAAGAGATTCTCTTTCCATTCTCTCTTTATTCCGAATTCCTGTGCCACAGTGAAGTGAAAAGACAAGTGCTTATTTGATCTACACCACAATTTAACCACCTCCCTTTTCTTCAATGATATAGTTTTTATAGAACAAATTACATGGACACTTCCCGTCATTTCTTGATATTGCTCGTGATACCCTTGTCTTTTAAATGTTTATAATAATCCTTTAGTCCTTACAGTGTGTAATGTGTTTTTAGGAGAAAGTTGAAGTTAAGTATAACATATTTCAATATAGAGGTTAAAAAGACAGATGTAAGTATGCAATATCAAGAAATCATAAAGAATCTCAGTCTAATTTGCTCTTTTTTATTTGTATTGTATTGTATGTATTGTGGTCACGTCTGCTCCTTTGTAAAGAGCCAAAAAGTCGAATGTTTTAGGTGGGTGGAAGAGGATCAGAATCTGGTGTCTCTGTATCATTTTTCTAGTCCGGCACTTTTTTCCCCCTTTCTCTTATCACTATCTCCTATGTTGATAAGAACACATCATGTCCATGGACAATCATCAATCTCTGTATGTGAAAAACTGATAACCTAGCGGGTCCATATAAAAAATTGCATCAGCAAGACTAGTAGTCCCGTATAAGCCATCTCAGGGTATGTACCATTTCAACCAACAACCATGCAGAGTCATATTCATTGTTACCAACATAAATAACTAAAAGAAATGAGAACCGACGAATTTACAAATTAAGTACTGCACATGACAAATATATGATGACTTCAAAACTAGTCTTTGAATTAGCCTTTAGATGCCATTTTACTCAAAAATTATTTCAGATACAGTTAACTAAACAAGGTAATAGTCGCCAAAACGAAAGAACCTTTAATTAGTAAGCATAACACAAGGTTAGAACCTTAAAATGTTTCAGTGCTTTCATGTTCAATTTCATACCACCAGAAAACTTTGTCTGCATCTCCTATTACGTTGAAAAGGACGTGATTGGAGCACATAGTGTCTCAGATGGATTGCACGCCAAAGAATTAGCTGCTAATGACACTCACAGGACCTGAAAAAAGCATAGCAATTGATTGTATCATTTTTCTCTCATCAAGAAATGCGCTGACAGAATAATCCAAGCCTGTGGGAATTGATGCAATCATGGAGAGGTTAGGTTAGCTGAGGTTGCTTTCTCACTTCTCAGTGGCTTTTAAGGGGTTATTCACTTATTCTTGTCTGGAAGCATCAATTCTACTAATCATCTTCAGAATCCACTGGAACTGTGTGGAACACACTATTGAAAGCAGCAGCTAGCATGGCCACTATAGGAAACTTTTCCTCTGTCCGCCAAAATTTTATCCGAATGCATGAGACAAGATCCTTGTAGCAAACATGGAAAATGAAAGGACCAAATAATGATGATTGGTCCACCAGCAAAGAGATGGCCAAATCAAGAAAAGTAAGGCCTTGTGAATATCAACCTTTCCATAAAGGATATGATATATACCGCATAATGCTGCCTCTACTCTGTTGTCGAGAAGTGAGGTACCTATTACCAACAAATGCATGCAGTTGTTTGCATTTTCATAAAATACGAGATTGTTCCATACAATATGTTCCTATATTGTCTGCATATACATAATCCGGTGCTTGGCTAAATTCTAATATTATCATAAATTGAAATGAAGCACCCTAGGATAATCAAGCTTTGAGAATTTGTGCTCATCAGAGGATTATAAAGACTTGTACACATTCGAAATCATATCTCCACTGTTAGCAATAATCTGCCTTATCTACATTCCTCCTGTATTCCCTTGGTGAAACCCCACTTAAACATTGTGTTTGATTGTCACTAAAACACTAAGAAATAAAAGGAAGTGCAAGGAAATCAGGGAGAGTGTACGAATTTTTCCAGTTTGGTTGCCACAAAATGCAGTGGAGATTTTTTAAAAAAATTATGGGCTTCACCAGCAATGATTTGAAATAGTTGTCATAATTTATTTAAAGTTTGATGTACTGTGAGTATAAAACTAACACCAAATCGTAAATTTATGGTTTGTATGATTTTTAAGATAATTATTGTAAAAATCAATAAATTTATTATATATAATAAAAATGTGTGTGAAATAAGATGAGATGAATGTATAAAATTATTTTATAAGTGTATAGTCAATTTTTCTCATTTATTTATAGTAAAAACAATAGTAGTAGTTTAAAAAGTGATAGGATGAGAAAGTTTCAAACATTTCTTTTTTGTCTTCATTTAAGCAAAATTATGAAAGCATGCCAACAATGTTAAAAGATCATACCATATTAGTTTCAAAAACTGCACTGATATAAACAAAAAGAATCGTATCAAATTGCAATTGGTATGCAGCCATAACAATATTTAGAATTTTCTTGTTTTGATTAGATTTTCTACTGGAACAACATATGATGACTCATTGATGAATATTGAATTCAATGCAACGTTTGTCACTACAAAGGCAGATTTAGGGAAAGTAAATTCAAAGTTTCCGACGAAAAATATCTTTAGTATTTTTTATCCCTTCATATTATTCATTGACTTTCTAATAGTACGTACTATACTAATTATTGAAAACAACAGTTGGAAAAGTAGTTAAGTTGATTAATTTCAATTAATAATATTATAGTTTTAAATTTTGTTTCAGAAGTACCCATAGAATTAAATAATTTAAGTGGTAGTTGTATTTTATTATATTATTACTTATAATTTGATATAATTTTTTTAACCAATGAATATGATTCATATGTTTCTAATATTTAGGATAAAAGAATGTTTTTATTTGTTCTTATATATAGGATTGGAGATAGTAATTTTTACTACAAATAAATTATGGAAACTATTTCAGATCATTGATAATTATGTTTTTAGATCAGGTAAAGATTAAGGACAACACGAAAAAAATATTAGCATTTCTAAAATGTAAAGATTAGAATTGTCTTTAGTGTAAATATATATAAGAATTGTTATAATAAATTTTTTGAGATTAATTTTCTAAAATATAGAAGAACTACTAACTTTTATAAAATATTTAAAAATTAAAAAGGACTACTAATTTTGCAACAATTTTTTTCTTTTTTTTCTCTTCACACGTCATCTAACTTTTAACCTATAATTTTTTTCTTCAGAGTTCACATGTTCTTTGTTTCTCCAGACTTTTTCTTATTGCCAATTGATTCCCAATTTTTTTCTCTTACACATTTTCTCCTTCTCTTTCTGCATACTACTCCCAGGACGATACTAGCTACCTATCAGTTCAATCCCAATAGGAGTTTGAAGACTTTTGATCTTCCCTAAACTTCATTCCTCTATTTAACTTTCGGTCCGTGCAATTTGTTTTTGTTTTTTTTTCATTTCTTTTGTCATGTTTAACAAACAACTGTTGAACCTTCTATATTGAAAGTTGGTCTCTAATTCCTATCCCTGCTTCATGAATATAGATAGCCCAACTTCATCACGTTACAGGTATGTAATTTGCAATGTTGTTATTCTACATGTGATCATATTCATTTTGCTGCCAAATTTTGTCTGATATTTATTACATTTTCATATACATGCATCAAGTCTATGTTTTATAAAATATTTCTCTATTTTATTTCATAAAAAAAAGTTTATCCCACGGGTTTTATTTTACATATAATATGATTTATATATTTTGATATTAATAAATTTACATGTAAGATCAATATATAAGAGAAAATTTAAATTTATGAAGGTAAAAATAAATCTTGAATAATTTACAAGTGACTATAATGAATAAGAAATAAATAATGATCAGCCTAAATTTTTTTATTTTAGACATTAATTGCATTCATATAAAAAAATTATATATTAAAATTATTATCATAACAATTTATCAAAGAAAATTAATTTTCTCCCTAATAATTTAGATGTTAATATGTTTCAAATAAATCATTCATCCCATGAGTTGCAAAACATCTCTACTTTCTTTCACTAATAAAAGTATTCATTTTCATATTTTTATTTTATATTTAATTTCTATATTAATAAATTTACATAGATATCAATATATGTACAATATTTAAATTTACACAAGCAAAGGAAAATTTTAAATAATTTACATAAGAGAAAAGTTAATAAATAAGAATTAAAAAATATTTGTCCGAAGTTAATTTTAGACATTAATTTTACTCATATTTTTTTGTTAGATAAAATAAAATATTCAATAAATATGCTAAGTCAGAATATAATAAGCAAAAAAATGTTATTGTTAGGTTATTATAATAATAAATTAAAGAAATATGAATATATAAGAAATTCATATATGTATTGCTATAAAAAAAATTGTTAAAGATGTACAAGGATTATTAATTTTTAGAAAAATATTTTCATATATATTTTTTATTTTATTTTTATTGTTCATAAAATTGTATAAGAAATTTATGTTTAAAAATTAACTTAGTCTAAATTTAAATATTTTGTAATTTTGAAATTGAAATGATAAATTAATTCAATTATTTTATAACTATATTGAAAATAAAATAATGATTTTATAATATTTATAGTTTATAAATAGCATTTTGATTAATTAAAAATGTAAAAATTAATTAAATCAAATGCAAACCATTGAAAATATATTAACTTTTTTATGAAAAAACAACATCAATTTTTGTCCGGTCTTTGACAAGTCTCAAATAGTAATTTCCAGCCTTAATATCATTTTTAGTTTATTATGTTTCAAAAAGTTATTTTACTTTCATACTTTAAATTTTAAATATTTTATTTTATTTCTTTATGTTTTGAAAATGTATCACTTTGATCTTTTTTATAATTTTTTCATTAAAAATATTAGTATTTTATTAACTTTTAACTTTTAAAATGATTTAATATCACTTTTGATCTATTATGTTTTAAATTTTAAAATAATTAAGTTAACATAATAACAGTTAAAAATCATCATCTTTTTTATTTAAAAAATTAAAAATCACTAAACAAATGAAAAATAGATAATCTAAAATTACGAACAATAACAACTTCAAGTTATTTCTCCTTTAGTTACTTGTCTCTAGTTGACCAAGAAAGATAATTGTCGTGTGTCCTTACTTCTGTTTCTGTTGCAACCTCCTTATAGGACCGAAATTATGATCTCATCTAACAATTATTATGAGACAAACTATTATGACTTAAATTGGATTAACTTTTAACCCGTAAAGAGCTTCTTATTTAAAATAAATATTTAATTCATGACTTCAAAAAATAATTTTACAAAGTATTTATAAAGAATTTAAAAGAGAAAGTTAATAAAATAAAAATCAAGGTGTGTAAATAAATTTTAACAGCGGTACGTATTTATCAAAAAAATTATCCAAAATGACTCTAAAAATAGCCAAACCAAGAGGAACAGAACAGAACCTCTTGGTGCTATTTGATTATTTAAGCTTCATTTGTTTACAGTTAGAAAGAATAAATATTTTCCAAGAATTGATCTAACCTGATCTACATACCACCATATAACTTGCTACTAATTGGAAGATTAAATGCTAGGGATCAGGAATAAAAAAAATGATATATAATGGTACAAATGAAAAGATGAGCAAAAGAAGGCTTAATTACTGCTGCTGTCTTCACCAGACCTTACAAGCTCAGACAGCTTGAATTGCGTTGTCCTTGCCATTGTTTAAATCCGAACTACCAACCGGGACATTTGCATGGAATGCTGACTGCCTTGAGGGCTCTCCTAACAACTTTATGGAAAGAGGGGAAGGCTCTCTATCACGTACCTGTGCTTCCCCAATGCTTAGATGAGACATTCCCACAAGTTCGTCAACATTAACAGGTTCCTTTGGAATGACTGGGATTGGCTTGTGGATCTGATGGTGGCATGTCTCTCCTCCCTTAACTTCTTCAAAGGGGTGAACCCAAGTTGATGGCCACACGGGAAAAGGAACAGGTAAATATGCGGGAAAGCATCCATGAGGAGCCATTGGTGTCAATCTGTTTGATCCCATCATAGGTTCATTGGTCTGTTGCACATTTTCTTGAGAAGTAGTCTCCATAGGTTCAAATTCTGATTTGAGGGAGAGATTTAATGAAGGCTGTGATTTTCCATTGCAAGGTTGTGAGTTCTCGGGAGGTGGAAGCAGCACTTGTTCTTCTGGCACAGAAGGTTGATCTGAAGACTGACATATGATCGAAAAAACAGTTAGCTAAAGAGAAAAGCCGAGAAAAAAAAATAATATTACGTTTACACAACAAAAAACTTTAAATTGCTTATAGATTGGTGCTCATGTACAAGCAAGGATGACACTAATTTCCCTTTTTATATTACTAGACAACATGTAGACATAAGGATGTGAGCATGATTGCCCAATTAGATATGATGAATAAAGACCAACCATATCTGGAACCATGTCAAAAAGGCTGGAACGTCTCTTTCTCCTGGTAGCATGACTCTGCCGGATAAAATACTTTTGGGCATGACTTGCTACTTGAGTAGGGGTTCTTGATACAACAAAATTACGTGCTATCCCACGCCAGTCTCCTTTGCCCAGCTTCTGGAGACCAATTAAGAACAGCCGATGTTCTTCTTCAGTCCATGGCACACCTAAACAAAAGTACATACTGAATAATGTAATCCAACCAGAGTCAAAGATTTCATGTAACTGAAAATTTCCCTAGAAATGGTACCAAATTAAACAAACTATGTTTTACAGAGTACAGAATATCAAAAAACTAATACACATGGCTCAGCCAAAAATTGCTATTTACCACCGCCTTAGGATGTATAGCAAATAATCAACAATTTGATGGCTTCAAATTGGGCAGAAAATCTAAATAAATATTTGCCAACGAATTCCATCACTAGGAAAAACACATTGTCGTAAAATTTAATGCAATTACAACAATTATTATGAAAGAAATGATGCAGTCTTGCAGGTAAAACATGAAATCAACAATTTCAGAAGAAAGAAACAAATTAAAAAAAAAAAAACATTCATCATTTGATTGTAAGTTTGCATTTGAAAATATCTTAGGCATTTAGCCCTGTATAATTTTTCTAGTAAAATAATAATGCATTCAAGTATCACCCCTTTGAAAGGGGATAATAATCAAAAGTCATCATGATTATGTCTGTCTTAAAGCCAAACACAATAATTAATTACAGCAGCAACTCGGTACTCAAGTTTCAAGCTGTTCATGATTAATACATAGTAAGTAATTTTAGCTACACTTACAAAAAGATGAACAAGTATGCAACAACAATATACACAATAGTAATTAAACTGGTTTTAGGACAAAACGGCAATTTGACTCAAGCATCAAACTCTCGAGTCTAGTTTCCCTCATGACAGAAAGGCCGGAAATTTTCAAATAAACTTGTTCACTTCCTTTTTTATAATTACTTGCACTTAATGGATGCCCCTAGATTAAATGAATACTGTACACTACTTCATGGAAGAAATTCATTATTATGAAATGATTTAAAAAACCAAGTCCATGTAAACATTCCTTTGCTGGCCACTATAAATTCAACCTGCTATGAGCTCCCAACCGTTTCAAAATATATCATGCAAGTTAGTACATAATAAATGAATCACATTCATCCAAATTACCCCATCCATGAAGCAGAACATTAAATACCGCCATTGGCCGCTGGGAGAACCAATTAGACAACAAGATAAAGTTGCATATAATGTGAACCAGAAAATCAATTCCAAGACAAGGGGGAAAAAGGTTGAAGATTAAAAATAAAATTAAAAAAAAAAAAAGCATCCACGGATTTAATATAGACATATATGAATTACAAGAAATGAGAAATAAATTCTGAACAAACACAAAGAGCAAAGCATGGTAAATGAATGCAACAAACAGAAGGCGAGAACGAAAAACAAATCTAACACAGCAAACATAATGTAATGTCATGTGTAGCTAACAAAAAAACAAAATCCCAATTCCAAAGTTGTGACATAATAGTAATAAAAAAAGAAAAGAAGAAGGTTAAGAAAAGGAGAAATGAAAAGAATGAGAACCTTTTTTTCTATCACCGCGGCGGTTAGCGAAGGTGGAGACGTGGGCGGGGTCATCGGACAAGTAGCCTTGGGGCGGGTCGGAGCACGGGGAGCTTGGATTGGGCGATGAGGCCGCGGGGAGGTTGGAAGAAGAAGGAGATGAACGGAATTGCAGATGTGCGGCGGCGGCGGAGGAGGAGGAGGAGGAGAGGTTAAGGTTCCCCATGCTAGCGCTCTTCTTTATGATTGATCCATCCGTCAGCCTCACCCCGAACAGCTTGACGCCGCCCCCTCCCCGCGACGGGCATGTCCGGGAGTTGTGGCCGTTGTTGGTGCAGTGGGAGCAGCGCCGAGTCATGCCGATTCGCCGCCGCCTGACTCGGTCCAGAGAGCAAATGGAATTGAAATTATGGATAGAAGAAGAAGAGAAAAGAAAGAAAAGTGCATGTAGTATGTGTTTGTAATACAACACAGGGTGCTGCTGCCTCTTCGAGGTTAAATCTGGAATTCTAATTTAATGCTTAGCGGAACGCGCTCTATCGCTCCTTTCCTTTCTATGCCACTTTCACTTAGTTTTCTTTTTTTATACATTCTTCTCAAATTATTTCTATTTTTTCCTTTATTAAATTATTTTCTATGCATTGCTGCTGTCAAAAATACCTACTCCATCAATTAATAATAAATGATAAATAAAGAAACAATCACTTCATTCATTTGTTTATAAAATAAAATGAAAATCTTAAATTTTGTTTTAAGATTCTTTCAGAAGTCCATAAAAATTCGCTTTTAGATTACAATTGTTCTTGATTATAAAAAAATAATAATTTTAAAATATGAAAAGATTAATTCTTTTAATAAAAAGATGTAAAGATATACTATTAATTGATTGTCTATTATTTAGCCTCATTTTTCATAATTAATTAAATGAAATGTTTTTTCTTCTTGATTTCACGTTGTAACTGTATTTTGTAGACCGCATGTGATGTGATTGGTCTTGAAGAGTTCAAATTGGCATGGCATGACTGGACGGTGTTGTCCTCATGGCACTAACAACTCCAAAACATGCTTTTCAGCCAATGTGATATGCATAGGGTTAAGAATAAGAGTCTGCTTATTCAAGACGCATTTATTTGGAACAGAACAATAATGAATACCATATAGTATATAACAAACATCTGCAACTTTTTCTTTATTATAGAAACTATTCATTTGTATAATTTTAAGAAAAATAAAAAAGATCTTAAATAAGTCTTTGTTTAACATCTCCAAACATAAGTTATTTTATATAATTAATTATTAATTAAAAATTTGATTTTCCACAACTAATTTAAACAAATTTATGGTGTATATATACACTATTTTGTTAATTCGTACAAAAATAAATTAATAAAGTATTTTATTTCAGGTTTTTTTTAGTATATCCTCTCCTGTCAACTTTATAAATGTTATTATTAACTTGGACATTGCTTTGGTGGACCATGTAAGTAAACCGGATATAGTAGGTGGTATGAGTAATATTTAATTTAGTGTGGGAATGACCTTTTGATCCCTAAGAATTGTCCATATTCATGCTTCCACTGTTGATCCTCCTCGGCCTGTGTCGAAATCGTAGATTCTTGCGATGACGACGAGAGGCTAACTTGGATAAAGTTCTCTTTTTCGTATTAGGATTGGGATTGTGGAATGGTTCTATGTTCCAGCTAAACCCAATTAATGTTCATGGTTATGCAGAAAAACAGTTTCTTTTCACACCAATACTCGTGAAGCCTTTGAGTCTACATATTCTCTTTTTCCTTTCTTGCAGTGGCTCAAGTTTCTGATTTGTTTTGTTTTGTTTCCGCCGGGGACCACTTTCCGACATTAAATGGTCAATAAAACAAAAGGGTACTTGAGTAAAATACGTCGATGTAAAAATAATATAATTTAATAATTTAAATTATTTTAAACTGGTTAAAACTTTTTCTGGTAACCAAACTCCAAGATTGAATACTATGCTAATAAATCCAACGATGAATAAAATATGGTCTAAAATAGATCACCAAACTTAATGGTCCACGGTAGCATGCTCCATTAATAATTATTATATAGTTTATCTTATTTCAAAATTGCTTGTTTTAATGAAACGCTAGAGATAATTATTATCAGACTATGAAGTTCCATTCTTTCAATCATCAGTCAAATGGTATCCGGCATTTTATCTATATATGGATATGGGTGGATTAATATAAAAAATATGGATAAGATTGTTTTTTAAACAATCTTTATCGGTAAGATTAACTAATTATTAATAGATGTTAATTGTTTAGTTTTGACTAGCGATAGAAATATTTTAGTATCATTATTTAATCCTTTACAATACATATTATTGAAAAACAAATTACCCAGCTTAATATGATAAAGAAAAATTTGAATAATACAATTATTAGTATAAAAAAATGTTTATGAAAACAATATGTTAAAATTAAATAAAATAACTGATCAAATTATTTTGTGTATATTCAATTTTATTTTATCTAATTTCAATAGTTTAATACAAAAGGGCGGAGACTGCTGAGTGATGTTTTTATTGTAGTGAAGTGATTTGGAGGTGTTTGGATCAAATTAGAACTCTAGAAAAAGGCCAATGAATGTCCTTATTTACGGATTAGTAATAAGACACGTGGAATATATGGTGGCCCCCAGCTACTTTACGTGGGGTCGACGCCATTACGAGTCTGGTTTTTTTTTTTTTCTTCACCAAATCCAAAAGGAATATTTTCCTTTTTGTGGTTACTGATTAGATAGGAATTTGAATCGATTTATTTCTATAAAATAATTCAAATTTACAAAATTATTATTTCTATAAGAGATATATTAGTAACATAGGATGATTTGGTTGAAGAGAAAAAATTCCTATTCAAATAAATTTTTTAAAATTAAAGTGAGTTTTATATTTTTATTTTATTTTAATTTAAACAGTTATTCTCAATTCTTTTTTTTTACACAATCAAACATCTCCTGTGAGACACACACTTTTAAATATGTTTTCTTTGGTTAAAATTTATTTAAAATCACAAAAAATTATGAATCTCATATTTTATTAAATAATTTTGTAATTTTTAATAAAAAAATATTCTTTCATAAGAGAAGTTGTTAGAGAATATATTATGGCCCTCCTCTTTTCACAATCTTAACATTCTTGTAACAAAAAAAGAAAAAAAAAACAATCTTAACAGATATTGTACTTAGGTAGAGATAAAAGAAAATGCTACCGATAGCGCAGGTAAAACTTGTTACAAACTAAATTTAAATAGTCTAATGGATGTTTATGTGTACATTAATGATTTTTTTCTCAACTCGTTTATTAATGGGGTGAGTTAAGTAGTAATGTAATTATTCGCTTATTGAATTACTTGAATACACAAAGAAAATAAGGGAGTAAAATAAAAATTATTTTAATAAATATCTGTAGATTATACCGAATATCCAGATTGATGTATAATATTTGTGTATATTTTGTTGGTATAAAGCACATGTATCCTTTGGTAAAGATAGTAATATTTAAGTAAAATAAGATCAATATGAACAACTAAGTTTTTCATTGAATATTTAACTTAATGAATTTATACAACTAAAAATTTAAATTTGAGACCCAATTTCATGTCAGCTAACTCAAACAGATTGATTATATATATATATATATATATATATATATATATATATATATATATATATATATATATACCATTATTTTGTCATAATATATTGTTAAATGTAAAAAGGTGAGTAAAATATTAAACAAAACCTTTGCAAAAAATAAAAAAATAAAGCAAAAAATTAAGATTAGGATAGTTAATGATTCAGTTTAGTTTAATTTTTAAATGAAAATTACTCGATTAATTTTAAACATAAAAATAATTTGTAATTCAACTTAGTTTGATTTGATAACAATATCAAATAACTAAACTATTAGGTGCTATTGGGTCGAGAATTATCATCGCATTGTAACATATAGATTTGGTAAGGGTAAAAATTTAAACAAAATGTTGAATGAATTCAAATATATATTATTTAGTTTGTAATGAGTATAATCTATATAGTACCATAAAAAAAACTTTGCTTATACTTTATAGATCTAAGGACAAAATCTTTGCTAAAATTTTAGGATTTTTTTAAAGCTACTAAACAAAATGGATAACAACAAATCTTTCATCTTATCTCTTTTAATATTTTTTTTTTCTTTTTGTTTGTGGGGAGGCCCCAGGCCACTATATGCTCTTTCATCCTATCTCAACTACATATTTTAAGCCATTTTAACAGTAAAACCTTAATATATGTTTAGATTTGTTTAAATGAGAAGAAAGAAAGCACAAATAACAACGTATTTTTAATAAAAAGAAAGTTCATTTTTAGAAATAAAAACTCAAAATTTATTTTCTTTCTATTTTTCTTCATTGCAAAATTTATTTATTTTTTGTCTCCTACTCTTTCGTCTAAACTAAACATATATTCTTTTCTCTAAATTAGATATAGCAAAAGGTTCATTTATTAAAGAAAATGTTTTTTATTTTTATTTTCTACTTTCTCATTTAATTATAAATATCGTCATATTTTCACTTGTTTGTTTTTAAAAGTATGTATAAGAAACAGGAAAATTTTAAAAATTTATTATTATCATTATTATTATTGTTATTTTAAAATAATAAATGAAATAAAGAAATTAAAAATACATTTTCTTAAATTAAATTATTTCTTATTATCCTGTCGTTGGCTGACAGTTTCCACTTAAACTAAAATAAAACGGCATGGTAGTATTTTTATTTTTTTAATAGAAAAGGTTGCTTTTGCTAATAATTAAAGTTCCACATAATTATTAACTTTCAAAATTCAAGGTTTGTTAAACTTAAAATATCTAAACTAGGCTTGTCCTTCAACATATAGGTCAGATTCATTCACTCGACAAAACTTAGGAGTGGTAGCCATAGATTGCTCATGATCCAAATATTTTTCTTGAAAAAAAAATTAGTCATAAGTAAACAATATTATCCACCAACATAAAGATCCGATATGATTTGTACGGACACGTGAAAAATTTTACAATTACCAAACGCCAGCAGAGAGCTAAAGAGTAAAGATTAGGAAACGTTTCAGACTTTAGTAGTCTAATATTGATATATTATTACATGTTCATATGACCTTCAGGATATTAATATTAGAGCATATCTTATATCTTTTCAATCCACGCTTCATATAAAATAGGTTATCTGGAGTAGTAACTTCCAAGAATATCTGAGATTGGCTTAATTTATCATACAAATTAATAGATTTTAAATACTTCATCCGTCTCGTATTATTTTTTAAAATCAAATATATTTATTAAAAATATGACTTGTACAAATGAAAATAATAAAATAACCATGTTTAATAAAAAAAATATGTTTATTAAAAGTTAAAATACAATTATAAAATCATTAAATGAGATATTAAAAATGAGAATAATATTAAAAATATTTATTTTTTATTTTTAAATTAACTTTTACGTAATTAAGGAGTATTTGAAAATAAATAATAATGTTTGGCATGATTAATTATATGAAAGTTTGATCATTGTCTTCATTATATTATTACTTGTATCCTTTAGTCTCAAGTGCTCGTCCCCGCATGTAAATAAGCATAGACTTGTTAAAGTAATCATTATGTCTCCAGTCTTTAAATCAATGTTGGCTTGGTTGGAGTGTAAAAGGGAAAAGAAAATTAATTTTGATGCTTAGCTGATACATGAAATTATTAATGCAATCTCTTACAAATGTGTTTCCAACTGTGACTTAGTGGAATCATTCCGTAAAAAAATAGTAAAAAAACCGTGAAATCATGGTAGAAAACTATACCAAGGTATATTAGGCATGTAACACGTATATTTTACATTTTACATTTCTGCCATACATATTTATTTAATAGCATGAATCTTTTATATTTTCAAAATAAAATTTTGATTTAAATTTACATGGTAATATAAAATTTGTTCATATATATCAAACAAAAAGTTATTAAATGTAATCAATTAATCAAAATAAGAAATTTTAAATTCATAAACAGAAAAGCAAGTTTTTTAATTATTGAAAAACCACCGGTTAGATACCCCAAAGACAAACTTTTAACATCCATATATATATATATATATATATATGAAAATCATTATAACAATTTTTGTTTGTGTTTGCCCAACCCAAAAAAATACAATGAAGTTCAAATCATTTCCTTGAATCCGTCTCTGAACAGTCAAGGTTGAAAATGAACACAGTAGTACTTGGTGGTTTCCGTCGAAATTTTCCCTATTTTGACAAGTTTTTAAGAAATTATAACATGCAAAAAGTAGAAATACAACATAATTTTAAAATCCAACTGAATTTCATCTTTGCGTTTGTGCCATTTTTCTCGTATTCATTTTCTTTTCCTGTGACAATCAGCATCCCCATCCACTTGCATCAAATTTCACAATTAAAAATTGAATATTTATTCATACATGTAATATATATACAATTTCAATTTACTACTTAATTTTTTTATTAGATGAAATTTTTAAAATTATACTTTTAATACCTAGTGTTAATCTTGATCCAATAAGTGATAACGTAATAAACTAACAGAATATCACACCATCGATTAAATGATAAGTTTACGTAGTATCACATTATCACTTAATAAATTTAAACTAATAACATATACTAAAATAAAGGTTTAAAAATATCAAGTAGTAAAATAAAAATAAAAAATATTTTTTAGATGGTAAACTAAAAAAAGAATATATCACATGTTTCAAAAACATATTTAAGTTAAGATTAAACAAATAAATTATGAAAACACATACAGTAGATAAAAACTATAAACACACCCGAAATTTTAATAAAAATAAGTCTAAAAAAGTGTGATTGAAAATGTATTGATATCACTTTTCAAGTCTCAATAATAAAGGAAATGTTTGATTTAAGGGAATGAATTTTGAGTGCAATTGATTTGAATTCATCTGAAATGAAAGTTGTGAGAAATAGTGTTTGATGGGGGTAGATTGCAGTTGCAATTTTCGAAAAAGATGTGGGACTCATGGGATAAAATTTTCATTTCAATATAAGACTAAAGGATGTGAAAGTTGAGAGAAAATGAAATAATATCTTATAATCATAGAAAAAAGAATAACATGAGAGAGATAAGAGAGAAAAATTGAGTCTCTCACAATTTCAAAACCAATATAACTTATTATGCATATTGAATTATCTCTCTTTGTTCATTCTTTTTTCTTTTCTTTATTTATCAAATTACTTTAATTCAATTTTTTTTATTCCTTTTATGCTTTCTTTCATCTCTATCAAATCATTTAACTTTACACCTTTTCATTGTTCACTTTCAATCATTTTTATCCCTCTCTATCAAACATACCTAAATATTTGGTCTTAAATGCAATGTATGTATGTGTTGTATTGTTTGGTAAGACGTTAGCTAGAGTGAAGAATAGTATAGAATTGGGCTTCCAAGAAAGAATGGAGAAAGTGAGGGGGGGTTGACCCCAAACCCAAATATTGGTTCAATTCAAGTACAACTTCTGTAACGCAACAAATTGCTGGAACATTGCAAAAAATTAACCCAAGCTTAGCAAAGTTCCTGAATGGAACAAAAAACACGCGTTCAAAGCTTTGACTAATTTACCCGGCAAGCTATTGGAGTGATCATAACTTTTTGTTCCTATTTACTTGCCTGGCTGTTTTCTCAATTTTCTGTGACATTTCTAACATATCATTATCGTGTGATTTTGGCTTGATATGATTTTTTTTCTTTCACAACCTTATATGGGTTTGGATATGGTTGAATAAAAGTTCTTTTCTTTTGTTAAATGTTTCTTCTCCTTCTAATTTACTTTGATTTTAATTTTATTTTGTATGCTTTGAAAGTTTACTTTCTATCTTTATAATTTTACAAATTTAGGTAATAATCCTTACATTTTTATTTTATTTAATTTTCAGTCTTTCTACTGTACTAAGTATTAGTTCATAAAAGATTACACTTTCTTTTAGTTCTACGTTATCACCTAATTTCACAAGTACAGATTAAAAATACTCCTAAAATAATGTTTATTTTACAAATAGCTAGTAACAAGTATTTGATTTTAATTTTTATGTAATAACAAAAATAATTTTTAATTATTATAAAAGTTAATAAATTTATTATACATGATATTTTATAATTAGATGGTAAATAAAAAAACTTATATTGTTGATATATTTTAATTAAATTCTAAATAATTTTTATAAATTTAGTTTCTTAAAATTTATCTTCTTATTTATTTCTTTATACTTACCATCATTTCTTTTGTTATGAAGTTATTTTCCTTCATTTTCTTTTCTTTTTAAACCATAATTTGCAGAGGGGGTTTTCTTCGCAAAAATGGTATGAATCGATTCTTACATTATCTGTATCAGAATTTGCTAATGCATATCTACTTATTTGTGAAAGGGAATGTTTTAACAAGCTACATCTAAGATTTATTTTATGGAAATTGAAGTTATAGGTTAAGAAAATATCCCTTCGGGATATGTGTTAATAAATCTCACGCATTTACTAAACTACACCAACTTGTTTTTTTTTTTTTATATAAAAAGTATTTTAACAAGTTACATCTTGTGTATATGCTAAAAAAACTTGAAATTGTCACTTGCCAAAATACATCTTCTAAAAATTAAGTGAATGCATGTTAATAAATTTCCTATTTATTCATCTGGTTGGATATATGTAATGTTAATTTCTTATCATAAACTTCAAATACATCATGAGGATAGTCTTATTAATTATTTTAGTCTTTTTTTTTTAATAACAAATCACGTGTATCCTTTACAAGAATAGGATCATTATGAACCATAAAGCTTATATTTTGAATATTTCAAACAATAACATACTTAAATCTCAAATTTAAAATCACTAATTAAATTGAAATAACTCTGCAGCAATTTATCTACGTATTCGTTGGTGAGGACAAAGGTTTATAGTCTTATTCTTATATACAAGTCTTGGAGGGGACAAAAAAATCTTAAGTTTTGTATGTATTTATATTACCCATCTGGGCATCTCCTGTTTCTTTTCTTGTAATCTATCAAACATAATAAAGATTGGTTTTTAAGTAGCTACTCTACATATTTATCTCGTTCTTGATATATTCTCCCTCTTTAAAGTTGGATAGTGGGTTCGGATAATTTCATGTATGACTATATATAATGGAGTATGGAGTAGAAGGAGACAGAAACTGCGATTATATATATTGCAAGATAAGTGTCTCTCGTTGGATAGAAAAATAGGAGAGAAATGAATTGAGGAGTGGATTAATTCCGTATTTTTCAGATGACAAATAATGTCTATATCAAGCTAAAGCAAATCTAGAATGGCATCTGCAATGCATAGGTAAGACAAAATTTTGTTTCCCCGAGAAAGGTCAAATTAATAATAATAATAATTAGAGCTCTATCCACATGATAATATAGTATTACCATTTACCAACGCCTTTCCTGTGGAAGAGACTCCTTAGGACCCAATCAACGCGCCGAAACCATGACAATGTGAAACCAACCCATTTTCTACTTTGCTTATCCCAATCTCATTATCTCATCACCAGAATAAAAAAAAATCAATCAGCTTTTGTCCCTGGATTTTTTTTTATTAATAATTATAAAATTCTCACCATATTTTTTTTAAAGATATACAAATATAAAAATGTTTTCTATTTTTATCATTTTATTTACAAACATTTTAAATTTTAAAAGAAAAAAAAATACAAACAAGTGTAATACTGAAACTTTTCATTTTTAATTAAAAAACACAAGTCGAAACAAACACATCAAATTTTTTAAAGCATTATAAATATTTATAAAACAAAGTAAAAACAATATAATAAATTTTAATTGTTAGTAAAAAAATTAAAAACAATTCGAATTCGAATATAAAACATTCCTACCAACCTTTTTTTTTTGGAATAACATTTCTACAAACTAGAAACGTCTAACTTTAAATTTAGGAGAAATATTAAATGTTAATAAATATATCATTTTTTATTAAATGAATCTCAAGTGAATCTATTTAGAGAGTTAAGTCACATGATTTGATAGATCTCACATAAACCTCACCTAATAATAATAATAAAAGTATAAATAAAAGAGTTACATAAGAAGAAAAAAAACTAAACTTCAGCTTGTCTTCCATTATTGTTTGGGCCAAAATAATTATGATATGACCAGACTTTTGTAAAGGAGAAAGAACTTAAGGTGGCCCAACTTCAGAAACCATTTACAAAGAAGGGACATGCTAGGTGCACCCAGCAACATTGCTGGTGCACCCAACAATTAGGTAAATGGGCAAAATTGCCTTGTGTCAAAGTTTGAAAATAAAACTAATTTAAAAAAAATAATTCCTTCTTCCGGAAGAAGGTTTTTTTGGTAGAACAATTTATTCTATCGGAAGAATTTGTTCTACCGGAAGAACCTTCTTCTAGAGAAGCTACCGAAAAAAATTCTTCTGGTAACTTTTCTGGAAGAAGATTTTTTTGGATGAACAATTTGTTCTACCGGAAAAACCGGGGGGGGGGTAGAGGCTACCGGAAGAACTTCTTCCGGTAGCTTCTCCAGAAGAAGGTTCTTCCGGTAGAACAAATTGTTCATCTGGAAGAAGGTTCTTTCGGATGAACAAATTGTTCTACCGGAAGAACACAAATTGTTCTTCCGGAAAGCTACCGGAAAAACCTTCTTTCGGTAGCGTTCGAAAAGAACCTTCTTCCAAAAGAAGAAATTATTTTTTTTAACACGAGCAATTTTGCCCATTTACCTAATTGTTGGGTGCACCAACAATGTTGCTGGGTGCACCTAGCATGTCCCTACAAAGAAATATGTTTCAACAGTTCTTTCTTTTTTATGACAAAAAAAGTGTTTTCTAATGAAAAAAAAAAAAAAAAACCCTCCCCATCCATATGAAACTGGCATGACTTTGCACACTAGTGAGGGTGAAGGACAAGTTTGATAATTGTTCCATCTCGCTATGAGCATACTGCGTCGAAAATCATTTTTGTCAAGCAAAATACTGTTCCATCATGGAATGGGATGAGTAGTAGTTGGCAACTAGGTTGTTAGTACACTCTTGTTTTCTTCAAAACGTTTGATTTAGTTAATACTTGTTTTATGCAATTGCTCTTTAAACACGCCCATCTCCAATCCAGAAAGGGAAAAATATCCCATTTGGTAAAAGGAAAAAAATAGAACATAAAGAAACGATAAATGTGGCGGATGACAAGAGAGAGATAGAAATAAGGTGTTAATTAGATTTTCTTTTTTATTATTACAACAAAGAAAGGTGTTAATAAGATATCTACAGTAGACGGTTGAGGTGTCGAGAAAAAGATAGATCATTCAACAACTTTTCAAGAATTTTATATACTATGCGGACTTTAGAAATGCTTCCTTTTCTAATTTAGATTACTGTCACATAACATTTATAGCAGAACACAAATTTTCAAGCTACCTTTTTAGTCCAACTACCACCGTCCTAACCTACTAACCCAACAAATAACTTACAAGAACAGAACAGCAACATAAAGAAGGTAAAAAAATTAAATAATTGACAATAAAATGATAAAACGAAAAGGAAAAAGAAAAATAGGCTATTTATTATCGCTTCACCGGTAGCTTCGGTAGGATGGGGTATACATACAGCTCTCTGCAAACTTCACCAAATCTTTAGGTTGAGGAAGGCGAGTGGCCAAGCCTGACACAAAAACACAAACTCAGTTTTATAAGTCATAACATTTTTTTTCAAAATTTTAAAAAACTTAACATAAAATAAAATAAAAAAAAGTGCAACCATAGAACCTCCAATAGCTAAAAAAGGTAATTAAACTTAATAGCTTACCAAGCTCATAAGCCTTAGCAGCAACATTGGCAGCTATGTGTGCTGAAATCTTTCTTATGTTGGTGAATGGTGGGTATATGAGTCCCTTATCAAAGTTCTCTTGGCTCACTTGTGCAGCCAAAGCCTCAGCTGTTCCATCACGAAATAATATGACATTGTATTAAATTTCAAATGATTATAATAAAATGTATATTTCATTCCTACCATCATCCCACTTTCACCTATCCCAAGCATAGATTTAAAATTAATCTTCACAAGTGTCATGAGTACTTACAGGCAGCCAGAAGCAGGTCATCATGCACTCGAATGGTCCCAGACATTATTAAACCAAGACCAAATCCAGGAAATATGTATGCATTATTGGCCTGATGAACAAACAAGCAAAATGTCCAAATTAGACCTTATTGCTGAGGTAATTTTTTTAATGTTTAGTTAAAATCTCAAGGGCTTATATTATAGACCTGGCCAGGCACAAACACTTTCCCCTCATACTCAACGGGAGGAAATGGGCTCCCACTTGCAAAAATGGCACGTCCCTGATGGTGATACACAAGAATAAGGGAACAAAGTTAAACATTTAGTATGGTCAATCACAAACACATATACGAATAAACAAAAATTGACTCTGTAGCCGTACAATATTGAAAGCTTATATTCTAATGCAAAAATAAAAGTTGCGTGCATTAACCTGGCTCCACTTGTAAGCTTCTTCAGCAGTGCATTCTGACTGTGACGTAGGGTTGGAAAGAGAAAGAATAATAGGTCTCTGCAAGCATTGTCATATTAATAAATTGCTTAGCCTACTACGTTAACATGAAATCCATGGTAGTGGTAGATAAAATAGGTTGAAATAGTACCTCGTTAATAGAAGCCATTGCCTCAATCACCTCTTTAGTAAATGTTCTTCCTTGTCCCGATGTTCCAATCAACACTGTTGGCTTAATTTTCTGAGAAGATAACATTGACCATGTAAGAACATTGTAAACTTCTGCTGTGTATGTGTGGTGTAATGAACAGAAAGATAAGAAATCATACATTAACAGCATCTACAAGATTTCTAACAGGTTCATGCTCATGAGCCCAGGGCTTCTTAAAATGTTGGAGCGAATCTTTGCGGGAACTGACAATCAATCCCTGTAAAAGAAGGAATAACAAATTAATCAGATGGAAGATGAGAATTGGCTTCATATATACATACAGGTGGAGCTAAATTGGGTTTTACACAAACCTTTGAGTCCACCAACCAAATATTCTTGCGCACTTCCTCCAGTGGAGCATTTGTCTGCATCAACAAATTCAGTTTCTCAATAACTAAAATATTCATGCATTGTCCGCATCACAACATTCTCCACTGAAAAAGAAAAAATAACGAAAAAAAAAAAACAGCACCAGAAGTAGCTAACAACCTGTTTTGATGTTTCAAGTGCTATGAGTTCTGCTATGCCAGTGCCAGCCTGCAACCGCCAGACAATACAATTAAGCCAGAAGGATAAAAACAGCATCTTCTTTCTCTAAGACCAACAACAAACAACACATGATCCCGGAATTATATAGACTCACCTCTCCAGCACCAAGGAATAAGAATCTGTGATCAGCTAAGTTACCCCCAACCAACTTCAGAGCTGCAACAAGTCCAGCAAGAACCACGGATGCTGTTCCCTGTAACAAAGGTAGATACCATATTAGGGCTAGTTACTATAAGTATAGATAAAAAAGTACCTGAATTTGTTATTGAAGACAGCAATTTCTTACCTGAATATCATCATTAAAGACCAGATGTGTAGATCTATATTTCTCAAGCAGATCAAAAGCATTGTGGTTTGCAAAGTCTTCAAACTAAATACACAGCATAACAGATGTAGAAAACAGGAAAGTGAAATTAGCAAAGACTGCAATCCAATAAGCAAAGAAATATAGTTTTTCCTTAACACTGCTTAATACCTGAATTAGAACTTTTTCCCCATAAGTTTGCTTGACTGCTGTCATAAATTCGTGCATAAGTTCAGCATATTCCTGGAATCAGAGAAGTTCGAATAAAGTAAACACTATAGAATATTAGGAATTAGGAAATCAGTATGGCTGAAATAAAAAATAATTAATTCCACACAGTTCAGCAAGGAAAGCAAATCATGAACCTGCCCAGTTGCTCGTCTTTGCTTTAGCCCAATGTATAATTCATCATTCAGCAGCTTCTCATTGTTTGTACCCACATCAATGGTAATAGGCAAACACTGAAAATAGGTAATAAGAAATGGAAGTTACATTATGCACAACCAATACTTAACATCTGCAAGTAAACTTTCAGTAACATCTTAAAACAAAGTAACAAATCATTGCAAGTTTATAACAGGCATAATATGGGTTAACGGCGTAGGCCAAATATACTTACAGCTGAAGGGCGCACTCCTCCAAGTGCTGTATATAAAGAAAGTTTTCCCACTGGTATTCCCATCCCCTGAGAATACAACAAAGGTTACCAAATAAGAGATTACAACATCAGATCTTGTGATTCAATATAACTATCATAAATAATAAATGTCAACAAGTACAATATATATTACCTGACAACCAAGATCCCCAAGACCCAGGATCCGTTCTCCATCAGTTACAACTATGACTTGAATGTTCTTCTCAGGCCAATTCCTTAGCACTTCACGGATCTTCCCCCTTTAAGTTTAAGTCCCACCCAAAAGACAAAGGAACAATAAAAAATCAATACAAACAGTGATCGCCAACAAAGCATTCCAGGAGGATAAAAGAGAAATCAAAGCCAAACTCACTTCTCTTTCAAACTTATATAAAGACCCTGAGGACGCATAAAGATGCTCCCATATTTCTGGCAAGCTTCACCAACAGTTGGAGTATATACAACTGGAAGTAACTCTTCAACATGATCAATAAGAAGTTTGTAAAATAACCGTTCGTTTCTCTCCTGCAGCACATAACATAATAAAGTGAAAGCATCAGTCCAATTCTATAATGTACTGATCAAACCATGTGAAGAAACTTCCATCAAGATATTTTACATTAAAGATGAATATCAAATCAAAATGATAAATAAAGTCAAGAGCAGAAACCAAAGACCACAAGAATTTTGGCACTATGCATAAAGTGTATGTGCAAAAAACAGAAGGCGGAACAGAAAATCCTTCAGATATGGATGCAAAAAAGTGTAGAGTCATCATCTCCGTGCAATTTTTTTTACATTTCATTCTACAGCTGTTAGATAAAATATAGTTCTGGACAAATAGTAAATGAAGTTCAAAAAGCGGCAGACCAAAACTGCATTATTTAATATTTTCTTAAAAAATAATTGTACAAAAGGCCACACCTGAAGATCCATCATTGCCATATACTTCTGCAATGGAACTTGATACTGGCGTACGTGCTGGATCATTTTCTTCACCTGCCCAATGAAGTGTGTAAGCACACGCACAATCTAATAGCTTTGGAAAATAATAAAAATTGAAGTACTCAGAAAACTTTCTAGTCAGATAATTAACCTGAGTTTCTTGAGGAATAACTGATGGGGGAAGAAGACCACGCAAGTAGTGGGCATCCCTCTCATTTTCAGTGAAGGCCAACCCTTTGTTGAAGTGGGGATCTCGCAACAGTGTATAACCACTAAAAAGCAAGAAGCAACTAAGAAGTAAGAATACGCATAATAGTGGGGATCTCGCAACAGTGTATAACATTAAAAGTATCGTCTTTTTCTCTTTCTCCATTTAAAAAATAGAATTGCACCGTCAAGGGCATCGCATTCAACCAACACAACAGCAACAAACAAACACAACACAATGGTTCAGAAGGGAAAGGCGAAGGGAATGATGATTAACGACAAATTTCCATGCAACCCCCAAAATATATATATATATATATATATATATATATATATATATATATATATATATATATATATATATATTTTAAAGAGAGAGATATGACTGGATTCCGAAAGTCTATATGCCACCGGTGTAACAAATTTAGAAAGATGGACATATTATATTCAGAACTCGTGATATTTATAGTAATTAATCACATAATAAGTGATTCAATCTGTCAAAAAAATAAACAAGGCTGCATCAGTATAATTTGCTTGTTTATAATCAAATCAGAAGACAATAAATGAACAAATAGCTGCAAGATACACAAAGATGCATAAATCACGCAAACTAAACAGCATTCCAAGGATATAAAGCTGAAACGGAACCAAATATTTTTACCACATAAATTAACCAAGCCGCACCCATTTGAGATCTCTCTCATGTGACATAAAAAATAATTATGCTTCATCCATAACAAATCACCAAAACTTGTTCGATCAATTCTCAAGTACCCCCAATCCAAGGACTGACACAAACACACATCCAATTTGAATCTAAAAATCAAAGAAAACGAAGGCTGAAAAACATAAGAAAACAATCACCAAAATCAAAAATCAAGAGTGTCACCTGGCAACAGAAACACTCCAAGGGGTAACAAAGTGATCCTCCGTAGCCCTATCCTCGCCGTAAACATCTTGAGGGCCACCGGCGGAGATGGGATTGTTGTCCACGTCAGCCACCGTGGATTCCTTTTTCAATTCTTTCAACGGCGTCTCCATCACAACGCTGCCGTTTCTATCACCGGACCTGCTGCTGCTTGGGGTCATACTCACCACCCTGAAACGAGTTGAACGCTTTCTCTGCGCATCACACAAGCTGCTGCACCCACCTAAACCTGAGTTGCTCTGAGCCAAAAAAAAAATCACAAAAGGGGGAAAAGGAAGAGAATTTATCAGCACCCAGATCAACAAATCAGCCAATCTCACGAAATTCGGAAGAAAAATCATATTTTTTTGTCAGCTGAACAAACATCCCAGAAATTTAGCGAATTTTTACAGAAACTAGATTGTTGTCGTAATAATAAATCGTAAACAAAAAAAAAAAAAAGAGAAGAAGAGGAAATGGTGGAAATCCGAGTTAAAATTACCAGGAAAGCGCATCTGGTTGAGGAGAACATGATGGCGAGAAAGAAAGGGTGCGGTTGCTGGCTGTATCACAGGGAGAGAGAAAGAAATGGGAGACAAATTCTAAGAAGAGAGAGAAAGGTTCCCTTGTTTTTCTTTTTTTTTCTCTTTCCCTCTGTCTCTCTGTTCCTCCCTCTCACTGAGTTTGTCGCTGGAAGCAACACACCAACAGATCACAGAAGCAAGCAAAGCAACTTGAGCAAAACTCCTTTCTAAAGCTAACCTTAAAAAGGGAGTGTCATGCGTGCAAGTCCATCATGAACAGAACACACCATTTTTCGTGATATTACGTAACTGCCCTGGACTTGTTCAAAAACTATTTTCCATAAAAATTCTATTCAAACAACAGACACAAAACCTGTGGGGCCATGCCTGTAGAAACGCCCCTATTTACAGAACTGCGGTATTTTTTTTACGACTTTTTCCATAAATAATTTACTACTAATTTACATATATTTTATTTTTAATAAATGTTAGTAGTAGTAAAAACTTAAGTGTTTTGCTTTGAGGTTAATTAATTAATGGGTGTTGCTAACCGGGATTAAATAACTAAAAAAGAAAATTATTTATCATCTTTCAATAAAAATTATTTTAAATAATGAATAATATAATTTTTTATCTTTCAATAAAAATATTTTATTTTTTATTTTAAACTTCTTATTTAATATCTTTAGAGTATCTTTATTAGAAGTTCTTGGGCTCAAGAATCCCTGATCATACTCTCAAGTTCTCTAACATAGTAGTTGAATTCTAAACCAGAAGTATTTTTTTTATAAAAAAAATAATTTTTTAATGTTTTTTTCCTTACTAATTTATAAAATATATTTAAGGGGACCCATTGTGGGACTTATAAAAAATGTCTCAAGAACTTGAAGTAAGATTTATTATTAGAGTAAAAAAAAAATTTACATTTTATATAATATCATGAAACCCAAAAAAAATTCAAAACCCCAAAAAAAATTCTACCCCTATAAAAGAAATTGCTATGCCCTTTCTTTACTCAGAAGGGCTTATTTCAAGATCCACTAAATAAGTTTTTATTAATTTGAAACATTTTTTTCTAAATAAAAAAAAATCAACATTAATTTAAATGATTTCTATAAGATAAAAACAATATTATGTGTTGGCGTATCAAATATTTTTCTTTTGATATCAAATGTGTATGATATTTTTCTTAATTAAATTAATATATGGGTTGTGGAATGAGCGGTGGCAATAGTGTTGTGTGTGTGGGCAATGAAAGAGACTTAAAAGGTTCAGTACCACGAAAAGAGGTGGTGAGCTGCATCAATCATTTGGACTCCTTTGAGATTTACTCCATAAAGTCATATCTGTTTTCACAAAACTTCATTCACGTCAGATTCAATCAAAAAATTCTTGCACCTGTCCGTATGTTGTTTGGGTTTATACGCCCTTCTGCTTAACAACAAAACTACCTACTGTATTCTCTTGTACTCTTCTAGTCTGGTATCGCGTATTATGTACTAGCACTCTTCTACTGTATTTCTGGCAAACACATGTTTAAAAAAATTCACGTGTCTATTAATTGTATTAGACTTTTTTATATTAGTTAAAATAGCTTATAAAAATAAATGGAAAATCATTAAAAAAAATTTACTGCAATTAAAATAAATTTATGTACTAACTAAAGTTATTTTAGTGAAACCGATTTATAAACTAATGAAATTGACTTATAAGCTACTAAATTAAAAACTCGCCACACAATCCCTAAACGTGGTAAATTAATGTTCTTCAGGCCCCTGGGAACAAAGAAAATAAAAATAAAAGGGGGGAAACGACATGCAACGGTACCGGTTATGCAGATGGCAAGCAGCATATTCGTTCTTGTGACAAATATTTCCTCTGAACATACAGTGGTGTTTTTGTTTTGTATGATGGTTGCTTGAAATGTGACTTTGTATAACACTTTACTGGGAAAGTAAAATTGTCCCTTTATTTTTAGTATGAATCGTCTTTAAGTTTATTTATTTTTATGATAACTTTGGATATTTGTCACAAAACACGAATAATTCGATTTATTTGGATACTTTATGATAAGTTTTACTTAAATGATATATAACTGAAGAATAATGATTGTAGTTAAATGAAAATTTTATCCGTTTAATTTTTTAAATATCTAAATAATTATTTCATTTTCTTATATTTTCATATTTTGCCATCAATACAAGACAAAGTTAAGAGAACGGAAAGCTCCCAATCCAAGCAATCTAAATGGCTGAAAAATAGAGGCTCCCTTTGGTACAACGGAGTTGCATTGGATAGGTAGGCGATGACCATATATGATCATGTGGGTGATAACAATGCACGGTGGTTGAAAGTAGGCCACCTTATTTAAAGATTCTGTATAATCCTAAATGTACTATGTCTTAGTACAGATCATCATTATTCTGTCTATATTTCGATTTCGATTTAATTTAAAAGTAATTTATGATGGATTCGAATGTTATAAATTAATTTTAATATATATTTCGAAAATGAACTTTATTTGTATTTTAAATTATTTTAACCAATTTAGTGTTTTGTATTCTTTTAAAAGATATAACTGTTTATCTATTTTTTATTAATAATAAATTTTATTGATTTAATGGATAGTATTTTATATAATATTTTTAAACATGATATAAAACTTGAGATTATTTTATAATGATAAGTGTTCATTCTCAAGTTTTATAATTTTTATTTAAGTTATATCTTTAGTCTATGTGAGACTGAGTTGAGTGTGTTATGCAAATGACAAACCAATAAAATTTTATTGTCTAACATGGTTTTTACTTTTACAATTATAAGCTCTAATTATATAAATTTTAATAATTAATTTAACATTTTAACTTATAATTATTAAAATAATTTTATTTTTAAATTTACTAATTTCACATATTTTTTTACATAATTTTTTTTATGACAATCATATTTTAATAATAGTTAGATTTTCAATAAAAAAATATTACATGTTTAAACTAATTATATAATTATAGACATTTCTGTTAATATAATAATCATTACATTTAATATCGGTAAAGTTTATCATTCTATATCAGTGTGAAAATGTATTATATTTATATTAACAATTTAACAGAAGAATTTTATTATCAAATGTGAGAATCAATGTGAATTTAAGTTATGTGTTAAATACATAGAGAATAATAATTTTATGGACTCAAATATAATTGATTTCGGTAAAAAAAAAATACATGATATCCAAAAAGGAAGAATCTTAACGCTTATTATGATTTTTATTCACTAATAAATGTTTTTTTTTCGAGACTTAATGAGATATTTCAAATTTTTTTTTGTACTTGTACATATCTAATGATGATGA